>NC_053191.1:17921666-18643333 GCF_905163445.1 Pararge aegeria
TTTGTCTTCAGACTATTAACGACCTATTGTTGGGCCACAGGCCTTTTCTCTCATATTAGACAGGCATTTATGTCTAAGATCCTCTTGCTGTTAATGTTAGCTTTGAAAATGCTTCTTGTGACAGAACCACCTTTATTTCTGCCGCTCAACAGCATGGCTAATATGTAAGACTAGCTTTTGCCCGCGGCTTCGCATACTTTAAGTTCAATTTTGATTTGGTAAATTTTAACAACAAAGGTTTAAAAAAATGTCTTGCTGTTAAAAGACAAATATGAACGTAAATTACTTAAAAAATCAGAAATTTTCATATAAATTTTCGTCCCCTATTTGGTGCCTTTGCAGTTGGAATTTTCAAAATTTGTGAAACACTTATTCTTTATTTTTAAACGTAAACCTAAAATCGAAATTTCATGGAATTAACTTGAAAAATGAATTGATAAATGTCTAACGCGGAATGTAACTTGCTCACGAACTTTTCCCATTTTCCCCATTTGATGGTAAACGTTTAGAATATTACAGGTAAAATAATACAGGCAACTGCTAAATGAAATGAAGAGGCTAACCGCCTGTTAGAGAAACACTACTAAAGTGAAGTGGTTTTTGGTGCTTCAATATAATTCGTGTACACGGTTTCTGTATGTTCTTAATTCTGTGGCTAAGCCACATCTCTGCGACTCTGCTATGGTTGTGCGCCCGCAGGTTTATTTTAGCCTTCCCTTTTTACAGTTCCCCTGTGGTTTTCTGTCAATTACTACTGTATATAAATAGTTGGATAATCCAAAAGTGCACGCCTCATAATCTCATTCATTACAATAAAATTGAGATTATTTGTAAATAATAATTGAACTACATCTAATTATACCGTGAAAAGTAATAGGCTTCTATTCCTCAAAATACTGAAGCCTATAAAAAAAACCAACTCGATAAGTGAAGTATTTCGCTCGTTATCGTGACCACAAGATACGGGATCCGCACATACAGACACACGGACGTCCAAGACAGATCTTTTATAAACAATTTTTTAATTAGTTTAAATAATAAAATATCATTAGTGTTAAAAATAGTTTTTTGTCTATTAAAATTCACTTATAAAAGCAATAAATAATAAAAAAAGTGTCATTTTAAGTTGGAGAATCACTAGGTGTGCGTAAACTGACAGTAATACCCACCTCAACGCTTCGCTTATGGCGTGCAAAAAAGAGACAGTCGACTTAACGTGCTCCCTAAGGCAAGGGGTAAGATAGCGCCAAATGACTTAATGATAATTTATTGACCTTACCTAACAATTGTAAGATTTATCTGGGATCAAACCTCTAGAGTCTAGATCCTTACACCGTAGTGTAACAAATGATGACCTTAGAATACTCATAAGGTGTGCTTTTCCAATTAAAAGATGTTAATAAATTGATGTATGTAAATATATGATAATTTTATTAATATATTAAAATATGTTAATTTGTTACGCGTATCGTCCTCTTATCCGCGCGCATGTATCTTTTCGCTTTAAACAAAAACAAAACAAAAATAGATGAATATTGAGGACTGCTTAGGCTAAGAGAATCTGAGAGGAGACTCATAACCCTGTAGTGGGCCGGTAGTGGGTTAATATGGTGATTACAAACTTTTACACCTGTAATCCTAAAGTTTGCCTGCACAATATCGAAATCACCTATAACCTTTTTGGCAGTAATCCAACACACTGGCTAAGTGTGGATTAGTGAACTTCAAACGCCTTTACTTCACAGCATAAGGACCTCACAGGCTTGCCAGTTTCCACACGATATTTTCCTTCAAAGTCAAAGTCAAATTCAAATATTTCTTTATTCAAATAGGCACATAGGTGTGGTACTTTTGATGCGTTCAATACATGTAAAATATAACAGAAGTGAGTTGATGGCGATAGCTAAATTCGTCAACTTAAAACTAAAGCTACGAAGCTTCGAAACGCGCCCTGGTCTAAAAAGAAGCCCGCAACAAACTTAGCCGGTTTTTTTTGTTATCACCATCTCACATTGTCACTTAAAACTAGTCTTAACTTAACCTTAAAGCAAGTGACATTTAATAGAACAAGCAGAAAGAGAAATGAGAGAGATAGTACGAGTACCATATAGTAAAACGGAGAAATAGTACCACTGTTATTTCTGCCGCTAAGCAGGTGTAATTACAGGCAGATCTGGCTTAACACCTACGTCTCGGGTCGAATGTCACAGGGCGGTACTTTGTTGGAAGTATTTCTTTAACGCCCTGCAGAGTGTAGCTTATATTTAGCTTTATAGATAGATAAATTCTTTATTGCACGCAATTAAGGGATAAAGATAATAAATATTGGAAACTGTAATACATGAAAAATAAAAATGCGCAAAGGCGATAACTTTTACAATGAATGTGTTCAACCATCTATCGAAATGTGAACTTTAAACTTAAATTCCTATAATCCGATAACTATAAAGGTACACAATATCTTATCTATTGATTAATGATTTATGAATATATTTTACTTGTATCAGTTCAAAAAGAAGGAAAAACGTATTTTCGTATTAAATAATGGAGTATCCATTGATATTAGGATTAGTTAAAAAATTCAATTATTTTACGTAGACCTTCTTTTTAATAACCTTTTAAACGTCAAGTATGTCTGTTTGTAGTGACTTATCGCTTTAAGCGATCTCCTCCAGACAACCCTTATTGAAAGAAGAAAATAAATGATTATGAAAAAGGGATAGTGCAATGTTTTAAAAATATGTCATAACATCCCTATCCCTATCCCTATCCCTATTAATGTTATAAATGTCAATGTTAGTTTGTTTGTTACGCTTTCAAGCAAAAATTACTTCATCGATCCTCATGAAACTTTGGACACATATTCTTGGAAGTGTTAGAAGTAATTTAGGATACTTTTTATTCCGACATTAAGCTCGGTTCCTTTGGAACAGACGATGAAAGTGTTTGACGATTTTACACCATAACTCCTGTGGTTGGTGATAGAGGACAGAACTCCTCAGCGGACAGCAGCAAACGCCTCATTTAAGGCTTAGCGATACTGAATACTTTAATTTTTTTTAGAACTACAACTAAATTGAATGCCACATAAAAAAAACAAAATCAAACGCAGACGAAGTCGCGGGCAACAGCTAGTATATATATATATATATATATATATATATATATATATATATATATATATATGGTTTCCCACTAAATATCAGATGGGCTTGGTACTTCAATTATTACTATAAATAAAACACTGCTTCCCTAATTAAAGTTAGTTAGGAATAAAAGCCGTTATAACTCATGATTCCGACACAGTACTAATTATGCTTTATCTATAGGAACGGAAAAATGTATCTTTTACCGTGACCTTCGGACTTGCCATTGACCCGTACTCTGCCCAAGTGCATTGAACAGTTCCGTATATCTCTTTTAAGGGTTCCGTACCGAAATGGCTAAAACTATTCTTTACGGTGAGATTTCTGCGTTTTGTGTTTTTTTTTAATTCTCCTACAAGTCAGCCATTGACTGCAATATCACCTGTGAGTGAGGATGTACATGTTTAAATTGAATGTTGCTTTATCGCGATTTCTGTACCAAAAATGCATCAACCAAAGGTCGCTGGAGGAGATCGCTTCAAGCGATAAGGCCGCCTTTGCGCATATATATTTATTAACCTTTTGTTTAAGTTATACTTCTTTTGGCGCGTTAAATAAAAATGGTGAGAGTAAATTTTTACGATGCACGCGCACACCGTCACAAAAAACCGACACCATGAAGTTAGCTATATCAACATTTTCGTTTTTCTAAAAAAGGTTTGAAAGTTCAATAATTCAAACAATACCTTTTTTCTATTGTTAGTGTAGTTTTTTCTACAAAAGTAGAATAAGGCGAAAGATACATTTTTGAAAAGATTTTTTATCATATATAGCTATTAACGCGTGTACATAAGACACACACGTTTTTTTTTTTTTAATTTGGTTCTTTCTGTATATGCAATAAAGACTTTCTATCTATCCTATCTGTCTTCTTTATTTAAAATCGAAGTATGGCTCTATGAAAAGTTTTCATAAGAGGTCACAATACCTCAGTAGTAGTAGTAAATTTTTTTGTGACAGCTCATCCGGGGTAGTACCTACTACATGCTTATTTCTGCCGCTAAGCAGCATTGTTGAAATGTTGTGTTCGGTCTGAAGGGCATGGTTGCTGGTGTAATTACAGCCTCATGAGCCTTAACACCTATAGGTTGACGTAACGTATTACGCTTACGTTAAGGACGTATTCCTTGCACGCCCTGGAAAGTGTTGTTCTGTTTAAAGGCAATGGTTTTAAACTTACCATGGTCGGTTACTGCTTGGTCAATATATTTAATCAATTATTGTTAAAAAAAAGGAAACAAAAATAAACCTATGTCTATGGGTTACCGGTAACTATTGTCTATGAAATCTCCATGACGAGTCACAGGGTCAAGTTCAACGTTCACAGTTGTTTACAAAACTTAGTTCATTCGAACGTAGTAATAAGTAATAAATAACAACAGTTTTTCGAATAAACTGTCATTCTATAATTAATGTAAAAAAGGGTTTTGTTTTGTTTGTCGTTTCATAGGCAAGCCCGTTTTCTTAATACGTAGGTGACAGCAGTACATTGTTTTTTAACTTTGTTATTGCGTTTGTCACGGACATAATATAAAATAGAATATAGGCAAAAAAATTCCTAATTATTTTGACTGTTCGCTCGAAATGGACGAAACTGCGTAAGATGATAGTTTGTTGCAGCCAAAAATTATACGTAACGATGTTTTAAATTATTTAAATTTATCTACATATATATAACTTAACTCGGGACGCTTTTTTCGTAAATTTTATATGAGACAGTGTGGCTTGTAAATATTTTTTACTTGATGTAGGGGCCCAGACCATGAACCTGGCTGGGAGCAGTATGATGGGTCTTAACTTATTCTTTCTTTAATATATGGAGTTGTTGCCCATAGGTAAAGGACGTTAATAGTTTACAGTTTAAAACCTGAAGTCATTTTTTTATCTTTTAAGGGATGTCTCCCACCCCTTCCTAGCCTTGACTGCTATGCCACGTGGTAGTAAGTGAAGATGTCTAAGATGATAGCGGGCTACCCTGTTTCCTTAACATACCCCTATATGTCACCCCCTGAGTGAACTCACAAATATAGCGATTGGATTTTATCATATACACTATAGTTATATATATTATTAAAATTTACATAACATGGTGCATTGTCGTATTAGGATAACTTTTTCCTGTAATGACAAAAATGTAAGATGGGAATAAATAAATAAATAAAATAAATAAATAAATAAATGTTAGGCGTAGTATTGGCATTTCCCAAATGGCAATAAATATCAAAAAGAAAACGGATGCGTCTCAGTTTATAACTGCGAAATAGTCACTATGACGTTTCCTTCCATGGTCAAGTTTAAATCCATATTTTCTTATAAATAATGTTTTCATTTACGCTGCATATTTATAGAAAAATCATCACTTATGAAAAACATAAAGAATTGTACGAATACTTTTTAAAATGCATCACAAATACATGTAATTATTGTTATAAGTTATAATAATAACAATAATAATTCGTCGTTTCAGTCGATGGTCTTCTCGCGAAAAGTTTCGACCAACATCTTAAGAAGCTTTCGCTTAGTTGGGGATACGTCTACGTCTACCCCTAATCGGGTTCTATGCGACATCGCACCGGAACACTAAATTGCTTAGCGGTACGACTTTGTCATTAGGGTGGTAAGTAGCCACGGCCGGTCGGCCGTGCCGGGAATCGAACCTGGCACCTCCTACTTAAATTCACAGAGTTCACCGTTGCGCCAGGAGGTCGTCAACCTACTTCAAAATGTAGTCGACTTAATAATAAGTTTAGATAAAATGCATTAGTCTTAGTTTTAGGAACAATACATTTTTGTTTTATATCCCATATAATGTAATGGGCGAGTTGTCTACGGATGTTACAGAGAGTTCCAACTTTCCAAGTAAGTATTTGGTAAAAACAAACAGTTGAAATAATCACAACCGACCGCGGACCTAATAAAGCTAGCCTGAAGAAGCCACTCGTATTTAAACTTGTCACCCTATAATTTATGTTGAAACCGTCCCTGACTCAAAAGCATAGGTATCTGCTCAAGACATCTAGGTCATTCGTACATCATCAAAGGATAATGTATGAAAAAAATTAATACATCATACATAATTACTTGGTTATTACTCTGTCATTCCTGTTTCGGATCAATGTCGTACGAAATTAAAAAGATGAGCTACCTAGTGATGCGACTGCAGTGGTAAATTTTAAAATCGACATCGATGATTTTAAGAAGGTATGACACTCTCTTAAAATCATTCATCCAAATCATCCAGCCCCTTAGAATGCGTTTCAAACGCCGTTCCGAGCTCAGTTTTTGTTAGATTCACACAGCCTGGGCATCTTTAAAACTAGAGCGAATGTGGATCTTCTAGGCACGCACTTCCCATTTGCAGCCACAAAAATCACTTTTCTGTATATATTTCACTCTCTTTCAGATAAGCTCAAAATGTCCTATGAGATAATGGATATGTTGATGAGACAGTTGTAATTTTGACCTACAACTTTCGAATTTTAGGCTATACGGAATTTTTATGCCTTGTCAGTTTGTCAGTGGAAAAAATATCATCGATATCGATAGATTAGTGATACGCCCTGTAAAATGACAATAAGGAAATACCTTAATTACCGTACCTTACACTTATGAGTTAAAACACGAGAAACGTATGAAAAAATTAACATATAATATGTTACGTTACATAATTACTTGGTGATTATTCTGTCATATCTGTTTGAGTTCAATGCCATGAAATTAAAAAGACGAACGGCAGTGATGATATAGTGAGAACCCGAATTTTTTGCCCGACTGAATTTGTTGTGGACTTTTTGTTGGACCAGGGCTCGTTTGAAACCATTCTAGCAATATTCAAAATATCAAATCAAAATTGTATGTATTTAAATATGTTACAAACACTTTTGATGCGTTAATTCATTGAAGTGAAATGATGGTGATAAATGCATTTTAAAACTAAAACTGAATCTACGAGGTTTCCATACTTGTCCTTATCTGAATACCCTGATAATCATCGGTTCTGAGAAATATGTCCTCGTTCACTGCTTTCAGCTTCAAAATTCAAAATTTATTTATTCATGTAGGCCTATCACAGGCACTTATGAAACGTTCATACATAAATGTTTACATACTTGTAAGGGGATGGTGATAACTTCGTTCGCCTACTTAAACCTAAAGCTACGAGGGTTCCAAACGCGCCCTGGTCTAAGAAGAGCCCACAAAAAACTTAGCCGGATAAAAATTTTTTTTGTTATCACCATCTCACAGTAAATTTATATTCAGCTATGAAGCTAGAGTAATTCACACCCAAGCTTTTTATCGTTTAAGTAATCCTTATAATAGGATTTTTCTGTAAGCTTACGTTTTATATAAACTTTGAACTTATTGAGAGACATCTTCTTTACTGACTGAGTAGTGTTGGTAACTACGCAGTACAATAGTAGCAGTACCGACGGATAATCAGTGGCGTGCACTTAATACATTCTTAATTCAAAAATTCAATATTCATTTCTTTCAAGTATGCCTAACATAAGCACTTTAGAAACGTCAAGTATGTTGCTGTTTGTAGTGACTCTACCAACGGTTCGGAGGCAGGGTTTTTCAACATCATTAACAATTTGACAAACATTGTTCTATTTTATGTGCGATGAAAGTGGAGCGGCTTGCTTCCAGGCAACCAACTTGTCATTAAAAGCGTAAACGTAAAAGCCCTTCCTACGCAATTTTTTTTGATATAACTCTTACAGTAGGTGATTTTTTTTATTTTATGCCATCTTCCTGCTTTATGCCTACCTTGGCCATAAACTATATATACGCCACTGCGGACCACGTTTCTGAGCCAAACTCGTAAGTCTTTAATGATAACACTTATTGTTCAAAGAATTTTGCTTTCATGACTCAGATCAGCTTTTTTTCAGATACTCATGACTTTTTTAACGAAGAGCTAAACTAAGCTTACAATATAATGCTAGATTGCCATAGCAATAATATTCAACACACAGCTCATTAAGTTTCTCTACTTGTTGCTAAGAAGTTAGATAGCTTACTTTTATGTTACTTTTGAAGTATAAATTCACAAATGTCAATTTATCGATAGCGTAAATGTCGATAAAGGCGCACCACTATCAGCCCATCGCAAGAATGCAGTCCATCCACTTTCGATGATCACCGCACCGAGTACAAGGGCGGCTGCAGGGCCTTCCGGTAACTTGACACACTTTAGCTACCGGCGATTTTTAGGCCTACCTATTTGTGACCGCCGATCCGCATACGATGAGTGGTGGGTCTTATCTCTATATTTTTCTATTCATCTACATTTCATCCACTTTCGATGATCACCGCACCGAGTACAAGGGCAGCTGCAGGGCCTTCCGGTAACTTGACACACTTTAGCTACCGGCGATTTTTAGGCCTACCTATTTGTGACCGCCGATCCGCATACGATGAGTGGTGGGTCTTATCTCTATATTTTTCTATACATCTACATTTAAATTTCATTAGTCCGACGATGTAGGTATTTACCAACAGTCTAGGCAAGTCTTCTTTGTGCATTATCTTGTTTCTATTTTCTTTGGGCTTATTTTTTTTCATACAAGATCTTCAGGCTACTGCAGTCTCTAATATGGGTAAACGGACTTTTACGATTGTAGTGTAGTGTTTTACATTAAAGTGATAAACACTATCCAGTGATTGTCTCTGATTAACAGACGAACTGTACGTTACAACAGTTCTTATAAACTCCTACTTAAAATAAATGGCTCTTGAATTTTATCGACGATTGTATAGTAAGAAAAGCTTTCTGCCAAACGAATGTAAAATAGCTTTTTTTTGACTCATTAGGCTATTAAGCTTAATTTGCTATACTCCACGAAAAGTATGAGAATCTGTATGGTGTAATATATAAAGGTAGGTTTTCAACCCTTATACTCCACACCAAACAGATCTTCGGCAATGTAGGGTACATTGCCGAAGATCTGTTTGGTGTGGCGCACGTGTCGCTCAACTATAAGGGTAATTTTCTGATTCGAGACGAAAACTATAGGATAGTTTTGTGACGCCAGATCAGAATACAGTTATGTCACCACTCTTCTCGCGTATGGCTTATGATGTGGCTAAGGGAATAAATCGGAGGACTGGCAGAAGCGTCCACTATGCTACTGCTACCGCCTACTTGGATTAAAAACCCGTGTGCCCGGCGTGGTGATTATGAGTAAACTCGCCATATAGTCCAGCAGTGGTCTAACTATTGATGACTATATTATTATTTAAAATAAAAATAACTAACCCAACAGCTAACAATTTTAACCCGATCCGGGAATCGAATCCAGGACCTCTTGCTCTGAAGTCAACATGTCTTCTAAAGGGAGTAAGTAGTAATGGGAATTCTTAGGTCTAAAACAGGACCCAAATTTAGGGCAAGCAAAGCGGAGCGCATATAAAACGTCACTTTCCATTAAGTAAAAGTATTCGCGATTTCGGGAAACCTGTAAATGAGTATAAGAAACAGTTAACTGCGAGTAGGCCTGCCTTTGAGATGGTTCAAAAAATACTTTATCCGCGGAAATTTTAATTATTTCTGATAAATTTCATTTTATCTATATTACTTAATAATTAGGCTGAAGTTTTATTTTTTGTTGGTTTTTTGAAACCATCCCATATAAACAGAGTTATCAAAATAAAAATTAAAAAATTCAAATTTTCAATTATCAAAATGAAAAATTCTTCGCAAGGTAATAAAAAATTCTAGAAAAAAAACAAAATTCATTTATTTTAAGTAGGCTTAGTTTATAAGCACTTTTAAAACGTCAAGTCAGTCTGTTTGTAGTGACTCTACCACCGGTTCGGAAGGCAGATTCCACCAATAGCAAGTAATATTGTAATTTTTAACAAAAGATTAAATATTTAAAAAAATCTAATTATCAAGCACTATTCCATATAACTTAAGGGATTATAAATTACATATTTAGATTATTTTTTAAGTGTTTATTTTTGTTGTAGCTTAGAACAAAACTTGTTTTAACTTATATTTAAATCTACCTTTAGTAATTACCTGTTTTGTGTACCTAATAACAATGCAAGGAATTTGCCCTACAAGTGACACTCTGTTATGAAAATGAAGCTTAATTTGCTATACTCCGCGAGAGAATCTGTATGGTGTTATTTATAATTTCTTCAATCCTTATGCTCAACACCAAACAGATCTTCGGCAATGTACCCTCTACGCACGTTTCGCTCCGAAACCGGAGTAACGCCTGCTTCTATCCAATATTTTTTATTTTATATTTTTATTTATCCAATATTTTTATGTTGCCAACAACCTGAGGCGGTCCTAAGTGTTAAAACTCTTGTGCCTGTAATTGCACCGTCAACCACGCCATTAAGGCTGCCCGTCCACCGGAGCGGAGCGAGGCAGCGGAACCGAGAAACGGACTAATGCGGAGCGCAGTTGCGTACTGTGTCTGGTTCACTGAAGAGCAGCGGAGATTTTGTGCACTATTGGTTAATATTTCTCAGTTTCTCGGCTCCGGTGGACTGGCAGCCTTAGACCGGAACACGGTAAATGCTGATTGGCAGCAGAAAAATGTTTGTAGCGTGGCGACACCTAGCGGTGTGTGTGATTTGTCAAACCATCCAAAACATTTTCAATAACCTGTGAGTAAATGCTTCTTTCTATCTTCTCACTCAGATAAAGTGTACCTTGGATTTTGAAAGACTACATTTGAACCTATCTCTTTCGGCTGAGTTAATTATTAAAATGTTTTAAAGAATAAATTTCGGTTAAAGTAAGTATCAAAAGACAAAACAAACTTGCTGAGTGAAGATCATTTTGGGATCACACCGATCTACAAAACAATGCTAAGTATAGCTTTGTTGTGTAGATTATAAGTTGTATTTTAATTTTATTGTGTGTATACCCAAATAAAAGGTTTTTGTTTCTTTCTTTCTTACTTTCTATCAGTAATTTTGTATAAGTAGTAAATGTAGAATGAGGTATTTGCTCATATATTTTTAATTTGCACTCTCTCTCTTTTAACGACCTCTTCGCCAGGTTAATTTCAGGAGTGTATTTCACCGATGTTCGCTCAATTACTTGTTCCACCACGTCACAGGTTGGTAGTAGTACTTCCCCGGACGTGGTCTGTCGCAGGAAACGCTACTACTACAATTTTACTTACTACTGTACATACCTATTTGATTATGGAATTAAGTTGTTGTGGAAGCGGTTGACAGCCGTGATAGCCTATTGCTATTGGTTAGGACTCCGGCTTCACTCCGGCCACAGAATTAAAAACATACAGAAACCGTGTACACGAGTAATAGTGAAGTATCAAAATCCACTCCAGTTTAAAATGGTTTCTCGAACAAACGGTTAGACACTTCATACCATTTAGCAGTTGACATTAATTATTTCACCTATGATCTGCTTAAAGTTTACCATAAAATGGGAAAATGGGAAAAAGTTTGTGAGTTAGCAACATTGCGTGGGAGTAAAGCGAGTCGTGTTCGGGGCATTTTCACTGTTTTTCTATACAATATATTGCATACCATAATCGTTCTTAATTCAATGACTCCAGCATCAATTGCTTTGATGGTGAAGGAAAATATCGTGAGGAAATCTACATACCTAAGAGAGAGAGAGAGAGAGAGTGGAAGTAGACCTTGTAGTGGGCCGGTAATCGGTTGATATAAGGTACGGAACCCTAAAAATGTGGAATGATAAAAGTAGGTTTTTGAAAGTAAGTACTGCCGTATTGTACATACCTACCTACTGCACCACAAAATTGCACCGGTTATGAAAAAACTTTCACTATTTTGTCTCGACGTGCAAAAATGAGAGAGATACCTACTCTGAACAAGGGAGAAAACAGGCTGCCCAAATAACTGTTTCACGTCTTAACTAAGTGTGTAATTTTAAAGCATGCTGCGCTGTTTACTAACTTATAGACGTAAACCCCCCCCCCCCCCCCCCCGTACGAGTTTTAATTTAAATTTTCATTATCTCTTAAACTATACGTCCAAATAACATGCTGCAATTGGCAAAGTTTATCGACATACGAGTATGATCGGTTATTATCAATAACTTGTGACATTAGTCGTTAAAACGCACCAACCCTCTTTGGAGAAGCGTGGTGGGTCTAAGCTCTAAAACTGTCTCTCGTGTGAGAGACAGTTTTAGAGCATGTAACTCATAAATAAGTACACCGATTTAATTTCAAATCCAATTTCTTTGTTTGGAAAAAATATAGTATAATATAGATGTTAACATTTTGTTTCACGCGTATTTTGTCGTTTACATCGATGTCCAAATATTGAGGTAAAATAATAAAGCGTATAAAGTACTAGCTTCTGCCCGCGTATTCGTCTAGTTCACTTGTACTTTTCCATAGCATGCCAAATTTCAAAGCTGTCTGCCCGCGCCATAGCTCGTAAACAATTTTCAATTCTCCCTCAGGGACTTCTTAAGGAATCGAGCTAATAGGTAGCCTATGTTCTTTTCCATGTCAAAGGCTGCATGCATGCCAAAGTTCATCCAAATCCGTTCAGCCGTTTTTGCGTGATTGAGTAACAAACATCCACACTTTCACATTTACAATATTAGTAGGATAATGTCAGTTCAAGTAATTATATAAATCAAGTCAAATATTTTCTAATTAATTATGTTAATGCTGGTGATTTATGGTATCGACTTCGGATTAGTTATTATTTTAATAATGCTCGTTTACCTTAGTCTTAGGATTAAGCGAGTTAGTCAGTCATTTCTATAATCATCTACAGATATGGGATCATAGGTAGGTACTTAATCTATTAAACGTATGCAAGGGCAAACACCAAGGGCCTGCAAGTTCTCAATGTTGGATCTTGACACACTAACTGAGAGACAGATAAACGTATCTTAATTGCAGCTAAAGTGGGTTGCGCGGAGCTGGGGTCAGGCGATAAAAACAATAATATCTTCAGCCTAGCAATAGCAAATCAATACTACAATAACTAACTGAGCTATTTTTTATACATTGCCGCTATATAGCGATCCCTTGCAGTTAACTGGCGGGTAGCAACATTCATGTCGGTATGCTCTTTGTGCTGTCACAAAGAGCATACCAACATGAATGATACATTGAGAACATTGGTACTAACAACTGATTTTTTGAATTCGATTGATTGCGAAATATTGAATATTGAATATTTTACATACTTTTTACTACTCTGTTAGTTTACAGAAATAACATGATATATTTTTTTGTATGAAATAAATTAATAGTGAGAGCTTTTTGGTATTTTTTAATTTCTGTATATATACTCTAAGACTTTATGGTGGCACGTTTATGGTGTTATTAAAAGGGACCATCTTGTTATGTTGGGGTCCAAGTAATTATTAAATTTCGACTCGATTATAAAACCTCAATGACAGGAAACGAAGGCATAAAAAGAAAGCCCAAAATAAAACGCAGTTGCGTTTTAATCTAATTATTTGATTTTTATAATTCACTAGCGTACCCATTCCGCTTCGCCGGGCTAGATTTTGCTTTATTTTATTGTAACAATAAACTTAGATCATTAAATTTTTAATAAAAGCTGTATTTGACAGTTTGACAGTTCAAAAGTTGGATTGCTCCGATCGTCACCAAACTTTACAGGATTACTCGCCAGGTCTATCCGGAGATTCCCTGAAAGTTTCATTGAAACCGGTTCAGCCGTTTCGGAGCCTATACGGAACATACCCAAACACTTTCTCTTTTATATATATATAGATAGATGGTTTCAGAACCGTTAGGATTTTAACCCTTATCTCTCCGGCATTGGCCAACCAAGCAACGGACGGATCTCTTAAAGCCGATACCGAAATTAATATACAACGTGTAAATGAAAACCGAAATATCACTTCACTAGGCATAAACACTTCGCAGGGCATGAAAAAAATACGCCTTGCAACTTGCCGCCCTCTGTACTAGGTTCCTAAAATATTATACTAGTACTAGGTACTTCCCCATGCAAGACAAAGACAAGCTTTCAGAAAAATATATACGCGAGTACAAGTACCTACGCGACGCAAACTCACACACGCACAATCATACACTCAATCATCGAGACGACAATTTAAGGAGAGCACTGTCGCCTGTAATACAGGTTTTTACCTAAATCAGGGACAGTAGATTTTAAATTGCACCATTACATACATAATTACATACACACCAATATAAGATGTGAGGTACGCATTTGTTTGTATAATTATTATAATTACTTTACGTTACTTTACTTGCACATGTATAAACTACCTATGATAAAT
Source organism: Pararge aegeria (assembly GCF_905163445.1). Taxonomy (NCBI): domain Eukaryota; kingdom Metazoa; phylum Arthropoda; class Insecta; order Lepidoptera; family Nymphalidae; genus Pararge; species Pararge aegeria. The sequence goes on from NC_053191.1 coordinate 17,936,076, forward strand.
AAAATAAAAAATAAAATAAATAAAAATGTTTGTTCTACTAATATTAAAAATATAATAAAGTATCTTTGAAAGCGGTCAACGTCAACGTCATGAAAAATTTTCTGCAAATTTATTATTTAATTTAAATATTTTAAAACGATACAAAAATCATAGAAGAGTTTTGTAATACCGTCGAATTTCATAGAAGATCTTTATTAAAACATTGGATTACGTATCAATATAATTACGAGTATATATTACATTTCACAGCCAAGGCGATATTAGGAGTAATTAGATTCAACCGAGATCACATTTTTCCATTTGTAATCAAGTGATTCAGGAGTTTTGTTTATTACCTTGCCAATCCAGTAAATTCCCAGTCAGCAGTAAGGAGAACTGGATCCGAAGGCGTGTACAATTTTATCAATCTGCGCGGATTTTGTGTGTTTGTGATTGTTGTGAAATTTGTTAGTGATTTTTTTTTACTATTATTTGTATTTTTAGTAGGTATAATATATATTATTTTGTTACCGAGGCGCCATGCGAACTGTCCCAGATTGAGTTGGTTGCCGGGGTAATATGCCACTTGAAAACGTACGCTGTGACCGGTGTTCAGAGAGCCGTTATTTTAAAAACAGAAAAGGTTTAAACATTCACATAGGTAGAGTTCATAGATCATCAGATTCTTCAGCAATTCCTGTCCTTTCAAGTAACTCGCAATCATTAAATATACCTGTTTGCCCCTTATGGGAATCATTAAGCAACTTTAAAAATTCAATACCATTAATCAGACGCATTCCACGAGGTTCACGCCATTCGGTATTATCATCCCTCAAAAAAACTATAGATAACGTCATCACCCATAACACCATCCGTAGTTGGGAACTCTTGCTCACGTTCGCGTACCGTACTCTCCACGCAGACAAGGACAAAAACCTTTCACTTACTCAAAAAATTAAAAATAATTGTCTTAAAAATGACTCCACGGTCACTAGTAGTAGCTTCGAATTATTTAGTATACCATCACATTCCACTTTAAACCACAATTTTAATTTAAATAAACTGATTGAAAATAAAATAGGCGATGGAGACCTTAAGGGAGCAGCTCGTCTTTTGTTCTCAAGTGACACTATTGCCCCTGATACACCGGAGACTCTGGAAGCACTGCGCTCAAAACATTCATCCCCATCTCCTAATTTATCCTTTCCGGACGCACCGTTAAGCACTTCATTTTTTCAGGCCACTACAAACGATGTGCTGGGAGCTCTGGCGGCTTTCAGAAGTGGCTCCGCCGCGGGTCTTGATGGTTTGTCTCCACAACATTTTAAAGATTTAGTTTGTGGTACAAACGTGGATACGGATGGAGCCCTCCTGAAATCCATCACTAATCTGGTGAATCTGATGCTATCTGGACGAGTACCTGAAGAGATAACCTCTACACTTTATGGCGCAAATTTATGTGCCTTAAGGAAAAAAGATGGTGGTATCCGTCCCATAGCAGTAGGTTCAACAATCCGTCGCATCGTTTCCAAAATTTGCTGTAAAAAAATTCTACCTTCTATTTAATCAACTTTTGACCCAATACAGTTAGGTTTCGGAGTTAAGGGGGGGTGTGAAGCAGCTGTACATGCTACTCGTACATTTCTCCTTAACTCCCAGGAGGAAGTGCTGCTGAAAATTGACGTTAAAAATGCTTTCAACTCGGTGGATCGCGGAGTCCTCCTCTCAGAAGTTGTAAATAAATTACCACAGTTGTTCCCATATTTAGCGCAGTGTTACCAGAATCCTTCGAGGCTAGTTTATAAAAACAACGTTTTGAGCTCCGCCGTCGGCTGCCAGCAGGGTGATCCCCTTGGTCCCGCTATTTTTAGTCTAGCTATACATCCTATAATTTCAACTATAAATTCAAAATTTAATATCTGGTATTTAGATGATGGGACCTTAGGTGGCAAAGTGAACACAGTTTTGGACGATCTTAAGAGTATCATATCAAAATTTGAACTGATTGGCTTACAGCTTAACTTTGATAAATGTGAAATATTTATTCCAAATTCATTTTCGGATGAATCGAAACAGCACATTTTAGAACAATTTAATAACTTGGCTCCCGGCATCAAAGTTTTAAATGATAAATCACTTCGTCTCCTAGGGGCACCTATACTGGAAACGTCAGTCCCACAGTTTATTGACGATTTAATTTCCCAATTTAGCAACAATTCCGATCGTCTTTTCGAAATTAATCCACATATGGCTCTAACTATTATTCGCTTTTGTTTATTTGTTCCAAAATTTACGTATTTTCTTAGATGCTCACCTCTTTGGAAATTTAATTTTTTAATGGAAAAATTGGATACTTTTATAAAAGATATTCTTGTTAATATTTTAAATTGTCCCATAAGTAATCAGGCATGGACCCAGGCCTCACTTCCGATAGGGTATGGCGGTCTTGGAATTCGCAAAATTTCAAGTGTTTCGCTGCCAGCTTTTCTTTCCTCTGTGTACAGTACACACACTCTTTTTCAAAAAATTATATCCAATTCTTTGGGTTCCATAGAAGTGTCATACTTGGCAGAGGCAAGAAATAGTTGGTCTGCTCTTAGTCCCAGTATTTTGCCGGTTTCTTTTTCTTCACAGAGACAGTGGGACGACATTATTTGCAAAAAAACTTTTGACACACTTTTAGACCAAATGCCATCTAAAAGAGACCGTGCTCGTCTTCTCGCTCTCTCTGCTAAGGAGTCCGGCTACTGGCTACATGCTCTCCCTTCAGCTAACCTGGGCACTATGTTAGACCACACCACTCTATCGGTGGTGATTGGTCTTAGGCTTGGCGCCTCTATAATTCAGCCTCATCGATGCCACTGCGGTGACAGCGTTGACACCTACGGTCACCATGGACTCTCCTGTTCAAGAAGCGCTGGTCGCTTCTCTCGCCATAGCACCATCAACGACATCATCCGACGTTCTCTAGCTACCGCTCACGTACCAGCTGTATTAGAACCTATTGGTTTGGCGCGGAGCGATGGCAAGAGACCTGATGGTATGACGCTCATACCTTGGAGGCTTGGAAGGTCACTTCTGTGGGATGCAACTTGTGTTGATACCCTAGCTGCATCACACATCCAGGCCACTTCGTCAATGGTAGGTGCGGCTGCTTCCAGTGCCGAGCAGGCCAAGAGGCGTAAATATGAAAACCTGGATAGCAGCTTCATTTTTGTGCCTTTTGGTGTAGAGACTTTGGGACCGTGGGGTCCGGAGGCAAGAGCCCTTTTCAAAGAATTATCGAAAAGGGTTATCGAGTCTACCGGTGATCCTAGAGCGGGCAGTTACCTTGGCCAACGAATTAGTTTGGCCATCCAGAGGGGAAATGCTGCCAGCATCTTAGGAACTGTGCCTCGCTGCGGTGGTTTCGAGGACGTTTTAGATTTTATTTAGTTTTTAAATAGTTTATTTTAGGTTATAGTTATGTATTAATAAAAATTATAAATAAATTGTAAAATATTCAAAATAACATATAAAATATATATATAATAAAGTATCTCCATATAAAGTGTATCTTTGCATTAAATTAAAAAAGTCCTTTTTAACAAGTCACTTGAAAAGTACATCCATAAATACCATTGATTTGTAACGGAAACTACTTGAGTAGGTGTAAGCGCAGTAGCATTTATAAATAGCCAATCCAACTTATAAATACTGGTTATTAAACTATTGCATTGATTGCTCGCCATATTCTGATATCTAGTCTCTATTAACGGAGATCTTCATCAGATCTCTATCAAATTTATATAAGATCTCCGTAAAGCATAAGTAGCGGTGATAGCCGAGTGGGCAGGACTTCGACTAAACTTTCGGGGTGCCGAGTTCGAATCCCAGCACGCACTTCTAACTTTTGTAAGTAATGTGCGTTTTAAGCAATTAAAATATCACGCGTTACAACGGTGAAGGAAAACATCGTTATGAAACCTGCATGCCTGAGAATTCTCCTTAATGTTCTCAAAAGGTGTGTGGAGTCTACCAATCCGCAATGGGCCAGCGTGGTGGACTACGGCCTTAACCCCTTCTCATTGTGGGAGGAGACCCGTGCTCTATAATAATTAAATTTTTTTTATTAATTTCTTTATTTCAGGCAAAACCCATATTAATACATTTCTATAGTGGGTCGGTAATGAGTCGATATGATGATGATGATGATGAAAAAAAAACTGTTAAGGTACGCAACACCAAACAGACATTATTGACCAGAGACCAGCATTTTAAACCCAGTAGTTATTTAACTTTTTTATTGTTATTTCTTGTTTTCACTTTTAATTTGCGCAATAAAGACTTTATCTAGCGACAAAATTGTGCCATTTGGCGATCACTCTTTCCGATTCCTGCTTGGAAGCAGGCCACTCTGCTCTCATCTCTCACAAAACTTTGAAAAGATTGTTAAACTTTAAAATGATGATGGAAAAGAGCAATCTGCTGAGTTTCTTGCCGGCTCTTCTCAGTAGAATCTGCCTTCCGAACCGGTGGTAGAGTCACTACAAACAGACTGACTTGACGTTTCTAAAGTGCTTATTAATTAGGCCTACTTGAAATAAATGAATTTTGAATTTGAAATTTAGAATTTTGAATTTTGAATGACCACGCTGGGTAGAAGGGTTATCGATCTCAGTAGATGGTGGTAGTAGAACATTTTCCTTCGCTTCCAACGACAGGAAAGAGGAGGGTTGGGTTAGTGAGATAACAGTCGAGGGCTATGTGACGAAACATGGGTAGAGGAGGTCCAACTCGATCACTTTTAAGTCATAATCTTATATCGGTCGAATAAAGACCATCAACCGTGTCTGACGTCGCATCGTTCAAAAACAGCTGACTTTGACACAGCGTTACGAAATGCGCAAGCAATAACTAACTACTTGGAGCCACTGCAAAATGCATATTTAGCATCGCGTGTTATTATTTCTCGCGGCCGAGCAAGTCATAAGCGATAGCGGTTTAGTTATCGAGAAGTGACTTGATCAGATTTAAGTTTCAGTATAAAATCATAAACTCGAATACAGAACGTTCACAGCCGGTCTTATTTAAGGGATTACCACACGTTACGGTTTAGTACCGCTTGTATCCAGCGACTCCCTGCGACTCGTTTTATTTCTGTTCGCCTCTTGGGGATCTACCACGACTAGGTACGCATTCCAGCTTGGCACCCCAACGTCCATCGGTTCTTGAGCTATTATCAGTAGCTTAGATTTCAGAATGGAATGTTGCTATTTGCCTATGACTTTAGAATAACTACCTACCTATACTTGGAGGAAATATTGTATAAATATTTGATAAAATATAGTATAAAATATAGTATAAATTAAAATCCTAATATGGTTAAGTCACAATAACCGCTTCTGATATAATTTGTCAATCAAAATACGGGTATAATAGAAAGATAGTGACATTCCTATCATGATATTAATATCTTTATCCAAATAAATCCCTATTCCTATCCCTACTTCCCTACTAATATTATAAATGTCAATGTAAGTTTGTTTGTTACGCTTTCACGCAAAAACTACTTAACCGATCCTCATGAAACTTTGTACACATATTCTTGGAAGTGTTAGAAGTAATATAGAATACTTTTTATCCCGACATTAAGCTTGGTTCTTTTCGGAGACGGGATGAAAGTGTTTCACGATTTTACAACATAACTCCGACAAATTATAACCGATTTAAATAATTATTTTTGTACTATAAAGGTAATATGTGTTTAATTTTGCCCAAACTTTGTGTAGATCTGATGAATATGGTTGGAGATAGAGGACAGAACTCCGCAGCGGACAGCAGCAAACCTCTCATCGGCTTAGCGATACTGAATACTTTAATTTTTTTTAGAACTAAAACTAAATTGAATGCCACATTAAAAAACAAAGTTAAACGCAGACTAAGTCGCGGCAATAGCTAGTAGTTTTATAATTAAGACTGATTATGTACCTGCAAATTCCAATTAAATTATTCAAATTGAACCTTTTAGAAGTTACGATGGGTATAGAAATGCTAAAAGCAAGAAAAATGCCGCGAGCCGCCGTAGGTGGCGCTGCAATAAGGTTTTAGGTTTTTTAAGTATATTAAAACCGGTAAAAATGATTTGGTACAGATGAAGTTACGCTGGTCAGGTCTAGTAGTTTTATAAGACGAAGCGGTTGATTAATTTCTGTGAACATAATAAGAGAGAGTGATTAAGAGAAATGATCACCTTTCCAAGCTACTTCCGTGCGAGGTTAAAAAACTCATGTATTTCTTTATCATTTGATTATTTGCAGTGAGTTCAAGAAAAAACCTTCACCATTCAAGGGTATGAAATTAAGTGTATATGTTTATGTTTGTCTGGTATACACTACTAATTTACCACATATAATTTATAATTTAGGGTTCTTGAGTTGGGTAATTGAGGGTTCTTTTATTTTATTAATTTTTTTTAATTTTTTTTTTTTTATTATGTTTATATGTTTGTATATATGTATGGAATATATTTTATATTTTTGTACATATCTTTAATATGTTATGTTTAGTATATACTATGTTTTGTTTTTTTTTTTTTTTTATTTATTTTTTTATGTTAATTTAGTTTTAAGTCCTAATATTTAATTTTGTTTTTGTACCACCTACTAATTTCTTATAACATTTTCTTGTATGCCTTTGGTTGCCTGGAAGAGATCGCTATTTAGCGATAAGGCCGCCAAATTGTACGTTCTACCTTATTGTGCTGTTGTATTTGTATCTCTGTAAATTTCTCTGTGGTGTACAATAAAAGTGTATTCATTCATTCATTCATTCAATTTATTATTGTTTTTGCAATTTTCTGAAATCAGACTGGGACCTGTAGCCATCGTTCAAGATTTTCTTTTGCGGGAAGCGGAGATGTTGTGATAACTGTATTCTGATCTGCCACGCTTTGTTTATCAGCAGGGCTAGCACAGACAGGAGACAAAAATTATAGCACAACACAAGGGATATAATTAACGTGTCCACCGGCTAAGACATGGAATGGAAGAAGTTTACCTCGGCTTATTTTATTTGTTACACATATATTATTTGGATATTATTTCCACTTTAGCGCCAGTGCTCTAAGAGTTGATAAAGCTGCGGGAGTATATAATTTTTTATCCTTTCTCCGGGGAGAAAATTGTCTTCTGCCCACGCTAGCCGTGCAGGGGATATAATTTTTATCCCCTTGACGGCCGATTGGCGCAGTCGGCAGCGACCCTGCTTTTTGGGCGGGCCGTGGGTTTGATTAACACAACTGGATAATGTTTGTGTGACGAACATGAATGTTTTTCAGTGTCTGGGTCAATATCCATATTATAAGTATTTATGTATATTTTTCATAAACTATTCATCAGTTTTCTTAGTACCCATAGCACAAGCTAAGCTTACTTTGGGGCTAGATGGCAATGTGTGTATTGTCGTAGTATATATTTATTTTAATTTAGTCTGTGGTGGCCCCGCTGGTACAGTTCTAGTGAATTACTAGATTTACTCGGAGTAAACTGGAAAGCCGTACTTAACTCAGTCAGTTATTAAGTTTAGCATGGCAGCATTTTTTTAGCACGCGTGTTAAAACAAACACTGTTGATATTGATATTTTACGTCACACATATTTAAGTGCAAGCATTTTTAAAACGCTGATTGTAATAACTTGCTACGCACTTTGATGAATTACGAAAATAACGCTATTCGTGTTGCAATGCAAAAAAAATTGTGTACTTGTTAATGTTTCGCATAATACAGTGTTACTGGGTCATGAATTTGTTTTTCTTTGAAACTAGCAGAAGCCCCGGGTTTACCTGTACACAAGAACCATATATTTATGAATAGCTTTTAACCTCGATCTCGACCGCGTTGAATCTGGGTCACAGGTAGTAGGGATGAAATGTGAAGAGACTATGGACAGTTAATCTTTCCCTGACGTGAGGTTAGCGGTTTTTGACCCCGGGGAAAATCTAGGTAATGCTTGTCCCCACTCTATAACTTAGCTATGTTCTTGCCCTGTTGAGAGGTGAGCGACGATGAGTCACAATGGTAATTTGTATCTGTGATAAATATGATTTAAGTCCAAGTATCTGAACGCTAGGTACCTAATGCTTGTCCCCACTCTATAACTTAGCTTTATTCTTGCCCTTGTGAGATTTGAGAAATGATGGTTGGCAGTGTTATTTTGTCTCCGCGAAAAGTCGAATATGGGCCACCTAAACGCCAGGTAATGCCGCTCTCTATAACTTAACATGATGACTTAACGTATATAAGTTTAGTAATTTATGGACAATGATTTTTAGCTAAGTCTATTTAGTTATTTTAGTATATGACTGTCTGGTGTCTCCAATAAATAAAATAAAATAAAACTTTGTTAACTAAACTTTAATATCTTAAGCTAGATACTGCTTGTCCCCACTCTATAACTTAGCTAAGTTCTTGCCCTGTTGAGAGATGAGCAATGATGAGAGGCGGTACTTTGTCCCCGGGGAAAAGCCGGTTACGAGCCATTACGGGTAATATGTTTGTGTTGCACTCGGTAACTCAGTTAGGTACTCACCGTGACTGATCTTGCCCTGCTGCGAGATGAGCATGTTCAGTGGCAGCGGCTTTTTGTCCCCGGGCAGACGCGGCGCGAGACCGAACAGTCGGTTCCGGGCCGATTGCCCCACCGCCAGGTATTGCTTGTGCCCCATCGTGCGGCTTTAACGATACATCCGGATAAGCTGCAAAGATATAAAAGTTCATTTTAGAAAACGATACATTCTATCATTGTGCTACGTGTGCATCACAGAATTAAGATCATACAGAAACCGTGTACACGTCTAATATTGAAGCATCAAAAACCATTCCACTTAAGTAGTGTTTCTCGGACGGGCGGTTAGTCACGTCATTCCATTAAAGCGATAAGACTGAGATTTTGTTTTGTTATTTTCTCTTCTAATTTGTGCAATAAAGACTTTATCTATCTATCTATCTATAAATTTAGAATGTTTTGTTGACAGCAATTACTATATCTCTTATGTTCTAAACGGTGACCATAAAATGGGGAAATGGGAAAAGTTTGTGTGCTAACAACATTCCGCGGGTGTGAAGTGAGACGTGCGCGGGGCGTTTTTACTGTTTTTGGAAACAATGCACTGCATGCAATAATGGCTAAATGAGGGTTCTGTATTTTTTTAATTCTGTGGTGTGCATAAATCAATCAATTTTATCCAAGATGATTATCGCTCGAGCTCCAGTAAAAAACCTTTCAAAGTTCGATAATTTTCAAACAAAAATATTTTAAATTAATGATACGGTTACAACACAATTAGAATAGATTAAAAAACAACTGGATACTAATATTTTCCATATGTTTCTGTCGGATCTTCATGATTTCCTGCCAACAATTACGACACGAGACAATTATGAAGACGTAGCCTATGGACAACGATAACAAACCTACTTTTTAATTGTTTTAATAATTTGATTCAAGTATATATTTAAATGAAAGAATTAATTAATTTAAACAAGAGATGCACGAAAACATTTTAAAACGTAATAAAATAAAAGCCTATTTAAAATTTCGAATACGGTCGATCATCTATGGGCGGAGAAAAAAGTATGTTTTACTGTGTAAATGTCAATGATTAGTAAGATAGACGGCCTACCTAAAGTAGCTTTTGCTCCCTCACTCACTTTGAATGAATTCTATGTATGCGAAAACTCACGTCCACGGGCAGACTTGCAGACATGCTTTCACATTTTATAAAATTGGTATAAAGTAGAGTATGTATGATGATTAATTCAGTTGTTCTCTAACATAGATTGGTAACTACTTCGAAACAGTTAGATTATGTGATAAGCGTAATTTAAGATACAGTTTAATTGAGCATCGCTCGTTGGTAGTTCGGCATTATCAGGGCGTAACGAGTTTTGGGCGTATGTCTGCACAACAGCTCGTGTTACAAACTGACAATCAGGTGATGTGTAATTCAAAATTTAAAATCAATATCCATATTAATATCAGGTAAATTTCATTATGAAGCGGTGATAGCGACCTCATTTTCGTGGGGCCGGGTTCGAATCCCAGAAAGCACCTCTAAATTATCTAAGTTATGTGCGTTTTATTAAGATTTAAAGATAGCATGCGAAAATGTTACGTCTATCTGAAGTTGTATAGTTCTGTATACAACTTCATAGTTCATACAGAATAAAATGAATACCCATACATTTTTAACATAATAAATATATCACGTTGTTTACAAACACCGTATATTAATGAGGCGTCGGGTGTTATTATAATGTACTCCCATAATGGAGCTAATCCGATCTGTAACACGGTTCACTACTTATAGGTACAATGTTGCAGACGCTTGTCATTAGCATTTATTTAGTAACAAGCGCTTTCCCGCGACTATACGTTGATTTTTTTTAAGTTTACTTATATATATATATATCAGCCCATTAACGGCCCACTATAGCACGGGTTCCCTCCCAGAACACCACATGCCTTTGAGAACAGTATGGAGAACTCTCTGGCATGCACCGCTCCAGTATACTTGTATGTTATATATTTTTAAAGTATACCATATACCCTGTTCCCATTTTGTGTATGGTCTTATTATTACATATTGGATTTTAGTTACTACCCTACGGGAAAATTGTTTTTTAATAGTTTACAACCCCTTGTTTTATAGCTATCAAATGCAAAAAATTTTGCACGCCTCTTAGGCGAAGCGTTGAGGTGGGTATTACTGTCAGTTTACGCACACCGAGTGATTCTCCAACTTAAAATGTCACTTTTTTTTCTCTTATTGCTTTTATAAGTGAATATAAATGGACAAATGTTGAGAAAAAACACTATTTTTAACACTCATCATATTAAATCTCTTTTTATTATTTAAAATAATTAAAAAATTGTTTAAAAGTTCTGTCTTGTCCGTGTGTCTGTATGTGCGGATCCCGTATCTTGTGGTCACGATAAGTAGTGAAATACTTCACTTATCGAGTTGGTTTTTTTTATATAGGCATCAGTATTTTGAGGCATAGCAGCCCATTACTTTTCACGGTATAATTAGATGCAATTTAATTATTATTTACAAAAATAATAAATAATGAATGGGATTATGAGGCGTGCACTTTGGATTTTCCAACTATTCTTCAAATATGGTTGGTGGTTGGTCGAACTTAGTTCCTAAAATTAGCGAGATAAAAAGAAGAAATAAAAAGAAAAAAAAACAAACTCTTCAGTGTTATTATTAGTGTAGATTAATTATTATTATTATAAATGTTGAGAGTTAACAACATGACTGGGATTACGGTCCAACTACCGTGTTGTTACTAGATGTATAAAAGTCATTTTTAATGAAAAACGTGTACATATCACGATAATTATTTGAAAGTGGTTTGAATAATTTAGTATTGAGCCAGTCTTATCCATAGTCCGCCATTTTTTATAAATTGTAAAATTAATTCAGCTGTAAAGTTTTTAAACCGAATCAAATTGCTTTGTTATCATTTCCACGATTATTATCAGTCTAAATTAAACAGAATTTTTAAAAATGTAAAATGAGTTTCATTATGAACATAAATATTAAGCTTAATTTTCCGTAATTAAAGATTTTAAACTAAGATTTTCGTGGTTATTCAACATTTCTTAAGTATACCACTCGGGTCACTGGACATATAAAAGTGGTTAGAGACAATGAAACACAGAAGTCACCGATTGTGGAGCACATTCTACAAGGGGGCACCCAGCACTGGCTAGAGTTACATGCCCCTAAAGTTTTCTCCACCGACCGTCATTATATTCCAAGACTAGTTCGTGAAGCGATTGAAATTCGGAAGCACAAAAATTTCAATCGTGAGGACGGTTTTAAATTAACAAGTGTGTGGAACCCAGTGGTAGAATTATGCAAACCAAGAAAGCATCGTACAGCTTCTTAATTTAAAAGTGACGTCAGTGTAGTATGTCGAACAGTTCGTGAAATACCGACAAAAAGTCAGACAAATTACTCTAGACAAATTTGGACATCCAAATTTGTCTAGAGTAACTATTACTACTATTATTACTATTACTGCTACTATACTATTATTCAAAATACGCAATTTCTTTGACTTTGACATCTTTTCCAGTTGCATTGATTTGAAATTTGACGAAACTTGTACAAACATTCAAAACATAAATATTTAATGAAAGCGGTTTTTAAATAGCGAAGTTCGGAGGTGACAAACATAAAAAAACAATCGAATTGAGAACGTCGTCCTTTTTCTGAAACAGTTAATAACTTAGTGTGCCTGTAAATAAACCTAAGATTGTCTATTTTAACGAATCAGAAAAAGGTTACTTGTACCAACACCCATTTAAGAATAGCTAATAGAAGAGTCGGCAATGCTTCCTTGTTGAAAAAAGATGTATTCATTTCTCGTTTTAAGTACCTTCATTGTAAGTAGCCGAGTATTATTAACGACCTCCCTAGAGGTCACAGGTTTGATTCCCCGTAGGGGCAATTTGGAAATTTATAATATCTGTATTTTCGGTGGAATGGTCTGGTGGGAGCAGCGAGCACATACGTTGAGTGGGAGGCCTGGCCGTGGCTATCACCATACCGACAAAGACGTGCCGCTTAGCGATTTGTCGTTCCGGTACGATCTCGCGTGGAAACCGATAAAGGGGTATGAAAGAAAATTAACCCGTTACCTTCTTAGACCATTCATCACTTACCACCAGTTAAAATAACAGTCATGGGCTAACTTGTAGTGGAATAAAAGAAAACCATGCTGTATTAGCAGGGTTTAGAAACGTCGTCTTTCTGCGTATCGGATGAAGGAGCTACTGAGGACCACGGGCATTAACAAAACTGTCTTTGCCTGAATGGTTATTTAAAAAAAAAAACGGTTACTAGGTCAGAATGTCCAAAAAAATGCATAATCTGTAGTCCTTAAAAGTTCAAGTGTAAATTCAAAATGGCAGGAATCAAGATTCGTAAATTGAGTTATTGAAAAAGGGTATTGACTATTGGTATCAGGTGGTTTTGAAAGAATCCAGTGTAAGAGGCCTAGGAACAGATTTGAAAAAGCGGTGGGAATCTACTTATGGATCATGTTATTGTAATAAGTAGGTAGTTTATGTTTGAGATTATAATGAGTTACGCCGGAATTAGATTAAACTTAAAGATACGAATAAAATGTTACTAAATATTAATACGTTTTTACGAGGAATAAGATTATGAATTCTAAAATTTGTGTCTTTATTTTTGTATGCTTTTAATTTATGAAAAAATAAGTATTTTAAGTAAATTTTTAGACCTAAAAAAGCATAGAAATCGTAATGTCTTAAAATCTCTATGATTTTTTAATAATCTAAATATTTTATTAAGATTTCTATACTTTTATAGATATAAGTTACGGTATGTAATTACGAGTATATAAGTCAGAAGTCACAAAATAACCCTAGTAGAAAAGTAAATTAAAGGAACTAAATTAGGTATTTTTCGGATTATGCGTACATAATTACTATCCTGTTTCTATTTGGTTGACTTTTTGATAACTGAGTACGATGAAATTCTGACTAAATACAAGCGAGAGTCGATCTAAATGCTCATTACAGACCATTATATATTTTTATTCAAGTGGTTTTTTCATATATCATCAACAATCGACTTATACATGGTCCACTACCAGGCCGTAATCCACCAATTGCGTAGTAACCAATTCATGCAAAATTCATTTATTTCAAGTAGGCCCAGTTTATGAGCACTTTTGAAACTTCAAGTCAGTGTGTTTATATTGACACTACCACCGGTTCATACGCCCTTGAAAACGTTGTGAAGAACTAATATAATTACATTTTTAATAAATAAAGTATTAAAAAAAAACGAGACAAACATCGTATCGTATTGATAGGCATATAAATTATAATGATATATCTTATTGTGCCTACAGGTTATTAGACTGCAGTTGCTAAAGTATAATTAATATATTCCATCTCCGATTGGTTTTATGTAAATAACCAATAAATACTTGATATTTCTACAGTAATGCAGCGTCGATATTTAATTACACTAATACGACTGCGCTGTGAAATGTTTGTTCTGCGACATCTCGGTCAAGGCGCTATCGTCTTTCGTGATTAAGATTTTGACTAGCACATTTTATTATTAACTAGCGGTGCCCCGCGGCGTCATCTGCATAAAACGCCGGTACGTTCGACCCTATACAAATTTTAACACTACGATCTGTCGCGTCTCATCGTCCGGTCATAGCTAGACTCAGTGGCGTGCAAAGAGGGTATATATAGAGTAAGCAGATATCATCTTTATAAATACTTAAGGGTAAAGCTTTTTATAACTCTTACAATGTCTATCCTTAAGTTTGTTATAACTCTTACTGGAGATTTTATTCATTTTATATAATCTGGATACCCTGCCACTGCCTAGATAAGGGTCGTAGCTCGATGTTAAATGTGAAAGTTTGGATGGATGTTTGTTAATCAATACTCAATCACACGAAAATGGCTGAATGGATCTAAGTGAAATTTAGCTCATAGATACATTATAATCGAAAATAGCATACAGGCTACTTCTTATAACAACATATGTATAGTCCCCGTGGGATGTTTTTCTATTTGTATATAGAACAAGAGATCGAAATCTCTTTTGCATAGTGTTAATTTAGGGTCAGAGGATAACACACGAAGTCAACAACTAGAAGCCGTCAATAACCTCGAGTATTGGAAAACTTTTTTTTAATCGACTGCTTGTCCTGATGTTAGCTCGTTCAAACAAAACAAAACAAGAGAGGAAATAATATTATCTTATTTATTAGTATACATTAGTTCTGCCCGCGTCTTTAGTCGGGAGCGCTTTGCTCTGTATTTATTAGTAACCTGTTGTATATAATCGACAAGGTGATCCGTTACTCTTTCATCGCATGAAAGAAGCTGACGAACATACTTTCGCATTTATAGTGTTAGTAGCAATTAAAAGCCCCTTTTTTTTCGAACAGCTCTCCTTAATTATTTTTATTGCTAATAGGCAATAATTTTATAGGTTTAAGCCGATGTGATAATATTATTTATTATCAGCTTTGTGCAATAGATTTACATATCTACGCAATATTCATGTTTTAGAAGATATTGCTTTCTTTGAATCAGTATTTATAGCGTTCTGACGGACAGGCCGTTGGACAAAGGGACAAAATGCAATTTCACCGCCCTTTAATAAATTTTTATTTAAACAAAGTGGAAGCATAACTGATTAACCTTCTACCTATACTTTATGCTAAGTATATTTTTTTTATACCATTAAAAGTTAGCCCTTGACTGCAATCTCACCTGCTTGTAAGTGACGATGCAGTTTAAGATGGTAGCGGGCTAACCTGTTAGGGGTATGGTAGTCGTACCCCTAAACGGTTTCTATGCGACATAACACACATTGCACCAAAACTCTAAATCGCTTAGTAGCTCGTCTTTTTGGATGAGGTGGTCACTAGCAATGGCCAAAGCCTCCCACCATACCAGACCAGAGAAAGGTCAGAAATTGTAAATTCCCTGCCGGGAATCTAACCCGGGCCTCCGACTTAAATTCTTGTTCTGCCAAAGAACGGTAACAAGGGAATTTGAGATTACACGTTATATTTGGATATTATTTCATTAAGTAGGTAGGTACGTCCATATTTGAAGATTGGAAATAATATAGGAGAAGATAAACATTTTGTCCTTTCCCCCTGGGAAATGGCCCCTGCCCATGGTAGCCGAGGTGGAAAAGAGACCTACAGGGCCCGGTTTACCGCAGTAAAGAAATGGCGTAACAAAATACCTAACGCCACAGTCACATCACCTATCCGGTTACCATATCATTTGGATTAGCGTTGCTCCATAAATGCTATCGCGATATATTACACGCTGTCGTAACTTAACTTAATCAGTTTGTGTGTTTGTTACACAATTATGCCGAAACGCTATCACACATTCGAATAGTTTGCCAAAGTATACAATACCAAAATCTTAAACGTTTGACGTTTCAAAAGTCCTACGATGAATTTTGAATTTTGAACTTCTAAACATAACATTCCATAGCCATATTTATAACTATCTAGCCATGAAAATAAATTAAAAAAAATTGCGACGGAAATCAGCTTTATCAATTTTTTCGAACCCTTCGAGCATATTTATTTAACGATACAAACGAATTCAGAATATTCTAAGTTTATTTATGACCACCCTATTGAAGATAAAAGACCGACACGCGCATAGTACCTACGTTACACGACGTGTACCTAATAAAGTGACCGGAGTCACATGATTTTAATTTTGCATGTGATGTTAGGGTTGGATCTGATTTCCTTCAGTAAAAACTATGGCAGTGGTTTGCAAAATAACTATTTTTCAGGTTTTCAGTTTCACAGATAAGTCTCATAGACAGTACATAATTTACCGCTAAACCTTATATTATATTTTCGTAGACAAAAATGTAATAGGAGTGGTGGTTGGAACTTAGTTTTAAACGAAAAGATGACTTACGTTATCTATCGTTTGTAATCTGATCACAAAAAAAAAATCAATGTATAAAATAAAATATATCAACATTTAGAAATATGAGTACCTACACAATAAAATAAATAATACATGTTTATTATGGATCCTAGTTCAACTTTCATCATTCACAGATGGATAGAAGAGTCTGGTTTAGAAGACACAAGGGAACCTTAGGCGTACTATAGATAACTCACAGATGCTAAAATTAGAAAGCGAGATGAACATAAGTAAATTCTTATCGCTATTAATATAAGGCAGATAATGCTAATTGATGAAAAAATCCGCTGCGCGCTCGGATGCGCGCAATGTTTGCGTTGTTACGGCAAGTCGGTCAAGGATCGCATCGGCCATCCGCGATAGCGGCGCGCTTGCCTTTTGTGCGACCGGTTCTTGCCTGTCGGGAAAGACACGAACAATACCGCAGTATAAAGAAGAGATACAGTCGACCGGTTATTGCTTATCGGGAGTGGCACCGGCAGTGCTGCAGTGTAAGGAAGAAATAAAACACACTATACTGTCGTCTCATTCGTTCGCCTTTGATTTCGAGGTAAATGCCGACAGGTACTTGAGTTTCCCGGGCATACCGCTGAAGCATTTTGAGATTGGATAGAAGCAGGCGTTACTTTGCGGAAATCCATGATATATTATGTGTAACTTAACAATTATTCATTGTAAAGTCATCATATCCTGAGGATGCTCCGGTTTCGGAGCGAACCGCGTGTAGAGGGTAAATGCCGAAGATCTGTTTGGTGTGAAGTATAAGGATTGAAGAAATTATAAATTACATCATACAGATTCTCCTGCTTTATGCGGGGTATAGCAAATTAAGCTTAATTTGAATAATATATTTTGAGTATGATCACTTTGATACCCGGGCCTAAGTTAGTACCTACTATATTTTTCTATCACGCTATTAGCTAGACCCTAGTTTTTAGCAAATGTTGTCTAAATAATCGTTGATAAATGTGGTGGAACTACTCTTTTAATCCTTTGTTGGTTTGGATAGCCCCCTCTGGAGGTGCTGGAATGGTGCACACACGGGCTATAGGAGGGCCACCCCCAGAGCTTGGTTTGTTGGGCCGGTATAGTTTAGGATTTAAGTTGTCTAACATAGGATAGTGGTTTTGTATTGTTACTAACATTATATTTATTTATTTTAATATTTGTTTCGGTTTAATTATTAATTATTAGTATTTTATTAATTTTAATTATTTTTATTATTATTATTATTATTATTGTTAATTTAATTTGTGCTTCATTTTATGTTATTTTTAAAGCTGTTAAGTGCACACTATATGGGCTATGCCTGAAATAAAATTTTATTATTATTATTATTATTATAATGACTACCCCAGAAATGTTATATAGTTAGTATCTCATTCAATGTACAAACGGTCAAACGGTGACCAAATGTAACTAATGGATTAATGCTGCAAGTTAGTTAATGGACCATACGACTTTAGCAGTCCCATGATACTTTGAACCTAGCTCAGCTCTATATGCAGATATCATCAAACGAAGTGGGAGTTTATTCTTACGAAATATTCGTAATTTCAGCTTTATTGTTAAAAATGTGACGTAACTTCTGTTTGTTTCCTTTTATCGGTCGTCTGAAAGTCATTTTGATCTAATTTTGGAGGTTTTATAAACATTGCACAAAGGTTTTATAATCGATGACGATAATAAATGTTAAATATAACTTCAACAAACACCATTTAGCGATTTACCATTTAAATATATATTGCGGAGTGATCATATTTACAGGGTTTTCCCTACTTCAAAACTTAGACCTTCATTAATATTATTTGTTTATAAGATAAATACCAAAGTATCGCTTAGGTGTGATGCTACAACAATAACGTATATCTGTTTCCGTCCTGATGTTCATTACATTGATAATTATTGTCCTCTATTTATTCCTCGACATTTTTATCATACCGAGTTGTTAATTAATATTCAAGGCCAGTTAGTAGCTGGTCCTAATGAAGTATTACATCTTATTGTCGTCTGTCATTTTGAAGAAGTGTGTTATTAGTTTTACTAGACTAAACTAAGATGATATTTAGTAGTAAAGTAGTGCAATCCTTTTCACTGTGTTGTTTATGAAAAAAGATGGCACCAATTTTTGGACTGTTTAATTTTAAATTAGTTTTGCTGATTTAGTATCATTGTTGGCTTTTTCCAGTCTTCACTTCAACTTTCTCGTGTGTCAATTAAATTAGGTCCGGTTTTTGCGTGTCACAACCCAAAACCTTAGGCGAGTATGTATCAGACCTTATCGCACGCACTAAGGAGGTGGGTCCAATATTAGTTGGGCATCCTCCGATAAAAATTTATAACGATAATTTTACGGCTTCAACTGCATTTGTATAGCTGTATAGCTTGTATGGCTTTTAGTGCACGTTGTTTATCTGATGTTTAGTTGATGCTTACTTCGACCGCTACTCAAAACACTAAAAATGTTACAAAACAGTGTTTTATAATTTTCATCGAAACTTATTCTATACTAGTTGCTTTCTTCTTCCGCGTTTATTGCGGTTATTTTGAGCCGTTCGTTTTCCTAGTATACAATTTTATGCCTATGTTACTTTCCGTCCATTTAACTAAATCTATGCCAAATATCATGTTGATTGGTTGCTTAGTTACGGCGTGAAGGAAACAAACAAACACACCTTCTCATTTTATAATAATAAGGATTGTATTTTATTTTACTTTGTAATTATTATTTCCCTAGAAAAATATATTTTTCGATGGACCGTGAAAAAAAAAACAAATAAAATGCATCATAATAAGGGTTCAGATAAAATGTAATCAGCATGTCTGGAATGTTAAGACAGCGGCAATTATGGTGAAAACTCAGTTCACAGAAGGCCAAGCACCCGCCGATTCGTCGAAGTCGGTTAGCTGAATAGAAGTATTGTATTGTGTAATTTACGTTTCGGTGTAACGCCCTCGATGCTCAATGTACATAGAGAATTACCTACAAACTTATTTAAGGCAATTATAATGAACGCATAATTAGTTAAGTAAGATATATTTAGTAATTTATAGTTTTTCGTTTAGTTACAAGAATATTATACAAGTTGTTGTAGTATGATGGTTCGATAATTATCTATACTTATAATAAATCTGTAACTAGAAGATTTCTGTACATTTAATATGTTTTGAAAATGTTGACCGGGGGATGCTTTATAATCGATACTGAGTCCAAACAGATCTTATTTAATTTTAGTCTGTCTGTCTGTCCGTCTGTCTGTCCTGTCTGGGTATCACGTGAAAATTTGGTATAGTTGTAGCTGATATTACGGGTCATTGGTCAACATATAGGATACTTTTTATTCCGATAAACAGTAGGTTTACTCCGGGAAATGGGATGAAAACTTTTATCAATTTTACTTCATACCTCCGTTAAATTTGAATCTATTTTAATAATTCTTTTTTTATTTGAAAGTGAATACTAATAAGCATGTATTGTCAAGTTTTAATGAAGAACTGATAAATATTGTCGGAGATAAAGGACATAAATCTTCACAGATACGTAGGCACGTAGCATAGGCTTTTTTTTATCCCGGAAAAGCAAACAGCACCACAGGATAGCATAGCTATTTTTTCCGCATGTCTTTCAAAATCCGCGCAACGGTGTTTTGGATTGTTAGTATAAATTAAGGCTATATAACATCACGCTACGACCAATGGACCATCAATAATGAGAAATGTTGCAAAAACTGCAAAAAAATATCCTTTTTGAGAGATTCCGATGCGTGCGATGCATAAACGGTAAGTATATCGGAATCGTTTCTTTAAAGTTCTATAAGACAGCCCGCTACAACATACGACTACTGTTTCAAGTTGACTCATTCGCAGACGAAGTCGCGCGGGTAACTATATATATAAGAGATTAACAAGTGATTCATACTGCAAATACATAAAGTACAAGCACCGGCATCATAATTTATATTGAAGTTAGTAGCGGTACCCCACGACTTCTTCCGTGTACCATTCGCATTTATTTCGGTTTTTACAAATTCCGTGGTAATAGTTAGTAGTTTTCCTGTGATAAAGTAAGTAGCCTACTTTATTTTCCGTCCTTTCCTTTGGTTTGGTTGCTAAGTTAAGCCGTGAAAACAGGATAAACCGACACGTTTTTAATACTTAAATAACGTTTGGAAACTCCTGACATCACGTAATGTAAATATTGAATGAATGAATGAATATACTTCTATTGCACACCACAAAAAGCACATAAACAAGATAAGTGTAACAAAACAACGTATACAATTTGAATTAAGCTTTATTTTACACAGATATTGTATAAAATTAAGCTTAATTTGCTATACTCCGCGAAAAGCAGGAGAATCTGTATGGTGTAATTTATAATATCTTCAATCTTTATACTCCACACAAAACATATCTTCGGCAATGTACCCTCTACGCACGTTTCGCTCTGAAACCGAAGCATCCTCAGGAGATGTTAACTTTACAATGAATAATTAGGAATTTAACAATTATTAATTGTAAAGTCAAGCTTCATTTTCATAAAATATCATGGAATTCCGCAAAGTAACGCGTAATATCTTAGTTGCGGTGATTTCTTTAAACTAAATATATATAAATATACTACAACAATACACACATCGCCACCTAGCCCCAAAGTAAGCGTAGCTTGTGTTATGGGTACTAAGATGACTGTGAATATTTTTATGAATTATATATAGGTACATAAATACTTAGAAAATACATATAAACACCCAGACACGGAAAAACACTTATGCTCATCACACAAACATTTTCCAGTTGTGGGAATCGAACCCACGGCCTTGGACTCAGAAAGCAGGGTCGCTGCCCACTGCGCCAGCCGTCGTCGTATTAAACTATTCAATAAATTATTTTCATATTTTTAAAAGTGAATAATAATCTTATCAATTTAATGAAATTTTCACTATTTGGCATCAAGCCTGAGACTCTTATGTAGGTCGTAGCACTAAACCTACTTCCGGTTACTTGAACTTGCATTTAATCAATACAGTTTTAACAAGATGTTAAAAAGAAAGCTTCATAGAATGCATCTAAGATATATCTAACTGTATCCTTAGTACAAAATTTGCTCGCTGGCAATCGACGTGTCGATTTCGAGTATGGATATACTTGAACATGTAACAGTAAAATAGATCATATAGGCTTTGTATTAAAGGTTTACTATTATTTAGCTCAAAAAAAAAATTTTATTTTGGTACCCAAGAAATAGAAAAAGGAATCGAGGCAGACAGTTTCGAAGGTGGGAAGACGAATTGATAGCAGTAGCAGGGAAAACATGGACTAGGAAAGCTTTAAACAGAAAAGAGTGGAATAGAATGGGGGAGGCCTTTGCCAACGTTGGGCAAACAGACTAAGTTGTCGGTGTCATTAGACTCACCAGAGTCGTTAATATTAGTGTAAATTGTAAAAAAAAAAAAAAACTATGTCTGAATAAAGGCTTTATTATTGTTATTATTAATATTTAGCTCGGACATTTGACAGAACGTTTGTAAAACAAAAATCAGAAGTATAGGATTCACTGCTTTAAAATGAATGATGTTATGTCGATTTTACTTTGATGATATTAAGTTTAATACACAAACACGACGCGCCGATTGCAAGCGCGCAAATCTCGTACTAAGGCTGTACCTAGCATTCGCCATACGGTTAGAAAGTGATGACCGTACAGATTTGCGAGATGAAAAAATAATACTTGCAAAATAACACCTTATTTAATTGAGTTAGGTATTATTCTCCATCAGAGAAAGATTTACATCTGGTTATTTTTAAATCGAATCTCAAAAGGATAGACCGAAAAACAATTAAGATTGATTCGAAATACTCTTTATATTTCTATCTTTATAATTCTATGATAAACATACTTTCTTCCTTTCTCCTCTACACTAAATGACTCGACCCGCCGCGCCGCGTCGCCTGCCTGGTCTTCTCGTAGCAAATAGTAGTGGTAAACAGCTTATAACCAGCTGTTTATTTACGAGTGAATGAGGGTTCTGTACGTTCTAAATTCTGAACAACTTACAGAACCGCCATTAAGTCATTATTGCATGCAGTGCATTGTGTCCATAAAAAGGGAAAGCACCCCGCGCACGTCTCACTTCATACCCTCGAAATATCGCTAAGTTTATTGTGGGCTTCTTCTTAGACCAGAACGCATTTGGAACCCTCGTAGCTTTAGTTTTAAGTTTACGAATATGTTTATCGCCATCATCTCACTACCATGTAATTCTCATGTAATGTACGCATCAAAAGTGCCACCTATGCCTACTTGAATAAAGATATTTTTAATTTTTGACTTTGACTATTTTCTATTTTCCCCATTTTATAAACGTTTAGAACATTAGAGGTAAATAATTACTGTCAACTGCCAAATGGCATGAAGTGACTAAACGTTTGTATGAGAAACAACCCTAAAGTGGATTGGGTTTTGCTTGCTTGCTTATTAGTCTTGTAAACGGTTTCTGTATGTTCTGAATTCTGTGCCTATAACCTTCGCGGAGCGTGATGTTAAATAGCCTTCCTCCGCAATACAGTTTTCTAATATTTACTTTATTTAATTGGTTTTGGGTCGTAGATGACACACTTGGAAATAATATATAAGAATCTAGGTATCTTAATTTCTATAATAAAGGACTTAGACAACCTCCCTAGCGCAACGGTGAGCGCTATGAATTTAAGTAGGAGGTCCCGGGTTCGATGCCCGGCAGGGACAATTTTAAATTTCTGAATTTTCTCTGGTCTGGTCTGGTGGGAGGCTTTGGCCGTGGCTAGTTACCACCCTACCGACAAGCACGTGCCGCTAAGCGATTAAGTGTTCCGGTGCGATGTCGCGTAGAAACCTTTTAGGGGTATGACTACCATACTCCGTAACAGGTTAGCCAACTACCATCTTAGACTGCAGCATCACTCACCAGATAAGCTTGCAGTCAAGTGCTAACTTGTAGAGGACTAAAAAAAAAGACAAGCATGGATGTTCACTGAACGGACTAGTCCCCTGGTGCAGCACTGTGGTCATCACAACAGGGCAGTTTGGAAATTAAAAAATCTAAATTGTCTTTGGTCTATACTGGTGGAAAATCTCAACAAAACCGACAAAGACGTTCCGCCAAGCAACTTAAAGTGCCGGTACGATGCCGCGAAGTTACCGATTAGTTTATATGTTCAACATAACTTTCCTTACAGGTAAGCCATCCATACCATCTTAAATTAATAAATAATAAATAAATAATAAATATACTACGACAATACACACATCGCCATCTAGCCCCAAAGTAAGCGTAGCTTGTGTATGGGTACTAAGATGACTGATGAATAGTTTTATGAATAATATACATAAATACTTAGAATATACATATAAATACCCAGACACTGAAAATCATTCATGCTCATCACACAAACATTTTCCAGTTGTGGGAATCGAACCCACGGCCTTGGACTCAGAAAGCAGGGTCGCTGAAAACTGCGCCAATCGGCCGTCAATTGCATTACAAGGTGAGATTGCAGAGTCAAGGGATAACTTGAAATGGAGTTAAAAAAAACCAAAGTGACGAAAATAAAAAACAATAGCGATTAAATCATCATTACCAACTATGGCCGACATTTCTTTGGGCAAAGCAAGCGACTGCGAATAAAGAAAGACGGATAGGTTAATGTAGGAAATCATTAGGCACTGTACAGAAAACTTACGTTTCCGAGTATGTATATATGTAGATTCAGATGAATTCATTGTATAACAATGTGATTTATTTGTCCGCAGATAGATATTGTAAGACAACGCGGAAATCCTTAACAATATATCGCAAATCAACAAATAAACAAACCGTTCTTTGGGTTTTATATATCAATATTTTTTCACGAATTCCAACAAATATTTGCTCCTACTACTTATTTGTACGTTTAAAGTATCAGGGTTCCGTAAAGAAGAAAACGAAAATATAGGATCGGTTTGTTGCCTGTGAATCAAGGTCTCTTTTCTCAGTATCTCTCTCGTATTTAAGTTTTATATTAAGCTGAAATTAAAATCTAATACTAAGATCTTAAGCCAGCTTCGTTATATTACGTTAAGTTCCAAGTTCAAAGCAATAGGTACATACAACGGCGTGCACAGAGGGTATGCACACGGTATGCAGATAATATACGAGTAGAATGAAGAAAATCTCCAGAACGAGTTATAAAAACTTAAGGATAGGCATTGTAAGAGTTCTTAAACACCTACCCTTAAGTATTTGTAACTTGTACTGGATATTTTCATGCACGCCACTGGCCCGTACATAGCGTACAATTAGTTCAAAGTAATTATTACTTATATAGAGTTACCGACATAGCTCAGCGAGTCGCGAAGCTGAAGTGGCAATGGGCAGGGCACATAGCTCGGAGAACCGATGGACGTTGTGGTCTTAAGGTGCTGGAATGGCGACCCCGCACCGGTAAATACAGCGTAGGTCGGCCCCCAACGAGGTGGACAGATGACATCAGGCGAGTCGCTGGGAGCCGCTGGAGGCAAGCGGCCCGGGACCGTGTATTGTGGAACTCCCTACAAAAGACCTATGTCCAGCAGTGGACGTCAATCGGTTGAGATGATGATGATGATAATGAATGATTCCTTGTTATTATTCAAAGACTACGCTACATTCCCTAAAAGAACCAAGGTTTTAAACATTCCTAAAGGCATGTTTAAAAACTTGGTTTAAGGTGATATCTGTCATCGTCATCATCACCTCAAAACCACTGCTGGACATAGGTCTTTTGTAGGGAGCTCCACAATACACGGTCCTGGGCCGCTTGCCCAGCTGCTTCCAGTGACTCGCTTGATGTCGTTTGCTCACGTTGTTGTAGTCGACTTTCGCAGCATTTACCGGTGCGGGGTCACAATTCCAGCACCTTGGGACCAAAACGTCTATCGGTTCGTCGGGCTATGTGCCCTGCCCTAGCTGTAAAGTCGATACTATAGCCAGAATTTTCACACTTTTGCTTGTAGTTTTTGCGTTGCAAACAACCATTCTTAAGAACCCTCCGATGTCAGAGAAGCACGTGCGTAAGGAGAATAAGTAGTTGAAGATCTATGTGTGGCATTGCGTAGTACCTACTTACGCATATAAAACAGAAACGAGGACTTAGTAGGAGTCCCTTTTTGCGTTTATTGAAGACTCGGGACAAACTTATATTTGCGTTTCATTTCATATTGTGTACTGCCCGAGGAGCGTCAAAATAAATTTGTATATTGTTTGTTCCCATTCATGGTAGGTGCGCAACCCTTTCAAGGCGCAAATAACTGACATCACTATTTTTGACCTCTGTTTTTTGTCTGTATGTCCGTACGTCTGTTAGCGGGCTTAAAATTTAAATTTTCACAGAATTTTGCTAGGTAATATTGCCGCCTTTACAAAGAACAAAAATAAACAGATTAAAATAATATAAGTAAGGGATTTAAACGGTGTTTTTACTCGATCTTAATTATGAATATATATAGTGTTTCATATTGCAACTCGGAAACCAACCAAATCCAACACACACATAGCTGTTTTTTTTATAAGATTAACGCGTGGCTTAGATCACACCTGATAGCACCTATTGACGTAGCTTCCGATGCAAGTAGGCACCTGGTCTCTAGTCTGCTGTCTCAAATGTCTGTGGTCAGCCAATGCCGGAAAGTGCAAAGGAATAGTAGAGTCAAAGTCAAAGTCAAAGTCAAATATTTCTTTATTCAAATAGGCACATAGATGACACTTTAGATGTGTACATTACATGTAAAATATGTACATAGAAGTGAGTTGATGGCGATAACTATATTCGTAAACTTAAAACTAAAGCTACGAGGGTTCCAAGCGCGCCCCGGTTTAAGAACAATACCACAACAAACTTAGTCTTTTTTTTAATTTCTCACAATGTCATTTAAAACTATTTTAGAAGCAACCTGGTTAGAGCAAAAATTTATTTCTTTTCTATAAGCTTACGTATAATACAAACTTTGAATATGGGATAGAAGCAAGCGTTACCTTGCGGAATTCCAATATATATTATTTTTCGTAACAAAATTTTTGAATTTTTAAGGGACATCTCGAAGGTGATATCTTCGAGATGTCCCTTAAGTTTATTAATTAACGAGTAGATTGTTAAACGAGACGGAAGCCACACCAACCTCACACGAGATATTTTGTGCTTGAGGGTGAAAACGGGGTATGTTTCGGAGTTGTACACATTACTTTCGATAGTGTGGCAAAAGAATGTGATGGCAAACGAAACATATTTCCGAAAACAAATTAACTTCTTTTTCATCGCGCCACTTTATACATTATTTGTTGTTTATTTAGGTTTCAGGACAGGCAAAGATTTTTGGCTATACAGCTATACAGTCGTATATCAATATTTGTTAGTTTTAGGTTAGGTTAGGTTAGGTTAGGTTAGGTTATTGTTTTGGCGTAACAAGAAAAAAATCTTTTCGAAAATTTTTATCTTACCGCCTTTTTCTACGTTGGTAGAGAAAACGACACTGACAATATATTATAACGCATAATATAGTTAACTCATTATCGGACCACCAAGTTTTACTGAACATTAAAATTTGAGATTTTTGTACAATAGAATCAATTAAATTACCGAATGAGCCCGCAGACTTTAGTAATTGAAAGTGTACACTGTCAAACCTTATAGCTAACTTCAGGGAGCCGAATTTTTGTGCCGGTGGATGATGTATCGATTCTCCTCGTTCCTTCGTCGTGTTAAAATCGTGTGACCATGTGCGCGCGCATTTCGTTACATCGTATTATTTCACCCCATGATTCCTTACACCGCTAAAGAAGTATAACTTCAAAAAGTTTATATCTTTACAACGCGGTTAACGAACTTCTTCACAGTGTGCCAATCAACAGTTAACGCTCGCAGATGAATGGTTGAGTGAAAGATAATTTCAAGGCCGCTGCAACGTTAGGTCTCGAAAGTGTTTTGAACTTTCTTTTTGTCCGTCTCGAGATGAGAGTCCAATAAATTATGCGCGCTAGAAGTCTACCTCACGAACCTTATGTACCTACCATGATGACAGTAACAAAAAATCGCTAAAATATTGTATTACTCCAAGTATTATTATTATTCGAGTATAGTAATATTAATAATAATATATATATTTAATCAGAAAAACGTATACGTTTGAAAGTGTGAAGCCGACGGTAGTTTAAACTGTGTTACAGGAGGCAGTGTTTTCCCTATAACGTTTGACAAATTAACAGAAAAAGGTATATAAAGGGAAAAAAAATAATGATATAAATTTTTGAGGCGGCTGCGTAGGTACATTTGATTGGTGTGTCAGTGTGTGCGTGTGTGGAGGACATAGAGTGTAGGGAACATTTGAAACATTATAAAATACGCATTCTTATTTATATTCTTAGTGAAATAGGTGATTCTATTGATCCGCCATGACAGGTGAAACCGTCACGTCTATATAAACATAATTTAGTACCGCTTTAATTAAGAAAATCGCTGCTGTAAAGTATTTTGTGATAGCAAACTATCAGTTGCTCAGTTTTGTGTTATATATACCAAAATCAATAATCTTCAGTTATGGAATAAGGACTTTCTATACAGCGCTAATTTGCCTGTGACGTCACAAGTGCGAGATGAGCGTTTTCGCGGGAAATAATGAAGAGCTTACTTATAATGAGCGGCCTAGTAGTGGATAATGAAGATTATAATGACTTAAATTTAATAACCCCATACTAACGAGTCGCGAATCTGAAGTGGCAATGGGCGGGGCACGTAGCTCAGAGTAGGTTGGTAACTAGCCACGACCAAAGCCTCCCCTCAGACTGGACTAGAGAAAATTCTGACATTATAAATTCCAAAATTGCCCCTGCTGGGAATCGAACCTGGGTCCTCCCACTTAAATTAACAGCGCTCACCGCTGCGCTCCCTGGCGTCGTCAAAAAATTTCTAATATAAGCTATAATTTAAAAGTTATTTTAATTTCAGCATCTTCAACAAAGAAAACGATGTCGACTGAAGAGTTTATTTGCTCGGCTGTAGATACAGGATTGTTGGTAAAAAAAAAATCCAAAGGCCCTAGCGATCTCACAATACAACTTTATTGGTGATCCACATTCGGTATAAAATAATTATTTCGCCTTGATACTCTTCCTGTTTCTTCATTAATTATGTTCCAAGTAGTTTTTAAAACAACCTAGCTCTTAACAATTTTTTTATGGCTATTTGTAATGAGTCTTGTCAAAATCAAAGTCAAAGTCAAATATTTCTTTATTCAAATAGGCACATAGATGGCACTTTTGATGCGTTATTATATACAAAATGTGTACATAGCAGTGAGTAGTGATGGCGATAACTACAATCGTAAACTTAAAACTAAAGCTACGAGGGTTCCAACCGCGCCCTGGTCTAAGAAGAAGCCCACAACAAACTTAGCCGGGTGTTCTTTTTGTTATCACCATCTCACATTGTCATTAGAAAATATTTAAGAAGCAACCTGGTTAGAGCAATTGTTTACACCCAAGCTTTTTTATCGTTTACGTAATCCTTTATACTATAATAGGACTTTTCTATAAGCTTTCGCTTAATACAAACTTTGAACTTCTTTAGTGACATCCCCAAGATATCAACCGGTAATTTATTGTAAAATTGTATACAATTTCCTTCAAATGAATTGCTTATTTTGTGAAGTCTAGTGTACTGCACTGCAAGTTTATTTTTGCTTCTAACGTTCAAATTATTGCAGTCACATTTTCTTTTAAATTTTGATATATTTTTGTGAACATACATTAAATTTTCAAATATGTATTGGCTATAGAGTGTCATTATTTTAGCATCTTTAAATTTATCTTTCAATGACTCTCTTGGACCCATTTTATAGATCGCACGAACAGCCTTCTTCTGCAGCACGAAAATAGTGCCAATATCAGCAGCATTACCCCATAGTAAAATTCCATATGACATAATGCTGTGAAAGTAACTAAAATAGACTAGCCTAGCAGTTTCTATGTCTGTCAGGTGGCGTATCTTCTTTACTGCATAGGAAGCATAGCAAGCTTGTGAAGGTATACTCGCTTAAAAGTGGATCCTTTTTATTCAAATATCGAACAAACCCGTTCCTGTCAAGTTTTGGAGTCTAGACAATTGTCTGACTGCCCGACGGGTTAGTTGGCACATCTCAAGGTAGCCCTTGACAGCAATCTCACCATGTGGTAAGTAATGGTGCATTCTAAGATGGTAGTGGGCTAACTTGTTGGAGGTAAGGCTTTTATTTAAAACCCGTAGGTACCACTAGTCGGTTTCCACGCGTATCGGAACGCTAAATCGCTAGGCGGCACGTTTTCGACTGTAGGATTGTAACTATCCACGGTCGGAGGCTTTTTTATTTATTCCACTACAAGCCTCATAATTGTCTGTTTGTAGTGACTCTTTCAACGGTTCGGAAGGCTGAGTCTATCGAAATGATATTGGAAAAGAGGAACTGCTGAGTTTCTTGCCGGCTTCTTCTCGGTAGAATCTGCGTTCCGTGGTAGAGTCACACACAGACAGACCTGACATTTCAAAAGTGCTTCTATTAAGCCTACTTGAAATAAATGATTTTTGAAGTTTGAAAAGATGCCGGGAAGAAACTCAGCAGTTAGTATTCATTATCCTATCTTGTAAAAGATGGAAGCGCAGCAGGATGCTTCCAATCAACCTTGCCATTAATAAATTCATGAACTTTATAACTGTAGCCTCTGTAATAAATGTTTTTAGCACATAGTTTAAACGTATGCATTGACCGTTCTAAAATTACCTTCAGATTATTCAATCCTACAAATTATATTTGTATGTTGCTGGGATTCAAACCTGGGACTTCCCATTTAAAACATCGATGGCCATTTGTGTATTGTCGTAATTTAATTGTTTATAATCCAAATCGGATATAACATGACGGAGTTTTGAGGTAGTAAAGATTAAAAAGAAACTACGGCCAATTGAGAAACTCCATCTTTTTTGACATCAAAGACCCCAAAGTCCTCCACTTTGGGGTCAGTAACTTTGGTAGGTCTTTTACGTGTACAATTTTAAGTACGTGACTTTGAAAAAGACTTTTGACGTTGTTTGACCGACCTCTATGTCATAGGGGTCGATAAAACAATGAACAGTGTGTGTAAACAATACTTGTCACATTTTATCTTAATAAATATTCTGAAATTGGCAAAGAAAATAATAAAAACTTTTATTTTTTCACTTCTTTTGAAGTCTTCTCTTTTGACGTCTTTAGCGGTGTTAGGAAAAAAACATGGGAGTGAAATTATACGAGAAGTTAGTTGCGAAACCGAGTGAACCTTTATCTAAGTTTAAATAATGTTTTAAAACATATTTAATCAATCGTGGTTACTACACGGTTGATGAATTCCTTAACGACAAGGCTGCTTGCAAGCAGGTCACTTTGCTCTCATCTCACACTGGATAGAAAAATTCTAAAGATTGTTAAAGTATAAAATTTTGTTAAAAAAGAGAAATCTGCTGAGTTTCTTGCAGTTTCTTGCCGGCTCTTCTCGGTTGAAGCTGCCTTCCGAACCGGTGGTAGAGTCACTACAAAAACACTGACTTGACGTTCCAAAAGTGCTAGTCCTATCAACTAGGCCTACTTGAAATAAATATATTTTGGATTTGAATTATATAAACTATAAGTGTGGGAAATTTCATACTCTTCCGTCCGAGCAATTCTCGTAAAACGCGGTACGAAGTTTTTGTTTCACATAGGTATGTACGGATAACACACCGAATGTCACAGTTAGGTAAAAACCGCATAGATCAAAATATAAATTACGGCTTCACAACAAAAGCTTCGTCGTGAATCGTGACTAATGCTGCATTATTATATTGGCAATGAACGATCAAGGTCAGCAAACGGTAGTGGGTAACGACCATCGTAACCGCGCTTTTTTACTGTCGGGTAAACGGTAAAAACGCTGGCAATTGGCGTGTAGGGCCACCATTTCTTTTTTTTCATTGTTTCAACTTAATTTTTTACGACCTCCCTGGCGCAGCGGTAAGCTATGTGATTTAAAGTGGCAGGGTTCGATTCCCAGCTGAGGCACATTTCTGTGGTCTGCTCTGGTAGGCTTTGATTAGTAATTTTGGAATAGCTATGCTAATCAACAATGTTTTAATTAATAGTGTACAAGGTATAACTGTTTGGTCAGAAATAAAGTAAAGAATAAAATATATTGTTTTCGTTGCATAGAGCTACTTAGATACATAATAGTAGGTATATGTTGTTTAACCCTCATCGAAGAATCGGGAATGTACGAAGCGCTTTGTCTTATCGTTTCTAACCACAATGGTCATCTTCTTGGGAAACGTGCGGAAACAATGAAATAAATAAAAATATAAAATAAATATATTACGACAATACACACAACACCATCTAGTCCCAAAGTTAGCTTGTGTTATGAGTCTCATCACACAAACATTTTCCAGTTGTGGGAATCGAACAGACGGCTTTCTGAGTCCCTTGGACAGCAGGTTCGCTGCCCACTGCGCCAATGGGCCGTGCCTTGAATCATGGGCGCTATCATAACTTACCACCAGGTGTACAGCCATAGATAAATTTCTGGTTTATTTATTTAAAAAAAAAAAATACATAAATTTATTTAAATATAAACTTCGAAACAAAATGCATTTTATAAATTAAACGACACCACTTCTTACAAGGAAATTCAACGTTTAAGTCGTAAATCGTGGTTGATTATGTGTTACGATTAGTATTTAAGAAAAGAAATACTATTTATTAGTCGTTAGAGTTGTAAGATTATGTGGATATTAAATTTATTAAGACATTTTTGCATGCAAATCATTATTATAATTTTGTATCGACATTTATCAAAACTGGAATACACAATTGCTAAAAATTAATGTCATCATAAAATATATTTATCTCAATTGAAAAAAGTTTTTGGGTTATATAATTAAGTCTACATTTGCACTACAGATATTAATAAATATATTACGATGATGCACACATCGTACACTTAGCCCCAAAGTAAGTGTAGCTTGTGTTATGGGTAATATACCTATCTAAATACTTATACTATACAGATAAACACCAGACACTGAAAAATATTCATGTTGATCACACAAACATTTTTCAGTTGTGGGAGTCGAACCCAGAGCCTTGGACTCAGCACGGTCGCTGCCCAATGCGCCAGTAGACCGTCAAATATATAAATGTATCTTTTTGAAATTATTCTGCTTTATTGTTACGTGAGTCAACCTTAAAAGATAGTTATATTTTGCCGGGAACTGTTTTTAGAACTTTTAAAGAGAAAAAGTTCCGTCATACTTACTACTTTGTTGTTTTGGGGTAACGTTTACAAACTCACTAACTCAAATACTCCTTAATAAATAAATAAACGAAAAAAAAAAAAAAGAAAAAAAAAGCCTTTTATTTCTTCATACATTTACATAGTTTCATATTTATCCTTAATTATAAGTATATAAAGTGAAAAAATAATAATAATAATAGTTATAATAATTAAATAATAAAAAAAAAAACTCCGTTATGAAGAACCCTTTTTCAAGGTCAAGGCCTCCTCCAGAGACAGCCTCAAAATACTCTTTACGCTCTTTATAATACTAGAAAATAACAAAATATTTTCTGGGTAACAAACCCTATTTAAGTTGGAAAGCTGTGATAGCCTATCGGCCAGACCTTCGGTGTCACTTTCGGTGGGACTGAATTCGAACCCCGCATCCCTAACTTTTGTTAGGGGGGTGAGACAGCTAGTCAGAAAATAATTTACGTATCACCCGGCGTGGCTACCCTATCCGTCCAGCGTTTGAAAGCCATTTGAACCATAAAAACGTAGGTCTTAGAGCAAAGACCCCGATAATGATAGGTCTTCCATACCCCGCTTCACTATACACTATAATCTTTGCTATCAAAAATTTGGATGGAATATAAAAAAATAGTAACTATACCTGCCGCCCGTGACTTCAACCGCTTTTTAAATATATGTATATATTTTTAGTATATAATTTCCTGAGCTAAAAAGTGCAGTGGCGTGCACTTCATACATGCACAAAAGCAATGCATACCCTAAAATTTTCATATAACTGGCAACGGAGGAGGATTTTGCCATTTTATGCCATTTCACTTCTTTATGTTTACCCTGGTCCAAATTCCTATGCACGCCACTGCACGTAGTGAATTATTTGAACAGACTATCGACATAAATAGTCGAATCAGCCATAACGAAGAAAATCTCCAGTACGAGTTAAATACTTAAGGGAAGGTTTTTATAACTCTTACAATGCCTTTCCTTATGTTTTTTATAACTCGACTTTCTTCTTTTTATATCATCTGCAACACCCTGTGCCTCTATGCACGCCACTGAAAAAGTGTATAGGTATTATGTCTTAGGAGACGAGCTAGTTTAAGGACAGATGGTAAAGCCTAATAATAGTGTTCATTGGATGAAGCTAAGCAATGGAGTTTTATCAGCATTACCCAGCGGAAGACTGACTTTAGAGGTTCAAATTTGACCATTACCTTCTCCCGTGCCTTGGAGAGCACGAGCCAACAGTTCCGGATAAAATAAGATACAACCTACTCAGTGAACGGGTCTTCTCTCAGAATACAACCTATTTAATTGATGTACAAAGTAAGTATGTACGTGTGTTTGCGTGAGTTTGTATGTTTGCGTGTGAGTGAATGAGTATGCGTGTACGTGCTTAATGCTCATGGTTTAGTAGATTGGTGTATTATTACATATCACTCTCCTTTGAGAACATTATGGAGAATCAGGCATGCCGGTTTGATGCGAGATGTTTTCTTCACCCTTACAGCAAGTGAAATTTGAATGCTATTTAAATGCTCTAATTAAGAACGCACATAGCTCAGAAAGGTGATCGAGTCTTCACTTCTATGCCCAATCGTAGATATTTGTCATTCACTTTACCAGTTATTTGTATTTACCAGTTAGTATTTGGCTTCGCTAGTGATTCGTCACGACTGAAAACCCTGTGAACAGGAAAACTAAAGTAAATATAAGCTAGCGTCTAAGAAACTAGTCTTGCACTTGATTATTATAAAATCTGATTACTTCAAAAACAAACTTTACACTTGTATTTTTTTAAACATAAACTTATTATTACGTTTGGGATGAAACGGTTTGGGCTCACAAAAAGAGAAACGAGCGAGCAAGCTAATCTTATAGTGATGGGCAAAGAGCGTCCGAGGTAGCAGATTTCAAACAAGCTCGTAGTCGATTTTTGTTCAATGGAACTTGAAAATTATCTTTTTCTATCTCCGTGCCTCGAATAGCATGTTAAGCTATTGGTATCAGTTATTACAACTTAAAGCTCATAGTTAAAGACCACCAACTCGTTGGATCAGTGTGGTTGGTCTCCAGTTCCTCCTGTCTTATGTTAGAGGAGGCCTCGGCTAGGAGTAGGACGTGATAATGGCAGAAGACGTAATAATGACAGAAGTCGTGATAATGTTTAGGACTTCAGCCTTCCTTTCGCAAGGGCGGAGTTCCATCTCCGGCACCATTTCTGAGTTATGTGCATTTTAAACAATCAATATCACTGGGTTAACCTTAGTATTCTCAATGGCGTGTCTACTAATTTAAACTTGTTCATTGTGGTGAACGATCCAAACTGATTCCGAGAGGTGAGCAGTGACCAGTTATGGGACGATGATGGGTTGATAACAATGATGCCTCGCTAAGTGTAACAATGAACGTAGAAGGAATTAACTATGTCTACCCATCATTATACAAAATTTTTCGGTAAAAGTATCTTTAATATGGTACCTATTATTTATAATAAGCTACCAGCGTCATTGGCGGACAGAAACCTGAATGTTTTATCATTTAAGCGTAAAATTAAGGAGTTCTTACTTAAAAAGCGATATTATGATATTAAAGAATATTTATGTGACATTTTATAGAACTTTGACATATATTTTATTAACAGATTTGTTGTATATTATTATTATTTGATTTAAATAGGAAAAGAATTTAATTAAAACAGCATTGTAAAGACATAGTTCTTAAGAAATCAAATTTGCATGCAAATCGATGGCGATTGTAGCACTATTATTTTATTGTACCCACCAACTATGTAACTCAATCTGCAAATAAAGAAATTGAAATTGAAATTAGTATAAAAATTTTGACACAAAAAAAGGACTTTGTTAAGCAAGAAATAAATATATTCTGCTAAAATTACTAAGTTTATAGTTGGTAGCTAACAAGAAAAGTACCTAGTTACTTTCTTCATTTTATTTGGCACCATCGGCAGTGGTTGGTTATCACCCTATCGAAAAAGACGTTCACGTACGCGTACAAATGATTGAGGGCACTTAAAGGTTTCATTTAACTGCCATACTTCTAACAGGTAAGCCCGCTAGCATCTTCGACCGTATCATCACCACCAGGTGAGATTGCAGTCAAGGGCTAACTTGTAGTGGAATATATAAAAAAACGCGTCTGTACTTATATACACGCATTAGAAGTTATACTTCTTTTGCTTAACAATATAAATATTTCTTCTATATTTTTATTCGACGCCTTATTTACGTTTGTAGAGAAAACGACACTCACAGTAGAAAAAAAGGTAT
This sequence comes from Pararge aegeria, assembly GCF_905163445.1. Classification (NCBI taxonomy): domain Eukaryota; kingdom Metazoa; phylum Arthropoda; class Insecta; order Lepidoptera; family Nymphalidae; genus Pararge; species Pararge aegeria. The sequence continues at coordinate 17,972,210 of NC_053191.1, forward strand.
TTAATAAATTGAAAGTTTTATTATAACGCATCTAGTAATCTCATTATCGGATCACCAAGTTTCACCGAACATTAAAATTTGAGATTTTTGTACAATTAAATCAATTAAACGCCCGCAGAGTGACAATTGAAAGTGTACACTGTCAAACCTTTTAACTAACTTCATGGTGCCGGTTTTTTGTGACGGTGCGCGCTCATCGTAAAAAGTGAGCTGGCGGACGGTGTATTCCCCTCTCACTCGGTTTCGAAACTACCTTCATTCTGTTAAAATCGTAAAACCATGTGCGCGCGCAGTTCCTTACATGGTATAATTTGACTCCCATGATTTTTCCCTAACGCCGCTAAAGAAGTATAACTTCTTCGTTGCTAAAATGGAAGCGCTGGCAGAAGCATAGCAGTTTATTGAACCCGTACCCCATATAAGATGCACTTGTAACTCATGTAATCGATGTGAAAAGCGCACAATACAATAACAGGTTGCGCCTAGCGCTCATCTTGCGACACAGCAATCAGCTTTCCCTTTCCACTAGACGGTGGAGCTGGCAGCTCGCAAGGTTTGCTCTCAATGGAATCACACTTGGTAAGTAGGTTTTGTATAATAAACTTTTGATGAACTCGCTCCTTTCATATCGTCTTTGATGAATTCCGTTTGGATTAAAATAAATATACTACGATGATACACAAATCGCCATTCAGCCCCGAAGTAAGCATACCTTGTGATATAGTTCCTTAAATATTAACATTGGTAATGTTAGTTTCTATTTCAAATTCAAATTCAAAATTTCTTTACTCATGTAGGCCTATCACAGGCACTTATGAAGCTGTCTGTTTAAATTTTACTATTAAAAATATACATATCTTTTAATAATGCTTGTATGAAATTGAGTTATCGTACATACTAACCAGTGCATGCTGTGACTACCTATAAGTGAAATTATGTGTCATTAGTAACCTAAGGCTAGCTTTATTTATAACTATAATACATGTAATTTTGTTGGTAGTCCTAATAAAAATAAATAAATAAATAAATATGGAGAAAAGTATATATAATAGCTGTAGAATATTCTTCAATGAATATGATATATATAAATGATTTGTATTTAGTTACAAGTGTTGTTGTATATACAACTTATAGAATAACGAAATAATATTGAAGGATGCAAAACTAAATTTCATGAGGTATCGCCCCGTAAAAACATTAAATCAAAAGAAGCATATTTAATTTTTTTTATAAACGAATTAAAAACATTCTAAGTGTTTACTTATGACAACGCTATTGAAGATAAAATATCGACACGTGCATAGTACTTTATTAGATACGCGACGCGTATCTAATAAAGTGTTCATGCCGAACCTAATAATGTAATTAAGTTTTAATTTTGCATGTAATGTTATACTGTATCTGGATGACTATAGGCTGTATCTGATTTCTTTCAGTAAAAACTATGGCATGAACTGCCAAATAAAGAAAACTGCTTCGGAACGGAAAAAACAAATGAAGGTTTTCGGTTTCACAGATAAGTCTCAGAGACAGTACATAATGTAAACTAAAGCCTGTAAACTATTATTTCGTTTTTCATTTATATGTTATATATTTATATAAGTAATATTTTTACGGGTTTATGTTTATCTGCACCACCTACATATTTTGTGTTTTTTTTATTCGTCATTGGTTGCCTGGAAGAAATCGCTATTAAGCGATAAGGCCGCCAAATTGTATACGTTGTTTTGTTATACTCTTCTTTTTATGTACTTTTAGTTGTGTGCAGGTCGGTGGTCAGCAATATCAGGCGAGTCGTTGGGAGCCGCTAGAGGCAAGCGGCCCAGGACCGCGGATTGTGGAACTCCGTACAAAAGACCCATGTCTACTGTCCAGCAGTGGACGTCAATTAGTTGAATTGATGATAATAATTTTAATAAATAACAGATGAGGTTATAAATTTATTACACCGGATCTCGCATTATAATATGATCGCTTTGCTCGCTTCGTCAGAAGTTCGTTTTAAGTATATAAATATAGCCGGAGTAAGGTAAAAAGGAGAGAAGCGTGCAGTTATAATTCTGTACAATACCCCTAATAAATTATTATCATTTGGACAAATCAGTCAGCGATCGTGAAGTTGAGGCAGATGCAATGATTACGGTAATGATTCGCACGCCCTTGACACGGCGAGGTCAGACGACAATCGTATTTCATATGAACTTGTCTTAGTTTTGGTGGCTTATTAGGTTTTAGGTAAAAAATGTTTTTTGTTGTTTTTAATAACTTTGCGTGCGTAACAATTTTTTGTTATACGAACGGATACAATGGAAATGAATACCCGTTTTCACTTACGACGCAATGCATGAATAAGTAATGCGTAATCTAAGGAGATTCTTAGGCATATATTATTTTTTCACTAATAGCTGTCACCGAAGAGCTGGTGAAACATTTTTTTTTTGTAGATATCGCCGAAATTATTTGCTTAATACCGCGAAATCAATATAAATCTATGTGGCTGTTAACTGACTTCAGAAAATGGCAAGGTTCCGAATAATTCGATTGTATGTTTATTTCTTTATTTTTTACCAGAAGCGGTTATAGCATAGTGGTTAAGGCTTCTGCTTCACTTTCGGCGGGCCGAGTTCAAATCCCAGCACGCACCTTTAACTTTTTTTAATTATTTTCGATTTAAGTAATGAAAATATCACTTTCTTCAACGGTGAAAGAAAACATCGTGAGGAAACCTACATGCCTTAACGTTGTCCATAAAAAGCGTGTGGAGTCCACCATTCCGCACTAGGCCAGCATGGTGGACTACTGTAGTGTTGCTCTGTTTATAGGCGATGGTTTTCCTACTTACAATCAGGTAAAACATGTGCTTGGTCAAATCAAATCAAATCAAATCCTTTTATTTGCATAAAACATTGTAGGTATACATGTTTAGTCATAATATATTACATGCAAATCTTAATTTAAACAAATTCATTTATGTAATAATTAATAAAACATTAAAATAAATAAAATCAAAATAATCGGCTGAATATAATAAAATTTCATTAATTTTACTGTATGGAACAATAAACTAGGAATGTCAAGTAAAAAATAACTAAACTAATAATTATATTTTATTATCCAAGAACTCTTTTACCGAGTAAAACCAACCAACCAGTCAGGTAATTTTGCCTTGAATTTCAAAAATGGCAAATCTTTAATAGCCATAGGCAATTTGTTGTAAATCAAAATCATATTATGATAACAACTTTTAGAACCGAGTGCTGTGTTACATCGCGGGTAGAATATTTTATTTCGGTAACGGGTATTGAAAGGTACAATATTTCCGCATATTTCAAAAAAATCACTTCTGTACCTTTTTACGAAGCATGCTGATTCTAAAATGTAGATACCTGGCAGCGTTAGTAATTTGAGAGATTTAAAGAGCGGCTTGCATGATTGCATAGGACCTTTGTTGCATATGGCCCGAATACACTTCTTTTGTATTAAAAATATTCTATTGACCTCGGAAGCATTTCCCCAAAGCATAATCCCGTACCGCATACTGGATGCAACGTACCCATGATAAGCCAAGTAATGCTGTACTTTGATTAGCAATTTTTGAAATTCTTCTGAGAGCAAATACAAACTTATTGATTTTAGTGCATATAGCTTCAATATTAGCTCTCCAAGTACAAAATTCGTCTAATTGCATACCCAAAAATGTTATAATAGATGCTTGTTCTATATTCTCATTAGCACATGTCACAGTATTATTGTTTATAGTCATTTTAGAGCCCCAGTAGTTGGGGTGGGGAACAACGGGTTCCCCGGGCGTCTATGAAAGCCAACAAGGGCATGTCGTGGTGGTTTCTAATTGGGGTATAACCCCATTTAGAGTGGCATCTCCCAAATAACCTCCGTCCTGCTCATGAGTTCGAGGTAACCATACAATTTTAACACCTGTAATAGTTGAATTTTAATTTAAATTTTAATTGAAATTTAAATTATTTTTTTAATTGAAATTTTATTGATTGTAATTTTTAATTCTAGATTTTAATTAATTATTGGTTTTTTTTTTTCTTTATTTATTTAGTTTTAAAATCTGTCTTATATTTATTTTGTGTTCCATTTTGTATATGTAATTACCTGAAATAAAATGATTTTATTATATTTTTTTTTTTATTTATTTATTTATAATAAAAATAATAGTAGGTACATAGCTAGCCACGATGATTGTGATGTTAGCATCTGATCTATTCTAGCTTCTCGATTGATTCATTTGAGGGTCCGCTAGTATACACATATAATTAAAGGTCCAAGAATCCTATTGTCATTATCAACGCATTTGCGGCTCATTACAGAGGGTCTTCTCTCAGACTGAGAAGCCTTTAGGTCGTAAGCTATCTTGGCCTAGTGCAGATCGGTAGACTTCACACGCTGCCGTTAAGAACATTCCGAGAATGGTCAGGGATGCAGGTTTCCTCACGGTGTTTTCCTTTTGTTAAAGCAAGTGATAAATTTAATTGCTTAAATGAAAATGCACATAACTCCAAAAGTTAGAAGTGCGTGCCGGGGATCGAATATGATCCCGCCTAAAGGCAGGCTGAAACCTAACCACTGAGCTTTTAACACTTTATTTAGATAAGATTTCGCAGTCTACGCATTAAGTAATAAATAAGTACTATTGAACTTGAACCCTATAAATTGAAATAATAATTCTTTTTAATTTTCTTTAATTTTTATCACATGATAATGTTTTTCACAGTCAAGTCTATTTTTAGTTACTTAAAACGCACATAACTTAGAAAAGTTAGAGGTGCTGGGATTCGAACTCGGCGCCCCGAAAATGAAGTCGAGCTCCTACGACTATCGCCGCTATGGAGGATATATCAATTTTATTAAAATTCAAAATTCATTTATTTCAAGTAGGCCTAATATGAGCACTTTTGAAACGTCAACTCTGTCTGTTTGTAGTGACTACCACCGGTTCGGAAGGCAGATTCTACCGAGAAGAAGCCGGCAAGAAACTCAGCAGTTGCTCTTTTCCAACATCAACAATTTACATTTTAACATTCATTTTTCTATCTTGTGAGAGATGAAAGCGGAGTGAGTTTTAACATAATCTTTAAACTGATGCATTGGTAGATCCAAAATTACCTTAGGAATCATATTATAAAGCGTATACTCAATCCCACAAATGACCCCTGTACCTTTCGCAGACGATATGCAGATGTCACTAATTTATGACCATTTCTTATATCCAATTATAAACACTTTTGTTTTTAAAGACTAATATGTTGTCTTACAAATACTATATTATTATAAATATACTAGCGGACCCCAGCGCCATCTGTCGGGCTGTTTTGTGAATCTAAACCATCCAAGGTGCCACCCAAACGCATACCAAAAAAATCATTTAAATCGGTCCAGCCGTTTAGGAGGAGTTCAGTGACATACACACGCACACAAGAAATATATATATTAAGATTGTGAAGCTACAGTAAGTAGGTATACCTATTTCTTTAAACTTCTCACGGAGGGATTCGCGTGATTTAAGTTTATATGTTGAAATAAATTAAAATTAATTTTAACATGCATATAAAAATGTCGGAACCGACATGATGTGAAGCTGCGAATATGTCGATTGCGCCCTGGGGTAGCAGGTTCAAATTTTAGTTCAGAAATTTTATAAACGTATTTTAAAATTTGTAAAACAAATATTAGGATTTTAAAAAGGTAACTATGTAAGTAATGATTAAAATGTATGTTCACCGATTCAATTATTTGATGCTACTTCCTGAAATCCGTTGATGATTTTCTCAATTTTATTAGGAATGTCTTAGAGTAAAAAAAGTTACAGAGCTGTTATTATAAATTATGAAAATGCTCTTAAAATGTAGCTACATTAAAATGTCTGTAAAGCAATACTGTCGACATAACTTCGAAGTTGTGGTAACTTCTAAAGATTGATTTATATTGGCACTCGAAATCTTTCATACTAATTTATATGGTCATAAAGAATAAAACTAATTATTTTTGACGTCCTTACAAGGTCACGTCATGTTGCGAAAATGTAGCAATCGATATTTATAAATCGCTCGAATGAAAAAATAATTTTATTGTTAATGGTAGATGACAATGCGGTCTGCGTTTTGATGCATTATTCTTTATATTATTAAAAAAAAAAAATTATCTTCGCAAAAAAATTAAATGTAATAAAATCCTTACAAACAAGGTATTTTACTATGGAGACAATCTTACATAAGAAATCCCTATCCCTACTAATATTATAAATGTAAATGTTAGTTAGTTTGTTACGCTTTCACGCAAAAACTACTTAACCGATCCTCATGAAACTTTGTACACATATTCTTGGAAGTGTTAGAAGTAATGTAGGATACTTTTTATCCCGACATTAAGCTCGGTTCCTTTGGGAGAGGGGATGAAAGTGTTTGACGATTTTACACCATAACTCCGACAAATTATTTTTGTACCATAAAGGTTAAAATATGTATTTCATTTTGCCCAAGCTTTGTGTAGATCTGATGAATGTGGTTGGAGATAGAGGACAGAACTCCTCAGCGGACAGCAGCAAGCCCCTCATTCAAGGCTTAGCGATACTGAATACTTCAAAATTTTTAGAACTATAACTAAATTGAATGCCACATCAAAAAACAAAATCAAACGCTGTCGAAATCGCGGGCAACAGCTAGTAATAAATAAATAGACTAGGACTATACACACATCTCCATCTAGCCCCAAAGTAAGCGTAGTTTTGTGTTATGGGTACTGAGATAACTAATGAATACTTTTACGAATAATATAAATAAATCATCATCATCATATCAACCCATTACCGGCCCACTATAGAGCACGGGTCTCCTCCCACAATGAGAAGGGGTAAAGGCCGTAGACCACGCTGTTCCAGTGCGGATTGATGGACTTCGAACACCTTTGAGAACATTATGGAGAATTCTCAGGCATGCAGGTTTCCTCACGATGTTTTCCTTCACCGTTGAAGCAAGTGTAAATATTTTATTTGCTTAAAACGCACTTAACTTAGAAAAGTTAGCGGTGCGAACTGAGATTCGAATTCACCCCCCGAAAGTGAAGTTGAAGTCCTACCCACTGGGCCATCACCGCTTCTAAGCTTTTATCTCTTAATCTTAATTGCTTTTATGCTTTGACTTAATGTAATTATCGTAACGTTTTAAGACTACTTTTAACGGTTATTAAATACTAGATGTGCCCTGCGGCTTCGCCCGCGTAATTTTGGGAGGCAGTCTACACCTATAGTCATATATGAGATTTCACAAACATTTTTTTATCTTACGTATTTTTTTTTCTTAATGGGTAGTATATATACTATATTATTTTTAATACCTCCAAGAATATGTATAAAAAGTTTCATGAAGATCGGTTAGGTAGTTTTCGCGTGAAAGCGTGACAAACAAACTTACATTCACATTTATAATATTAGTAGGGATAGTTGAAATATCATCACGTGAAAAGCGTTTTACTTCTTCCTTTCTGATCCGCACCGCAAAGGCCTGGAATGCCTTCCCATTTTCCGTCTTCCCCGATTCCTGGGTACCTTCAATTCAAGAGTGAATAGGCATCTTCTAGGCAAAAGCGTAATCAGGTGTGATTGCAGTCAAGCACTTGTCTATATTTAACAGTTAATATTAAAATAAAAGAATATTTTTTTATATAAAATAAGATTATACCCTGCCCTAACGGGCATGGAAGCTAGTTCTTACTAATATTATAGCCACCACCCCAGTGGCGTGCGCAGGAATTTGGAACAGGGTAAGCATAAAGATGTGAAATGGCGAAATCCTCCTCTGATGCCAGTTATATGAAAATAGGTAGGCAGCGCTTTGGTTCATGTATGAAGTAATGTAGTAATGCAAAAGTGTTTGTTTGATCATCCTTTAAGTCCTAACATAGCAACCAAACATATTTTCGGCATAGAGTTAATTGAAAAAACGGCTACTTTCAATCCCAGGAAATCAAACGGTTCCCACAACGGTTGACGTGATTTGTAAAAAAAACCGTAACAAACGCGAGCAATAGTAGTGTAAAAATTGATTAGCCGTTTATATTCCAGCAGTATCTCGGAGGCTGAGAGCAGCGTTTGATGTAACAGACATCCTGCGATAATCGTTAATCCTTCAACACTGTTTGTTTATTAGTGTAAAACTATGATAACAAAACTAGTGAAATTAAACCTAACAGCGGCGGGAAAGGTAGCCTTGTGGAACCTTTATGTGGTACCTTTTTCTTGGCTTCGAAATTTTGATTTATTAAATCTAATTTTAAATTATAGAAAAAAATTCTTGACTTCATAATATTGTTCTTTAATTAAATTTTGAATTAAAAATAATCAAAACACATTGACTTTGAGTAGGCATACTTTACAAGCTTTTAAAACATCACGTCTGTCTGTTTGCTGTGATCCTACCAATTGTTACTATTTGTTTTATGGAATTTAAAATATGTGATTGGAATAAGACTGTCTTGGTCGTCTAGTGAAAAGCATGTTCACCTACGATCATACGACGTAGAATATACGTTTGATTCCCAGGTCTGGTACAAAAAAAATCTCGGTACGCGCCCAGGGTTAGGAAATAGGCGTCATCCACTTCCGTGCCTCGAAGAGCACGTTAGGCCGACAGTATGTCACTAACACGAACTGTTAAAGCTTGTTGGGCTTTCACTAATGATTTTTAAAACACAAAATACTCTTAGTTTTTTAATTATTTGCGTAGATTGAAATTTATTTATCGACAAACTTTTACCTCTACATATATGTTTATTAATTTTGCAAAAAAGTGAACACTTACTCATGTTACTGCTCAAGAATTAGTACCTCATCTTTATATGAATTAAGTGAAAAGTTTAAAATTCAAAAATTCAAAATTAATTTATTTCAAGTAGGCCTACTTTATAAGCACTTTTTAAACGTCAAGTATGTATGTTCGTAGTGACTCCACCCGCGTTCGGAAAGCAGTTTCTACCGAGAAGAGCCGACGAGAAACTCAGTAGTTGCACTGTTTACAATCATTTTTCTATCTTGCGGGAGATGAGCGAAGCTGGCTGCTTCCTTTGGCTACCTTTTCATTAAGGAATTCATCAAATGTATAGTAACCTCGCTGTATTAAATGTGTTTTACACATTTTTTAAATGTATGTATTGGTAGGTCAAGAGTTACCTTAGGAATCATGTAAAATACAATTTTGCAGCCCCAAACTAGAATCGAACCGTTCTTGGAACTATTCAAAGAGCCGGTGCGTATTTTTCCATATACAATTTCCATATTATGATACGACCGCGTAGGTACAGTAGGTATGCAGAAACTGGTTACGCACAGTTATGGGGTTACGTAACCTCACCTAGTGACACACAGACAGAGATACATTTCCTAGTGTTCTTGTGCCGAGTTGCGTCAGGTGAAGAAAGGTGTTATTTAGAGGTTTCTCGCATCTGACCGTGCTCTAAAGATGTCCCTTAGGCTCAAATATATACACAGTTATTTTGGAGTGAAAACGTCTTTACGTGCGTTATTCACTTTTTTCGGTGAACAAATTATGGGACTCGCGTCATCGTCACCGAACGCTTTCCATGAGCTTTATGTATAGTGTGTATACAAATTGTAACCGAATTACAAAATACTGGGTGCATAAGTACATTTCATAAGGAAATATTAAAGCAAAGGTTGCATAATAATTTTGCCATATAAACTAATTCAAAACATCCTTAGTGTGTGCTTATAACAACCCTATTGAACATAAAACACCGCCACGCGCATAGTACCTACGCTACGCTACCTACCTAATAAAGTGACAATAGTAATTTGATTTTAATTTTGCATGTGATGTTAGGGCTGTATCTGATTCCTTTCAGTAAAAACGATGGTGGTGGGTTAATAATTTACTATTAGCGTTTCGGTTTCACAGATAAGTCTCAGAGACAGTACATAATGTACCAATAAAGCCTGCGAAGTAGTATTTATAAGTACATAGAATTAGGTTTCACTTCTATAGGCAGTCCCCAAAGACTGCCAAGCATGTTTATTCTATTGCCCAACAGCGACAGCTCCTTTAATATATCCGACCAATAATAACTCTTATCTATACATATAATAAAATTTGAGTGTCTGTTTGTAACATTGAAATGGCCGTTTTATACTACATGTATATGAATATGTATACTGTACATACACCAAAATAACATTTCTAAAGTTATACTTCTTTTGGTGCGTGAGGGAAAAATGGTGAGAGTATTTTTTTACGATGCGCGCGCATACCGTAGCAAAAATATACGACACCATGAAGTTAGCTATATAAAAACTAAAATGTTGACTACATTTTAGTTTTTCCAAAAAAAGGTTTGGCAGTTGACTTTCAATAATTCAAACAATACCTTTTTTCTATTGTTAGTGTAGTGTGGTTTTTTCTACAAGCGTAGAATAAGGCGAAATATACAATTTTTGAAAAGATTTTTATCTTGTTACACCAATGAAGTATAACTTCTAACGCGCGTACGCGCTTCATAAGTACATACACGTTTTTTTTTTAATTTTTGTCTCTCTTGCTGTCTGTTTGGTCCGGCTAATCTCTGAAATGGCTAAACCGATTTTGATGGGGTTATAATTAGTAGGTAGCTGATGTAATAAAGAGTGACCTAGGCTACGTTTATTTTATAAAAATCTAGCGTACCCAGCCCGCTTCGCCGGGCTAGATTTTGCTTTATTTTATTTAAACAATAAACTTACATCATTAAATTTTTAATTTAAGTCTCCTTATATATTATATCATTTATTTCTCTCCGTATTCATTCTCTTCTATTCTCTTCTCGAGCGGGTGAAGATCATTATCTACACCCAAAAATAGAATATCATTATAGTAAATAAAATCTGTATTTGACAGTTTGACAGTTCAAAAATAGGAGTGCTCCGATCGTCACCAATCTTTACAGGATTACTCGCCAGGTCAATCCGGAGATTCCCTGAAAGTTTCATTGAAATCGGTCCAGCCGTTTCGGAGCCTATACGGAACATACCCACACACTTTCTCTTTTATATATATAGAAGAAAGATATTACCTCTATCTCAATAAATAAAACGACATAAAAAAAAGACGACAATAGGTGATTAAGTCCTACTCATATTTCAGTATGTATATTATATTCATTATTTTTATTATTTTATGTGTGTAATCTGGATAAATATTAGTGTATAATTGTTCGTAAGTATGTATATAATAATCATACACCCCACCAATCGGTTTCCCTTGTTTTTTCCAATCCTAAGGTTACCTGGAAAAGACTGCTATTAAGCGATAAAGCCGCCTTTGTATTCTTCTTTTTAAGTTTCTTGTTGTTGTGTCCATTGTTTTTTTTTGTGGTGTAAGAAGTGGACAGATAAATAAAATAAATAAATTGTTACAGTAATTTTATAAAGTGGGTAAATATCCAACCTTTTCATAGCTATAAATTGATATTCGCTAGATATTTTATTAAATTAATTAGGATTTTACAAATACCCTTATAATTATTAATTAATTCATAGATAGTTTTCAAGAAACACTTAAAATTATATTTGTTTAATAAACAATGGTTATGTCATTGAGTTGGTGGGTATTTTTATATAAATACGGGTGCATTATCATAAATTCGATACACTTCAGTTCTACATGGACTCGAACGATGCAAAGGTACCACCCGGTGTCTTAGTCGTTAATTAATTATCAAAATAAAATTGATAATAATAATTATCAAAATAATAATTATCGAAAATATTAATTATCAAAATATATATCTTTATATATATATTTCTTGTGTGCGTGTGTATGTCACTGAACTCCTCCTAAACGGCTGGACCGAATTGAATGAATCTTTTGGAAACCCTTTGGGGGACACCCTGGATGGTTTAGATTCACAAATCAGCCCGACAGATGGCGCTGGGGTCCGCTAGTCTCCCTATAAAAAATAACCATTAAGTCCAAAAAAAACCTTACACAAATGACTAAACTAACCAAACTTTGATCGATTTGGGTGCCTCGATTCCCAAGCTCGCTTCGCTCGTGACAACATCTTAACTCTTGTTGGCAATATTAGTTCTGTCTTGTTTTTCCTTAACTATTACATATATATGAGAATTCGGTTTTATGACTGCTTTCAAAATATTGTAGAAATATAGACACAATTATATTTCTAGTTCAAAACAGAAGACGTCGACGTAAAAGATTCAATTCAATTCTTGTTTATGGCTTTTGTCTTTGCCAACTGGCGACGTAAAAGATAAAAAAATTTGGCGAGATAACGACGCTTGTTGTTTGCCACTTGACAGTTGTCGGACGAGGATAATATGGCCGCAAACACGATTCGCGTTCCGTTTTACTATTTACGTCAATTTGATATATAACAAATAGAATAGACCAAAATTGATAAAGTTGCGTTTCATTCTACGCAAACTTGTGGAATTTACTTTACAATAAATAATTCAAAATGCATTTGCGGCAACTAAAAATAGTTCCAATGGTCTTGGCTGAAGTTCTACGACACTCCTAAACTCAAAACGTAATCAAAATCGAATACGGTAATATAGCCAACTCGAAATCGGTCATGGAAACTGTTAGAGGCTGTTCTGTGAATGTGAGTAGGTATCACGTTAAAAATTCTATTTAAAGTGTCATCTAAGTAGGTAACTAATAAGATGATGGTTGTAGAAACTAGGAAAGCCCGAGGTTTGTATGTAATCGACCTAGGCCTTGGAGCGTCAGATGACAAACGACGCAGGCTGTGTCACGCGACTGAGTCAGTTGTTGCGTTAGGCTTTTTAGGGTTCCGTACCGAAAGGGTAAAACGAGACTCTATTACCAAAACTCCGCTGCCCTCCGTCTATCTGTCCGTATGTCACCGGGCTGTATCTCATGAACCGTGATAGCTAGATTCACATTTAATGTCTAATTAATTGTCTCAGATGATGTATTTTTAGTGCCACTATAAAAATAGACTAACCAGAATAAAATTAATACTATTCAAGAGGGCTCCAATCCAACATACATGATATTTTTGCAGTTTTTATAGATAATGGTACGGAACCCTATGTACGAGAGTCCGACTCGCACTTGCCTGGTCTTTTATTTTTATTCCAGAAGTTTACCCTTGACGGCTTTCTCACCTGGTCGCAGTGTTAGAATTAAAGAATAAGCCGAGTTAAAGAATTATAGGAAAATAAGAGCTTTAACCCAATGCTTACAAGATCCATTTTACTCTGATGTTCAAGTATTTCCAAACTCGGAAACTACTCTTCGATTGCGAGCGAGCAAATCTTGCTATTCATCTTGGTCGTCAAAAAGTAGCTTGCTTGTCAATAATGCATTTAAACTATACCGTAAATTATACAACCAAATAACTGCCTCGTAAATATAAATGAATAAATAAAATAATGAAATAAATTTATTTAATTTCAGTCCAATTTTACCAAAATAATGAACATAATATGCAAATAAACTTAATTTATAGTTTACAACTAACTTCTTTATCCTTATTATGCAAAAACTACGCAGATAAGATACTTCTGTCAATTTTAAATGCACATAAAAATTTCGGCTGCATTTCATATTTACATATTTGATATATTATCTATTCTAGCTTTTGGAGCTTCAAGCATCTACTGTTTGCAACCATCAATCACGGATGCATTGCCAATCACAAATTAACGTCCCGGGGACCTACTCCTGGTTCCTCTATCCTATAAATAATTTATATTCCATCATTGAAATTACTGCCAAATAATTTAGGAATGTGAAGCCTAGTTGTGAGTATGCGATACCCATAGAGCTCTTTTCGAGCTATAGGTATAGAAAAAAAAGGGTTACGTTTTTCAAAGCAAAAGTCACTAAACTCAAATAGGCACATAGATGTGATATAAAAATATGTACATTGCAGTTTGGTGATGGCGATAACTACATTCGTACACTTAAAACTGAAGCTGCAAGGGTTACCAACGCCGCCTGGTTTAAGAAGAAGCCCACAATTAAATTGTTTGCTGATGATACATCACTTATGTTCAAAATTAAGAGACGTGAATTAGCTTTAGACGATGTAAACAACTATCGCGCTAAAGTAGTACAATGGTTTGAAGCTAATAATTTGGTTTTAAATGAAAATAAAACTAAGTGCATAAAATTCACATTACCAAATGTTAAACATGTAAAAACCACTATACTACTTAATAATGAGGAATTGAATCCGGTGGATACAACAGTATTTCTAGGAATAACGTTAGATGCTAAACTTCAATGTGGCCCTCATGTAAATAATTTATCGAACAGGCTTAGTTCTGCTGCCTATGCAGTAAAGAAGATACGCCACCTGACAGACATAGAAACTGCTAGGCTAGTCTATTTTAGTTACTTTCACAGCATTATGTCATATGGAATTTAACTATGGGGTAATGCTGCTGATATTGGCACTATTTTCGTGCTGCAGAAGAAGGCTGTTCGTGCGATCTATAAAATGGGTCCGAGAGAGTCATTGAAAAATGAATTTAAAGATGTTAAAATAATGACACTCTATAGCCAATACATATTTGAAAATTTAATGTATGTTCACAAAAATATATCAAAATTTAAAAGAAAATGTGACTGCAATAATTTGAACGTTAGAAGCAAAAATAAACTTGCAGTGCAGTACACTAGACTACACAAAATAAGCAATTCATTTAAAGGAAATTGTATACAATTTTACAATAAATTACCGGTTGATATCTTGGGGATGTCACTAAAGAAGTTCAAAGTTTGTATTAAGCGAAAGCTTATAGAAAAGTCCTATTATAGTATAAAGGATTACGTAAACGATAAAAAAGTTTGGGTGTAAACAATTGCTCTAACCAGGTTGCTTCTTAAATATTTTCTAATGACAATGTGAGATGGTGATAACAAAAATAACACCCGGCTAAGTTTGTTGTGGGCTTCTTCTTAGACCAGGGCGCGATTGGAACCCTCGTAGCTTTAGTTTTAAGTTTACGATTGTAGTTATCGCCATCACTACTCACTGCTATGTACACATTTTGTATATAATAACGCATCAAAAGTGCCATCTATGTGCCTATTTGAATAAAGATATATTTGACTTTGACTTTGAATTAACTGGGTGTTATTTTTGTTATCACATTATACGGTTTAAAAGAAAAGAAGGTGGTTCTTAATTTGACTGTATGTTTTTTTATTAGCTCATAAAAACTACCAATGTGAAATATCCATAATCATGAAATAACAGAAGTTAAAGAAAAATACAAGATATTCAATATACAAACGCCATCTTGCCCCAAAGTAAGCGTAGTTTGTGTAATGGGTAGTATAACAAAATTCTAATATAACAAAATTGAAAAAGGAAATGGATTGTAACAATATAAATTTTACAAGCAAAAATAAACTCGTTGTGCAGTTTACTAGGCTACATAAAATTGCTAATTCATTCAAGGGCAATTGTATATTATTTTATAACAAATTACTGAATAAAATCTTTGAGATGTCTCTCAATAATTTCAAAGTTTACAGAAACGTAAGCTTACAGAAAAATCCTCTTATAATGTTAAGGATTACTTAAACGATAAAAAGCTTGGGTGTGAATGGCTCTTAATATTAATCGACTGTGAGATGGTGATAACAAAAAAAAAATTTACTCGGCTAATTTTTTTGTGGGCTCTAATTAGACGATTAGATTTGGAACGAGAGTTCCAAACGCGCCCTGGCGTTTGGAACTCTCGTAGCTTTAGGTTTAAGTTGGCGAACGAAGTTATCACCATCTTCTTCAACATATATGTATGAACGCTTCATAAGTGCCTGTGATAGGCCCACATGAATAAAGAAATTTTAAATTTTAATTTTTGAATTTAAATGACTGATGAATATTTTTATCTTTACATATTATAAAACAAAGTCTCCGCCGCGTCTGTATGTCTGTCTGGGCGCGAAAAGCAGAAAAACTACCGAACGGATTTTCAAAGGTGTATATTTTATTATGGGTTTCTGTAAATTTGCTGAAATATAACGATGTTTGTTAAATATGTCATAGTGGGTATGGAGCTGGAGCTTAAATATTTAATGATACATAAAAATAATGTACTACATGTTTAAAGTAATCCTTATTATCTAAAAATGTCTAACTGTTATGTCATATACGGGTCAAAACACGGGTACAATCGAAAGATGGTGACGAAATTAATCCAAATAAATAGTAAGCATTATAATTAAGATTTGAAAATTCCTTTTTAAATTATTCAAATTGCAGCTATCGTCCAGAAGTTACGACGAATAAAGAAATACTAAAAGCATTTTTATCCTTGCCCCGGGGAGATAATTGTCTCCTGTCTATGAGTAGAAATAAGAACATTTGAAATATATGAATTCTTATTTCTTAGTCTTATTCAAAAATTTTGAGCTATAAGCCGTGCTTGACTATAAGGCGTTACGCTGACAAAGTATTTAAATAAACTTGCATCTTAAATAAAATAACATTATCACATTTTCCGCTCTTTATGCATAATTTAACCTTGTGTAATTAAACCGCATGTAATTGCATGCAATTACATTATGCATTATGAGAGAAAAATGCAAAAATAACTAAAATTTTTGAATTTAGTGTTCCAAAATTGAAATTACCAAAATCCTAGATCAATTAAATTCCAAAATTACGTGTACACTTGAATGCTGTAGTTATTTATCGCTTACATAAGGAAATTGCGTTGAAGAATTAAAAAAAACATTTATTTATTTACTAAGAACACTAACAGCATACATAGTGTACGTTTTTAAATATGAACATGCACTGATATGCACGTCAATAATTTACAAGTTCACATAGCATTGAGAAAGCGTCGTGTAAATATTATCTAGAGGTTCTCAAAAAGGAGCCTGAAAATGCAGCGAAATTGTCCCAGTAAAGGCTGGCACGGTAGTGTTTGCTTCACGCTAGACATGGCGGGGGCGCGCGTCCGAAAAAAATTATAAAAAAAAACTAGTTTACACGAAGTATACAATTAGGCGGCCTTATAGTTTCTGCGCGATCCGTCCTGTGATTTGAGTTATAGTTTGAATTTGTATGAAAAGCAAACTTATGATAACGACTCGGGACTCGAATAACGACACCGGGACGTCTCTTTGCATCGTTCGAGTCCATACAGGACTAAAATGTAACGCAAAATGCACCCGCGGTTATATCGAAATACCCATCAGCACAATGTCATGAACATTTGCTATGAATCAAGTATAATTTTTATTATTTATTCAAAACTATTTATTAATTAAATAATAATGATTACCGCATATAATTTTTTTGCTTTTCTCTTTATATCTTTATGTAATTCCAATTAGTAAATATTTATAAAGAATTAGCGCATTTGTAAAAATCTTGAAATAAAATATCAGACAAATACGAATTTATAGTTTTCAAAGGTCTAATTATTTACCCACTTTATTAAAACAAGCGGACCCGCAAGATTTCGTCCGCGAATGGGCCGACTTAAAAAAATATTCGTGTGTTGTCGCGGCCTGTTTTATAGAACTTTAAAGAAACAACAATTCCGACAATTCCGATATACTTACTACATACTTCCGTCGTTTGGCGTAATTATTACTCTCAAAAAGGATATTTTTTTCCGTTTTTTCCCAAGAGTACAATAAAAATGAATCCTAGCTAGATCAATTTATCGCCCCCGAAACCCGTTGAAAGAATTGCTCGTTTAAAGATATAAGATACAGTAACACTTATCTTAAGCAAACCCGCGTGCAAAAGCTAGTTTAATTATTTTTGTAGTATATAGCCGAGTGATACGCATTTAAGCCTCATAGTAAAATACCGCAAGCCGTCATCTCGGTCAAGATCGTAGCTAACCTGTCCCAGCTCCTATTAAGCGTTAAGACCTGAATCTAGACCGTCGCAGCCACCTAATACCTATAATACCTACACGTAACCATAATAGATTGTCACTTTTAATAATCTTAGCAATTAAGCTGTATCCTATAAGGTTTTGTACCCGCCCGTATAATGAGAACATAATTGCAACTTTTAATTTTCATACTCTCCTAGTACCTACCTGACTTTTTATGCACTTTTTAAACGTCAAGTATTTATATTATTTGTCATATATATATTTTTTTATATATATATATACGAACACACATCTTTATATATAAATAACCGGTTAACCGGTCGATGCCAAAAACTAATCAGCTCTTAAGCTTGATAAACCCCTTCGATCGCCGTCGGTCCGGTCAAAATCGGTTGATCCATTCGAGAATTAGAGAATAAAAGAAATTGTGTTTTATGAAATTTTTTATCACACTTTGGAGCTCGAAGAACAAAATAAGTATGGAATTAGCATACATATGGAATTAGCAACACTTAAAAACTTATTTCTAAGAAGTTTTTATTGCATCCCAAAACTTTAATTAATAGCTACAACAGTCCTGACTGGAAATATAATTAATTGGTGTTAGGAGTAACTTTGACATTTTTTCGGTCGAGAAAAAACTTAATCGTGTACACCGGATAACCATTTTAAGAATATGGTCATTAATTATACCTTTGTATACCTAACCCAAAGAATTAAGAACATCCAGAGTTCGTGTACATGGCTAATATGGAAGCATCAAGAACAACTCTACTTTAGCAGTGTTTCTTGAACAGACAGTCACTTCATTCATTTAGCAGTTGACAGTAATTATTTTACATTCAATGCTACAAACATTCAACATAAAATCAAGAAAATGGGAAAAGTTTTCGAGCTAGCTACATTTCGCGGGTGTCAAGTGAGACGTGCGCGGGGCGTCTTATCTGTTTTTGGATACAATGCACTGCATGCTGTTGTTGTTGTACATGGCTGAATAAGGATTCTGTATATTATCAATTCTGTGACCTAATCTAATGGTTATGCTAACCTTTGGTTTTTTTTAGCCGAAAACAACTTAGGTATAGATAGATATAAGTTGTTTAGCCCCTGTAATGTTTTAAGCAAACAATTTCATGGCTGGCACAGTGGTTAGCGCTTTCGTTTTAAGTTGGAGTTCCAGGGTTCGATTCCCAGCAGTAAAAATTTGGGAATTTCTGGAAGGCTGCTTCGGCCGTGGCTAGTTATCACTTTACCCACAGACGTGCGCTACGCGATTTAGCGTTCCGGTACGAAGTCGCGAAGAAACCGATATGAGATATGGGTATTTAATATTACGTCCATCCTCCCTACCAGGTCAGCACGGTAACATCTTAAACTGCACCATCAATTACCACCAGTTAATATTGAAGTCAAGGACATCAGGGCATCATCGTCACTTCAACCAATTGAAGTCCACTGCTGGACATAGGTCTTTTGTAGAGTTCCAAAATCCACGCTTCTGGGCCGCTTGTTTCCAGTACATAACTTGTAGTGGAAAAATAAACACAACTGATTTTGATTGTATGTTAGAACCAGTCGCGTGTGCTAAAAAAATATAAAGAATGGAAGGCCAAGGTATTCAGATATTCACTTCAATACCAACAATGTTCAGGATGGCACTTAGATCTTTCATTAATTAACAGTATTATTGAAGCTAAATACCTAGTTTCTCATATTAAAGTATTCATTTTATAAAAGACATCATTAAAGCCCACCAACCTGCTTTAGAGCAGTGTTGTGGGTCGGTACTCTATAAACCTGACTTCCCAAGGAGTGAAATAAAACAACTAGACTGACTCTAATACTGTATATTAGGCTTCTCTATAATTCATATTACTTGTTACCTTCAAAGGACTCTACTACCAGTTCGGAATGCTGTCTTCGGCAGAGAAGACCACTGGCAAGAAACTCTACCGTTGCTCTTTTATTCAATCAATTAAAACAACTTATAAACACAATTACAACATTGTCATATGTAATAACGCTAGGCCCTTTGATACAAGACATATTTTAAGACAGTTAAAACATAACTACTATGATCACTTATAACATCAGGACTTTTGGAACAAGTTGTTTGTATAGAGCAACCTCTGCTACATAAACTGTGTGTGTAAAATAATGCTAGGGCTCCATATATGATACCAATAAATAACCCAAAGGATGAGATATACTTATCTGATGCAACATCAGGTACAACCATAGTACCAACAACTTTTAACAACTTATCTCAACTCCATCACCAGTATATACAACTCTTGTTCCGCCACAACAGTATTTCGGTACGTTTATCGTTTCCATTATAAATCATCTATTCCCAATTTGTAACGTTCTATCCACAATACTTTACTTAATCTCCTTTTCTCAATTCATTACTTTAAATCCGTCCTCACTTTTTTTTCCCGCCAATCTATATTGTCAAACTCGCGTCTCCCGCCATAGATCCTATACTTTTATTTGACAGTCTACTAAAAGTCCATTATTCTATTTTCAATACATTATCAATGAGTATACAAACTATGATTTGTTGATATATAATCATCGTGTTTATCATAGATAAAGTGCTGTAATTCCCTATTTCCTAACACGTGCATAGCGGGTATGCAGATGATATAAAATGAAGAAAATATCCAATATGAGTTATAAATACTTATAGGGTAGGCTTTTTATATCTCTGACAATCCCTACACTTAAGTTTTTTATAACTCGTACTGGAGATTTTCTTCATTTTATATTATCATTTGACGGCCGACTGGCGCAGTCGACAGCGACCCTGCTTTCTGAATCCAAGGCCGTGGGTTCGATTCCCACAACTGAAAAATGTTTATGTGATGAACATGAATGTTTTTCAGTGTCTGTGTGTTTATCTGTATATTATAAGTATTTATGTACATTATTCTTTGGGGCTAGATGGCGATTTGTGTATTAACTTATTATATTTATTTATTTACTAGCTGTTGCCCGCGACTTCATCTTCGTTTGATTTTGTTTTTTGATGTGGCATTCAATTTAGTTGTAGTTCTAAAAAAAATTAAGTATTCAGTATCGCTAAGCCTTAAATGAGGGGTTTGTTGCTGTCCGCTGAGAAGTTCTGTGCTCTATCTCCAACCACATTCATCAGATCTACACAAAGGTTGGGCAGAATTAAACACATATTATAACCTCTATATACAAAAATAATTATTTAAATCGGTTATAATTTGTCGGAGTTATGGTGTTAAATCGTTAAACACTTTCATCCCCTTTTCCAAAGGAACCGAGCTTAATGTCGGGATAAAAAGTATCCTATATTACTTCTAATACTTCCACAAATATGTCTACAAAGTTTCATTAGGATCCGCTAATAATTTTTTGCGTGAACGTTGACATTTATAATTTTAGTAGGGAGTAGGGATAGGGATTTATTTATCTGCATACCCTGTGCATACCCTCTATGCACACCACTGGTCACTTTGAACCCTTGTATTGGAATATTGAAATAATCGCATCTTAAGTAAAAACATGAGCTTACTTTCGATTTGTCCGGTCAGTTAGGACTTTAACCGCTTTCAGACTTCAGCTGTAACGAAAATAAACCATCGACGCAAAGATGGCATACATTAAACTAGTAAAGAAGTAAAGTATACAACGAAGTCGTGATTAATTATGTTAAGCAAAAGGAAATCCCTGAGGTCTTACATTATCGCTTTGTATTATCTCACAATGAGTACACACGTGGAGAATTAGTTGTTTACGTGATTCAATAGGTTCACTAGCTAAATAGGTATGTCAGGTAGAGCACATCAGGTATCCTTACAATTGTTTCTTATATCGTTCTTAAAACGCACACAACTCCGAAAGTTATAGTTGCGTGCGTGCGTAACAGCTCGGCCATTTTTTAGTTTTGGATTTACGAATGTAGTTATGACCATGACTACTCACTACTGTATATTTTGTATGTAACGCATTAAAATTGCCATATATGGCTACTTGAATAAAGAAATATTTGACTTGAAAGTGAAGCAAAAGTCCTAACCTTAAGTAAGTCAAAAAATTTACGTAACATACTCGTATTTAGAAACTAGATGCCGTATAGTCTACATTGACTATGCGACAATATTATAAATTAGTGTTTACCAGTAGAAAGTTAAATTAATACGAAGCGGTCTAGTAAAAGCACTTGCGGAGCCTATTCGGTGCAAACAAACAAATAATCTTTCCTCTTTAAAATATTAGGGAAAACCTTGTTCTATTGAAACAATATACAATGAGACACAAAGTTAGCGAAAAAATTAGTTTGAAATCTTTTTACATCCATTTTTTGTTGCGTGTGAATTTACGTCATCAAATTTCGCAAGTGTATACATAACTACCGATGTTAATCTCTGAAACACTAACTGCTGCCCGCCACTTTATCTGTTTACACTCGTTTGAAAGCTTAACAGCCCCTGTGTGACACGTGTGACGTGATCTATCTAGGTTTCAGTAGGTGGTATTTCTAAACCGACTGAGGAATCAAGGGATGGGTAGTGTAATTGTCATTGGATTGGATTAATTCCATGATATAAAATTAACAATTGTTAACTTAACAATTATTCATTGTAAAGTCAACATTTTTTTGTGAGACAAAGATTATATCCCCTGACAAGCGATATTGTAAAGGTGTCCGCATGCTAAATCACAGGAATATAAAATAGGAAAAGTTTACCCCCGTTTATTATCTCTATCCCTATCCCTTCCCTACTAATATTATAAATGTCAATGTAAGTTTGTTTGTTACGCTTTCACGCAAAAACTACTTAACCGATCCTCATGAAACTTTGTACACATATTCTTTGAAGTGTTAGAAGTAATATAGGATACTTTTTATCCCGACACTAAGCTCGGTTCATTTGGGAGAGGGGATGAAAGTGTTTGACGATTTACACCATAACTCCGACAAATTATAACCGATTTAAATAATTATTTTTGTACTATAGAGGTTATAATATGTGTTTAATGTTGCCCAAACTTTGTGTAGATCTGAATGTGGTTGGAGATAGAGGACAGAACTCCTCAGCGGACAGCAGCAAATCCCTCATTTAAGGCTTAGCGATACTTGAATTTTTTTTAGATCTACAACTAAATTGAATGCTACATAAAAAAAAACAAAATAAAACGCAGACGAAGTCGCGGGCAACAGCTAGTTTCACATATATTATTTGGATATTATTTCCACTTGTGCGTCAGTGCTCTGAGAGTTAATAAAGCTGCGGGAGAAGATAAATTTATATCCTTTCCCGGGGATATAATTGTATCCTGTCCATGCTAGCCGTGCTGAGGATTCTCCGGTTTTGGAGCGAAACGTTCGTAGAGCGTACATTAAGGAGATCTGTTTGGTGTTGGGTATAAGGATTGAAGAAATTATAAATTACACCAAACAGATTCTCCTGCTTTTCGCGGAGCATATCAAGTTAAGCTTAATTTTCATAATATGTCATTGTTATTGTTTTCTATAGTCAAGTTTTTGAAGTTATTTTTTTTTAGGAAAAGAAAATGATGAGAGTAAATTTTTACGATGCGCGCACACCGTCACGAAAAACCAACACCCCAAAGTTAGCTATAGTCAACATTTTAGTTTTTCAAAAAAAGGTTTGACAGTGTACACTTTCAATTGTCAAAGTCTGCGGGCTCATTTCGATGATTTAATTGTACAAACATTTCAAATTTTAATGATGAAACTTGGTTTTCCGATAACGAGATAACCAGATAATGCGTCATAACAAAACTTTCAATGTAATAAATAACTTTTTCTGTTGTTAGAGTAGGTAGTTTTTTCTAGAAACGCAGAATAAGGCCAAAGATAAAATTTTTAAAAAGATTTTTAAAAAATTTCTTGTTAAGAAGTATATCTTCTAACCCGTGTATATTACACACACTTTTTTTTAATTGATGCAGATGGTCCACCTGATTGTGAATAAATAAATAAATGTACAACGACAATACACACATCGCCACCTAGCCCCAAAGTAAGCGTAGCTTGTGTTATGGCCACTAAAGATGACTGATGAATATTTTTATAAATTATATATACATAAATACTTAGAAAATACATATAAACACCCAGACACTGAAAAAAAACTTATGCTCATCACACAAACATTTTCCAGTAGTGGGAATCGAACCCACGGCCTTGGACTCAGAAAGCAGGGTTGCTGCCCTGCATGGTTTGGGAATTTATAATTTCTGAATTTTCTCTGTTCTGGTCTGGTGGGTGGCTAATGCCGTGGTTAGTTGCCACTCTGCTGACAAGCGACCTGCCGCTAAGCGATTTAGCGTTCCGGTACGGTGTCACGTAGAAACCAATTAGGGGCATGACTGCCATATCCCTAACAGGTCAGCCCGCTACCATCTTAGACATCACCACTTAAAAGATTGCAATCAAGGGCTAACTTGTAGTAGAATAAAAATAAAATTTAAAAAAAACGAATACCTTTACTGATTAGTTTGAATTCCGGCTAAAGTCTCCTTATAAAACTAGTAACAATAATGTCGAATTTATTCTACGCCTAGGTATATAGGTAATCGTTGTTATTATTTATTGAATAACATATTTTTTTAATAAACTTGCAACACTGCTGTTTTGCAATTTTTCTGCTGGCTATACAATTATGGTGGAAGTTGCGACCTATATAAAGAATTGCCTCGGTGTCTATATTTTTAGAGATCCGCAAACCAATTGAAGATAATAACAATAACGGAGTGCTCAATAATCGGTGTATAAATAAAATTAAGATCCGCAGCACACTAAAGTTATTATCAGTATTTTAAATTATATAATTTAACTCTTTATTTGTACACCACTATGAAGTTAGGAAAATAAAAGAACAATAGAAATACAAAGACGGAAGTAGGATACTAAAGGCGGCCTTATCGCTTAGTAGCGATCTCTGCCAGGCAACGTTAGTATTAGGACAACATGAGCGAGAACGAATAGGTGATGTAAAATTATTATAAACCTACATTCAAATACATAAACAAAAAAGAAATAATAAAGTTACGATTTCTTGACCATTTTTAACATCGCGTACTTACTTTAATGACATTGTACGTAAACTAATGTAGGTATGTCGACCTCTCTGGCGTGGGGTGGGCGCTGTTTTCCTATAATTGGGAGGTCAACAGTCAAAATGGCGGAAGCGTGCCTCCATGCTCAGTAAGGGGAATTTAGAACTTCTAAATTTTTCTCGTCTAGTTTGGTGACTTTGGGCATGGCTAGTTATTACCGTACGATTTAGACGGTAGCGAGCTAGCCTTATAGAGATTCTGAGTCCAAGGCCGTGGGTTCGATTCCCACAACTGGAGGATTCCCACAACTGGAGAATGTTTGTGTGATGAACATTAACGGTTTTCAGTGTCTGGGTGTTTATGTGTATATTTTAAGTATTTATGTATATTATTCATAAAAATTATTCATCATTTATCTTAGTACCCATAACACAAGCTATACTTACTTTGGGGCTAGATAGAATATGTATATTGTATGTGTGGTAAATATATTTATAAAGAAAAGGAGGCCTATTTGCGAAATGAAGTTTTAACGATAGTAAGTCTCCGTACAGTTTTATAATAAAAAGCATTTTTTAACGTTTATCTTCAATACCCTATACGACTGTCGATAGTGTGCATTCAACCTTTAATATGAAGATCCGTGTAAAAGCTACGTACAGTCAGTGTCAGAGAGTGAAAGTTAGTCTGTTTGTTTTAGCACTGCGGGTCACTGTTACATGGTTCTATCTTGAATGCCATCAATGAGAACGTAGAACCTTGACGCATTATTGTTGCTAAACAACTTGTCTCTACTATTTAACTGCATACCTACTTTTCTTTTTAACCTATTTAGTGCGGGCATATTGCGAAGATATTAGAACTTGACTCAAGTGACAGATGGGAAAAAGTGACATAAATTATGACATGACTATCATAGCAGTCACAACTGCCTCGTAGGTCAATTATGGATCGCGAGGGCCTGGGTGCGATTCATCATCATCATCATTATAACAACCCATTAACGGCCCTCTACAGAGCACGGGCCTCCTTCCACAATGAAAACGGGTTAAGGCCGTAATCCACCACGCTGGCCCAGTGCGGATTGGTGGACTCCACACACCATTGAGGACATAATGTAGAACTCTCAGGCATGCAGGTTTCCTCACGATGTTTTCCTTCGCCGTTGAAGCAAGTGATATTTTAATTACATAAAAAACGCATAACTTAAGTTAGAGGTGCGTGCTGGGATTCGAACCCAGTCCCCCGAAAGTGAAGTCGAGCTCCTACCCACTTTTTTTTTATATTTTAAATTGCGTCGAAAGACGAGAAATTTGTGAGGAAATCGGAGAGTTTAACGCTGAAAGTTTGGTGCATAAAATGTTGAAGACGGAAAAAAACTGGGTGGCTGTCGCAAACCCATACCTTCTTCTAATCGGTTAACACGCCACATCGTACCGGAACGCTAAATCTCTTTGACGGTATGGTGGCAACTAAGCCTGCCTCTGACACCAAAACAGAGGCGATTCAGAAATTAATGATTTCCCGTATTGCCCGTACCGAGGGTTGAGCCCGGAACTTTCCTCTCATAAGACCACACGTACGCCTCTGCACTAGGTGCGTCAATATGGAATAAAAAATAATTTAATTTGAATGTATGACATCGTACCAGAGAGCAACAGAAGTAAGAACATACAGAAACCGTGTACACGACTTATACTGAAGCACCAAAAACCACTCCACTTTAGTAGTTTTTCTAGAACAAATGGTTTGTCACTTCATACCGTTTAGTAGTTGACTGTAATAATTCTAAGTCCACCAATCCGCACTGGGCCAGCGCGGTGGACTACGGCTTTAACCCCTTCTCATTGTGGGAGGTCCGTGCCGGTAATGGGTCGATATTATAATGATAAGCAATTATCTTACCTGTAATGTTCCAAACCATAAAATGGGAAAATGGTAAAAAAGGGAGCTAGCAACATTTCGCAGTTGTAAAGTGAGACGTGCGTTTTTACTGTTTTTCGACACAATGCACTGCATACAATAATGGCTGAATGAGGATTCTGTACGTTCATAATTCTGTGCAGAGAGCTATATCGGTTGGCTGCACGTCTTTGTCGGTAAATAGCCTCAGACCAAACCAGAGAAAATTCAGAAATTATAAATTCACAAATTGCTGCTGCCGGAAATCGAACACGGAACCGTAAACCGTATATAAGATCACATCGCTTACCGCTGTGCCAGTGCGTCATAGATATGTCGTATATAAATACAGTTATAAACATAAAGTAAACAAAAAGTGTATATAAACTGTCGACTTACGAGAAGTGGTCGTAAATAATTGACATCTGCATATCGTCTGCGAAAGGTTCAGAAGTCATTTGTGGGATTGAGCTTTTATAATATGATTCCTAAGGTAATTTTGGACCTACCAATGCATAAGTTTAAAGAATGTGTTAAAACACATTTATTACAGCGAGGTTATTATACAATTGATGAATTTCTTAATGACAAGGTTGCTCGGAAGCATCCTGCTCCGCTTTCATCTCTCAAAAGATAGAAAAATGAATGATAAAAAGTAAAATGTAAATTGTTGATGTCGGAAAAGAGAAACTGCTGAGTTTCTTGCCGGCTTCTTCTCGATAGAATCTTCCTTCCGATCCGGAGTCACTACAAATAGACAGACTTGACGTTTCAAAAGTGCTTATATTAGGCCATAAAGGAAAATAAATAAATTTTGAATTTTTTGAATTTTATAGGTATACAAAGTGACCAAATAACACGCGTAAGTTTTTGCTGACGCTACATCAATTGCGCCAATCAATAATATAAAAATGAGTTCACCCACCGATGGCCGAAATACTGCGTGTGTGACAGACATTTACAAACTTCAATTTAGGTAACAGCGTTTTTGCGTAGCCATGTCCTTCCGAGTTATAAACAACAATACAATAAAATTTTTACCTCATTAGGTACAATTTTAACCCGGGTACAATTTTTACCTAATTAGGTACAACTTCAATAAAGTTGGAATAGAATTCTACAAACCGATTGGTTTATATTATTATTTCTGTACCATAAATTGTTTGGTGGACCTATTATACATGAAGTGTACAAAGGAAAGCTTATCTCTATAAGATATCCCTTCCAGCTACCCCGAGATGTGAGTAACATGATTTCATTGTGAAAGGTCAAGGTAAGGGACAATGTACTAAATAATAAGTACATAATGATACTAAAAATTTACAACATGCTACGTACTAAAACAGAATAAAATTTGAAGATATTATTATCCTACTAATATTATAAATGTGAAAGTGTGGATGTTTGTTACTTAATAACGCAAAAACGGCTGAACGGACTTAGATGAATTTTCGCATGCATGTAGCCTTTGACATGGAAAAGAACATAGGGAGAATTTAAATTTGTTTACGAGCTAAGCCGCGGACAGCTTATAATTTTGGTACGCATGTCACCTACGCTATGGAAAAGGACATGTTCTTTCTATACCGATCTCTCAAAAATTTTTCCTTGAAGTAATTAAAAAAGGTGAAGGAGAACATCTTGGCAACTTACATGTCTAACAGATCCCTTTAATGTTCCCAAAAGCGTGAGAAGTCCGACAATCCGCAGCCGTCTAGCAGTGGCGTGCACTACATGCACAAAAGCACTGCATACCCTAAAATTTTCATAAAACTGGCCACGGAGGGGGATTCTACCATTTTATACCATTTTACTTCTTTATGCTTACCCTGGTCCAAATTCCTGTGCACGCCACCGCCGTCCAGCGTGGTGGACTACAGCCTAATCTCCTCTCATTGTGGGAGGAGTACTGGGCCCTGTACGATAATGATACGTCTATATCATGACAGGTAGAGATGATTATCTCGTCGCGCGCATGCTAGCCTTACTGGTGCTACGACTGTGATGCAATGTTTACCTCAAACAAAACTGTGTCGGTATTTTTTTAAATGGCCGTTTCCTTATTCATATATTACCGTTCCGAGCCATGGTTGCGTCCGCTGTTGCAACACAGCGCTCAATGGACGGCATACTTGCAAATGAAGCCGGTTCGGACGGTTACAAGACGGCCGATCTGGCTGGTTGGTTCCGACAGCCGACATTGATGTCGACGCTTGACATTGGTCGGAAGTTGGGGCCATCTTGCATTGCGGGGTTCAAAGAGAGACTGATAACCGTGGTATAACGAATAAATGTTTTGTTACACTTGAACTAAGAGCACCTGGCACAGCGATCAGCGCTGTGGTTTTTAATAGGGACATACCGGTTTCGGTCCCCGGTAGAGGCACTTTCTCTGGTCTGGGGGCTTCGGCCGTAGGTAGTTACCACGCTATCGACATATACTTGTCGCTAAGCGTTCCCGTACAATGTCGCGTAAAAACCGATTAGAGGTATAGGTTTAATATAGCTGCCATACCCTTAACAGGTTAGCCCGTTACCATCTTAGACTGCATTCTAGCTGCAGGTGAGATTCTCATGCTACTGGTTAGGATTGCTGCTGTTGTAAATCTCAAAAATGTATGGCGGCCAAAATGCAGACGGACAGACAGACAAAAAAGAAAAAAAAAAATTTTTCTTCAGTTTCTATTATAAAGGACCCACTAAAAAATAGTAGCCTATGTTACTACCCGTCTTTTTAACAATTTCCTTGCCAAAAAGTTAATTGGTTGCTTAGTTAAGGCGTTTAATTGATATAAAAAAAAAACTCAACATATCTCTTTGACCGTATAGTCCAACCCAGAGATGTGTAGTGACTGTAGTGAGTGTAGTGTAGTGTGTAGATGACAGCATCTACACACGCTAAAAATTCACCCAGCGAGGCAATTTTTTTTTTTTTTTTTTTTTTAATATACTACGACGATACACACATCGCCACCTAGCCCCAAAGTAAGCGTAGCTTGTGTTATGGGTACTAAGATGACTGATGAATATTTTTATGAATAATATACATACATACTTAGAAAATACATATAAACACCCAGACACTGAAAAACACTTAATGCTCATCACACAAATATTTTCCAGTTGTGGGAATCGAACCCACGGCCTTGGACTCAGAAAGCAGGGTCGCTGCCCACTGCGCCAGTCGGCCGTCAATTTTATCACATCTTAGCCTTATTATGGTGAAAAGTTTTCAACGCAAAAAGCGCCAACTCACTAATTTGCCATTAGCACGTGTCAGCAATGGCCGATGTGACAAAACAACGGCGACCCAGTTAAAATGCCATGTCCAATGTTTCTTAGTATGCAAAAAAAAACAAATAAATTCCATAAGTAGGTAATTACAAAAAATATATGTACGAGTATATACTGTTTCTACGCGATGCGGTGTGGTGACGGCAGATCAGAATACAGTTGTCACCTACTCTTCCCACGGGTGTCGTACGAGGTGACTAAGGGAATATTCCAATCGTAAACGAAACTTGTATTCGCCGCCATTTGCACACGCGTTAGAAGTTTTACTTACAACTACTGCAAGATAAAAATCTTTTCAAAAATATTGGATAGAAGCAGGCGGTACTTTGCGAAAATCCATGATATATTATCAAAATTAAGCTTAATTTGCTTTAATCCGCGAAAAGCAGGAGAATCTGTGTGGTGTAATTTATAATTTCTTCAATCCTTATACTCCACACCAAACAGATCTTCGGCAATATACCCTCTACGAACGTTTCGCTCCGAAACCGAGCATCCTCAGGAGATGTTGACTTTACAATGAATAATTGTTAAGTCCTAGACTTCAACAGTCTTAAGAAATTATAAATTACACCACACGGATTCTCCTGCTTTTCGCGGATTATAGCAAATTAAGCTTAATTTTGATAACTTTTCAAAAATTTCATCTTTCGCCAATAGTAAAAAGGTATTTAATACATTGAAAGTTTACACATTGAATTTTATTGTAACGCATTATCTAGTTGTCATTATCGGACCACCAAGTCTTACTCAATATTAAAATTCGACATTATTGTACAGTTGAATCAATAAATCACCGGAATGAGCCCACAGATTTTGACAATTGAAAGTGTACACTGTCAAAGCTTTTTTTGAAAAACTAAAATGTTGACTATAGCTAATTTCATCGTGTCGGTTTTTTGTGACGGTGTGCATCGTAAAAATTTGCTCTCACCATTTTTCCCTAACGCGCCAAAAGAAGTATGACTTCAATAATGAAATAAATGAATTTTGAATTCTGATAAAAAAAAATATGAATGCATTTCAGTAGTCGGTTAAACTAAGCACCTGGCGCAACTAACTAGCCGAAGTAAGCCGGCGAGTAAAAGTATGAAGTTATTCGATTATACGCGTTACGCCACCGCGGGTTAGGCCGCGGCGCAAGTGGTAGAAGTGGCAAGTGGCAACGCAACAACTGGTTTGTGGTCTCATTCGGGCCGACTGCGCTGGGAATTTGTTGTTCTAAAGAAGTCTACGCGGTAAGATACGCCGGTACGATGTCGCTTAGAAACTGATTAAGGCTATGGTTTAATTTAACTGCGATAGAACCTAAAAGGTAACAAGTTAGCCCGCAACATCACTTACAACCAGGCGAGATTGCAGGGCAGTGGAATTAAAAAAAATGTTCGGTTGGATAATTTTTTTTTCACTAAAAGTTAACTCTTGACGTCGCGGTACTACTATTATAATCTATCTATACCGCAACTTATAATAAAACTGCAACGAGTCGATTTGTGCATATTGACGATAAATATATCTTTTTCTCGAAAGCACTCTATAACCGATAATTAACCCAAAACTGTAATTTTTTATTCATGTCTGTCTGTCTGTGTCATCGCCGCGCATCGCGCTAAAGCTGCACTGTACGAATTCAAATGATATCGCACGATACGAGTGCACTACGAGGTAGACACTACTTCTGGACATTGGATATTTTGTCACGAAATTCAGTTCAGTTCCTTTGGAAGAGGGGAAAAAAGTGTTTTACGATTTAACACCAAAACTTCGTCAAATGTTCAACGATTAAAATAATTCTTGCTGGACTGGATACGTTATACTATCAGTTTAGTTTTGCCCAAATTTCGTGAAGATCTGACGAATATAAGGAGAAAGAAGCCAGAACTCCTCAGCGGACAATAGCTAACCCCTCACTTAAAGCTAAACAATACTGAAAACATAAAGTGTTGCCACACACAGTATTGGACCAAACAAAAAAGTTCGAAATATTCTTGGTTAACCTTAAACAAACGGATAAATTAACGAGCTCGATTCTTCCTTTAACGAGTAGGTACTATTCTTTGTTAGTGATGGGAGCTGAGACTAGTGGACAAATTATCTTCCAAAGTTCTAAAGACGGTCACCCATCAATTTACTGACTTGGGCTAAGGTTGCTTTTCCAGCGATTAGTAATTGATTTATATTTAAGTAGTTTTAGACTGTGTAGAATCCCTTAACTTACGCGGGCAAAGCCACAGGGCACATCTAGTAATTAATGATTGAATATTACCAAAACTTCTATTGAATACCGTAAAACTTATAGGAAAAGATTGTACCGTGGAATATAATTATAAATACGTCCTTCTGTCAGTTTGTGACCTTCTAACGTATAAGCCACTGAAGGAAATTACGAATTTGCCTGTAGGCTGCAGCTTGTTTGTTTGCATAAGGTAAAACCTATCGCAGAAAATTACGTAATTTCATGGGAAATCAGAAATTCTACACGGACAAAGTCACGGCCAACCGCTAGAACAAGCTAATAAGGATTAACAATTTTAATTTATTAAATTTTTCCATATGAATAAACTGAGTAAAGTCTTATAATTAACTTTATTGGGTTTGCGAGTGTTTTAGTCATCATTGCCTTATATTATCTGTAATGTAGGTCAAGTTCTAAAGGCGACCACGAACTTTTGCTCGCGGATTTGCCTGCGTGAAATTCATGGTTATAATTAAGTGAATAGTAATTACATTTTAATTTCCCTGCGGTATTATGTAGCTTTAATTAGTCTTTATTGCAAACTGCGAATTTCTAGAAATGGACATAACTTAGTGACATCTGTATATCGTTTGCAAAAATAATATCTCGCCTCGGTATTAAATAACCAAGTAATTTGTCTATATTGGTAGCGAATTACTAGAATTGGACATAAGGAATTTATTGGATAAGTATACTTTTCTGCCATACGATCTTTGTCTAAGGTAATTTAGGACCTAAAACAATTTATTACAGCGAGATTTGGGTTAAATTTCAACCTTACAAAATAGGAAAATGAATGTTATACTATTTTATATTGTTGTTATTGGAAAAGAGCAACTTCTGAACTTCTTGCCGGCTTCTTCTCGGTACAATCTGCCTTCCGATCCGAGACAGACTTGTCGTTTCAAAAGTGCTTATAAATAAGAATATTGAAATAAATAAATTTGATTTTTAATTTGTACAATATCACTAAAAAATATTTATTACCGCTTCGGCTTAAAACATAACAAACAGACATAAAGATTTTAATAATGTTCGTATAATCTATTGGCCTTTTCCACTTATTTTTTCGGCAAGGACTATAAGCCTGTTAAATTTAAAAGTCCTTAAATGTGTTCCACATCTATTTACTTAAAAATTATATTAAAATATTAACTTGGGTTTATATTTACAAAACGTTTATTGATTCGATGTATGTGATCCAAACTCGGCCCCCTTTTACTCGTAGTATCTAAGGCCTATGCTTTTCTAACTTCATAGGCCAACATTAACTCGACTGTGAGATGGTGATAACAAAAAGAAAAACCTGGCTAAGTTTGTTGTGGGATCTTCTTAGACCAGGGCGCGTTTGGAACCCTCCTAGCTTTAGTTTTAAGTTAACGAATGCAGTTATCACCATCACTAACATTAGTGTAACATGTTAAATGTATAAACGCTTCATAAGTGCCTGTGATAACGTCTACATGAATAAAACATTTTTGAATATGAATTTGCTATAAGAAACGGTTTTTAACAAACAAACATGCAAAAACTGAATTCTAAAAATGTACCTAGGTCAAGGTATATAGGCGATTTGTGTTGAAACAAATTTTTTTTAAGGTAATAATCTATACTTAGGTAGAAAATAATCGGTTGACATTTAGTCCGCCTGGCTGGGTTTATGGGCCGAGTGGTTTGAACTTGACTCGTTTTCTATATTTGTTGATTTTCGACCAAAGGATATCATGTCGAAGATTATACTATCGGGTCAAGGTAATAAGGTTATTAAGATCTTTGCTACGCCTACCTAGAACTTGTTATTCGATTATATAACCCGACTTCAAGAAGGAAAAGTTCTATGTTCGACTGAGATTTTGAAAATTATTTTAACTTTCATCAACAATAGCCAGTTTTTTTTCATTCCACTTCAAGTTATCCCTTGACTGCAACCTCACCTGGTAGCGGGCTAACCTGTTAGGGAATATGGTAAGCATACCCCTGATAGGTTCCTACGCGACATAGTACCGGAATGCTAAATCGCTTAGCGGCATGTCTTTGTCGGTAGGGTGGTAGCCACGGCCTCCCAGACCAGACCATAGAAAATTTAGAAATTATAAATTCACAAATTGCCCCTGATGGAAATCGAACCAGGGTACTCCTAATTAAATTCACAGCGCTCACCGCTGCGCCAGGGAGGTCTATAGGTTGGCCTATCTATTCATCACATCAACACATTACTCATTGTGGGAAAATGAAAAGTGGGGCCATAGTCCACCACGCTGTGTCAGTGCGGATTGGTGGACTCCGCACACCTTTCAGAACATTATGTAGAACTCTCAGGCATGTATGTAGGTATCCTCACGATGTTTTGATGATGGTGCGGGATTTGAACTCTTCCTCCCGATAGTGAAGTCGAGCTTCTATCCAATGCGCTATCACCAGATAAAATCTCATAAGAGGATCTGCAAGATTTGATCCTTTATTCGCCTTTATCTTAGTACCTGTAAATTTAGGGACCTGCTGATCGAGTTCCCGCGTGCTGATTCAAATAACCAACACATATTAAAAAATGGAATTAAATGTTTGTATTGACGTTGGCTATTTCGATGTTTATTAATCGAGGAAAAATACGGTGTCGTTAAAACTGAACATGAAGGTTAATTGGAACATATTATATAATTCGACATAACTTAAGTTCTACAAAGTTTTGTTGTTTTATAACTTGAACAAGCTTAATTTTAAATGTTTTTTTTTAAATTCTACAACAAGTTAGCCCTTGACTGCAATCTCACCTGGTTTTAAGTGATGATCAAGTCTAACCCGTACCGGGCTAACGTGTTAGGGGTATAGCAGTTATATTAAGGCCATACCTCTAATTGGTTACGCGACATCGTAAAGGAACGCTAAATAGCTTAGCGGCTGGCTTTGTAGGTAGGGTAGCCATGGCCAAAGCCTCCCGCTAGACCAGACCAGGGAAGATTAAGTAATTATAAATTCCCAGGATCTATAATCGAACCTGGAGCCTTCCACTTAAAAACACAGCGCTATCTCGCTACTCAAGAACTTAGAACCGGATGCAATGCAGTGGGCGAGCCACATAGACTCAATTTTTTCTAACTTGCCTTGTTATGTAAACAAAAAATTACAAAATTGATATTTCGTACATACACGCAAATTTAAAATTAAGCTTTTTTTCTTATAAGCAATTTCTATTAACAACCGAAGCGCAAAAAAATTGGTCCCCCATCCTTGAGAGTCAGCCATATTGGATTTAGAATCATATAACTTAGCTACCATGCATTGTCATCCAAACCAAATGGATACGTAAAGTTTTAGCGGTTCTGGATATCTGGTATGAAATTTAGAAATAAATGACCTACACTTACTGATACAGATTTCGCAAATGCAAAGTTCAAAATTTTCATCTCCGTTACGAGGCCCTATAAAGTTTTCAAACATAAGCGTTTATATTATTGTGTGCTGATGGTGATAAGTATCTTTTCTTTTTTTTTCGGATTGGTGGACTCCACACACCTTTGAGAACATTATCATTAACTGTCAGGCATGCAGGTTTCCACGCGATGTTTTCCTGCACTGTTGAAGCAAGTGATATTGTAATTGTTTAAAACACATAACTTAGAAAAGTTAGAGGTTTGTGCCGGGACTTGAACTCGGACCCCCGGAAGTCGAGCTCCTTCCCAATGGGCTATCAACGCTTACTTTACTTCCTTATGAGTATTTTAAATGCGAAAGTTTGTTTGTTTGTTTATCCTCCCTTTGGTTTGTAACTAAGTAGCTACAATCAATTGGTTTTTGGAGAGTAACACTCCCTACTTTTTATCCCAGAAAAACACTATCAAATAAAACTAGAAGGGTTCCAATCACACCCTGTTCTATCACTTAGCCGGGTTTATAAATGCTTAAACCTATAAACCTATACAACTAGAAATTATAAAAAGGTCATGCAAATTCACGGCCAAAGTCACTGGTTGAGATAAACAAAAAGAAAAACTGAAATTTTTTGGTTGGTCGGTTAATAAGGCCCTTACTCCATGTTGTTATCCTAAATAAATAAAATTAAAATAATTAATTGATACCCGCTAATTGGTCAATTATGAAAATCAGTGCTGGTTCTGTTACCTTGAGTTCAAAGCATTAGAAAATCGATTGAACGGTCTCAAGCAACCTTATTATTAACTTAACGCGGGATTATGTAATACTGCATACGCTCTGTTTGCTTACACATTTACAAATAGTTTACTTTTTTTTTTCTAGTGATAGTTGACAGACCAATATTAGATCTACCTTTACCTTTAAGTTAAACAATATATTAAAACACATTTAACAAATCGTGGTTACTACACGATTGATGAATTCCTTAACGACAAGGCTGCTTGGAAGCAGGCCACTCCGCTCTCATCTCTCACAAAACTGAAAAATTCTAAAGATTGTTAAACTTTAAAATGATGTTGGAAAAGAGCAATCTGCTGAGTTTCTTGCCGGCTCTTCTCAGTGGAATCTGCCTTTCGAACCGGTGGTAGAGTCACTACAAACAGACTGACTTGACGTTTCAAAAGTGCTTATTAATTAGGCCTACTTAAAAGAAATGAATTTTGAATTTAGAATTTTGTCATAAATAAACAATTAGAAACCGGGTTGTCATAAACAAACTTTTGAATTCGTTTGTATGGAAAAAAATATGCTTCGTTCGATTTAATATTTTTACAGGTGATTCCTTATGAAACAAACTAATACATCCTTTAATATTTTTTCGTAATTCTGTTACACGCTTCATCACAATACTTGTCATCAACATTAACCCATCACTGGGTCATTGCAGGGCACGGATATCCTCGCAGAATGAAAAGCAAGTGATATTTTTAAGGCGTGCTGAGAATCGAACTCGGACTCTCCGAAAGGGAGGCTGAATCCTACCCACTGGAGTATCACCGCTAATCCTAAGAATCAAGCATAACCTTGAAAATCACTCTTCTGATTTTTTGTGTGTACTTAAATAGAACATTTTAATTTATTTTTGATAATTCCGCAAAATGTTAAGGCTAAGAGATCCCAACATAATTATATACCTAAGTATAAATTTAAATGATAAAATTAATGTCGTACTTAAGATTTATATTCGCTTTATTGCTATGTCTTTAATTTTTCTCTTAGTTATCTACTTAGTATTTCTCAATCTGTTTAGTTATTTTAGTGCCTGATTATTAGGAAGTTTTTTCCCGTCAGTTTTTGGCAATCATAATCCTTCATTTTCCTCCCACATTTTTATGCCTCCCCCAGTCAAAATCTACTCTTTCATACCCGCATATCGTACGAGGTGACTAAAAAAATATTGCGGAGAATGGGCAGGAGCGTCCTCTGTGCTGCCGCTATGACGATCTTTAACCCCTCTTTGATTATTATGCAGTGTGATGTTTTCATCATCAAATCAACCGATCGATGTCCACTGCTGGACATAGGACTCGTCTTTTGTTGGGCGTTCCAAAGTCACGATTCTGGGCCGCTTTTATCCACCGGCTCCCCGCGACTCGTGTGTCGACTGATGTCGTCTGTCCACCTGGTTGGGGGTCGACCACCCCAACGTCAAAATTGGTTCTCCGAGCTATGAGCCCCGCCCATTGCCACGTCAGCTTCGCGACTCGTTGAGCTATGTCGGTAACTTTAGTTTTTCCACGGATCTCCTCATTTCTGATTTGATCACGTAGAGATACTCCTAACATAGCTCTTTCCATCGCTCGCCAAGTGACTCTGAGCCTTCTTATGAGGCCCATAGTTAGCGACCAGTTGCGACCAAGTAATCATCATGGCAACACGCCCTCTACCAGCTAGCTTTTGATATGCTTGGGTGGAGGCTTGAATCAAGATTATATCTTACCAATGGCTTTTGCTATAAATACAACATAGCAAAGGCGTTTGCCTTTAAATTTTAAATCCAGAAAGACATAATATTAGTATCTATTTCTGAATTTTAATTGTAAATTATTTACGATGTAAACTTTAATATTCGCCATTTTGTCTCGGACATCTTGGATTGTTTCATGGTAAACTGTATTCTACTTTTTTTTTGGGGCGGCCATCTTGCCTGTTAATTTTTTTCATGGTGTGTTTTCTAGTCAATTTCTTCCACATGATATCCATATTGTGTATAAAAAATTGATTTCATCTTGTATATACAATAATACTGAAAAATGTATCGAAAAAATTAATTTTTTTTCGTGCGAACAAGGTGTGGAGTTTCAGATCAGTTCGGTCAACAAAAAATGGTTATAATTAAATAAATAATAAAATAATAATTAGTTACTAAATTTGAGACTCAGATAACACACCAAACCTGTATTATATGTTTTAACACATAAGTACTGGTAAACGCATTTACTTTAAAATATTAGTTTATTCGATGCTAATTAAGTCAGCTACTTAGTTTTAAATAACTAATTAGGTATAATTAAGTCATAAAGCAGGCCAAAATAGCTCAAGATTACAACACCTTGGAGAGACTAGGGTAGGTTTTTGGCGGAAATATGGTGTTATTGCTTCAATAAACTGTAAATCATAATAATAAACTTTTAAATATAATTCTAATTATATTCTAAATAGATTTATATAATTAAATTCTAAATACAATAAACTGTTTCGGTTAGTAATTTTACTTAAAACTATGTTAGATTCAATATTTGTTTTAAGTACCGCCTTTGGCTGTAGAAGTCCTTGAGTAGCCACGACTCTCTGTCCATATCTGCTCTGGCCCATGTTTTTCCAGCTATCTGTGTTTTATCAGACCACCGGCTTAAGGGTCGGCCTCGTCTGCGCTTAGAGTATCGTGGGTACCAATTGGTAACTATGTGCCCTCCCCCTCGTCTTTGAATCTTTGTATATGTCCTGCCCATTTCGATTTCGGAACGAATACATGTTTTATGGCATCTGTAGTCTTTGTTTTCTTCCTAATAAAGATATTTCTCACTCTATCCTTAATTTTTTTATTCAAGAAGTTACGTCCCATTTCCCCTTGGCATTTACCCACTTTACTACTACTATTTATTATTTTATTACTAACGGCAAATACATAATCATACCCAGGATAATCTAGCTACAATGTGCTCCCGAGCAGTGGCGTGCACTTCATACATGCACAAAAGCACTGCATACCCTAAAAATTTTGTATTACTCATAAACGGGAAGGATTTTTCAATTTTATGCCATTTTCCTTCTTTATGCATACCCTGGTCAAAAACCCTGTCGACGCCACTGCTCCCCAGTTTGTTTAATGCTTTACTAAATGAACGACCTGGCGTCAGTTCTTAAAAATAGCAGTGCATTGCTCTAATGGACGGCTAGCATCGGCAGCAGGGCCAGCACGGGTGGGAGATAAAAATGATATCCCCCGATTCTATCGCCTGAAAAGGGTTATAATTAACATGCCCACCTGCCAAATCACTGGAACATGGAATTGGAGAAGTTTACCCACGTTTATTAATACACAGATCATCATTATTATTAAACTCTTTATTTGTATACCACAATATTAACATATTTAAAATAAAACAAAAACAGAAACATCGAAAGAAGTAGTAATACAAAAGGCGGCCTTATCGCTTAATAGCGATCTCTGCCAGGCAACCTTAGAATTAGGAAAAAAAAGAAGAGGAGAATAGACTGCTGGTGGTACAAATATTAAAATACATACATGCAAATAACTACATGCTAATACATAAACTAGTGAGCACAAATAGATAAAAAGTAAATAATATAATAAATAAAAAAATATAAAAATAAACTAATATATATAATAACAACACTTACATAATTAAATACTTTAACATACAATAAATGAGTAAGTATATACATACTATTAAAAGTCGTCATCATGTCAACCAATCGACGTCCACTGCTGGACATAGGTCTTTTGTACGGAGTTTCACCCAGCGGCTCCCAGCGACTCGTGTAGTAATAAACGGGGGTAAACTTCTCCTATTAAAGCTGTTGTTTGGATCAAGAATCGGATACAGAAGGCAGTGGTCCATGAAACGCACGGCACGTATTGTGAAAGGGTATCGTTATTCACTCTAGAGCCCTGGCCGCCGGGTTGCTTCGGTACTCGATAGTCAAGTGATTTTTTTTTAGTTTCATAAACGCCTTAATGATAGTAAATAATAATAAAAGTGTCTAGCCAACGAACATATAAGGCAAAAAACGTGCCTTAAATAGTAACAAAATATAAAGTTCTTATATACGTTTTTACATCTAAATGCAGCAATTCATATTTTACGACGTTTAGTGAAATTAAATACCAGTTTGTAGCCACAATATTGTAAAATTCAAATTCAAATTAAAAAATGCTTTATTCACATAGATCTTTATCACATGTTATCACTGAAGTTACGTGATAGTGATACTACATCCTTTAACTTAACAATAAAACAAGGAGGGTTCCAAACGCGCCCTGGTCTAAGAAGAGCCCACAATTAACTTAGCCAGGTTTAATTTTTGTTATCACAATCTGACACTCGAATTAATATTTAGCCACTTTACTGGTATAGGTATCAGTATATTGTTGCTAGTAACTTGTATTTAAAGTAAATAATTCTTGTTTTTATCTATAGTGGTAAAAAATTTGTAAACTGACCTTCCTTCCGTTTCATTCAAAAGTTAAAAAACACAAATACAAGCAAGGTTAAGGTTTATAAAAATAAAATATATCTATTTTATTCGCGACAAGTTGCGGCTTGACAGCAATCTCTCCTGATAAGTGACCATGCAGTCTAAAATGCCGTGCGTACTGGTACGCTAAGCCGCTTGACGGTAGCACCTTAAACGTGGTAACTAGCCAAGGTCAAATCCTACCCGATAAGCCGTGTGTGTTTTACAAAAAAGATCGTCTAAATAAAACAAAACCTAATAAATATTTTTTTTATTTCACTACAAATTAGCCTTTGACTGCAATCTCACGTGATGGTAAGTGTTTGTGCCGTCTAAGATGGTAGCGAACTAACCTGTTAGGGAGTAGGTAGTCAAACCCATAATCGGTTTCTACGCGACATCGCACCGGAACACTAAATCTCTTAGCGGCACCTCTTAGTCCGAAATCCGAAATCCGAAATCCGAAGTCCGAAAAATTCAGAATTTGTTAAATTCCCAACTTGCCCCTGTCGGGAACCCGGGCCCCCCTGCTTAAGTTCACAACTCTCCTCCGTCCGTTTTAAAATAACAATTTAAGAAATGACATGAATTTATGGGAGTGTTTGGCCGAAAAAAACATGTAAAAGAATATTGCTAATTATTAATGTTTTTGTGGGTTGATACATTATGCATAATGCAATCATATTTTTGTATCAACCCACAAGTGGGCCTGGCAGATGTTTCCTGCCCGTTAATGCAATGCCCACGCGGTCCAATCGCGACTTCACACCAATCAGACTTGCATTGATATATACGCAAAATTTGGGCCCAGCTGTTTAGGAGTTGACAAATACACATATGTACAGAGAGAGAATTATATATATTAGTATTTCTCACACCGTTTTAACCTTCCGTACACTTCCACGAACATTTCAAGACCTAAATTAGCCAAATCGGTCCAGCCGTTCTCGAGTTTAAGTGAGGCTAACGAACAGCAATTTATTTTTATATATAAAGATTATAGGCTAACTATAGGCCACAGGCTATCCTAGTATCAGAAGGGTTTTGGCCATAGTATACGACGCGGCCACATTGGTAGCCCTAACACGCCTTTGTAAACATAATGGAGAACTCTCAGGCATGCTGGCTGACACACGAAGGTATCCTTCACCTTTTTTTTCATTTTATTTTTTATTGTTGTTCAAATTAAATTGTAACAAACATTTTCGAATAACATCAGCCATCCTCTTAGAAACTTTGCCTATATGGTGATGGTGGGGAGTGCGCGAGTATATCCCTATCCCTATCCCTAACCCTATCCCTACTAATATTATAAATGTCAATGTAAGTTCGTTTATTACGTTTTCACGCAAAAACTACTTGACTTACCGATCCTCATGAAACTTTGTACACATTTTCTTGGAAGTGTTAGAATTAAAATAGGACACTTTTTATCCCGATATTAAACTCGGTTTCTTTGAGAGAGGGGATGAAAGTGTTTGACGATTTTAGACCATAACTCCGACAAATTATAACCGATTTAAATAATTATTTTTGTACTATAGAGGTTATAATATGTGTTTAATATTGCCCAAACTTTGTGTAGATCTGAATGTGGTTGCAGATAGAGTACAGAACTACTCAGCGGACAGCAGCAAAACCCTCATTTAAGGCTATACTGAAAGCGATACTGAATACTTTAATTTTTTTAG
Source organism: Pararge aegeria (assembly GCF_905163445.1). NCBI lineage: Eukaryota > Metazoa > Arthropoda > Insecta > Lepidoptera > Nymphalidae > Pararge > Pararge aegeria. The sequence continues at coordinate 18,014,907 of NC_053191.1, forward strand.
ACTAACTAAATTGAATGCATGAAATCAATAAACAAAATCAAACGCAGACGAAGTCGCGGGCAACAGCTAGTATCTACATAATTGTATGAATCTTTAACAACTTACTCTAAAAATGAAAGGAAAGTGATATTTAATATGCGTTATGTAGTTAGAAAAAAGTGTGTGTGATATAATTTCCGTTGTGCGTTTTAATCCAGCATGTTTATGTCCATCGAACTAAGTCCCTCTCGGAAGGGAGACTGAAGTCCTAACCAATAAGCTATAAACGTACTCTTAAGCATTTTTTTAATAATATTAGCAATTAAATTAGCACAGTGTCCTTCCTTTACTTCCTAATAAAGCAACCTTGTACGTATACATTTTTCACGTAATGTACCTATGCATCATAAGTACCATCAATGGACCCTATTGAATAAAGATAATTTTGACTTTGACTTCACCAATGAACTTGATTTTCGGTAAAGATAGTTGAAATGACGTAACATAGGCTACTTTTTATACCAGGACAAAAAAATGTTCCCACGGGATTCGTAAAGATTACTTCTAATCATTTAAAATTACAATGTGAGATGGTGATAACAAAAAAAAACAACCTGCTAAGTTTGTTGTGGGCTTCTTCTTAGACCTGCAGGGTTAGTACAGACAGGAGACAAAAGCTATATCCCCGATTATATATCCTGACACCGCCTGCCACAGAAACAAGGAATATGAGAAATTTATCCCCGTTTATTATTGCGCATATATTATTGGGATATTATTTCTACTTGTGCGCCATGCTGTGAGAATTGATACAGCTGTGAAGAAGATACATTTTTATTCCCTCCCCGGAGAGATAATTGTCTCCTGGCCATGCTAGCCGCGCAGGACGCGTCGGAACACTCGTACCTTACTTTTAAGTTTACTAATATGGCTATCTCCATCTTCTCACCACCGTGTAATTAATAAATAAATAAATAAATATACTACGACAATACACACAACGCCATCTAGCCCCAAAGTAAGCGTAGCTTGTGTTATGGGTACTAAGATAGCTGATGAATATTTTTTTTTTTTTTTTTATGAATGAAATACACATAAATACTTATAATATACAGATAAACACCCAGACACCGAAAAACATTCATGTTCATCAGAAAAACATTTCAAAACAATTCTCATGTAATGCACGCATCAAAAGTGCCACCTATTGCCTACTTGAATAAAGATATATTTGACTTTGACTTTGACTCTTAATAAACGCGAACGTGGCAACAGCTAGTTCATAATAAAATCAAATAGTTTACTTTTATGTAAATCAGTCGATGAAATGTCCATACAACATATAATATGCAATTTAATCTGATTAATAACCTTATATATTACTAGTTGTACACTGCCACGCTTCGCTGTGGCACATTCAAAATTCAAAATTCAAAATTCATTTATTTCAAGTAGGCCTAATATAAGCACTTTTGAAACGTCAAGTCTGTCTGTTTGTAGTGATTCTACCACCGGTTCGGAAGGCAGATTCTACCGAGAAGAAGCCGGCAAGAAACTCAGCAGTTGCTCTTTTCCAACATCAACAATTTACATTTTGCATTTTAACATTCATTTTTCTATCTTGTGAGAGCTGAAAGCGGAGCCGGATGCTTCCAAGCAACCTTGTCATTAAAAAATTCATCAATTGTATAGTAACCTCGCTGTAATAAATGTGTTTTAACAAATTCTTTAAACTTGTGCATTGGCAGGTCCAAAATCACCTTAGGAATCATATTATAAAAGCGTATACTCAATCCCACAAATGATCCCTGTACCTTACGCAGACGATATGCAGATGACACTAATTTATGACCATTTCTTGTAAGTCGACTGTTTATGTCCACTTTTTTTTTTATAAAGACTAATATGTTGTCTTACAAATACTATATGGTTATAAATATATTGTGAAGCTACAGTAAGTATGCCTATTTCTTTAAACTTCTCACGGAGGGATTCGCGTGATTTAAGTTTATATATTAACCGTTCAGCTCTTTTCTGCAATATAAATATAGTTTCGATATCAGCTGCTTTACCCCATAACAAGATTCCATAGGACATAACACTATGAAAGTACGCAAAATAAACTAGCCTAGCTATTTCAACGTCAGTAATCTGCCTAATTTTTCTGACTGCGTAGGCAGCCGAGCTTAGTTTACCCGCTAGTGAATCTATATGGGCACCCCACTGTAGCTTATTATCCTTAGCTTATTATTGTGATTGAATGGTTGAGAAAAATAGAAAAAACAATCCTTGATACGTATTATATATCATGCTAAAATTTCAGATCATTGCAGAACTTTTTGAGTTTTTGAAGCGTACACAAACCAACATAACATTTTTATAAATATAGATATGTGTTTTAGCACTAAAGATGTCCCTCCTACTTCCAGAGGCAACCAGTATTATTTGGAAATTATAGATAGTTGCAATCATTGACTGCAAATCTTACATAGACTCTTCCGCACTTAAAGTTTTAGTAGTAGTACCTATTAAAGCATTTTGTACCCAAGCTTGTCCAGGGAAGTCCCTACTACCCCCATGCCTATTTAAGCTGCTAAGCTGCGTTCCATTTCATAGGATGTGTTCCTTGCATGGCATTCAAAGTGTTCCTCTGTTTATGTAACAAATTATCGTTTTTCACTAACCATTAGGTTACCACAGCATTCATTACTATAAAAAAACCTTTAGGATGTTATCAAGAATTATAATTATATAAATAATTTTAACGCCCCACAATCTCCTCTTGGGCTAAAATTTTTCGAAATCTGATAGTAAGTGACCTTAATTTAACAAACATGAAACTTTTATTAAATTTGAAGTCTGTGGGAATTTCAGTATAAAATTTTCATTTTTATTCATTAGCACCCCCGTAACCGATTTTGTGATTTAAAATTCATTCAATACATTCTTGTTTGCTCGTTACATAGCCCAAAAAAATTCTGTCCAAATTTCATGTCTAATAGAGTTAAAATTCAAAATTTAGTTTTTTATGATTTTTTCTAATCATTAACGCCCCCGCTATACAATTCGGAGATTTAACACTTATAAAAAAGTTAGCCTATCCATTAAGTCAATGTACCCTCTACATGGATGCAGAATTTCAATTCAATCGGATGTATAGTTTAATAGTTTTAACGGCACAACCGTAAAAAACTCTATAGATTTATATATTAGTATAATATATTATTATTTTTGCGCAGAAAGTTGGCACAGACTGGATGACTAAGTGTAGGGATCGGGATCTTTGGAAACACTTGGGGGAGGCCTACACCGATAAGGCAACTTCTACCTTAAATTAAACCTAAGAAATAGACATTAAAGGCATAACAAAATTAACTTTATATAATTTTTATCAAATAAATTCAAATTTATAATAATAATTAGTAAAAATGTTAAAAAGAAAAATATTACTTTTATTTGATTAAACAATAATAAAAATAGATGCAACAATTAAAGTGCAGACAAGAATAAAACAGTTGTTTATTTATCAAGGAGACAATCAAGATAACTCACTTGATAAATAAACAAGGGGATAAAAAATCTGCGACTGCATTGGCCCAACCTGCATGCTTCAACAAAAAAATAACAAAATATGTTCTAAAATGCCAATAAAAAACCCCATCTTAATCGATCAAGCCGCTTTTGAGGAAAATGGTAACGAACTCGCAAACAAAACAACCAACAATACTAAACGTATAATAACCGTCACTTTTTGGGTAGAGTCGCGAGGGTAATAAAACAAGGAAACAAAGAATTAATATAGAATTTCCAAAACCCCATCAATCGAAAGGCATAATAAATACAAAAAACTTGTAATTCAACTGTTTTAACATAATCATAATCATAAACATATATTAGTTGTAACACAGCAATAAAAATATAAATTCGTACAGAACAAAGAATTCAATAAATGACCTTTCCGGTACAGCATCATTCAAAAGTCATAAAAGTTTAATACAAAAAAGTATCGTGAACTTTAAAAAAATGTAAAGGCCCAGCCTCCGTATCACTTGAGATCACTTTCAAGTGTCCCACTGGCCTAAATACCCCCCCTCCCCCTCCGAAGTAGTGAAAGCAGATTTAGTAAAAACCAATAATGACATAATACTCTGCAATCATTTGACTGATGGGTACATAATATAATATTTAAATAGATATTTGCATATTTTTTGTTATACATTATTATTTGTTTTCGCACATCACGTTATTTACTTTCATACAGGTGCAATATATTTGTCTACTATTTATTTAATTTATACATTTCAGTATAATTATCGAATTATACTAGATCTTTTTTTTTAACTCTACTTAACAACAATGGCTGAATACAGGAAACAGAAAATAATTATGTCGCACAAATAAAATTAATTTGGAATATAAAAACTTTTCTAAAAAAAACGACCATCGGAAAATTTACCACCAACAAGAAAACCTCCAAAAATTAATTTTCCGTTTTCCGACTTTTTTTGTTATTGTATTGTAAATATTTTAAATTATAACCTACCTCAAAATAGAAGTCAGCAAAGTGAGTGTAAAAGAAAAGTTAACACTAAATCACTGTCACATTTCAGAAAAAAAAACACAAACTGTCACTTAAAGCACGTCGCTTTCACTGCGCGCGCGCACGTTTAATTCACGCGGGCCGCAAAGCCCGACTGCAACATTCACTCATTTTCAGCGGACACTAGCTTATCACTGTGATTTTGTATGATTTTTTTTCTATCGAGAGCTAGGCTTCGTCACGCTGCTTCAGTTTATTTCAGTTTATTTGACGGCCTATTGGCACCGTGGCAGTGACCCTGCTTTCTAAGTCCAAGGCTGTGGGTTCGATTCCCACAATTTGAAAAAGTTTGTTTGATGTACATGAATGATTTTCAGTGTTAGGGTATATAACAATAATATAATTTATAAATTTTCTCTGCTATGTTCTACGTGTGTGCCATCGTAGCGCTCAAACGGATAAACCGATTTTAATGCGGTTTATCGCATTGACATTTGGATGAATACATACTATCGGCAGGCAGATGGATAATAAGTCTTACAGCTAGGCTACACCCATATATAGATTAACTAAAAGGCACTGCTAACTCATATTAATAAAAAGTCTGTGCGCGTAACCTTTACAGGCGATTTAAGTAAAACTTTTATTATTATTTAGTGATGAAAGAGTAAAATGTTCCTGAGACTCCGCCATTTCATTTAACTATATAATTTTATATTCTATTTAAAATTCATTAATATCACTTTCACCATTTTATAAATATTTTCATTTGTTAAATAGAGAGTAGAAAATTGAAGGTTAGATCAGTACATGTCAAGATATTATTGAATATTATAGAATGTCGCAATCTTCAGAAAATTTATTAATTATAAAAGTAATAAATAAACATGTATATTTGAAGATTTTCAAAAAATTTTGCAATTTAAAATTTTTTTTTTGAACTGTGATTTTTATTCACTTTACTGTTCACAATAGATCCGTTTGAAATATTAGAAATAAATAATCCGAAATGTTTATGATATTTGCCACTAGCTGTGGCGTTTAAGTCAAGAAGCGTGGAGTATATGACATATACTTACGTCCAATCCAAATTATTATTATTTTAAATAGCGGAAAGTACACAGACGTCTTACGTAAGCGTTACCTTCGTCAGAAAAATATCTGAGCTACTCGCGCCTAATGAAGTTTTACTTAAAAAAATTGTACGTTGTACAACTAAAAAGCAAGAAATAAATATTTTGTATAAAATTTTTAAGTCGGTGCCAAGTGAAATGTAGAAAGTTATTAAAGGTTACAATTTCCATCCCTTTTACATTTCTTAACCTGATGAAAATGGGACCACATCGGACCAGAAAAATTATTATAAACCACTTGTGAAACTTTATGGACATTTTACCGGATTTTACCAGACATACAGACATATGTTGGAATCGACATTGTTGTTGTACTATCTAGACAAAGAAGTTGTTATTCATCACTTTTTGAATACTTAGTATGCAAAAATTAAACTAACGAAATAAAGTGGCTAATTAAATATTATGATGTATGTATTCCAAAATTATTCTACCAGACTTGACTTAGTATTGACCTGGCTATTTTTCGCGTGAAATTCCTAATTAATGTATAAATACCTTTTTAATAACCATTGTTTTTGTTATATTCGTGGCGGACAGGCGGTCTTAGCCGCCCTTATTTATATTTTCTTGGGGAAATCCTCAGGAGTACCAGACCCGCATTAGAGGCATGCTGGAACAGCAGAAAGCACGCCAACTCTAAAACTGTTATATTGGTGATGGACAACACCTTTTCTATCACCCGCAAGTCCTCCAAAAGCACTAGGAGCTAGAAAAGTGTAGATGAAATACCCTCCCGCTCCCGGCCTTGTATTGCCGATGACGAAGGCAGCGAAAGTTCGCCGTCCACCCCCGCCCACTAGTCCCATACCTGGACCGGCCCTTCCACCTCCTGGGTCCATCCACTGCAACCTGCCCTGGAGATGGGAGAGCCGCGCGGGGACCCCGACCACGTCTGGTCATTAGCCATAGTCTAACAAAATTCCATATGAGATATTCTTCGGTTAACAATATCATATATGGGAAATTGTTGGACTATGGCTGACCCAGAAACATCAGTATGTTTCCGGGTTGCACCAGCCCGAACAGGCCCCAGACTTCCCCTCTGGCAAATCTAACGGGAGCTATAGCACCCAGGCACACGTGTAGGTTACCCGACCTGGCACCCCGTCTTGGACGCCCTTGGCTCCTTTGCGCCCATCTTAGACAATATATATTTTTTTATTCAACTACAAGTTAGCCGTTGACTGCAATCTCACCTGGTGGTAAGTTATGATGCAGTCTAAATGGTAGCGGGCTAACCTGTTAGGGAGTATGGTAGTCAAACCCCTTATCAGTTTGTACGCGACATCGCACCGGAACACTAAATCGCTTAGCTGCATGTCTTTATCGTTAGGGCGGTAAGCCACCCACCAGAGCAGACCAGAGAAAATTCAGAAATTATAAATACCCAAATTCCCCTTGCTGGAATTCGAACCCGGGACCTCGTACTTAAATTCACAGCGCTCACCGTTGCGCCAGGGAGGTCGTCAAGACGAATAAGTATCTACCAAATAATTACTAGAAATATCGATCAAGTAATTAAATATTCCGTGAATATTTCAATCGCCGAGCATTGTCTGTTGCCATTATCAATATCGAGCAAAAACAAGCAACAAATAAGCGAATTATATATGTATAGTATATAGCGAAGTTTATATATTCTATAGGTACTGTGTACTTACCTATAGATACTTAGGATACCCATATATTTCGTATTCATTTTTATATTGTAGCAAGGAAAGTACCAGTAACAGTAACAGTAACTTTCTACATTTTACTTGGCACCGACTTATAAATGTTGTTGAAAATTTTTATTTCTTGCTAGTGGGTAGTTTTGCAATCATATCTAAGGTTTGGATATTATCAGGCGTTACTTTGCGGAAATCCATGATGAATTATGAAAATTAAGCTTTGGTATAGCAAATTGCTATACCAATTTTATAAATTTAAAATAAGTATAAAAATTTTCGGAACCGACAGGCTTTGAACCTGCGACTCTCTGGCAATCGCGGCCTGAGCGCTTTCTCCAATTAAGCTACGGCTCTCCCACCATCGATGCCGAAATTAGTATATGCCTTTCACATCAGTCTTATAGCGACTGTAGCGTCATCTAGTAGGAAACGTTGCAGTTTCGATCTACTTTTTCAAAGGTCCATATTACAATGAGACACGTTTGAAACAAGAGATGAAACATTGCTTTTTTTTAAGAGTCGTAGCTTAATATTGAAGTAAAACTTTTATTATTATTTATTGATGAAAGAGTAAAATGTTCCTGGGACTCCGCAATTTCATTTAATATTCTATATAAAATTCATTAATATCACTATGACATTTTATAAATATTTTCATTTGTTAAATAGAATAATTGGGTTAGGAAATTGAAGGTTAGATCAGCACATGTCAATATAACCTTGTCATTGAATATTATAGAATGTCGCAATCGTCAGAAAATTTATTAATAATTTATTTATTAAACACTTTGCTATTCATAATTGATCCGTTTGAAAATATTAGAAATAAATAATCCTAGTTGATTATGATATTTGCCACTAGCTGGCGTGTAAGTCACGGAGCGTGGAGTGTATGACATATACTTAAGACCAATCAAAATTATTGTATTTAAATAGCGGAAACTACACAGACGTCTGGAAAAACTGAGTTATTAGTACTGAGGCACTAGTCCCGCCTAAAGTCAAAGTCAAAGTCAAATATTCCTTTATTCAAATAGGCACATAGATGGCACTTTTGATGCGTTATTGTATTCAAAATGTGTACATAGCAGTGAGTAGTGATGGCGATAACTACAATCGTAAACTTAAAACTAAAGCTACGAGGGTTCCAATCGCGCCCTGGTCTAAGAAGAAGCCCACAACAAACTTAGCCGGGTGTTCTTTTTGTTATCACCATCTCACATTGTCATTAGAAAATATTTAAGAAGCAACCTGGTTAGAGCAATTGTTTACACCCAAGCTTTTTTATCGTTTACGTTATCCTTTATACTATAATAGGACTTTTCTATAAGCTTTCGCTTAATACAAACTTTGAACTTCTTTAGTGACATCCCCAAGATATCAACCGGTAATTTATTGTAAAATTGTATACAATTTCCTTTAAATGAATTACTTATTTTGTGTAGTCTAGTGTACTGCACTGCAAGTTTATTTTTGCTTCTAACGTTTAAATTATTGCAGTCACATTTTCTTTTAAATTTTGATATATTTTTGTGAACATACATTAAATTTTCAAATATGTATTGGCTATAGAGTGTCATTATTTTAACATCTTTAAATTTATCTTTCAATGACTCTCTCGGACCCATTTTATAGATCGCACGAACAGCCTTCTTCTGCAGCACGAAAATAGTGCCAATATCAGCAGCATTACCCCATAGTAAAATTCCATATGACATAATGCTGTGAAAGTAACTAAAATAGACTAGCCTAGCAGTTTCTATGTCTGTCAGGTGGCGTATCTTCTTTACTGCATAGGCAGCAGAACTAAGCCTGTTCGATAAATTATTTACATGAGGGCCCCATTGAAGTTTAGCATCTAACGTTATTCCTAGAAATACTGTTGTATCCACCGGATTCAATTCCTCATTATTAAGTAGTACAGTGGTTTTTACATGTTTAACATTTGGTAATGTGAATTTTATGCACTTAGTTTTATTTTTATTTAAAACCAAATTATTAGCTTCAAACCATTGTACTACTTTAGCGAGATAGTTGTTTACATCGTCTAAAGCTAATTCACGTCTCTTAATTTTGAACATAAGTGATGTATCATCAGCAAACAATACTATCCCGTGATTGTACTTAACAAGGTAAGGCAGGTCATTAATGTAAATAAGGAATAGAAAAGGTCCTAATATAGAACCCTGTGGAACACCAATTTTCACAAATGACCCATTAGACCGCTTTCCATTAACGTCTACCATTTGCACCCTATCACGCAAGTAGTAACTAATCAAGTCGAGAGCTACACCCTGAATTCCATAGTGGTGTAGTTTTCTGACTAACGTTTCATGTACAACACAATCAAACGCCTTAGACAAATCACAGAACACACCAAGTGCATCATGTGACTCCTCCCAAGCTTCAAATATATTATGTATTAGCTCAACACCAGCGTCGATAGTTGAGCGACCCCGTGTAAAACCAAATTGTTTAACGTGGAGTAAATCATACTTATGAAAATAGGAAAGTAACTGATTTAAAATAAGTTTTTCAAAAATTTTACTGAAAGCGGGCAGTACTGATATTGGTCTGAAGTTAGTGGGGTCAGAAGTACTAACCGATTTAAACAAAGGAACTATTTTACTATGTTTGATTAAGTCAGGAAACACACCACAATCTATACAGTTATTAAATATTAATGCTAAATCGGGTGCAACGATATCAATTAGTGATTTGAGAACTTCAACGGAAATGCCCCACAAGTCACTTGTTTTTTTATTATTTAATAATTTAAAGGCTTTAATAACGTCAGAGCCACTAACATGGCTGAATTTAAAAGCGTTTTTACACTCGGGCACGTTATTCTTCAATAGAGAGAGAGCAATATTTGGTGAAGAGTTCAATGATTTAGTGGTGGAGATAGGAAATTTAGTAAAAAAGATTTCAAAAGCAGTAGCCACCTCGAAATCAGATGTTAAGTCTTTATTATCTACATTAAGTTTAAAGTTATTATGCCGCGGTGGTACTCTTCCCGTCTCCTCATTAATTATTTTCCAAGTAGTTTTGATTATGTTATTGCTATTTTTTATTTTATTCTGTATGTATCGGGACTTTTCCAAGAAGCAATCGCGTTTAAAACTACTGGAACATAATTTAACACAATCTCTAAACTCAGCATCAGTATTGTATTGACGTTCTGCATAAAGTTCGTACATTTTTTGCCTACTCTTATGCAGTTCAATTGATGCCCACTCACTAAATTACTTTAAAAAGAAGTTTTACTTTAAAAATTAAATAACCGAATTGAGAACCTCCTCTTTTTTGTTGATCTTTTAAAAAATCATTTGTATTTTGACTCCTAGGGTACAACTAGAGGTACACTCGTGCGTACACTTACGTACAGTTACGCACGAATTTTCTATCATTTGAAGTCTGTTCTCTAGCAGAAGCAATTAGGTGCTTCCGTTAGAGAACAGAGACTCCAAAAGAGAAGAAAAACAAGACAATTTACTCGTATTTAAGAGAAAAGCTGTTTGACTAAACTAAATATTATGATTATTCTTAAACTGACTATTCTGACAGCCGGTTGGCGCAGAGGGCAGCCCTGCTTTCTGAGTCTAAGGCCGTGGGTGCGATTCCCACAACTGGAAAATGTTTGTTTGATGAACATGAATGTTTTTCAGTGTCTAGGTGTTTATCTGTATATTATAAATATTAATGTGTATTATATTCATAAAAATATTAATATACGCTTACTTTGGGGCTAGATGGCGATGTGTGTATTGTCGTAGTATATTTATTATAATAATATTAATAATAATCTACCTACCTAATATCACTTGCTTCGACGGTGAAAGAAAACGTTGTGAGGAAACCTGCATGCCTGAGAGTTCTACAATGTTCTCAAAGGCGTGTGGAGTCCACCAATTCACCACCTGGGCCAGCGTGGTCGACTAACCTTCTCATTGTTGGAGGACCGTGCCCTGTAGTGCGCCGGTAAAGGGTTGATATGATGATGATGAGGGCATTAAATGTAAAAGTGCCCTCAGTTGCCCCGAAAGACTCCTATATTTTTCGGAGTATAGCAAATTAAGCCTAATAATCATTGTATATCATGAAATTCCTCAAAGTAATGCCCATTTCTATCCAATATTTAAAGGCGATGAAGCCGGCCATGAGCTCGTGAGTTAATGCAAAAAATTCGAGTTCCTGCACAAAATATGTAGTAATACAACATGGCGACCTCTAAGTGCGCAAATTAAGTATTTGAATATAATAGAAAATAATAAACTTTTTATATCTCCATTGTCACTGGAAAAATTTAATAACATGATTTTCTTACATAGATTAAGCTAATTATACATGTTATTAGCGGTTTCACGCGGTTACGCCTGCTAGTAACCTGCACGTAACCAAAAAAAAAACCTAATCTGCAAAACCCACCAACCTGTACCTTGACAATGTGAGATGGTAATAACGAAAAAAAAATAACAACCGGCTAAGTTTGTTGTGGGCTTCTTCTCAGACCAGAACGCGTTTGGAACCCTCGTAGCTTTAGTTTTAAGCTGACGAATTTATTTATCGCCATCAACTCACTCCTATGTCATATTTTACATGTAATGTACGCATCAAAAGTGCCATCTATGTGCCTATTTGAATAAAGAAATATTTGACTTTGACTTTGAGTAGTAGTAAAAGCTTTTTGTGTCAAAGCTCGTCTAGGGCTCGTACTTACGACCACCATGCTTATTTCTGTCGCAGCATTGTCAAAATGCTACGTTATGTGGGGTGATTACGTATCTCGCGACAGGTTGGCAGACACTTTTGTTTTTTTGTTGTATGTAAAAGTGAAGTGAAGTGATTGCAAGATTTACGTCTGTCGCAAGCCTGTCGCGAGATTCGGAATCACCCTGCTGTTCAACAGGGCGTGCATTGTGTGCGAAGGGTATGCACTAAGCGAGCCGCAGGGCTAGCACGGCGCCAATCGGCCGTCAAAGATAAAAATTGCCTGATTACCCCTTACAAGGTCTACAGCCCCCCCCCCACAATATAATTAACGTGCCCACCTGCTACATCACTGGGACATGGAATAGGAGAAGTTTACCCCCGTTTATTAATACACATATATTATTTGGATATTCTTTCACCTTGCGCGCCTGCGCCAATGCTCTGAGAGTTGATAAAGCTGTGGGAGAAAATACATTTTTATCCTTTCCCCGGGGATATAATTGTCTCCTGCCCATGCTAGCCGTGCTGATGGTATAAAATGGTAAAAATCTCTAGTAAGTATCCCTATCCCTATCCCTACTAATATTATAAATGTGAATGTAAGTTTGTTTGTTACGCTTTCACGCAAAAACTACTGAACCGATCTTCATGAAACTTTTTATACATATTCTTGGAGGTATTAGAAATGATATAGTATACTTTCATTGGAAATAAAATTACTTGAGATGAAACAAAATTGTGAAAAGATCTAAAAATCTCATATATGACTATAGCTGTATACTATGTAGCAGTACGCTGCCTCCCAAAATTACGCGGGCGAAGCCGCAGGGCACATCTAGTGACTTGTAAAAACTCCTGGTTATAAAAAGCCTACCCATAAGTTTTTATAACTCGTAATGGAGATTATATAAGTTTTATATCATCTACCTGTTCAGTGCAAACCCTGAATGCACGGCCATGGTGCTGGCGATATTACAGGAACATGAAACTTAACACTTACGACCCAGGGTGATGGCCACAGGGCGGCAAGTTGCAGGATGAGTGCCTTGCACGCCCTGCGAAGGTTAGCTCAGTTTATAGACTACTAGCTGTTGCCCGCGACTTCTTCTGCGTTTGATTTTGTTTTTAAATTATTCAGTATCGCTAAGCCTTAAATGCGGGGTTTGCTGCTGTCCGCTGAGGAGTTCTGTCCTCTATCTCCAACCACATTAATCAGATCTACACAAAGTTTGGGCTAAATTAAACACATATTACAACCTCTATAGTACAAAAATAATTATTTAAATCGGTTATAATTTGTCGGAGTTATGGTGTAAAATCGTCAAACCCTTTCATCCCCTCTCCCAAATGAACCGAGCTTAGTGTCGGGATAAAAAGTATCCTATATTACTTCTAACACTTTCAAGAATATAGCAAACCCCCTCATTTAAGGCTTAGCGATACTGAATACTTTATTTTTTTTTAGAACTACAACTAAATTGAATGCCACATCAAAAAACAAAATTAAACGCAGACGAAGTCGCGGGCAACAGCTAGTAGTAGTAGTTTATAAATGAAGAAGTTTAGAAGTTCACATTATGTAATAGTTTCAAGTTAAATGTTTTCTCTAATAAGCGATTTTTTGTAATTATTTTGAGAAATAAAGATCTTAAACCGTAAGATGATTCCTAAGATGAATTTGAACCATCCAGTGCATACGTTTAAACATTATGTTAAATAGAATTTAGTACAGCGAGGTTACACAGTTGATGAATTTCTTAATGGCAAAAATGCTTTGAAGCCCTCCACTACGCTTTCAGCTCCGTAAAACAGAATAATAATTGCGTTTTTTTTGTAAAAAAATTGAGGTTGGAATAAAGTAACTGCTGAAATAGTCTAGGTAGAATCTGCCTTTTAAACCGGTGGTAGAGTCACAACCAACAGAAAGATTTCACGTTTCAAAAAGCGCTTATAGAGTAAGTCTATTGCAATAAATGAATTTTGAATTTTATATTTATCAAAAGATTAATGATTTACCTACTCTTCAAAATTCCTGTAACATAACTATAACTTTATAAGCTGGCAACCTTTTTGAGTTATTTTCCACACTCTGATTGCTAGGTCACCGCGATTTAGCACGTATAAAACCCCTAACCCAAGAATCGGCTCGGGTTTTCAATTATTAAAATAATAGTAGCAATTATTAATAATAACAGTAAATTGTTTGTCATTTTATTGTCGCAGTATATTTACCGTGAATGTACACTGCTGGCTCAATAAAGTGTGAAATTTGCCTTTATCTGCGGGACCCAGTTAACTAATTCTGATTCAACTTTCTTGGTAGCAACGTTCAGAGCTTTTTACGGGCTAAAGATGATTACAGGTTGCACGTTCCTGCCAGTCGTGCGATGGCGTATGCTAACTCATTTACTGTAAAATTGGTAAATCTGTGGAATGAATTGCCGAGAGATATAAGACAGTCACAGACAGTAAACATATTTAAAAACATCTAAAAGAATTTGATTTATCTAATATGATATAGTGTATGTATGTTCTTTTGTATGTTTATATATTATATTTATATATAAACATACAAAATTATATATTATATATATATATATTATATTTATATGTATGTATATATTATAATTATGTATTTAACTTATTTGTATCACCAGTTGCACTATCCCGATTTCCCTAGACTAATTCTCTACCATAAAGGGTTGTCACCTAAGACCTAAGACCAGGTTGATAAGACCGCCTTTGCATCTTATATATACACATTTTTATTGTTTTGTGATTTCTTGTTTTCGCTTTTATTTGTGCAATAAAGACTTTATCTATCTATCTAATTCTGCTAATAAGTCCTCAGCGTAGTTCGTAAATTTATAAAAAATATTAGGCTTGTAATTTTAATTATAAATCATTATTAACGCCACACTCTATAGATTGTTCTAAGGTAAGTTCTCGTTACTACTGAGCGGATTTTCAAAACTTACCTTACCTTATTACGTATCATCAACATCATAATATCAACAATTTACCGGCCCGGGTCTCCTTCCTCAATGAGAAAGGTTAAAAAGGCCGTATAGTCCACCACGCTGGCCTTGTGCGGATTGATGGACTTCACACACCTTTGAGATCATTATGGAGAACTCTCAGGCATGGTTTCCTCACGATGTTTTCCGCGTTCTCCTCCGCATAAGTGGAGACTCGCATCACTCTGGGTGGTTTCGCTCTCTTGGAAAGGCCTATGTTCAGCAGTGGACGCTCGTAGGCGAACGAGCTGACGAACCTTTGAATTAAATTAAAGGAAATCTAAATGTATATTTTTTTTGTCCTCACTTGTAGGACGCTTTTGTTCTGACATCAACATGACACTGCACAGATCATTTTAGAGTAATATGTTTAATTGCTTTATTACCAGGAAATGTTTTAAAAACTATATTATATTTTACTAACAGTAAACCGCAACATTGCCTGTGTTCTCTTCACGCGGTATAAAGTAGCCCAGAAAACTTTTAACAATTCTTCGTAAAGGAAAACATGTCATTGAAATAGTTTTTCAGTGTTTCCTAATAGCAGCAAAAACGGTATATGTTTGTTCAAATAATTATATGATTCAGATCACAGCCTATTTCTGCGGTTAAAGCATGTTAAACCCGGGTCGATCCTATAAACAGGATTGGGTATTTTACTAAGAAATTCTTATTACCAGCCCGGAGTTTGGAAGGTTGTGGTTATTCGCCCCCGTGCCTCGAAGAGCACGTGAAGCTTTCGGTCCTGCACCAAATCTTCCGGTCATGTTGGAGCTGCCGTCCCAACGGAATAAGTGTGAGGAAATAGAGAGCAATGTGTTGTGCAATAAAGTCAAAAGTCAAAAATATCTTTATTCAAGTAGGCCCCATAGGTGGCACTTTTGATGCGTACATAAGAATTACACGGTAGTGAGATGATGGCGATAACCACATTCGTAAACTTAAAACTAAAGCTACGAGGGTTCCAAACGCGTCCTGGTCTAAGAAGAAGCCCACAACAAACTTAGCCGGGTGTTTTTTTTTTTGTTATCACCATCTCACAATGTCATTTTAAATTATTAGAAGAGCAACCTGGTCAGAGCAATAATTTACACCCAAGCTTTTTTATGGATTACGTAGTCCTTCATACTATAATAGGACTTTTCTATAAGCTTACGTTTAATACAAAATTTAAACTTTTTAAGAGACATCTCCAAGATGTCAATTGGTAGTTTATTGTAGAATTGTATGAAATTTCCTTTAAACGAATTATGAATTTTTTGCAACCTAGTATATTGCACTGTAAGTTTATTCTTACTAAATTATCTTTCGCGTAGTTGAAGCCCTCTGAAGATTGACCAATGTAACCGAAATAGTTCAGGGAAACTGTTTTTTCATAAGTAGGTATAATATAAAATATAACACTTTTTTACCCTGTCTTACTTACGACTGTGAAACTTGGACTCTATATCTAAATCATAGAACGAAACTATTAACTTGCCAAAGAGCAATGTAAAGAAGCGTGATAGGAGTGAAGATAAAAGACCGATATAGTAGCCACAACATTAGAAATCAAACTAGAGTTATTGATATTCTAAGTAAGATTGACATACAATAATGGAAATAGGATTTCACAAAGAGATGAGATTTCACAAAAATAGAGCAAAGTCGTCACAAACTGGTACCCACGAGATGGAAAGAGAAATAGAGGCCGACCATATAGGAGGTGGAAAGACGACATTAAACAGACCGCGGGACCTAACTGGCGCAGAGTAGCGCACGACAGGAAGCAGTGGCGAGAGCTAGAGGAGGCCTTTGCCAACAGGCAATCCGAAACGCGTGACACAATAAATTAATAATTTAAGTACATAATTTTAATTCAATATTATTGTAAAAACATACCTAACCTAACGAATTATTGTTTATTAAATTTAAAAGTATTAAGATGTTTATGTATGACGTTGCGGAATTAAAGGCTATTTTTATTTTATTTTATTTTAATTTATTTATATAAATAAAAGCTTGTATTTTTCCCTAATCTTATTACAGATACAAGACACGCCAGTGAGGAAGGGTGGCAAAAATGCTGCATTTCTAAGGAGCCATCATCGATTGCACAAAATCCGGTCCGGACTGTCAATAAATGAGCAAAAATTAAAACAAATTGTTACAAAAACTCGCGGGGGTCTTCTTAGCAAACTGATGTCCAGTTAATTCAATTAATACTAAGCAATAACAGCAGTTTGGTGACAGAACAGCTAGGTAGATGTCTCCAACATTACGTCGCTGTTCAAGATTAATACATTAATAAACGAGTGAATAAACGTGATAAATAAACGTTTGTTTTATCGTGTTGGGTTAGATTTATTATCTAACCCAACATGTTCAAATAACACGTTTATTAAGATACTGAAAGGATTTATGAGTGAATGATACACGTGCATTACTAAATGATCATATAAGTAATAAGTCCACCAATCTACATTGGGCTAGCGTGGTGGTAACATCTTTTGTGGGAGGAGACCCGGGCCCTGTAGTGGGCCGGTAATGGTTTGATATGATGAGGATGATGATGATAAGTAATTAGGAAAGGTAAGTTTGGAGCATCCACTCATTAGTATCGAGAACTTACCTTTGAACAATCTAAGAGTGTGATTATAATAATGATTTATAATTAAAACTACCAGCGTAATAATGTTATAAATATTTATTATGAAATACCTTTGCCATATACTGCCAAAGCAATAGTGAAGTGGCGGGTGGATGGTTAAACGTGTCTCATAAAATTTTAGCCACCTACCCGCTATTATTATATTATCTTAAAACTGCATACATATTATTTACCTATTCATGATATAGAATAAAACGTATAGATTTATAGTAAGTACTTGGGCACGAGGAATGGCAACTCACTGTGATACAGTTTTAACTAGTACAGGAGTTGGCGTAACTGGAACCTGGTCTTACAAACATTTTGTACATTCCTATATATTTGCAATTACTTACCTCATTTATTATGTAAGCAGGTATTAATTTTTGGTTTAAAGGTCGCCGGTATTTATAAAACTGTGAAACCTGATGAAGGCACCAGCAACCAAATCTTATGTTTTAAGAAGTATTGTTTCTTTATAAATCTTAAACGCAATGTTTTTTTATATACTTAATCTAGAAACAGCGTACAAACTATTTTTTTGGCCTAAATAAAGTTTATTATTATTATTATTACCTTGTACTAGCAGAATTAGTAAACTATCGTTTTAAAGTTAACGTGACAGAATTGACTGTGCTAAAATTAAGCATTATAAATCTGAAACAAAACCTAATAGATATTAAAATAATACGTGTTCCAGCTATGATAGGAAGGGGGCTGGCAAGTTATTTTAAAGTTTTAAACCGATTGACGTCCAATGCAGATGGCATAGGCCTTTGGTAGGGATTTCCAACACCCATGGTCCTTGGCCGCTTGCTTCCAGAGGCTCTCAGCGACCTGCGTTTAACGGTGCGGGGTCGCGATCCCAGCATTTAATTTTTGATTTCACCGCGTAGAGCTACTCCTAACATAGCTCTCTCCATCACCCGCTGAGTGACTCTGAGCCTTCTTAAGAGTATGAGGGAGGTTGAAGAAACATGAGCAACAGAATAATTTAGGTGGAATTATATTTATTGCTTCTTTTGCCAAAAATTGGCATAGCACTCAGCGCTTACGATGCGATTGCCGGAGAGATGGATTCAAATCCTGCCGGCTCCGGAATATTTATATGCATTAAATTTATATACTTGACATTTCCCCAAAATGGAGGTAAAAACACTTAAATAAAAATAAAAATAATATCTGAAAGGTATAATTTGACGGCCTTATTGCTGCATAGTGATATCTTTTAGACAACCAAAGGCGTAAAACTTGGCGAATGGCATTCAAACCATAATATGCTCCATTCCACGCTATGTAAGCCTTATTTATCTTAACCTTCATTTATATAGCCGACTGCTGCTGAAATGCCTATCTCATCTAGTGGTTAACATTTACCACTACGGTCTTCTGGATTCGATTATAGGTTCGGTTCTAAAATTGGTCGCTTATTGAGTTTTGCTTTAAAAAAAAATCTCAGTAGTGGCCGGGTGTTAGGAACAACACTCGCAGGGACCAGGGTGATGACGTATCTCGCGACAGGATTGCGACAGGCGTAAATCTTGCAATCACTGCTTTCAAACGTCACTATTTCATACAAAAATACAGTGACGATTAACAGCAGTCATTGCCATATTTACGCTTGCCTGTCGCGATATACGTCATCACCCTGCCGTACTTCGGAGAGTACATAAAGACGATTTTCATATTAATAGTTATACCTACTTATTGCCTGCCAACTCGCATTGGAGCCGAGAATGGATCTCGGAATTCCTCTTTTTTTACTCCACTATAAGTCAGCCCTTGGCTTTTATCTCACCAAGTGATCAAGTCGCACAGTCCACTTCTAGATTAAAGGTCTCTCCCAACGGGAGGGTTCACCACGCCGGGCAGACGAATTGCAGAACAAAGGACGCTCGCTCGTGGCGTCCACTATATTATGATCTGTCGTCACCACACAGCGTTTTCTACTCACTTGTACATGGAGTATTGTAATCAAAGGCACTACTAATAATGTGTATTTTATTCACATGCCCAACATTGCTCTGTTATAAACGCAGGCGTATAGGAACTTGTTCAAGCCGTTTGCTATTTCTCTGATAGTACCCTCCAAAAATTGGCTTTTGGCATCACATTTAATCAGCTAACGCATAAGCACTTTCAAAACATCTAGTCTGCCAGTGATTCTATCAAGAAGAAACGGGCAGGAAACTGAGCCGTCTTTCTAACACAATTTTACAATTTAGTAATCACTGACATCTTTACGTACGTGCGTTTCTTATTATTTTCTAAAAAAATAAATTTTATACTAAAAGGTAACAAAAATTTTGTTAAAGACAACTAAGAAATAATAGCTTTTATTATGGAATTTAAGCAATCTGAATATCACTTGCTTTAAACGGTGAAGGAAAGCATCGTGAAGAAACCTGCATGCCCGAGAGTTCTCCATGATGTTATCAAAGGCGTGTGAAATCCACTAATCGGCACTTGGCGAGCGTGAGACGAAACCCGTGCCCTGTATTGGCCCGGTAGTGGGTTGCTGATGAGCTCGCATATATGTCTTTAGATCACTACTTCCTAGGTTTCCTCCACAAGTAGGGCAAGTAGGGTTTTTTTTCTTATTTTAGTACCTCCCAGTGCGTGGTTAAATAATTGGCGCTGTCCAACCCCCGTGCCCCAGAGAGCACGTTAAGCGTTTGGTCACCCAGTTAATATTATAAAGAGCGCATTTCCTACTCACCCTGGCACTGGCAGTTCTACCTGTACTGCAGATTTTCTTAAGTAGTCATAACAAACGATGGGAAGGCCACAAACTGCAATTTTATAAATAAATTAGCGAACTTTTATAATTTGTGAATAATGATAATAATTATAATAATAATAATAATTTTTTTTTATAATTTTTTATAAAAAATTTTTTAATCTATCCAGGTTGCCATCCAATCATACACGCATACAAAAAAATTCATTCAAATCGGTCCAGCCGTTTAGGAGGAATTCAGTTACACACGCAAAGTGACAAATAAACACTACTGCAATACACACATCGCCAACTAGCCCCAAAATAAGCGTAGCTTGATTATGAGTACTAAGATGATTTTTTTTTAAGAATTATATACACAAATAATTATAATATACAGATAAACAAACTGACTCTGAAAAACATTCATGTTCATCGAAGAAAATTTTTCCAGTTGTTGGAATCGCACCCACAGCCTTAGACTCAGAAAGCCGGGTCGCTGTCAAATTTTGTTTGAAGATGGACTTGTGGCTGGGAGGGCTTATTTTAACTCCTTCTGGAATTCTGCCATCCTCGCATTGAAGTGGTCATTGATCTCATAGGCTAATTTTAAGTGACTCCATTGTGATTAAGAAATAGCTATTGTGAAAGTGCAAAAGTAAGTTTATATTAGCACACAATCCAAGCTCGAGTTAGGTTCTGTACAAATATGTGTAAGCAAGCTGGCTGGATTAGGCTATTAGCAGATACATAATCTATCTTTATATATATATATATCTTGTGTGCGTGTGTATGTCACTGAACTCCTCCTAAACGGCCGGACCGATTTGAATGAATTTTTCGGTATGCGTTTGGGTGGCACCCTGGATGGTTTAGATTCACAAATCAGCCCGACAGATGGCGCTGGGGTCCGCTAGTACTTATATAAAACTGTAACGGAAGTCATTGAATAAATGCAAGTGTTGTTGTTATTCCTTCTTCCACGCAGCACGGAAAGGTTTAATGTGATTTTATGGCATATATTTATAGAGTTGGAGTTTGCAGAAGATATTAAAACTTCTAATCATCATATCAACCCATTACTGCGGCTGATTGGCGCAGTGGGCAGCGACCCTGCTTTCTGAGTCGAAGGCCGTGAGTTCGATTCCCACAACTGACAATGTTTATTTTTATTATTAAAACTCTTTATTTGTACACCACTACACAGTTAGGAAAATAAAGGACATAAAATAATATATATATATGAAATAAATATAAAAATAATAAACTTAAATATAATATAAAACCTATATTAATGAATAGATGATATAAAAAATAAAAACAATGTTTGTGTGATGAACATGAATGTTTTTCAGTGTCTGGGTGTTTATCTATATATTATAAGTATTTATGTATATTATTCATATAATTATTCATCAGTCATCTTAGTACCCATAACACAAGCTATGCTTACTTTGGGGCTAGATGACGATATGTGTATTGTCGTAGTATATTTATTTATTTTATTACTGGCCCACTACAGGGCACGGTTCTCCTCCACCCAATGAGAAGGTGGAAAAGCCGTAGCCCACCACGCTGGCCCAGTGCGGATTGGTGGACTCCACACACCTTTGAGCACATTATTTAGAACGCTCAGGCATGCAGGTTTCCTTAAGATTTTTTCCTTTACTGTTGAAGCAAGTGATATTTTAATTACTTAAAAGCACTTAACTTAGAAAAGTTATATGAGCGTTTTGGGATTCAAACTCGGCCCTCCGAAAGTGAAGTCTAACTCCTACCCACTGGGCTATCACCGCTTCTAGCTCCTACCAACTGGTTACTGGTAGTATAACTTCTAATAGACCATATAACATCTCGCTGTAAAACAGCAATAAGACATACCATATAAAACCTAATAAAATTAATAATCTAAGTTACATTACCTATAAACGGTACTTACCCGACGGTAAGAGTGGAAACACACTTAACAATACTCGCGGTTAACTACGAGTAGCTCGGTACTAAGCCAAATATACATATTATACTAGCTGTTGCCCGCGACTTCGTCTGCGTTTGATTTTGTTTTTAAAGCATTCAGTATCGCTAAGCCTTAAATTAGTATAGTAGTATTATATATATATAACATGTGACTGTCAATTAATTATAGAAAAATAATTTGCAATAAAATAAAATTGCGACTATAATTAAAAATCTAAACTATCCTATCTCTTAAGTTGGAACAGACTGCTCACGGTGTGCCAATATAATTTAAAATCGGTTAAGTAGTTTAGGAGTCCATCGCGGACAAACATCGTGACAAGAGATTTATATATATTAAGATATTTGACGGCCGATTGGCGCAGTTTTCAGTGGCTGGATGTTTATATATATATATTTTATAAGTATTTATGTATATCCCTACTAATATTATAAATGTCAATGTAAGTTTGTTTGTTACGCTTTCACGCAAAAACTACTTAACCGACCTCATGAAACTTTGTACACATATATTCTTGGAAGTGTTAGAAGTAATGTAGGATACTTTTTATCCTGATATTAAGCTGGGTTGCTTTGGGAGAGGTGATGAAAGTGTTTGACGATTTTACACCATAACTCCGACAAATTATAACCGATACAAACAATTACTTTTGTAGTATAGAGGAATGTTGAATTTTGCCCAAACTGTGGTTAGAGATAGAGGACAGAACTCCTCAGCGCACAGCAGCAAACCCCTCATTTAAGGCTTAGCGATACTGAATACTTAAAATTATTTAAGAACTACAATTAAATTTAATGCCGCATCAAAAACAAACTAAAAAGCAGACGAAGTCGCGGGCAACAGCTAGTAGTTTATATAAATAAAGCCCATACACCTAAACAGTTTCTACGCGGCATCGTACAGCACGGTAAAACGCTTTGCAGCACTTTTTTGTCAATAGGGTGGTAAAAAGCCGCGACCGAAGCCCGACTTGCCCACGCCGGAAATCGACGCACTTATAAACCAAGGCGCTCAGCACTGCGCAAGGTCATGAAACTTCATCCCAGATGCACTTCTATTTAACACGTTCATACAACACATGTAGCGTGTGTACTATTTAATATGTTTCTAGCGTAGCATTCCGTGTTTGTGATGATCGTATTTGCATAAGCCATGTGTATTTTACTGCCTTTTTAACAAGAATTGTTTTTCCCGCAGCCTGCTGTTTGAAATGATGAAATATTACATTGTGTTAGGTCAAATCAATCATTCAATGACATGTTTACGTTTGACCGTGATCTTATGCCTACCTCATTCTTAGCAGCATACCTCCTTCTAGTGCAAAGACCACCAAGCTGCTCCGTTGCGGCTTGGCGGAGTTTAAATATTATCACATGTATACGCGTATGTGAATATAATCAGAACGTGCTCTCCGAGTCCTAGCGCAGATAACTTTTTTTAAGGAGATTGGTCATGGTTTCCTGTTTGATAGATATTTATATTTGAATTCGGTTACGTGATGAGGTTCGGACGCCGTCCCCTGACAATGAGGCGGAAATCCTAACAACAAACTAGACTGGTCATCATCAATCATCATATCAACCTGTGGAATTTATTTTACCAAAATATTTAAAAATATAATAATAAATGGAGAATCACTAAAAATGGAAGATTCCACAGTTTTTCTGGGCATGACCTTGGATTGTAAGCTTCAGTGGGGTACCCATATAGATACACTAGCAGGTAAACTAAGCTCGGCTGCCTACGCCGTCAGGAAAATTAGACAGATTACTGACGTAGAAACAGCAAGACTTGTTTACTTCGCGTACTTTCATAGTGTGATGTCTTACGGGATCTTATTATGGGGCAAAGCTGCTGATATTGAAACTATATTCATATTGCAGAAAAGAGCTGTACGGTCAATATATAAACTTAAATCACGTGAATCCCTCCGTGAAAAATTTAAAGAAATTGGTATACTTACGGTAGCCTCACAATACATTTATAACAATATAGTATTTGTAAGACAACATATTAGTCTTTATAAACAAAAAGTGGATATAAACAGTCGGCTTACAAGAAATGGTCATAAATTAGTGACATCTGCATATCGTCTGCGAAAGGTGCAGAAGTAATTTGTGGGATTGAGTATACGCTTTTATAATATGATTCCTAAGGCAATTTTGGACCTACCAATCCATAAGTTTAAAGAATGTGTTAAAACACATTTATTACAGCGAGGTTATTATACAATTGATGAGTTTCTTAATGACAAGGTTGCTTGGAAACATCCGGCTCCGCTTTCATTTCTCACAAGATAGAAAAATGAATGTTAAAATATAAAATGTAAATTTTTGATGTTGGAAAAGAGCAACTGCTGAGTTTCTTGCCGGCTTCTTCTCGGTAGAATCTGCCTTCCGAACCGGTGGTAGAGTCACTACACACGGACAGACTTGACGTTTCAAAAGTGCTTGTATTAGGCCTACTTGAAATAAATGAATTTTGAATTTTGAATTTTGAACCGAAAGATGTCCACTGTTCTGGACAAGCTGTTTTGTAGGGACTTCCAAATTCAATGGTTTTGTGCAGCTTGCGTCCAGTGGCTCCCTGCGACGCTGCACTTACCAGTGCGGAGCTGCCATTCCAGCACATTGGGCCCCCAACATCCATTCGTTCTTCTAGCTATTGCCCCGCCCATTGCCACTTCAACTTCGTGACTCGTTCAGCTATACGGTAACTCTGGTTCTTCCACGACACAAACAACTAGATTTCAAACTAGACTTATCATCATCGTGTCAACCAATGGACGTCCACTGCTGGACATAGGTCTTTTGTAGGGAGTTCCACAATACACGGTCCCGGGCCGCTTGCCTCCAGCGGCTCCCAGCGACTCGCCTGATGTCATCAGTCCACCTCGTTGGGGGCCGACCTACGTTCACCGGCTCAATATAAAAATATTCATCAGTCATCTTAGTTCGCATAACACAAGCTACGCTTACTTTGGGGCTAAATAGCAATGTTTTATCGTTGTAGTATATCAATTTTTTTTTTATTTATCTATCAATTTTAGAAACCGCGTACGCGACTTAGGTATTTTGAAGCATCAAAAACTCCACTCCAGCATGGTTTCAAGCTAACAAACGGTGAGACACTTCATACCATTTAGCAGTTGACAGTAATTATTTTAGCTCTAATGTTAGAATAGAGGTATAATAATTACTCTTCTTCTCTCTCTTCGTTCACCATAAAATGGGAAAACGGGAAAAAGTTTGTGAACTAGCCACATTCTAAGTGTAAAGTGAGACGGTTTTTGGACACAATGCACTGCATACAATAGTTGAATGAGTACCTATGTTCTTAATTCAATGGCAGTAGTATTTCCCCGGACAAAAAGCTCTACTACTATTATAATAATAATAAAAATAATAATAATATTTATTTATTTGCCAAATTGTGGGTACATAACCAAGAACACATTTCATTAAACAGACCCTTCACAATCGACTGTCACAGACAGTGTGCAAATTTTTATAAAAATAAAATATAAATTACATTAGTATTTAAAGAATAAAAATACAATAATCAGTAATAAGTAATAATGTAATTTTAAATTAATTAAATAGTTGTTATTGCTGTCACTTAGGTATCCCTTACACTATAATAGTTTTTTTTGTTGAGAGTATCAAAAATTGCTCGCTTGAATTTTACTAGTGGTAGATCTTTGTGACAGTCCGGAAGTTTATCGTACAAAGAAATACTAACTAGATATATTCTTCGTAGATTATATGCAACATTGTAGAACGTATGGCATTCTATTTGTTTATTCCGCCTTGACTAAAATACGTTGTGCGTCATTAAACTAATACGTAATTATACATAATAGTATTTTTTAATTAATCATTTAGCGCCATTAGTGATTTTCCACTGGTCTGTAACTAATAATAAAATTCCAAGTAGATACTCGGCTGTAGGTAAGTAGGTAACCCATAAACGTAACAATATTTACTAACTAGCACCATAAACATGCCCCATAGTTCAGAGAATAATTACACATAATTACGATTACAGCCTGCTCTTTGACTTTGAGTATTAATCTTGAAGCTCAAAAGTGCCATTGTTAGATTATTAATTGACTTCAAATAATAGCGATTCAAACAAAATAATGTGACTTCCGCGTCTATAGATATTGCTTGTCATTTCGGATTATGTTCTAGCAAAAATTTTACGACATTTCTGTAATCACTTGATGTGACTATCCATCTAGGTAGGGAGCTACCTCTTATTACACCAGCCATAATTATAAATAGTATAATAACATGTACACACAGACACACACACACACACACAAACACACCAAGACACACTACTCAAACTTGTTTTTGCTATGGAAGAGTAAGGCCTCCTTACACAGGTATTTTGATGTTTACTAGGAGGTCTTCACAACATGTAGTATCATTTACAATGTAAGAAAGGAAATAAACGATATTTATTGAAAAAAAAAAAAATTATAAATAAATAAATAAACAAGACATAAATTGTAAAATATTTGCACGCCATATTCCTATGGCAAAAGCATTTTAAAACGAACGAAAACCAAACCTTTACCACGTTTGGCAAATAAAGATGATTTGATTTCACGTTACTTACCGCTTTAATTTCTCATAAGATACATATAATATAATTGAGATATGGGAAATTGAGATGAAAAGAGCAACTTCGCGTTTCTCGCCGATTCTTCTCGTTACAATCTACCTCCAGTAGAGATAGAGTCACTACCAATTCAATTCAATTTCAATTCAATTCGTTTATTAGCTGATTGGCTTTACAATTTTGGTGGATAAAATATAAGGACAAACAATCCGCCTTAGATGGAATGGAAAAAAAATATGTTCTTACATTAACTCCTACTCTCTATAATTTTACTATCTTAAATCCAATCTACTTTATTAAAATAAAAAACAAATTAAAAGACTGAGATCAAAATTACAAACATTTTTTTTATTACACATTATTCTTCTTCTTTTGATTTATTCATGTCAAATTATAATATCAACATAATGATAAACTATAATATTGTGTCTGTTAAACATTCTTGATCAATATATTATATCATACAAGCTTTTAGTTTCAAAAGTGCACGTTACTCCTGCACCTACTAAAAATAAATAACACTACGTTTCCACGTTATTAATAAGGCCCGTAGAGATAACTTCGAGTACCTATAGCTCCTTCCGAGACCTACTATTGCAAACGGAGGACTTCCACCTGATGTGTCCTGTTGCTTATAAGAGAGCGAGTTTAAAGCAAGGCTATGAAAATACATAGCTGTTTTCATAAACGCTGAGTGGTGAAGCAGTAAGGCTAAGACTCATATGCCCGTTTTCACTAAACCTAGGCATCGCCTTAATCGAATGCCAAATGATTTAGGCGACGTCTTGTTAAATTTTTTAGCTAGTCATTTCACGTGATAAGTAGAAAATAAGTAGATAAGTAGTATTTTTCGTTAGGTATTAATTTTATTTAAAATAAGTTAAAAAACCATATATATATAATATGGGAACACCGCGTGATGTTGGCCTTTTGCTTTATTTTGAATAGAATCTAAAATAAATAGACTTCCTCATTTATTTTATATTCTATTCAAAACAAGGCAAAAAGCCAACATCACGCGGTGTTCCCAGGCGGTCACCCATCCAAGTACTAACCGCGCCCGATGTTGCTTAACTTCGGTGATCGGACGAGAACCGGTGTATTCAACATGGTATGGACGTTGGCGATGTTAGAGTTGAATTACTCAATCAGTATATGTCAATCTGTCAGATAATATAAATAATATGTATCAACGGTAACGTT
Source organism: Pararge aegeria (assembly GCF_905163445.1). Taxonomy (NCBI): domain Eukaryota; kingdom Metazoa; phylum Arthropoda; class Insecta; order Lepidoptera; family Nymphalidae; genus Pararge; species Pararge aegeria. The sequence goes on from NC_053191.1 coordinate 18,043,120, forward strand.
TAACGCTTTACGCAACCTTGTTGGAAGTCGCGTTAGAAGTTTCACTTCAAAAAATGTTCCACCAACTCTTAAATGATAACTATAGGTGAGCGGTTTATGTATGCCTAGGAATCTCGTTAGATAAGACGTTACTTATTTAGGCACTGCCTTGTGTGTCGTTAGTGAAAACTGGCATATGAGGTGCCATGAAGATTCAAATAATTTGCTATTTCATTTGAATAAGGCGTTATTACATCAAATGAGATAAAATATTGAATGAGCATTGCTATCCGCGACAACCACACATCTCGAGGGTCTTAGAACTTTAGTTTTTGTAATTATACGCTGTAATTTTTTCATTATAACTAACAGCTCATAAGTCAAAAACAATAGGAAGTAATCGTGAAGTCTTAAGACAAAACAAAAAGATAAGTAACTTATCGCTATGAGTATGGGAAGAATATTCATTGGACGTCATTTAGCAGAAAGGACATTAAACTTGCAAAAATGAGTTATTGGTAGATAGTAAAATGGTTCAATAAGCAAGAACTTTTATTCAGAAGTAAAAAACACTTATGGAAAAAGATTTATTTATTTATATTTGTAAACCAATCAGAAAAACGAAAAAAAAAGAACAAAGACATGAAGAATGAAGCAGGCTTATCGCTAAGGAGCGATCTCTGCCAGGCAACCTTAGGATTAGGAAAACTAAAAATGAAAACGAATAGGTGGGGTACACTATTTAGAACATACATACGAATAACGACATACTTATACATAAACCAGACTACACAAATACAACAATACTATTGATAAATAAAAAAAATGAAACTAATACATATTTTAACATACCACATACTTAAATATGAGATAGAATTAAATATGAGGAATGACTGTGAAACGAACCACACTTTCTTTAAAATTATAATATTAATTTATTGTAAATTTATATCGAAATATAACCTAAAATAAACTAAGTAAAACTAAATAAAATCTACAAAATAATTTATAGTTGTATTTTGTTTAATCAGTGACATCTGGTGAACGTAATTTAAACCGCATTAGTGACACCTATTGAAGAAGTCTCACACTATATTAGTACTGTTCTTGGCGTGGATGAGTGGATACTTTGACAACGCAATACCATAGTACATTTTAGTAAATGTAATGTAAGATGGCAGCACTCGTAATGAATTCAAAATGAAACAGAATTAATATAACTGCAGGGATATACACAGTAGCTTAAAAAAAACTATTTATTTTATTGTTCCACGTGGGTTCCTTTTATTATGTCGCTTATTTGATGTGTATCTGTATTGTATGATAATTTTAATATTTACCCAAAATGAGGGAAAATTTAACGTTTAATACTTATTGCACTTTTATACCGAGGTAATCAAATCAAAACCAATCTTTCTCTTTTTAAAGAGGCAATCCGTTTTAAAATCATATTACCCACTACTATTGAAGTCTGTATATAATTTAAAATGACTTATGTTCACACTAGGATTCAGAGATAAGGAAAAAAGGCTATAATTTGGAAGGAGGGCAACCCTGAAGTTATTGTCCCATTATTTTAAATTATTATTAATTATGCAACTACCGGTTGATAGTAGTATCTATCTAATTTATTATTATTATAATTAAACAATTTACGTAGGGAAGTCTTATCTTTTATATGGCAATCTTAGATCAAAGTGCCATGCCCTCGCCTCGCGATATCAACGAACAACTGTTTATGTAAACTTTCTGTCAAGTGAATACTGTACAATGGTGTTTTGCTTTAAAATACGCTGTTTAAAATGTGGAAAAAAGATTTAGCAACTATAAACTGAAACGTTGGAGTTATTTGTGAAGTGTAATAAGTTTAAACTGTTCGGATATCCTTTGCCAGAGTGATTCAAATAAAAAAAACAAGTTGATAACAGACAACAGTTTAACACAATAAATAGCACCATCTGTTTTGGTCTCGAAATTTATGTTAAATTGGTTTTTTCATTGTTCACTTATCATTTTAGAACTTTACGACGTAATTAATGCAGTACATAAATTTTTAATTATTTTGAGGATTATCAAATAACGACTTAAAAATTTTCGTCCGACGAAAATGTTTTACAATTTAAAATAATGCTGGCTCATCCAAAAAACAGAGTTCAAGCTATAAAGAGTAAATTTGAAAGCCTCCAGTCGGAGAACGAGTTGGTTTTGCCTAAAAGGGTCCCTCTGCAGGATAAGCAGGTTGAAGTAACCGACGAAAAAAACTCTCGTAATGAGGTTACACAGGAAAAACATATCGTCACTAATGAACTCGAGCCCAAACCTAACACAAGTTATTTATATAGTAAAAATGAGGTAAAACGCAATATAAGTGACGGTAAAACCTCTCTAACACGTCAAACTAGCGACCCAGGGAAAAAGTTACATAGAAGCCACGCTTTCAGATGCGATCGTAGTCAGAAAATTGACCTTACTCCTAAACGACACGGAAGCTGTAAGGGCAGGTCAGAGACCAGTGATTTTTCATTAAAAATGGAGAAAAAATTAAGCAAAGATCGACTTAAACAGCTTGGTAACTTTCTGGAAGACCAAATGAGGAAGGAAAACTTCCACCCGTCTAAAAGTGACAACAGTGAAGACTGTATCGTAGTTGGTAAAGTTCTAGAGATTCCTGATATTGTTTTGAACTCAATACCAGATTCCGAAGTCCCTAAAGACATATTGGATCAATATGCGAAGGTGGTGAAAAATAAACAGCACGAAAGCAGGCAGGACTCTATGACAGATAGTGGTGTGAGCTCAGAAACTGAAAACGTAGAAGAAGAGAAGACCAGTAAGATTAAAAAACTTGTTTCACAATATGAGAAACCAGATCAAAAGTCAGATGCAGATAAGTCCAAACCTAATTTAGAAACTATGAATATGTTATGTGCCTCCAGTGAAACTATGAAGTTAGAACGTAAGAACCCACATTTAATTTTAACGGACACTTTGAAAAAGGCTTTAAAACAACCGTTGCCTGCTGGTCCACCACCAAAGAAGCCACCAAGGTCTTTTAACTCTCCAACTATACAAGAAAGTCCAGAAAAAAGTAAAAAAGACGCAAAAAAAATGCTTGAAAAGCTGGAACTTGCACTGCATAAACGTGAAACCCAAAATACAAGCAAGAATATTTATGACATAGCAGAGACTGATCACACAACTAATAAACCTAAAGAAATGCACTATTTATGTACCGAACTATTAGACTTAAAACATAGAACTCTTACGCCTATCAACGAAAATGTAAAAGATCCTTTTACAAAATGTTTAAATTCATTAAACTGTGCCATAATAACTAATAATTCAACATTAAGCTTGCCATACACCCGTATTAGTACACACAATCCTAACATATGCCATTGTAGCACAGAAAATGTTGATACAAACAATTTGAACACTTTCTTGAAAGAGAAATGTTTGAAGTGCCAAACTAATGAGAGGGTGGACGGTTTTAAGTGTCATTTAAGTTGTAAATGTAGGGAGGAAAAGTCTGAGTTTTTTGTTAAGGAGCATATTTATGATGTGCCGTTTAATCAGTGTGGTGATGGTGACCGTCGGTATGGAACTTTGAATTTTTGGAAAATGAATGGATCTCATAGCAGGAGTATGGAGGACTTGAGCTGTGCAAAAGATGTAAGTAATAGACATATGAGAATAATTTTACTATTTCTTAACTCTTAAGCAAGGAGAAGAAGACCTATAATCATCCTCTTCTCCTGGGCTTATCTGCATACTTTGTCAGCCAGAACCTTCCTTTGTACATAATGTCAATGGTACAGCGCTCCGCTGGGTCACTACAGCCAGCCAAGCTCAATCCAGAAGCTTAGCAGGCCGCCTAGGTTCTTTAGTGCTTTGGGAGTGATGCTGGAGAGCCAAGGTATTCTGTATGTGTCTGCTACTCCCTTGCATTGGAGCATTACGTTGGTTGGTGTTTAATCTACCTCCATGCAAGCTATGTATAGAGGACTGTAAGTAAAATGAAAAGGTATTTGTTTAATGGGCAATGCCCTGTTATCATGCTTACTATCTTCCTTAGTTAGTCAGTCGGTTTGTTTGGTCAAATGATTTGACTAAATTGACCAACTTCCTGGCACAACAGTGAGTGCTGTGAATTTACATAGGAGATTCCAGTTTCGATTTCCAGCAGGGGAATTTTGGGAATTTATAATTTCTCTTTAGCTGTGGCTATTTACCACATTACCGACAAAGACGTGCCGCTAAGCGATTTAGTGTTCCGGTGCGATGTCGCGTAGAAACCGTTTAGCAATACGACTACAATTCTCCATAACAGGTTAGCCGGCTACCATCTTAGGCTGCATCATTACTTACCACCAGGTGAGAGTGCAGTCAAAGGCTAAACTTGTAGTGGAATAAAAAAAAAAATTGAAAGTCCACATGTCCTGAGGATGCTCCAGTGTCTGAGTAAAATGCACTCAAGATCTGTTTGGTGTGTAGTATAAAGATTGAAGAAATCATACACACGGTAGAGCTTCTCCGTTCATAGTATCTGCAGATGTTTGTTAATTAAGCATAATTTAAATACATACATATAGTAGTGAATCATAATTTGAATAATGAACAATAAGGCATACCTAATTGTAGGCGGTGTAAAAAGAATTAGATAATTAGCAAATGATGAATGGAGTTTATGTGAGACTAGGTCAACAACTAGTTAAGATTGTACGAATTCATAACACCTGCGGGTATACTACTACAATTGTTTAAAGCAGTTCCAGGAAATTCCTTGCATGCCCTGCAAAGTGTTGCTCTGTTTATAGGCGAAGGTTTTATACTTATCATCAGGTCAGCTATCTGATTGGACCATCAATTATTATTGTATTCTTCACTCAAATATGTACTGGTCCTTTTATAATACAATGTGTAAATGAAAACCGAAATAATACTTCACAAGCTTTAGAGGTACATTATGTACTGTCTCTGAGACTTATCTGTGAATCAAAAAACCTAATAGTATTTGACTAAACCACTGCCATAGTTTTTACTGCAAGAAATCAGATACAGCCCTAACATCACATGAAAAATTAAAATAATATGACTCCTGTCACTTCATTATAGCGCGTAGCGTAAGTACTATGCGCGTGTCGGTCATTTATCTTCAACAGGGTTGTCGTAACATCACATGGACACTTGAAATTAAAATTAGTTTGTATCAAAAAATTAATATGCTTCTTTTTATTTAATACTAGCTGTTGCCAGCGACTTCGTCTGCGTTTGATTTTGTTTTTCGATGTGGCATTAAATTTAATTATAGTAAAAAAATTTAAAGTATTCAGTATCGCTAAGCCTTGAATGCTCGCGGGTTTGGTACTGTCCGTTGAGGAGTTCTGTCCTCTATCTCCAACCACATTAATCAGATCTACATAAAGTTTGGGCAAAATTAAACACAAATTTCAACCTCTATAGTACAAAAATAATTATTTAAATCGGTTATAATTTGTCGGAGTTATGGTGTAAAATCATCAAATACTTTCATCCCCTCTCCCAAAGGAACCGAGCTTAATGTCGGGATAAAAAGTATCCCACATTACTTCTAACACTTCCAAGAATATGTGTAAAAATTTTCATGAGGATCGGTTAAGTAGTTTTTGCATGAAAGCGTAACAAACATACTTACATTGACATTTATAATATTAGTAGGGATTAGAAAGAAGTTCTTTGCATTCCTAGCGGATTGTTTGTTAGTCAGATTCCCGGATGTTTAGTGTTAGCATTCTATTAACCGATCACGCGTTTAGGCGTGACGGGCACCCGCCCTGCACCCCGCATCACGACTGTCAGCGTGAGAGGCAGTCAAGTTTTCAATCTTTTAACTCTTATTAAGCTAGTAGGTAAATAGCACGCACTATATTTGACGAGAAGCGGTGGGTAGCCCAGTGGGTAGGACCTCGACTTCACTTACGGGGCGCCGAGTTCGAATCCCAGCACGCACCTCTAACTTTTCTAAGTTATGTGCGTTTTAAGTAATTAAAATATCACATTCTTCAACGGTGAAGGAAAATATCGTGAGGAAACCTGCATGCTTGAGAGTTCTACATAATGTTCTCAAAAAGGTGTGTGGAGTTCACCAATCCGCACTGGGCCAGCGTGGTGGACTACGACCTTAACCCCTTCTCATTGTGGGGGAGACCCGTGCCCCGGGATTAATCCCCGGCAGCGGGAATATGGGAATTTATAATTTCTGGATTTTCTCTGGTCTGGACTTCTATTGTGTCTAGTTACCTTATCGACAAAAATGTTCCATGTTTGTAGCTTAGAAACTTATTAGGGGTTTAATATATTTGTCATACCCCTAACGAGTGGCGTTAACTTCATACATGCACAAAAGCACTGCCTACCCTAAAATTTCTGTGTAACTCATAAAGGGGCAGGATTTTATGCCATTTTCCTTCTTTATGCATACCCTGGTCAAACACCTTGTGCACGCCACTGCCCCTAACAGGTGAGCCCGTTACCATCTCAGGCTGCATCATTGCTTATCAGCAGGTGGCATTGCAGCCAAGGGCTAACTTGTAGTTGAATAAAATAAAAATCTGTGGCTTTTAAATACAGTTAAATATCCTCAGATTGTAAAAGTTATATTGCTTGTTTAGTTATTAGCTTAGGGTGGTTTCTCACGGGCAACGCACTGAAGCATGGCGTCTCGATGTCCGACGCGAGTTCACCTTCATGCATCGATGGTTGTGTCGGTCGCATGAACAAAAGCTATCGAATAACTATCTGGTTCAACCAGGTTAAATCTCTCTCCTAAGCCTCTGTGTATTTCAAGTTCACCAACTATATAGAATATGTATAAAGAATAGAATAGAATAAATTTTATTACTTTAACTGGGTACATTTTTTTGGTGTTGTAAGTAGGAATAGTTCAAACAGTTTGCCACTTTCTAGCGTGCAATTTCTTATATATGTAAAGAACTCTTTTCTCGAGTTCGTATATCGAACCTTTTCTTAAAGTTACCAGTGTTTTTTACAGTCATAAGTGACATTTAAAAAGATATTTAAGAGTTTATTTTATGAAGAAATTATTTGATTTAAACACCTGGCTTTAAATGTTGTTTCTTGTATTTTTACAGAAACGCATGTTCGTCTATATTTCAAGTACCCATTATAAACATTATTATAAAACAACATATATATATTTAGACTTAATTTACATATGACTAATATATTAAGCTTAAACTTTAGACACTAATTTAGAACTATCACAAAAATATTCGTTAACTAGCGGATCGTTGTCCCATATATGCCTTGCTACTTGCTGTTATTTGTGAAGATATATGTCCTTTATCTCCGACAATATTTATCAGATCAGATTTATTTACTACATGTTTTATAGTATACACTTTAAGATAAAAAAAATAATTATTAAAATCGGTTCTAACTTAACTAAGCTATGAAGTAAAATTGATAAAAAATTTAATCCCGTTTCCCGGAGGAAACTTATTGTTTATCGGGATAAAAGGTATCCTATATGTTGAACCGGAATATCAGGTACCACTATACCAAATTTTATTTAAATCCGTTCAGTAGTTTTCGCCCGATGCCCGGACAGACAGATCGTCAAACACTTTCATCCCCTCTCCCAAAGAGCTTAATGCCGGGATAAAAAGTATCCTTTATTACTTCAAACACTTCCAAGAATATGTGTACAAAGTTTCATGAGGATTGGTTAAGTACTTTTTGCGTGAAAGCGTAACAAACAAACTTACATTGACATTTATAATATTACTAGTTGTACCCTGCCACGCTTCGCTGTGGCACATTGTGATTGAATGGTTGAGAAAAATATATAAATCAATCCTTGATGCGTATTATATATCATGCTAAAATTTCAGCCCGATCATTGCAGAACTTTTTGAGTTCTTGAAGCGTACACAAACCAACATAACATTTTTATAAATATAGAGATGTGTTTTAGCACTAAAGATGTCCCGCCTACTTCCCGAGGCAACCAGTATTATTTGGAAATTATAGATAGTTGCAATCATTGACTGCAAATCTTACATAGACTCTTTCGCACTTAAAGTTTTAGTAGTAGCACCTATTAAAGCATTTTGTGGCCAAGCTTGTCGGGAAGTCCCTACTACCCCTATGCCTATTTAAGCTGCTAAGCTGCGTTCCTTAATTTGACAAACATGAAACTTTTATTAAGTTTTAAGTCTGTGGGAATTTAAGTATAAAATTTTCATTTTTTTGTCATTAGCACCCCCGTAACCGGTTTTTGTGATTTAAACTTCATTCAATATATTCTTGTTTGCTACGAGCAAGAATGCAAAGCAAAAAAGCAAACAAGAATAGCCCATAGCCCAAAAAAGCCCAAAAAAGTTGTGTCAAAATTTCATGTCTAAAAGAGTTAACATTCAAAATTTAGTTTTTTATGATTTTTTCTAATCATTAACCTCCCGACTTTACACTTCGGAGGTTTAACACTTATAAAAAAGTTAGCCTATCCATTAAGTCAATGTTTCCTTTACATGGATGCAAAATTTCAATTCAATCGGATGTATAGTTTAATAGTTTTAACGGAACAACCGTAAAAAACTCTATCGATTTATATATTAGTATAGTTATAGAGGAGGAAGTTAAGTAGGGATTTAATAGCGGAAACTGCAGACTTCAGACGTCTGATGTAAGCGTTACTTCCGTCAGAAACAAATCTGAGGGGGTAACCCCTAGTCGCGCCTAAAGAAGTTTTACTTCAAAAAAGTTACCCTAGACCTTTTGTGACTATTGATAAGGTATGATCAATGTAAAACTGCAAGATGAGGTACAAGTCAATGATTAAGTTGATTTCTCGTTCACAAATCACGATGACTTGTTGATTCGCTATTTCCAAAAATGAATTGAACTCTATTTATAGCAGCTTAACATGCAAAATCGATAAGTTAAGAACTGCAACTGTGAATGAAAAGTGTAATACCGTGTCAATTAAATTAACGGTATTTAAAACGGTGGTCTGTTAATTTGTATTTGTAGTGTTGTTTGAACAAATCTCTGACGCAGCATTAATCAGAGGTGCCAATTATTGTGTTACCTACAGACAAATAATTACACTCAATAATTGACTAATGTGAATTTGACCAATTTTGAAAAGCACTACTTTGACACTTTTTTTTATTTTATTGTTAGAGGAAATCCTCATGGATGTCAATAGGTCAGGTAATACCTCTTAACATGCCCGACTTCGCTGAGAGTATAACACTTGGCGACCTACGGACTAAAACCTCCTGCATACCCCGACCGTCCTTGCCGGTACCGCAATACGCATGACTTCAGAAAGGGGGCTGTCTCAGGCTTCGTCTGCCTTTTGCCGATCCCATTCGTCCTTTACTCGTTTTTGCATAATGTTCTGAAGCATTGTTGCACTCCTACTACACTCTCCAACATTTGAGGCACCATATTTACCCTCGTAAGAGGCACTCCATCTCCGCGGAATTTATTTCTCGCCTCTTCGAACTCCATGCACTCAAGCGTGATTTGGCGTGTCTGCCTCACCACAGTTAGGACAGTCTTCACTGGGTGCTTTGCCTTTTGCGTGCAGGTAAGAATTGAAGGCTCCATGCCCACTCAGTGCCTGTGTTATTCACTTTTCTTTCTTTGCTTTCTTTCTTGCCACTTTGTAAGGTCCCGATCGAGATTGAGGATCAGGTCTTTGGTCCATTTACATTTACTACTTTGACACTTGCTTGTGTAATTACATGCACATGAGGTTATTCAGGTTGATGGGTACAGACCGGCACTTTGTAGGACGTATTCCTGTCATGCCCTGCTTAAAGGCGCATCAGTTTGATTTGTCAATTAAGTATAATATCACTAAAAAAGACTTAGCAATTTAGTAAAGAGATTTGTGTACAAATGAACACATGATTGTAATTTATTTTTATTTTCAATCCAGTTTTCTATTTTTAACACCTGAAGCAAAAACGACAGGTGTGTGTGTGTGTGTGTGTGTGTGTGTGTGTGTGTGTGTGTGTGTGTGTGTGTGTGTATGTGTGTGTGTGTGTGTGTGTGTGTGTGTGTGTGTGTGTGTGTGTGTGTGTGTGTGTGTGTGTGTGTGTGTGTGTGTGTGTGGAACGAACGGTTGAACCGTTTTGATATAGTTTTTTTTTCTTGTTCGTTTGCTTGTTTGTCCTTCCTTCACGCCCTAACTAGGCAACCATTCAATTAGATTTTTAGCAGAGTAGTTATTTAAAAGGACAGAGAGTGATAAAGGCTACTTTTTTGCAGGGAACACAAAAGAATCGGGGTTTGTAAAAACCGTAATAAACGTGGACAAAGTACCTATGCAAGCAACATCTAGTGATTCTATAGTAGTTCATAGAGTCCTGCCACTATTCCAGTTTTCCTTTTTCTTACCCTGGCAGGTGCAACTGTAGTAACGAAATCGACTGAATAACTTCTATATATAGTTATAAGCAGGTATTGTATGTATGTACGTACTTGGTAGCTATTATCGGCAGCCGCCTTGGGAAGCCGGTTTCACATCCTGTGTTACTACACCAATCGCTTTTTGAACGTGACTAGATATTTTCTTAAATTATACTGCACGGCTAGTATAGGAAGCAGACGAAAATATATCCCCCGATTTAATCCCCTGACGGGGGATAAAAATTACGTCTCCACCTGCCAAAGCACGTATCAGGGTATAGGAGAAATTTATCCCCGTTTGTTATTACAGTATATTATTTGGATATATTATTGGAAAAGCGGTGATAGCCTAGTGGTGAGTGCTTCGGTTTCACATTCGCGGTGCCGATTTCGAATCCCAGCAGAGTGCTCTCCACAATGTTCTCAAAGGCGTGTAGAGTCCACCAATCCGTACCAATCGACCGTCCGCCTAGATGAACTCATTTACCTATTCTTACCTCAGAGTTGCAGATACATTAAAAAAAAAATTAAATGACAATTCATTTATTTCAAGTAAGCACCTACTCTTTATGAGCACTTTTGCGCCACGCCACGTCAGTCTGTTTTAGTGATTCTAACCCCAGTTCGCATGGCAACTGAGCAAATTGCTCTTTTTCAACATAATTTTACAGTTTGCAATTTTAAGAATATAAAAAGAGTTACATTACATTTAAAAAAAAAACAAAATTTAAAATGAATTTATTTCAAGTAGGCCTATTTTATAAGCACTTTTGAAACGTCAAGGATGTATGTTAAAAGTGACTCTACCACCGGTTCGGAAAGCAGATTCTACCGTGAAGAGCCGGCAAGAAACTCAGTAGTTGCTCTTTTCCAACATCAACATTTACAAACATTTTTCTATCTTGCTTGCTTATTGGAGATGAGAGCGAGGCTGGCTGCTTCCAATCTAACTTGTCATTAAGGAATTCATCACGCATTGAGAAGAAAGACAGCTTGACCAATTAAAGTAATTTGAGAAGCTATTCATGGAACGGTGACCAATTTCTTTCACGCCATTTCCCTCCCACACGTTATTAGCTTAGCGAATAGTTTTTTTGCTATCGACATCTGCATGTATGTTGATTTTCCAAACACGGCAGACATGACGGATTGATTGTAAACGATGAGATGCCATTTTAGCAACGTTGCAGTTTCGCTGGCGGATAAAGTTGAATAAACATTCGAGATTCAGCTTCACGCGAATCTAGTAAGAAATCTGTTTAGAAAGTTACACTTACATAGAAAAAAGCTGTGATAGCCTAGTGGTTAGAGCGTTTGGGGTGACCGAGTTTGAACCCTTAAACTTATGATGAATATTTTTATGAATAAAATACCTACATAAATACTTATCATCATTGTCATTATATCAACCCATTTCCGGCCCACTACGGCACGATTTCTCCTCCCACAATGAGAAGGGGTTAAGGCCGTAGTCCACCACGCTGGCCCAGTGCGGATTGGTGAAATACTTATTATATACAAATAAATACCCAGACATTGAAAAAAAATCATGTTCATCGCACAAACCTTTTTCAGTTGTGGGAGGCCCACACGGCCTTGTAATCAGAAAGCAGGGTCGCTGCCCAATGCGCCGATCGAAATTTTCTAAAATAATCGTAATCCAAGTTACTCCTTATTACATCAGCTACCTATCAATAAAAGTCCCGTCAAAATCGCTCCAGCTTTTTCTGAGATTAGCCGGAACAAACAGACAGACAGACAGAAAATGTTTTTTGTTGTATGTACCGTATGTATATTCTTATGCTTGTAGTAAGAAACGGTTATTTCAATATTACAAACGGACACTCCAATTTTATTATATGTATAGATTGCTTATAACTACGTTATTATTGTCACTTAACCTTCAACTTTTCAAATATGTTTTGATACTTTTGCTGCAGATGCCAAGAACCACTTCAGTTCGTTGAGATAAATTAAGCTATTATTGATGCCCATTCTGTTGTACGAATCTTTAAACTAAATTGATAGGTCTTAAATCGTGCTATTCTTTTTTACATATAACATAAGGAAAAGGAAAGCACTACTTTTAAATCTGTCAATTTTAGGTTTTTTTATATAATAAGTAGAATTATCGAATCCCACTTCTGATGTTTCAAATGATCTCTTCAAATTCTCGTTTATCATAATTCATCACCATCACCAGCCTGTTTCTGTTTCGCTGCTAACCTATTGACAGCTTGGAAGCTGAATCTTACAATTTTTTTTCTAGTTTTGTGAAATAATTTAAAATATTTGGTTTCATATTAAATGGGACAACTCAAATAAATTATAATGTATGTATACATATAAGAACATCAAATATGCAAATAGTACAAGTGTTGTTCATCCTAGGTAACATTAAACATAGGAGGATGATTCAAACCGCGAAGCCGCAGCTAAAAGCTAGTAATGTATACACGTGGGAAGTACCCAACGTCCACCTATATTGTATTCCACGTTTAACAGTAAACCGGCAAACTACAGTTGTGTCAACACTGACTATGCATTGTGTTGAGTGAATCGATAAGAAAGTATGGGCTGTTACACTATGCTTTGCTAACTATGCTATACCTATACCGTCGTAGCCCGACGTCGGTGCTTATTGTAGTGTTTTGAAGTTTATTGTGCAACTAGCTGACCCGCGCAAATTCGAATGCACCAAATCTGTTATTACCGGTTCTAATATCTTAAAAAACCTGTTAGGTTAAATAGGTTTTTATTTTTAACCCCCGACGCAAAAACGAAGGGGTGTTATAAGTATGACGTGTCTGGGTGTGCGTGTGTGTGTCTGTCATCGTGTTTCCCGTTCGGATAAACCGACTTGGATTTTGTTTTTTTTGTTTGGAAACGTGAATCAGTTGGTCACGAGTGTTCTTAGCTGTGTTTGATGAAAATCGGTCTAAGAAGGAGGCGGCACAAAATGGCGGATTACATATTTTTTCACAAATCCTTTTTAATTAAATAACATTTAATATTGAATAATATTTAATATTTAATTATTACATTAAATATTACACACTGTGATGAATTTTAAATCCAAGATGGTCGTAGCCATAAAATTGCAGTGTACCAACATATTTTTTCACAACTCAATATTTATTGAGTTAGCCCACATTCATTTGGGCTTGACTAGTAGAATAATACTGACTGTTGGCGATTTTTTTATTTTTTTAAGAAACTAATTTATTTTTTTGCGCAATTTCGTGAATTAGAGGTAAAATTTGGCTCCATCGTGTACAGCAGATAACCAGTGAAACATAGTTTCATAGACTCAATAATATATTAGGTTATTTACGAGTGAAACTCTAATTTAAATCCGACTAATTATAAGGGACCGGCGCCTAATAAACGTTAGGCTATCATCCGAGATATTATATTCTATCTCGTTAACAGTGCTAGTGAAGTGAATCGTCTATACTATTTATTGTGCCTAGTCTGTGGTATGGATTGTAAACATTAGAAGACGATGGTTATTATACACTTCACAATGTATACTGTATGTGTTCCATGTTTACTGGAAATATTATGTTCATAACCGACTTCCAAATGGAAATATGTAACTCTAAATGCTATTCATATTATTTTCTGTCTGATATACAAACCAATTTTTTATTGATTAGATATAAGTTTGATTGTCTGTCTGTGACACTCAAAAGTATCATACATACCGATTTTTTATTGATTAGATATAAATTTGATTGTCTGTCTGTGACACTCAAAAGTATCGACTTATTGAATGTGGTTTTTAACATTACGTATGACTTCCGTACAGGTTTGTAGCGATATGTCAGACTTGTAGCCTTTGTAGCTCACTAGGGCGAGCTGAAATCATGTTATACATCTGTAATACCGGTACATATTACTACTACTATACTTGTGTGGTATTGTTGCAGATTTGTCTTTTTAGACAAGGTTCTATTCATTCATTCAACAATGCGGGTTGGTGGATTCACAGTCAGTTATAATAACCGGGATCGATTGCTTAACGTTACGCTTACCGTTATTGTCCTAACTCCGGATTGCAATCTCACCTATTGGTAAGTGGCGATGCATTCTAAGATGGTAGCGGTCTTTCCTGTTAAGAGGTAAGATTGTTCTGTTAAATCGGTATTGACCTAAGGTTTTTACACAGCATCGCACCAGAACGTTAAATCGCTTGGCAACACGTCTTTGTCGGATGGGTGGTAACCTAGCCACGATGAAATCGGTTATAGTAAATTTCCAATTAGCCCCCGCTTTTTCGATTCTGGGACCTCACACAGCAATCACCACTGCGTCAGGGAGGTCTTTAAAAATAAAACGCAACCCGTGAACTAAACCCAGGACCCAGTGATACAACGAACATGTTGAATACTATACTGTTAAAGTAGTTACGACTAAATTGGAGAGTAATATTAGAGCACCAAATCAGAAAACCGGCTTTCCGTTAGCAATTTACCGGTAACAGCATAACTCGAGAACCTGTCTGGGTTCTAGTATAAAAGCTGTGTAATTGGTCGCTGCGACATGACCGCCGGCTTAGAATGTCACCACCATGTACGTAAGAAGTTTTTCTTAAGGACCCTTTCACTGACTTACTGTTAGTTGTTATTTTTAAATGACTGTAAGAAGAAGGTGGTTATAAATATTTTTTTTTTTAATTGGTTTACAATATTCGATATCCCATTACCCATGCACTATATAACCGATAAACTTCTCCTATTCCATGTTCTCCTCTGGCAGGGGATATTAGCGGTGGATATAATTTTTGTCTTCTGCCTGTGCTTGCCCTGCAGGGCTAGAACGGCCGGGGGATGAAAATTATATCCCCCGATTATATCCCCTGACAGGGATATAATTAAGGTGCCCACCTGCTAAATCACTGGGACATGGAATAAACGGGGGTAAACTTCTCCTATTCCATATTACTCATATATTATTTGGATATTATTTCCACTTGTGCGCCAATGCTCTGTGAGTTGATAAAGCTGTGGGAGAAGATAAATTTATAGCCTTTCCCCGGGGATATAATTGTCTCCTGCCCATGCTAGCCGTGCTGCAGGTGTGGATTGGTGGACATCGCACTCCTTACAGAACTTTTTCCTTATATTTGCACTGTATCAGTTTAGTTGAATGTAACAGCCAATTTATTGAAAAAAACTGTATTAAACATCACACAAATGTGCACACATTCTGGCATATAAATGATTATTTATTTATTTAATGTTATGTGAAGTGCATATAATATCGGCATACCGCATCAACACGGTACCAGACTTTTCTCTCCCAGTACGGTGGTGACACGGATAAAAGCAAATAAACGTGCACAAAAGTAGTCATTGGGAAACGGTGTATCTAAACGGTATTGGCAGGCGAAAGTCAATTGTCTAGGCATCGCGTGTAGGCGCTATTGAAAGTGAGACATAGGGTTGTCACCTAAACTGAAGGAGGAAATTTAATTGTGTAGGGAACAGTTTAATTGGGAAAGTATTATAATTGAATTACAATATTTTTCAGTGATAGATCACATTTGGTAATAGCATGTGATAAAAAAAATGCGTGCGTGTATCCTTTACGCGCGATTGAAGTAAACATTTAACTTATAATAACAATCTGTTAACAAATGAGACTTAGTATATTTTATTTCAATATATAAAAAAAAATAAGTTTAACAATTGAAAAATGAACACTTAAGTTTTTTATAGGTCAAGATATTATCAGGTAGGTACTTGATTTTTTCTTTTATTATTATTTATTGATGAAAGAGTAAAATGTTCCTGAGACTCCGCCATTTCATTTCATATTCACTATTTCATTTTATATTCTATTGAAAATTCACTAATATCACTTTCACATTTTATAAATATTCTTGAGAGTAGAAAATTGAAGGTTAGATCAGCAAGTGTCGTTGAATATTATAGAATGTCGCAATCGTCAGAAAATTTATTAGTACTTTATTTATTTAGAAAGTAATAAATGAGCAAGTATTTAAAGAGATTTTCAAAAAAGTTCGAAATTTAATTTTTTTTTTAACTGTTGAATTTTTATTCTATTTGCTATTCACAATTGATCCGTTTGAATACATTTAAAATAAATAATCCTAATTGATTATGATATTTGCCACTAACTAGGTAGGTAGTGGATTTTAATAGGTAGGTACGTACTAATTTTATTTGAAGTAGTATATTGTGTGATAATTTGAAATGTAGACTAAGTAGAATAGAATAAGTATCTAATAATTAGGTTTGTTTATATTTTTGTTTTTTTTTCCTTTAAACGCTAATAAGATGGCGCCACCTACATTTTATTTCCCAAAGTGCCAACCCTAGCGAGTTTAAAGTGTTAGTTAGATAGTGCTAATAGTTTTTTGTAACGGAAACATTGCGTAGGAAACTACATGCTATAGCTGACGTAAATAATTAATTGGATAATGATATGACGAACGCTTATATAAACCTGCACTAGCTGGTTCGCCCTGACTTCGCAGTGATTTGTAACAGATTTCAAACAGACGAAAGTTCTCAAGTCGATGCGAATTGTTGGTAGCGAACAGTTCCAACAATTCGCATCGACTTGAGAACTTTCGTCCAAGTTTCCAGTTTAGAAGTAACTCTACGAGGCATTTACTCGAATTTCTTACACGACTCACGTCCCACACTTGTAACACGCTTGGTGTAAAAAACCAAACTAATTTCTTAGTTTAGTTATAAAAGCGTGATTTTAAAAGATAAAGATAAAGATAATGGTTGGAAATTAAAATAAACATAATTCCTGCCTTATCGACTATTGATGAAAATTATATAAATTAACAAAAATCTTATTTTGCAAATTGAAAAATGGAATAATCTTATCAAATTAGTGTATTGTCATTGGTTCTCGATATATCTACAAAGTTTGAACGAAATCAGTCCGTTTGAAGAGGGTCAAAATCAAGTCGGTCACAAACATACATACATACATACTAATATAAAGCGTGTAAGAACAGATCAACTTCATGACTTATATCTTTGAAGTAAGCGCCGTTACTGGGAAGCCGTAAATTTGATTGCATTTCCTGAGATAACGATGTCAGACTCAAATCAAAATGTGTCACTTATCAATTTCTAATGAGGAGCTATGACGTCAAAATTATTTGTAGTCGTATCTAGAATTACCTACTATACGGGTGGCCGGACAACTGCTTGGCTCTAAGTGGAATTTCATGTAGTACCAGTCTGACGGCCGATTGGCGCAGTGGGCAGCGACCCTATATTCTGAGTTAAGGCTGTGGATTCGAGTCCCACAGTTGGGAAATGTTTGTGTGATGAACATGAATGTTGTCTAGTGTCTGGGTGTTTATTTGTTTATTATAAGTATTCATGTATATTATTTTTAAAAATATTCATCAGTCATCTTAGTACCTATAACACAAGCTATGCGTACTGTGGGGCTAGATGGCGATGTGTGTATTGTCGTAGTATGTTTATATATTAATAGTTATAGTATATTGTCTCGGGATATCTCGGGACCCTTAGAAAATCAACATTCCATCTATCTCTATCGTCATTATGTCAATAAAATGGAATTAACGTTTCAATGCTGGTTTTTTTTATATAGGGCAGTTCCTCTTTCCTGGGTTTTTTTATATAGAGGCTGCCCTAGAATGCTATCCTAGAGCGTAAACCCGAAGTTAGTGCGTTTGCGGATAAGTTCATGCGGGTATTTTGAGATCTTCCTTTCACGTTTGTTCGTTCATTTTACGATGTAACTTTTTGAACATCTATACTATGTCTCAGCAGGGCTCGCACAGGCAGGAGACATAAATTATATCGTCCGATTATAACCCCTGACAAGGAATATAAGAAAAGTGTAATAATATGCCTGGCCCCCCGCGCGTCTCCTCCCGTGCGTTACAAACGAGTATATCGTTCCCGCACACCTACTAATATTATAAATGTGATTGTAAGTTTGTTTGTTACGCTTTCATTTCTATCCCGAAAATAATCTTAATTCTTTAGGGAGAGGGCATCAAAGTGTTTGACGATTTTACACCATAACTCCATCAAATGATAACCGATTTAAATAATTATTTTTGTGCTATAGGGTTTATAATATTGGTTTAATTTTGCCAAAATTTCGTGTAGATCTGATGAATATTATTGGAGATGAAGGACAAAACTCCTCAGCGGACAGCAGCTAACCCCTCATTTTAGCGATACTGAATACATAGTGCTGCCACATTTATAAGGAGTTCAGTGCTGAGACTAATTAAAAATGTTAGAAATTTTCTTTGTTATCCTACAGCCGACGGCCGAGTGGCGCAGTGGGCAGCGACCCTGCTTTCTGAGTCCAAGGCCGTGGGTTCGATTCCCACAACTGGAGAGTGTTTGTGTGATGAACATGAATGTTTTTCAGTGTCTGGGTGTTTATCTGTATATTATAAGTATTTATGTGTATTATATTCATAAAAAAATAATTATCAGCTATCTCAGTACCCATAACACAAGCTACGCTTACTTTGGGGCTAGATGGCGATGTGTGTATTGTCGTAGTATATTTATTTATTTATTATTTATTTACAGCAAATCAATTTACTAATAATGCGATTTCGATTCTTCCTTCAATGATGACTATTCTTTGTAAGTGATAGGAGGAGTTGGGACTGATCAGACAGTTCTTTTTAAATATTGTTTATTACGTAGATTAAAAAATTTCTTAAAAGACTACACCAGTTTTTTTTCTATAAGATGTCACAACTTAAAAATTTCAGTACAGATACACCTGAGCTGAATGCCACATGTCTCAAAAACAACGCAGACGAAGTCGCGGGCGACAGCTAGTTACACATATATTTGGTTGCAGGCCGACTAAATGAAACTTTAAAAAAATATAGTATTATTTCCGTAGTTAGTTCATGCTAATTATTTATTTTGCATTACTTTAGGTGACGTACGATATGAACTCGTAACACATGATCCTGGAAATTATCAGCACCAATTAGACTCTAGGGGCCTAGGTCGCGGTGTTTAGGCGTCATTTCTTTGTTTATTGCCTACAAATAAATACTTATTATTATTATAATAAAAGGAAATCAAATGTCCGCTGAGTAAACTACACAATTCTTTTCATTACATGTCTTATTATGTAAACAATCTTTCCATTACTTTTTAGTGTCAATATCATTTTGAACATATTATAAAAGCCTACATTTGTAAAGAATATCTTATTTTAAAACAAAATAATACCTACTTGGAAAAATAATACTATAGTTGGAAAATCCAAAAGTGCACGCCTCATAATCTCATTTATTATAATTGAGATTATTTGTAAATAATAATTAAACTACATCTAATAAAGATATACCGTGAAAAGTAATAGGCTTCTATTCCTCAGAATACTGAAGCCTATAAAAAAATAATAAATATATATAGTGAAGTATTTCGTTATTTCGCCTATAAGTGAAGTATTTCGCTCTGGATCCGCACATACAGACTCACGGACGTCCAAGACAGAACTTTTTTAAACAATTTTTTAATTAGTTTAAATAATAAAAAGCTATTTAAAAATATCACGAGTGTTGAAAATAGTGTTTTTTCTCAACATTTGTCTATTTATATTCACTTATAAAAGCAATAAAGATTAACAAAACTGACATTTTAAGTTGGAGAATCACTCGGTGTGCGTAAACTGACGTAATACCCACCTAAACGCTTCGCTTATGAGGCGAGCAATATGCTCTACATTTTGATTTGCAACACGCCATATCACAGTCATAATCCAGTAGTGATATATTTTGTCTGCCATATTAAAAAGATTTACATTCGATTACAATCTTATCGCATAGTTGCCAACATATATATCAGACAATTGTTATCAGTCAAAACCTAATTACCTTTACTCTGTTTGTTTACTGACTCAGATTATGAGCATGTAGCTTGTCATGTACCTAAAATCCTACGTAATAGGTGTTCTTGTTTCTAGTACTTACTACTCGCAGATACCCTGACCGATTTCGGTTACGTTGGTCAATCTTCAGATAGATTTTCCAACTACGCGGGAGATATTATAGTCCGCAAGTGAGTGTGTGTAAAGTGTTTAATTCACCTTTCATAGAAAAAAACAAAGTCAAAATCGGTTCATCAGTTCAGGGAATACGATTCCACAGACAGACATACACACACAGACACGGAAACTCATAATACGCCGTATTTTTTGCGTCGGGGGTTAAAAACAACAGCTGGAAATTAGTTCCCAGAGGCATTTTCCACCAGTGTAAATTTTAAATTACCGTTTCTGTAGACGTGTTTTGAAAAAAACGTCGATACTCATATGTTTTGGGGGAAGGGCGTCCCATAGTGTTTATTTGCGGTAACCGTGAAATAATGTAAATATAGCTTTTGCTTATGCTTTCGGAGGGTTGAGAGGGACTTATGCAGGGTATTTTTTGTTTCAAAAAGCTCTACCCTATTTCTATTTTATATTAAAAGTTAGAGAAATGAAACGAAACACTAAATATACTTAATATTTAGTGTTTTCGTATCTACTAAGTAAGGAAGTACTAAAATTCATCGTTAAGAGGCCGGAAAATTATGTGAGATTCCTGCGAGGCAATAATATAAGCGGTTAGATTAAGTAGGAAACAAATTTCTTTGTGCGATTACTTTAAAACAACGATAAAGGAGAAGTCTGTGGGTGCACGGGTCGCGTTCCCATTTTTTTCCGGTCATGTACTGGAAAAAAAAAATTCATATTTAGTTTATCTTTGCTCCTGATGCGTACGTCGAAAGTCCTTAATAAATATCAATATCTCCTTTGTAATGAAAAATATAATAACAGCATAATCTTTCAGACGGAATCGCGGGAGTTAACTACGCTCGCGATAACAATAACATTAATTAGTAATCAATTATAAGTTTTATGTGTTTTGCATCGTGGGCCGTGGCCCCACATTATCTGTGCGACATTGCGTTTTATTGGTTTCACACCAGTTCAATGTCGCAGATTTCACCATCTCGATACATACGGATGAATAGAGTTCCGACTTGTGCGACCAATTATATTAATACTACTATCTGTTGCTACCGTTTATTATGGCTTTTACAGATCCCGTGGGAACCGTGTGTTTTCCTCGTATAAAAAGTAGCCCATGTTGCTCTGCGTCCTTTTAACTGCCGATTAGCGCAGTGGGCAGCGACCCTGCTTTTAGTGACAAGGCCGCCTTTTGCATATAATTTATGTTAATGTGTTCCTGTGTGTGTTTCCTTTATTATGCAATAAAGTTGTTTAAAAGAAAGTGACTGAAAGCATTCATGTCCATCACACAAACAGTATATCCAGCTGTGGGAATCGAACCCACAGAACCAACGGCTGTCCTATCCAGCTAACTGACTGACTGTAGATACACGTATTTGTAACCTGCAACCCCTCGCAACACTGATCTCAATGGGCCATTCTCCCAGACGTGTTACAGTTGCTCTCATAACATTGTGCAAATCATCTGCCTCGTACAATCGGCGGCAAAGTTATTTCAAACACGTCACAGCCCACTTAGATATTCATCTATTGGCACACTTACAGAACAATGGCCGGTCGTGACCGACTCACACTATTGTTGTACATTATTAATATCATCTTAATTTGAAGCCGCCTAGTTTAATAGAGGTTTTAATATACTGAAATATTAGTAGATTTATTGTCGGTACGAACAATGGGATCTCTTGAATCAACTTAAAAAAGAGCATTCTGCTGAGTTTCTTGCCGGCTCTTCTCGGTGGAATCTGCCTTCCGTAACGGTGGTGGAGTCACTAAAAACAGGCTGACTTAACGTTTCAAAAGTGCTTATAAAATGGGCCTACTTGAAATAAATAAATTTTGAATAGAAAGGAGGAGTTTCTCAATTCGAATGTTTCTTTATTTTGCATATTTGTTACCCGATTACTCTGCCAATTATGAAACCGATTTTGATCATGCTTTTTTTGTGTGGTATGCCATACCTCAGAGGTGGTCCCATTTTAATTTGATGAAGATTTTAATTTGAAGAAGAGGGGTGCTGGCAACATTTTGTCGATTTTAAGTTTAATTAAGTAAGATTAGGGGCTAGGGCTAATTTTAGGTTTAATTTTAAAAAAAGCTTAAAATACTCACTGAAAGAGTTGATGAATAGTTTCTTTGAAATTCGAGGCCTAGTAAGTTTCCAGTAGGCGAAGAGATTCACCTCCTAAAAACGAAACATGTAAATGTGCGCGCAGCATAGCTCTCTCCTTCGCCCACCGCGTGAGCTTTCTCACGAGGCCCATAGATGGCGTCGACCACGTTTCAGCCATATTATAACTGGAACCATCAATTTCTCGACTCATCGGCGAATCGTAGTACCTAGTATAACTTTTTATTATGCGTTATCGATATGCACGTGCTAAAAAAATATAGAGAATGGAAGGCCCAGGTATTCACTTATTCACTATAATACCCACAATGTTCAGGATGGCACTTAGATCTTTCATTAATTAACAGTATTATTGAAGCTAAATACCTAGTTTCTCATATTAAAGTATTAATTTTATAAAAGACATCATTAAAGCCCACCAACCTGCTTTAGAGCAGTGTTGTGGGTCTGTACTCTATAAACCTGACTTCCCAAGGAGTGAAATAAAACAACTAGACTGACTCTAATACTGTATATTAGGCTTCTCTATAATTCATATTACTTATTACCTTCAAATGACTCTACTACCAGTTCGGAATGCTGTCTTCGGCAGAGAAGACCACTGGCAAGAAACTCTACAGTTGCTCTTTTATTCAATCAATTAAAACAAGACTTATAAACACAATTACAACATTATCATATGTTATAACGCTAGGCCCTTTGATACAAAACATATAAGACAGGTCAAACATAACTACTATTATCACTAATAACATCAGGACTTTTGAAACAAATTGTTTGTATAGAGCAACGTATGCTACATAAGCTATCTGTATGAAATAATGCTAGGGCTCCATATATGATACCTGAATAACCCAAAGGATATAAGAGATATACTTATCTGATGCTACATCAGGTACAACCATAGTACCAACAACTTTTAACAACTTATCTCAACTCCATCACCAGTATATACGACTCTTGTTTTGCCACAACAATATTTCGTTAAGTATGTCGTTTCCATTATAAATCATCTATTCCCAATTTGTAACGTTCTATCCACAATACTTTACTTAATCTTCTATTCTCAATTCATTAATTTAAATCCGTCCTCACTTTTCTTTGCCGCCAATCTAACTTGTCAAACCCGCGTCCCCCGCCATAGATCCTATACTTTTATTTGACAGTCTACTAAAGTCCATTATTCTATTTTCAATACATTATCAATGAGTATACAAACTATGATTTGTTGATATATTTAATATAATCATCGTGTTTATCATAGATAAAGTGCTGTAATTCCCTATTTCCTAACACGGCCATTCTGACAAGTACTTCGTTCTCGAAGTACATAGGGTTATTCTTTTTAGGTATATGTATTGTATCATAAGTCTTTAGGTTCAAAGAACATCCTTATAAGTACATCATCTTATATACACCTCTATAACATTAGTTTAAATGGTATATAAGCACAAATATCATCAAATCAGTTACATTCTGTATACACTTTTATCAATAAACTGTAAACAATATTCTATCAAAAGATAGGCATAATCAAATTTTTTTATAATTAAAGTTAAAGAGACCAAAAAAAATTTTCATTAAAATTCCACACCATTTAACATATTACAACAATATAATACTTCTAATTAAGTAAAATGATTAATTTTCAACAATGTAAATCAAAAATACTCATTTTCATTTATCTTGTACATTTTAACATGTACAATCACAATCCAAATATTTCCATCTCAATATAAATCTCAAACAATTTATCCATTTGCCTCCAGTCCAACTTTATCAAAATATACACATAATTATATTTCTCCTCAATTCTGTTATTTGCATTGTTAGTCTCATTTAGTCACAGATGCAATAGGTACAGTCTAAATATGCCAAGGCAATTCGAACAATGTGCAATACAAGTCTCAACAGCTCCTTACTCACAAACACTGAAGCTTAATCAGCTGTGGGCAAGAACCTGACACATGACTTACTTAGCCAATACCAAAACACCAACTCCTACTGATGATATCAACATAATCATCACCCACTGGTGATATTCATATTCTTTTCACTGTCCAAGTCAAGTAATATATAAGATAAATATAAATAAATTAAAATAAAAACGCTAAGATGGAATTATTTCTATTATGGAGGGTTTACCTCTTTTTTTTTATCATATCATCAAAAAAGCCAAGGTTTATGTTTAATTGTTATTTCTATTATTCAAAGATTATTTCAATCTATACATCAATAAAATCACCCGTTTAACAGAATCATTTATCATACAAGGACTATTAAAATTTCAAATAGAAATTGAAAATTTAAACAACTGTAGACCTAAGTATAATATAATTATTTATAATGCAACTAATATATTTTCCTTTGCAGCAGCAACATTAATTTAGTTTATATTTGTATTTATTCTTAGATAATTTTAAGAACTTCTCTAATCATCATACTGAAAGATTACTAACCTAACCCATAACATTTAAGCTGACTCCCAATTATTTTCTTCGCACAATCCAACATAGACACTAAACTATTTCATTTAGCTATTCAGTAGTAATTTTCCCTATATGTATTGTTCTGATACATAATCATATTCTATTCTATTCTACCAACAAAATTTTTTTTTTTTTTTGTTTTGTTTTATGTGTATTCTTTTATATTTTCTGAATAATTTACATAATCTCTCCTATCTCGGCTTTCCTGACAAGTACTTCGATCTCGAAGTACATAGAAAAGTTCCTAAATAAAAGTTAACAGCTCGGCTAACCTGACTAGTTGCTCAATATAAACTTGAAATCTTGTATGTAATAAATAAGAATCAAAAGAAAAATCTATTACACATTCCGTTCGGCTAACCTGACCAGTTAAATTATTTTAACCTGGACAGTCTAATAAAATAAAACTTAGCACAAATTCCATTTGGCTAACCTGATTAATTAAATAAAATAATTCAAATTAATCAAACTTATCACACATTCTGTTTGGCTAACTTGACTAGTTGGTTTATAACAAACAAAACAAATATAAATCAAATCTATTTTTGACTCCAAGTAAAAAAGAGCCACTAGGCCAGTTTCAAATAATAAGTACCATCTTTGCAAAGTAGAAACAACAAAAATAAAAAATAAAAATATCACATCAATTGGTTCTCCGGACCACATATCCTTATATAGAATTTCAACAAGCATGGTGCTTTGTCTCCAGAGTGTTTCTGTTTCAGCACGTAGCAGCAAAAAGTTGAGGCATCATTAAAAACATCAAACTCTTTACTATGTCCACATTTGACGGGATGGTTCTAAAAAAAGTAAATCTGCATTAGAGAAAGGCATAAATTGGACATGAATAGGATCCAACTTCTGATGCTAAAAAAATATAGAGAATGGAAGGCCCAGGTATTCACTTATTCACTATAATACCCACAATGTTCAGGATGGCACTTAGATCTTTCATTAATTAACAGTATTATTGAAGCTAAATACCTAGTTTCTCATATTAAAGTATTAATTTTATAAAAGACATCATTAAAGCCCACCAACCTGCTTTAGAGCAGTGTTGTGGGTCTGTACTCTATAAACCTGACTTCCCAAGGAGTGAAATAAAACAACTAGACTGACTCTAATACTGTATATTAGGCTTCTCTATAATTCATATTACTTATTACCTTCAAATGACTCTACTACCAGTTCGGAATGCTGTCTTCGGCAGAGAAGACCACTGGCAAGAAACTCTACCGTTGCTCTTTTATTCAATCAATTAAAACAAGACTTATAAACACAATTACAACATTATCATATGTTATAACGCTAGGCCCTTTGATACAAAACATATAAGACAGGTCAAACATAACTACTATTATCACTAATAACATCAGGACTTTTGAAACAAATTGTTTGTATAGAGCAACGTATGCTACATAAGCTATCTGTATGAAATAATGCTAGGGCTCCATATATGATACCTGAATAACCCAAAGGATATAAGAGATATACTTATCTGATGCTACATCAGGTACAACCATAGTACCAACAACTTTTAACAACTTATCTCAACTCCATCACCAGTATATGCGACTCTTGTTTTGCCACAACAATATTTCGTTAAGTATGTCGTTTCCATTATAAATCATCTATTCCCAATTTGTAACGTTCTATCCACAATACTTTACTTAATCTTCTATTCTCAATTCATTAATTTAAATCCGTCCTCACTTTTCTTTGCCGCCAATCTAACTTGTCAAACCCGCGTCCCCCGCCATAGATCCTATACTTTTATTTGACAGTCTACTAAAGTCCATTATTCTATTTTCAATACATTATCAATGAGTATACAAACTATGATTTGTTGATATATTTAATATAATCATCGTGTTTATCATAGATAAAGTGCTGTAATTCCCTATTTCCTAACACACGCAGTAACGTGCGTAGAGGGTATGCACAGGGTATGCAGATGATATAAAATGAAGAAAATCTCAAGTACGAGCTATAAAAACTTAAGGGTAGGCTTTCTATAACTCTTACAAAGCCTATCCTTAAGTTTTATAACTCGTACTGGAGATTTTTTTCCTTTTATATAATCTGATCGCTTAGTGCATTCCCTGTATGCGCGCCACTGTATGCACGTCTACGATGCTTACGGGCATCACTACACACCTACACACTTCTCCACACTTACGTGTCCTAACGTAAGTGCGAGAGAAATAGACAGATAAATATTTTATTTATTTATTTATACTCTTTATTCGCACACAAAAAATAAAGAAGAAGAATAAAAAAAACACAGACAGAAGCAGTACACAAAAGGCGGCCTTATCGCTTAGTAGCGATCTCTAATTTTAAATCATAAATATAATTTACTAGCTGTTGCCCGCGACTTCGTCTGCGTTTGATTTTGTTTTTTGATGTGGCATTCAATTAATTAGTAGTTCTAAAGTATTCAGTATTGCTAAGCCTTAAGAGGGATTGCTGCCCTCTATCTCCAACCACATTCATCAGATCTACACAAAGTTTGGGCAAAATTAAACACATATTATAACCTCTATAGTACAAAAATAATTATTTAAATCGGTTATAATTTGTTGGGAGTTATGGTGTAAAATAGTCAAACACTTTCATCCCCACTCCCAAAGGAACCGAGCTTAATGTCGGGATAAAAAGTATCCTATATTACTTCTTACACTTCAAAAATATGTGTACAAAGTTTCATGAGTATTGGTTAAGTAGTTTTTGCGTGAAAGCGTAACAAACAAACTTACATTGCCATTTATAATATTAGTAGGGATAGGGATGATAAGCCTCAGTTTAAAATGTAAGTACTACAGCCATGCTTATTTCTGTCTCCATGAATTGCTGTGTTCCGGTCTGAAGGGGGTGGTTGCAGGTAAATTTACAGGAACATGGGGCGAAACCCCTAGGCTTCCGGATGATGGACACGGACAGGGCGGCACGTTGCAGCAGGACGTTCGAAGTTTATACGCGTTGGTTTTCTTTGAATGGGTTTCTCACTTACCATCAGTTGGGCCATCTGGGGTCTAAAATAATATTAAAGTATAAAAACCTCTCATGTTATCCCGCTATCGTCTTAGAATGCATATTATATCAAATACATATTTTTTTGATGCATGTAAAATTTTGGAACCGTTGGGATTTGAAACCGCATCTCTCCGGAAATCGCTACTGGCGGTGGTTTCTTAATGATAAGGTTGTTAGAAAGCAAGCTGCTCCGCTTTCTTCTCTCACAAGCTAGGAAAACGAAATGTTAAATTGCAAATGTAGGAAAATAGCAACTGCTGAGTTTCATGCCGGCTACTTCTTGGTAGAGTCGTCTGCCTTCCGCATCGGTGGTAGAGTCACTACGAACAGACAAACAAGTTTCAAAAGTGCATATAGAGTAAACCTACAAATCATCATCATATCAACCCATTGCCGGCCCACTACAGCACGGGTCTCCTCCCTCAATAAAAAGGGGTTAAGGCCGTAATCTATCACGCTAGCCCAGTGCGGATTGGTGGACTTCCCACACCTTTGAGAACATTATGGAGACCTCTCGGGTAAGCAGTTTTCCTCGCGATGTTTGCCTTCACCGTTGAAGCAAGTGATATTTCAAATGTATAACACGCACATAACTTAGAAAGGTTTATTACTTAGGTCGTGCCGGGATTCGATCTCGCTCCCCCGAAATCTAGCTATTCGCTTCAATCTAAAAATTAATTACCTTAAAGTATTACCTTTTATTTTTAAAATTAAATATATAAACTCGCTAGGAATTATCCGATAATTCTCACATGTGTTGAAAGAAAATACTCTTTCGGTCTTCGGTCGTTTTAGTATTTGTTAATAATTCCCTGCAGTCGTGATTAGAGTTCAATCAATGTAACGCAACCTACCTCAACAGTCTACAGGTTATCGACCCCTGCGGTCAGCAAGCTACATTTGCGGTTTACCTATCACGTTACCAGGTGCATTGCTTGGTTACATTGGTCTAGTATTTCATAATTACTATGAGTTAATTGCCATTAAAATACTTCAAGAGTCATCACGTTTTAGCGTTTGTGGCAGAGCACGTCCGGGAAGTACTGTCGCCATGATTAGTTTTGTGGCAAAGCAGAATTGTTGCAATGTTGTGTTCCGGTCTAAAAAGCATGGTTGTTGGTGTTATAACAGGAACATGAGGATTAAAACCTACGCCTTGATGGACACAGGGCGGGACGTTGAAGGAAGCATTCCTGGCCCTGCGAAGTGTCGCTCTGATATAGTCCTTTAATTGCATTAGTCAGTTAGAACTTAGTTTGCCCAAGACATTTCATTGTCTACTAGCTGTTGTTTTTTGATGTGTTATTCAATTTAGTTGTAGTTCTAAAAAATTAAAGTATTCAATATCGGTAAGCCTTAAATGAGGGGTTTGCTGCTGTCCGCTGAGGAGTTCTGACATTATCTCTAACCACATTAATCAGATTTACATAAAGTTTGGGCAAAATTAAACACATATAACCTCTATACTTCAAAAATAATTATTTAAATCGGTTATAATTTCAAACACTTTCATCTTGTTTCCCAAAGGAACCGAGCTTAATGTCGGGATAAAAAGTATCCAATATTCACTTCCATGAATATGTGTACAAAGTTTCATGAGGATCGGTTAAGTAGTTTTTGCGTGAAAACGTAACGAACAAACTTACATTGACATTTATAATATTAGTAGGGAAAGGAATAGGGATACGCGAAATCCCTCTATCACAGTATATATTATATGTTACGTTTTTTTTAAACAAATTACGGAATAGATTCTTGCTAACGTTTCTGGATGAATTCAGATACACCTAGATATATCACGCTTCGTTTGAGGACCTGTAACAAAAAATAGTCGGCAGCAGATCTGCTGATATCTTTTGAATTAAAATGCGGGCGACTTGGGTCATCTTTAGGCAGCGAGACGCTTTGCAATATCTTCCCATCCGAAATTCCTCAGTGGCTGAAGACAAAAGTATTCGAACAGTGCTTGTTGCCAGTGATGACTTACGGATCTGAAACGTGCTCGCTAAGTATGGGCCTCATTAGAAGGCTAGAGTCACTTAGCGGGCGCTGGGGAAAGCTATGCTGTTAGAATCTATACATGACTAAATTCGTTGATCGAAGATTTGTAGAACCAGAGTTACCGACATAGTAGTCACGAGTCGTACAGCCGATGCGCGGGCCACACAGCTCGAGAACTTCCATCCCATCAGGAGACATTTATCTCCCCGGGGAAAGTATAAAATTATATCTTCTCCCACTTATCAACTCTCCGAGCTGTAGCGGATTGGTGGATACCTGTAAAATAAACGGGGGTAAATTTCTAAAATTAACTTTTGCCGTGCTTAGGCAGTTGGTTGTGACGATGATCAGGTGACCTTTGTTTGCTGAGATAGATGATGATGTAAAGCATATATATTACATGGAATAGAGAGTGAGTCTGTTCTTAGAGCTATTATAATGTCATCTACTCCATCAAGCGGAACCGGCCGTCTGTCCATTGTTTACAATAGTTCACTTCCGTCGCGTGAGCGACATGCTAATGGGTTTGGAAAGTTTGCCTTTATTGAACGTCTTTGACGATCTTTGTGATGGACCCAGAGTTATTATATGTTTCGCAATAGGTTCCGGGTATGTTCTGATTCAGTACCCTAATTTCAAAATAAAATGTTTATCGGTTGCGATTAAAGTACATCGATATATATCGATTTGCTGGTAAAAAATTCTAAAATATATTTGTACTCTATGCAGTTCTATTGGTGGTTTTCAGTAGGTGGAAGTATATCGTTTTTGATACATACGATACTTACCGGATATTTTTTCTTATATACTATCGATGTTTGTAATAATAAATGTGGTCAATAAATATTGATGATTCAATACATAAATATTTTTTTGTAAGCTCACCGTAGGGCTAATAAAATTATAATTAAGCTAAAAACACTTTAGAGCGGTGGCATTCGTGACATTCGATCAACTCGTACGAAACGTTTTCCCACTTTTCTGGTAGTGGTTCGCACTAAGGTATGACGCATTTCTAGTCTCTGTTTCCATTCACATGTACCTACCACCTAGAGACACAGTACAAGGCGAGAGCGAATAGGGAATTTCTAGGCGAGATTATAAAAAGAGAAGACAATACGCAACGTAGGAAGTATCAAATAAGTAATCCGATAAAAATTTAATAGGCTGTAACATTAATGTAGGTTTTTCATTAAATGACGAATTCTGTTATCAAGGTCAGTAGACATCTGCAAAATTTTATGGACCATCATAAGCTATGATTTGTCAAAGGCCAGAAGATATAGATATAACATACCTACTTACGCGTGTTGTGGCGAGTCAGTATGAAAAGATATTAAAGCCGTTTTGCCCGGACATATCATATTAGATAACAAGAGTGACAGGTCACCACAGCTGTTCGCGCTGCGTGTAGAAATATTCAATAGGTATCTATCGACTTCTGCTAAAGCCATTCTAGATTTACTACTATCAGGTCAGCAGTAATCTCTAGCAAATGAAATCATTAATATGCTAGCTGAATAAATACTAATTATAATTTTTGGCTTTTCTCAGGACCAGAAAATCTACGACGAACCATGCGAGATATCTCGGCCTCCGACGCCAGAAATACCTAAAACGGAGTTCCAAAAACTGAGACAAAACTTCGAAAACGCCTCCCAAAAAGTCAAGAAACTAAAAGAGGAGAAACCGTTGACGCAGCCACTTAAACCGATTTTGAGTAAGAAAGTGTGGAAATCAACAGAAAATGTTTCGGATGATTTCAGGAAGGCTAAGAGGGCGGTGGAGAAGAAGTTCGCAACTGAAACTAAGAGGTACAAGAAGAATGAAGCTAAAATGATGTTCAGTTTGCCCAAGAGAGATAGCCAGCTGGACGTTGATCGGGAAAATGTGAGTATGGCTTTTGTCTGTAGTTAACTTTTTTGATCCCAGACGCATAAAACGACGGGGTATTATTACTTTGACTGTGTGCGTGTGTGTGTGGTGTGTGTGTGTGTGCGTGTGTTTGTCTGTCTGTGGCATCGTATTCCCGAACGGATGAATCGCTTTTAATCTTGTTTTTTTTTATTTAGAAGGTGAATTAATCGGGAGTGTAGTAGATAAAAGTACACTTTATTAAAAATAGGGGATTTTGAAATTTTTAATTCATATTTTATTTGTGCAAACATGTTCCGGGTCTTTTAGATGCAAGGTGAACTAGCTTAAGAATCTTGGATCAGAAAATCCAGCGTTAATGAATACCCAATCAAGCTTCATTATCAGAGCTGGATCACAATGTGTCAACAAAATAGAGACCAATCAAACAAAATTGGAGTTAGAGTTAGTTGAATAAAGTAATAAAGGCTACTTTTTATCCAAAGAAAACACCGTTCTCACGGGATTTCTAAAATACAGTAACAAGCGCGGACGAAGAACGCAAGCAACACAAAAAAATAGGTTGTAAACTAGGTCTCAAATTATGTAGCCTTTTTTTTTTGATCCACTTGAAGTTATCCCTAGACTTGATGATGCAGTCTAAGAGAGTAAAAGGCCGGTACTTTTTAGAGGTATCGCAGTTATATTAAACCCGTACCTCGAATTGGTTTCTACGCGACATCGTGCATCATACCGTACCTTCCTTGTTGGTAGGACAATAACAGCCTTAGTGTTAGTTTTCAAATTCCACATTCGAGTTCTGTAATTTTTTTTAGAAAACTACACGTCAAAGTTTGATCTCATCGTTATAATAATCAAACCAATGCCGGGCCACTACGAGGCACGGGTCTCTTATCAGAATAAGGAGGGTTAAAGCCATCGTCCACCACGCTGGCCAGGCGCTGATTTGTAGACCTCCCACTGCTTAGTGAACGTTATGGAAAACTCTCGGGCGTTCTGGTTTCCTTTAACGTTAAGCAGGCGAAATTTTAAATTCATTCAATTAAAATGTGTGAGCCGTCACGGGACGCCTGGCAGATGTGAAACATCGAAATGGTTTTCTGCAAGTTATTGCAGATATTGCATAATTAAAAGATAAAGCATTACAAATTTGTTCCATAAATTAAAAAAAAAACACCATTTGGAAAACCACCCCTTTTGTAAGTCGGTTAATAATGACTGTTTTTTACAAAATTATTATTCATTTTTAATATTACATACGAAATACGAAGCGTCGCCACGGCCTGTGTCGCCACGCCGATAATCAGGTTTATCAAAAAAGCACATAACTCCGGGGATCGAACTCGGTCACACCGAAAAGGAGGCTGAAGCTCTAACCGCTAGGCTATTACCGCATATGGAATATTTGACGTCATTGAAGCTCTGTCACACTAACGTAACACTAAGGACTCTGAACCTGAAAGACGAGGGAAGTAAGATTACCGTACACCGTAACCCTAACGCACTGTATTTAATGACTCCCAGATGTTGAAGTACTTTAATTACAATAGTTCTTTGTTTGTTTCGAGCCATGTGAGATACACTGTGCAGTCATTAGCTTATACACTACGATGTATCAATACAGTTTATATCGACGTTACCGCCTCGCAGGCTCACTTACACACATAGGTCAATCAAGTTAAGTTTAAAAATAGGTCAGAAGTAAAAAAAATAGGTCAATCGAGTTAAGTTTAAAATTACTGCATGTGCCCTGCTACTTCGCCCGGGGTGATTACGGGACACCTTACTGCTACATTGTCTACAACTTCTTAAATTAATTAGATGTGAAACGTAACGTTTTTTCAATAGTACTGGAACTACTATTTGAAATCTTCAATCACGTTAACATTGCCAATCGCAAATGCCCCTCCCGAGGACCTGCTCACGTTTTGCCTCGTTTAAAATACTTCCCTTTAACAAATGACAGCATTAATAATGTGTGGCTCAACAGCAGCACTACATAAAGTACATAATAGTCGATATCGCTGGCGGCTGGTCCCAACTTGACAGCCAGTTGGCGCAGTGCGCAGCGACCCTGCTTTTTGCGTCCAAGGCCGTGGGTTCGATTCCCACAACCGGAGATGTTTGTGTGATGAACATGAATGTTTTTCAGTGTCTGGGTGTTTATCTGTATATTATACGTATTTATGTGTATGTTATATTCATAAAAATATTCATCAGTCATCTTAGTACCCATGACACAAGCTACGCATACTTTGGGGCCAGATGGCGATGTGTGTGTTGTCGTAGTATATTATTATATATATTAACTTGACCCCAGTGGCGTGCACCGGGTTCCTTACCAGGGTATGCATTCAGCAGGTCAATTGCATAAAAAGGGCGAAAATCCTCCTTCTATACGAGTTACATGTACATTTTAGGGTAGGCAGTGCTTTTGTAAATGTATGAAATGCATGCCACGGCTTGACCCTAGTCAGTAAATGGATGGGTGCCCGTTTATGGAAGTTTAAAAGAATAATCGTTAAAGGAAGAATCAGTGCTGTTACCGTCGCGGCCCGCGGACCATTGTTTAACCTTTGTTATTATAGGAATAATAAGTAATTCAATTGCGAGAATATCACCAACATCACAAATTAATAACAATTATTATACATGTATACTTTAAGAGCATGCAAGAGAATAGTGTATCTTATTATGATGTTGCGAAGGTCGAAAGTTCAATACGTCAATCGATTACCGGCATACCATTGCTAGTGAAAGGGATGCAACTAGAAAGTTTGCTTAAGTTGAATAGAGATAGATGCGCCATTACTTAAACTAATTGTTTATTGTACAGGCGCATAGAAAATACTAAAATAATTTTCCTTATTCAATACGATGTACTTTTTAATCGACGTCAACAAGCTGTTCCATTTGACGTGTTAGTGGGTATGAACGGAAAGATCCTGACGATTGCCGCGATGTTACAATCAAATCGTAACTTTTGAAAAAAAAAATGATTAAATAAATAACTCCACCAATGTCAACTGGGCCAGCCTGGTGGAATACGGCCTTAACCCTTTCTCACTGTGGGAGACCCGTGTCCCTTAGTGGGCCGTTAATGGGTTGTCATGATGATGATGATGAAATAAAAAGCAGAATAGCACATTGAAGTCGGTTTTGTGTTCTGTAAGTTCGTTAACGCACCTTTTTAGGTTGATCGGGATGTGTACCTAACTTTATAAAACTGAAACGAGCAAGCGAGTGGAAACAGCCAACCATTGAGATGCGAGGCTGGTTGCCATAGCAACGATGTCTATGGGAACACCTCATCCTCCCATAACAACTCAACCTTATTTTTTTTTAAACCGCTGTTATTGATTTTTTTGCAAATATTTATGTCTCAACTCAACACAAAAGGTGTTGATTAACATTGACCATGGCCGAAATATTGTGTTGCTTACCTTCACCGAATAATTGCTTATTATTTCAGACCTATTAGCTTAAACATTAATTGTTTTATAATTTTGTAATTACACATGTCCTATACATATTATGAAATTCCAAGCTAGCTTTACTTTGTTCCGTGTAACACTACGTTCTTGAAAGTAGGTTTTAGTAATTCTGAAAATAAAAAGATTTATAGTTTTTCTGAAAGAGATTACTCGTGGAAAAACGAATTGTAGATAGAAGTGAGATGAAGGAGAGGAGGAGATATTTTGGGTGACTCTACTTTTCATCTTACACCAAGAACTTAAGTGAAGTACGGAAACAAAAAGCAGGTCTTAGAACCTTTTACGTGATATTAGTTATTTAGTTAATAGAAACCTACTGCTTAGTTTCCTAATACAAACAATAATTAGCTTATCTTTGTGACTGTACAAACCTAACGCAAAATAGTCACCATTATCTGTGAGTCAGGCTCGACGTAAAAAAGGCACGAAACGTCGTAATAGAGCGGTTATATGGTGCCATCCCAGATCTATGTCATCTTTAACTGTAAACGAAGGAATGGAACGGGCCGTAAAGTTGTACTGGGAAACTGTGTTCACACTAGATGGCGCTCTATGGATTTCGTATTATTTGTAACTAACTTTCACGCGATTGAAAAGTATTAAGTCAATAAAAAAAACACGAAAACAGTTGTGAAAAGCTATTAAGTTAAAATTTGGCTAAGTTATTGTAACTTTTTTTTACATTATTTTCTTTTTTCTACTATTTTACAGGACTTTATATTCCTCTGTTTGGTCCTTGAATGTTTATCAAGAAACAAATCCTATTTCTACCGTAGTTGATTCCTAAAAAGATAACATGAAACTATCGTAATGAAATCCATGTAAGCCCACCATAAACCCAAGCCCAAGGATTTCGCGAACTATCGTGTTAGTTGAAAATTGACCGGCGATGCGCTCTGGTTTACTCCGGCGCCATTTTGAAAAAACCGCGGTTTTCCGCGCAAATGTCAGTGACGCCATGTTTGATCTCTCTAGCAAAGGTTTTCCGACAAAGGCAGTTCATAAAATAAATGTCAGATAACGGACGGGTGTTATAGTGTTTTTGGATAGAAACAGGACTGTGAAGTTTTAGTGTTGTGTGGTTTGTGTTTTATTTTATTTGATACTGTTTAGGGAATTACATAATATTTGTTTACATAGAAAAAAAAGTAATTGTTTTTGTGATGTGATGTGTGTGTACGTTATTATAGCAACAATTAGAGAAAGTGATGGTCATCGATTAAAAACGTTATCGATAATTTCTTTTGGTAAGAAACATTCATAACTTATCTAATATAATAATTGAAATAACGTTAAGAATTAAGAAAAAGACTGAAATCCGAAAGGTGTTGAGAAGAGATTGAACCAGGTGTAGTTATAATTGTTTTCAACAAGCTTTTTCCACTTCACCACTTAAGTTTTATATTAAAAGTTGAATGGATTGACAATGACCTCTTGTTTTATAATTTGTTGCACTTTTCTTATGTCGTTGGGCTGTTGGGGCTTGTATTACATTTTAAAAACTGTGAAGTAATGTTATTCTTTAGCTAACGTGTCAGATGAAACAAAATTCAAGAGAGCTGTTGAGTCATTCACTCGGAGTGTTTGATTCGCGACCGGCATACATAATAATGAGTTGCACTGTCTTGTTTAACTGGCACTGCGAAGTGTTATGTTCTTTGTTAGGCTTGTACACGTGTTAAAAATGCATGTTTGATAGCTCATCTAGGAAAGTAATACTGTCATGCATATTTCTGCCGCTCAGCTATATGCTGTGTTCTGGTCTGAAGGGCTTGGTGGTTGCCGGTGTATTAACAGACACTTGAGCCGTTGACGGACGCAGGGTGGCTCGATGCCGGAGCTGTTCCTTGCATGGTCTGCGAAGTTTTGTTTAAAGGCGATGCTTTACCACTTTAGGTGGGCCATCTGCTGGGTTCATCAGTTAATTCACCAGCATCATCACAACAACCCATTAACGGCCCACTATAGAGCACGGTCCTTCTCCCACAGTGATTAGGGGGTATGGTAGTCAATCATGTTGGCCCAATGCGGATTGGTGAACTCCACAAACCTAGAACATATGTTAAACTCTCAGGCATGCAGGTTTCCTCCCGATGTTTTCCTTCACAGTTAAAGCAATTGATATTTTAATTACTAACACACACAAGATATAATAGTGAGAGGTTCGTGCTGGGATTCGAACTCGGCCCCCCGAAAGTGTAGTCCAGCTCCTACCCAATGCGCTATCATCGCTTGAATCAATGACTTTTTGCTATAAAAATATACTCAGGGAGGGAAAACAAATTTGTGCATCTTCTTCGATAAAAATAAATTAAAAAAAAAACAATGTTTTGCGTAGTTATGACGCAAACGTAAAAAGTACACTGTTTACTAAGCTGTTGCTTTGAGTACAAGGGATTTGCTTCTGTCGTTTTGGAATTATATCGTAAGGACATACGAGTACACCTCTAAATTATAATTTCCTACTTGCTTTGAAATTTGTCTAAACTTTCGAGGTTATGTTAACCAAGTATAACGTAATATAACTGGATTATAAATTTAAAAAACATGTATTGGAATGGTGAAACCGTTGTATGAGAAGTGCGAAGATTTTAGAATTTTGTGAATTTCCATTTCAGACATCGCAAACAATGTTTGTTTTCTAAAATGTATTTCCATTTAACATTAACA
Organism: Pararge aegeria; assembly: GCF_905163445.1. Taxonomy (NCBI): domain Eukaryota; kingdom Metazoa; phylum Arthropoda; class Insecta; order Lepidoptera; family Nymphalidae; genus Pararge; species Pararge aegeria. The sequence continues at coordinate 18,081,249 of NC_053191.1, forward strand.
TAAGTGTCTCGCTACTAGAAAATGACTCCTTGGGATCGTCCAATGCTTGTATATAATGTAATAAGTTTTCCAAACGGGTCGTCAGTACATCAGTAACAAAGGTTTTAATAATTAATCATTGAAGACTTCCCAGTATTTTTTTGCTTATTAATTGTGCGAAGACCGTGCGGAGAAACGTGACCAGTCTTTATTTAGTTGGGTAATAATAATCATAAACAATTATGGGTCATTACGAGTCACGTGGACGATGGGAATCTTGTTTAAAATAGCAAATAATGTGGATATGTTGATATCAGGATTTAACGAGAAATCTAAACACCTTCCGTAAGACGTGAGTTGAATACTGCCCAGGAACCACATAGATAGTAACGTTTAACTTTCTAAATACATGTAGATTCTTGTCAAACTGAGCCTCGAATTGTAATTAAATTTCGATGCTATGCTACTAGTTAAGGAGCCGGGCTGTGGGAAAAAGATTCAGAGAGAACGCTCATCGAAAACGAAGCTCTGACACTACGCGATGTGCTGGGGTATATTGTGCGAATCAAAATGTGATAAAAAAAACTGTTTTTCCGTGATAAAAAGTAGCCTATGTCACTCTCCGTCCTTTTAAGTAAAGGAATTAATTTAATTTTTCTATTCCAAGAATTAAGTTGAATGGTTGCTTAAGTTAGTTAGGACGAAAAGTAAGAACCAACAAACAAGCACATTTATAATATAAGTTAAGATTACTTAGATTAAGATCTTGGAGATGTCTCTTAAAAATTTCAAAGTTTGTATCAAACGTAAGCTTATAGAAAAGTCTATTATAGTATAAAGGACTACGTGATCGATTAAAAGCTTGCGTGTGAATTATGGCCCTAACCAGGTTGCTCTTCTAATAATTTTAAATGACATGAGATGGTGATAACAAAAAAACGTCCGGCTAAGTTTCTTGGTGGCTTCTTCTTAGACAAAAACGCGTTTCGAACCACCGTAGCTTTCGTTTTAAGTTACGAATATGGTTATCTCCATCATCTCACTATCGTGTACACATTACTCATGTAATGTACGTATCAAAAGTGCCACCTATGGGCCTACTTGAATAAAGATATTTTTTGACTTTGACATTGACTTGATAAAGGCGAAGAACGGCAATTAGTTTATACAAATCCCTATAATAAATAATTAACATTTTATTTTAAAGCATGGAAGTCTTTTTGTCATCATTTATTTGTTGTCTTGGAAATACTTCCTCAGTGGCCCATTACGTCAAAATACCTACTTAAAGCTTATCGCGTTAAAAATAATAAAGTAAATACACTAAAATAACAGTAGCATTAATTTTTCCACTTTGGTATTCTTTTAACTAATATTTTACTCTCGATAACAAACCAGATAAGGGTGGTGACATCACTATTATGTGACGTGTTTATTCTTAACACTGATAACAAATTATTTTAAGATAACCAAAAGTACTAAAAGAGTGTGTGTACTTATGTACACGCGTTAGAAGTTATACTTCTTTGGCGTATGGAAAAAAAATAACTAAAACGCAGTAGTGATTAACGATAAATATTAAAATTAATCAAAAAGATTTTATTTAAATAAAAAAGGTTTTATTAACGTGTTATATTTATCGATTCACACTCTTGTACTGTTACGTCTTGTAAACACGTGTTCTAAATATAAAAAACTAGAATATACAACTTGAACATATAGTCTAGTCGACAAGTTGAAAATGGTACAAAATAGAGATACTGCTCTTAAAATTACGTGCGATAGCTCATTGGATCCGGAATGACGTCTAGAAAAATGTGCTAAAAGCGTGTATTAGCACATAAAAAATTGCAAAAGTTATAAACAATTAAAGATGAAAAAAAAATGGCATTTCGTTTTTTGCCAATATTTCATAAACTATTAATATTTAAGAAATTTCAAAAAAAGATTCTGAAAGAGGAGGAAATTTCCAATAAAAAACTCCTAACTCCCGGAACTCTATCTCCATTATTTATAATTTTAATTTAACGCTGAAGATAGGTCCGCGCGCGACATTTTTAGGTTGTGCGCTCGGCGTCAAAAGCGAGTACGGCACATTAATTAATTTATTTAAGGTATTGAATATTTTTTTTTTTATTTGAAAAAATTATAATGTGTTCTGAACACTATAAATAATTCATTCCCGTTGGAAATTTTACTTAAAGTTAATTTTTCAACAAGTTAAACAATTGTTAACTAACGAAATTTTCTCGAGATTACCGTCTTAATTGTAAGTGAAAAAAAATGTTTAAATAATGGTCGTAAAAAATTTTCGCTTCGTAGAGCCTTTCTTACATACATACTTAACAAGATCGTACCATAAAAGTTAAAAAAATATTTATACTTTGTTTATAACAATTTTTTTACTTGAACAAAAACTTAAAAATCCAAGTAATGTTGTTAAAAAAATTTTTTTTTTTTCTAAATCATCATATTATCGTTTTTTTATTAATACAAGATATTAATTGATTTGCAAAAAAAATTTTTCCCGCCATTTGTTGATAAATTTTTTATAAACAAATTGATTAAATCAATATTTTTAAAAAAATTTTTTTCACAACTTTATTACATTATAAATATTATGAGTTTTAAAAAAAAAATTTTTCCTTAATAACAATTTTTAATTGTTTATAATCGTTTTTTTCATATTTCTATTGTTTAAATAATTAGTTAAGAAATAATTTTTTTTCTAAAAATCATAATTGACAGTCCTCTATAAAGTAACAAAAAAAAAAATTTTTTTTATTAACAATTCTATTGTTTATTAACTTACCAATTTGTTATAAACAAATTTTCAACTTTTTTTTATTTTTTTTCTAAAACTTCTAAAATTAACAAAAACAACCATATATAACAAAGTATAAAAAAAAAATTTTTTCAATTTTTTATTGTACTTTTAAAAAACACGTGTTACAAAAGTTGCAGCGGCTGCTTCGTTTGTCTATTAAAAAACTGAAATAACTTTTAAACTATTAGAAATACAAAAATAAACATTCTAGTCGATTTTATAAACAGTTAAACGATCTTTTAAATAAATTATTCAAAAAAATTTTAGTTATTACTAATTTATTGTTACGCGCATTTGTTTATAAAAACTTTTTTTTTTTTCGATGTTTTTCGAACTTTCGTGACTCCTAACTTTTTAAATAATGCAGATACGGTTACAGACCTTCAAGACTATTTTGTTAAGTAATAAAATATATAAACGTTGTAGTTATTTATTTATAAATCATGTCATTTTTTAATTAATTATTGGCATTTTTCTCTAAATTTTTTTTCATTTCATAAAAAATTAATGTCGATTACTATCCATTCGTTTATCACAAGCAAAAATTTATACAAGCAATGTTAGGATATAATTGTATTGTTAAAAAAAAATTTGATTTTGATTAATAACAGAATTTTATTTGCATGAATTACAAAAATAATAAAATTTGCATTCTCATCTTCGTCGGTTGTATCGTCATCATCACTCTCTTGCAATTCAGCATCTTCTGTAGCATTCGTTGATTTTTTCTTTTGATTCAATTTTGTTTTATTCTTATGTGCATCGTACATCATCAGCTCTTCTAGAAACGTATCTAAATATGTTGGTATATCTCCCTGAGCAGTCTCAAGGAAGCTAGTCGACGATGGAAATGTTTTGACATTGAACTGTGTACCTTTAATCTGCTTTCGTATTAGTTCAGCCGCAGTTCGAATTATACGAATGTGTTCATCATCTTTACACTGCTCATGGTGCATATACCACAAATCATCGAGAGGTAAATCACCAGTTCCACAATATGTTACAATACTCTTCAGGCCCACCCCAGTAATCGTGATATCATTGCCGAAATGTTTTCGTAAATTACTGATCAAAGTTGATGGTTTTGGCTTGTATTCCATATTTTTTATCAATTCCGATAGTGTTAATTGGCATTCTAAATTGTTTTCAATGAAATGAAAAATAAATATCAATGAACTTTCAAGTGGTGAATCTTCTTGATCACTTGCATTAGTTGGAATTTTTTTTAAATCATTGAGACACGTACAATGATAACGCGCTTTTGCTTCTGTTAATGACTGTACACGTAAAATTAAATCTGTGACTTGACTTCCCAGTAAGTCATTACGCAGTTTTGCAACTTCTAATAACTTTTCTTTTACTTCGTCGGAACTTATAATACATTTTTTACGTATACTTTGATAATAATCTTTTTGGCAAATTAAACATAATTTTTTATAATCGAAAGTACTTGAAAAACTACGAGTTGATACTTCGGATGAATTAGAAGACCCTGTAGGCTTTATTTGCAACTAAATAAGCTACTCGACACTTCTCATGAACTTTAATTTCAGACTGACCTTCCAATAGTTTATATTTATTGTCCCCTATTTTTTTACTATTTTCACACATTGAACTTATTTCACGTTCTTTAACTAACGTCCACTCGTGAGAAGAACTAATGAGTTTTTTTTCACAAAGAAAACATTTCACTGAGAAGTCCATTGTTATAAAATATTAAACTGTTAAGAGAAAAATATCAAACAATCCTTCAGAATAAATTAAACACGTGGCACTTCAGTTAATAATATTTTATAGAAATCGATTTTACTTCGATGTACTAAAAATTCAATGTCTTTTTGATGGAATGAAAAATTAATTTCAACAAAACTTCATGCAATCACATCAATACTAAATAAAATTTTTTAATACACCATGAGGCTTATACACTGAACTGTTTTTGGTAACTGTAAGATCGACTATGAGCCACGTTTTCAACTGAAGCAGGTATAGACTATAAGCCACGTCAGCAAAGAAAGCAGGTAACAGAAGGGACAAGATTCAAAGGTCGGACAGAAAAAATGGGCTCTAAAAGAAGCAGCTGTTCATTGTTAAGTACAGAACTCGAAATAAATGATGAATATTACAAGAAAAATAATAACTGTGAGAAACGAGAGAACCGTAAAAGAGAAAAAATGCCAATAATTAATTAAAAAATGACATGATTTATAAATAAATAACTACAACGTTTATATATTTTATTACTTAACAAAATAGTCTTGAAGGTCTGTAACCGTATCTGCATTATTTAAAAAGTTAGGAGTCACGAAAGTTCGAAAAACATCGAAAAGAATATAAGTTTTTATAAACAAATGCGCGTAACAATAAATTAGTAATAACTAAAATTTTTTTGAATAATTCATTTAAAAGATCGTTTAACTGTTTATAAAATCGACTAGAATGTTTATTTTTGTATCTCTAATAGTTTAAAAGTTATTTCAGTTTTTTAGTAGACAAACGAAGCAGCCGCTGCAACTTTTGTAACACGTGTTTTTTAAAAGTACAATAAAAAATTGAAAAAATTTTTTTTTTATACTTTGTTATATATGGTTGTTTTTGTTAATTTTAGAAGTTTTAGAAAAAAAATTAAAAAAAGTTGAAAATTTGTTTATAACAAATTGGTAAGTTAATAAACAATAGAATTGTTAATAAAAAAAAAATTTTTTTTTGTTACTTTATAGAGGAATGTCAATTATGATTTTTAGAAAAAAAAAAATTTCTTAACTAATTATTTAAACAATAGAAATATAAAAAAAACGATTATAAACAATTAAAAGTTGTTATTAAGGAAAAATTTTTTTTAAAAAATCATAATATTTATAATGTAATAAAGTTGTGAAAAAAAAATTTTTAAAAATATTGATTTAATCAATTTGTTTATAAAAAATTTATCAACAAATGGCGGGAAAAATTTTTTTTGCAAATCAATTAATATCTTGTATTAATAAAAAAACGATAATATGATGATTTAGAAAAAAAAAAAATTTTTTAACAACATTACTTGGATTTTTAAGTTTTTGTTCAAGTAAAAAAATTGTTATAAACAAAGTATAAATATTTTTTTAACTTTTATGGCACGATCTTGTTAAGTATGTATGTAAGAAAGGCTCTACGAAGCGAAAATTTTTTACGACCATTATTTAAACATTTTTTTTCACTTACAATTAAGACGGTAGTTCGAGAAAATTTCGTTAGTTAACAATTGTTTAACTTGTTGAAAAATTAACTTTAAGTAAAATTTCCAACGGGAATGAATTATTTATAGTGTTCAGAACACACCATAATTTTTTCAAATAAAAAAAAAAATATTTAATACCTTAAATAAATTAATTAATGTGCCGTACTCGCTTTTGACGCCGCGCGCGCAACCTAAAAATGTCGCGCGCGGACCTATCTTCAGCGTTAAATTAAAATTATAAATAATGGAGATAGAGTTCCGGGAGTTAGGAGTTTTTTATTGGAAATTTCCTCCTCTTTCAGAATCTTTTTTTGAAATTTCTTAAATATTAATAGTTTATGAAATATTGGCAAAAAACGAAATGCCATTTTTTTTTCATCTTTAATTGTTTATAACTTTTGCAATTTTTTATGTGCATACACGCTTTTAGCACATTTTTCTAGACGTCATTCCGGATCCAATGAGCTATCGCACGTAGTTTTAAGAGCAGTATCTCTATTTTGTACCATTTTCAACTTGTCGACTAGACTAATAGTTATTTATTTTAATGCAACTTACAACTAACTTTACGATGTAGAATTCAGGTGTCGGTGTGCGCGCATCGTAAAAATTCACTCTCATCATTTTTCTCCAATGCGCCAAACGAAGTATAACTTCAAAAAACAATTTAAACATTGATAGACTAACGCTTAACCACGATCTCACCTGATGGAAAGTGTAGCTGTGGCCTAATATGGGACGCTCTTGCCTAGAAAATGCCTAGTCATCCGTGTTTTAACGATGCCCAGGTTGTAAGAATTAGGAAACACAGAACTCGGGAGGGCGTTTCACACCCCAGCCATGCGTTTAAGAAAAGAAGACCAATCGCTTCGAGCGAGTTCTTGGGATAGGGATGAAAACCCGCCCGATCTCTTGGAGAGCGATGGAGAATGGCGAATGTCACATTGGAATTCCATTTTATTCTAATTATAATTTCGAAAAAAATTATAATTTCCACTACAAGTTATCCTTATACTGCAATCTCACTTAATTTTCATAATATGATATAGAATTCCGCTAAGTAACGCCTGCTTCTATCCCATATATATCATATATATTATATTAAACTGATAACTCTAATTATGTTGGTTTCATACGCGGCAGCGTAACGGTACGCTCAGTCGCCCCTAGCACATATTTGGCAGGGTGGTTACTAGACACGGTCCAAGCCTGAGAACATTCAGAAATTACAAAGTTGCCCCTGCCGGATATCAAACCTGGGACAAACTTGTCGACAAAAAAATTTCTTTAGGAAGGATATACAATGTTTTACAAAACTGTTAGTTATTTTGAGTAATAACTCTTTGCTTATAGGGGATGAAAGTTTTAGTGGGAATGAATTTCAAAATTCATTTATTTCAAGTAGGCCCAGTTTATAAGCACTTTTGAAACAAGTCAGTCTGTTCGTAGTGACTCTACCACCGGTTCGGAAGGTAAAATACAAATTGTAATCCCTATCTATCCCTACTAATATTATAAATGTCAATGTATGTTTGTTTGTTACGCTTTCACGCAAAAACTACTTAACCGATCCTCATGAAACTTTGTACACATATTCTTGGAAGTGTTAGAAGTAATATAGGATACTTTTTATCCCGACATTAAGCTCGGTTCCTTCGGGAGAGGGGATGAAAATGTGTGACTATTTTACACCATAACTCGAACAAAATATAACCGATTTAAATAATTATTTATGTACTATAGAGGTTATAATAGGTGTTTAATTTTGCCTAAACTTTGTGTAGATCTGATGAATGTGGTTGGAGATAGAGGACAGAACTCCTCAGCGGACATCAGCAAACCCCTCATTTAAGGTTTAGCGATACTGAATACATTAAATTTTTTTAACAAAATCAAATGCTGACGAAGTCGCGGGCAATAGATAGTAAATAATATTTATAACAATTTGTACGTAGCCGCGGGCCACAGTTAGTATGCTTAATAAGAACTTTGCTATGTAATCAAATGGCCTACAGTCATGGCTATTTGATGGCTGTAATAAATGGCGACGTGGGTGAGTCATGGTGTATTTCCGGCCTGTGACTCAAGGTCATGGGGTACTCTAACTTAGGTATGGCAAATGGAGGTTCTATACATGTATGTAGATACTGCATCTATGGAAAATCCCTTAGTTATTGGATAGAAGCAGGCGTTACTTTGCGGAAATCAATGATTACATAATTACAATTCAATTGAACAACTGTTAATTATCATTCATTCAATTGTTGTTCATTGTAAAGTCAACATCTCCTGAGTATGCTCCGGTTTCGGAGCGAAATGTGCGTAAAGGGTATATTGCCGAAGATCTGTTTGGTGTGGAGTATAAGGATTGAAGAAATTATAAATTACACCACACAGATTCTCCTGCTTTTCGCGGAGTATAGCAAATTAAGCTTAATTTTGATAATAAATCCCTAAGTATACGATTTGTAATCTTAGTGCCTACTACATACTGAATATAATTTAAATATATAAATAAGAACACCTCATCACAACGTAGTCATTTCAACCGCCTTATAGACAATGTTGAGATGCTCCCAAGGAGCATCCGGCTCCGCTTTCATCTCTCACAAGATAGAAAAATTAATTTTAAAATGTAAAATGTAAATTGTTGATGTTGGAAAAGAGCAACTGCTGAGTTTCTTGCCGGCTTCTTCTCGGTAGAATCTACCTTCCGAACCGGTGGTTGAGTCACTACACACAGACAGACTTGACGTTTAAAAAGTGCTTATATTAGGCCTACTTGAAATAAATGAATTTTGAAATTTTTGAATTCGACTAACGTCAATTTTATTAATTTAATTAGACTAACGTCAATTAAATTAATTTAATTCGACTAACGTCCTCTTGTAGAAAGTTTTAAAATCCTCGGTGCTAGGCCGCTTGTTTCCAGCGGCTCTCAGCGACTCGTTTGATGGCTGTCCATCTCGTTGGAGGTCGACCAACGCTGAATTTGCCGGTGCGGGGTCACCATTTCAGCACCTTGGTACCCCGACACCCATCAGTTGCTACTTCAGCTTCACGATTCGTTGGGCTATGTCGGTAACGCTAGTTCTTCTATGGAATTCCTCATTTATGATTTGATCACGTAGATATACTCCTAGCATAAATTTTCCCATCGCTCGCCAAGTTACTCTGAGTCGTAGTTCTTATGAAGCGACCACGTTTCGGATCCGTTAGTCCGGTCAAGAACATCTTACCTTACCTAGCGTAGAGGTAACTTGGTAATTGAACGAGAAAATTCTTATAACATAATCGTAGTTAACTATATAGCCAGATACCTATGTGGCAAGTACAACATATCTTTTTTGTCTGCAAAGAACTTTGCAGATTTAATCATAGTATATCTTGTTTGAACCTCAATTCATCTATACATATAATACAATTGGAGAGTCTTTGTAATATTGAAATACTACGATAACGAGATATTAAAATAAAATAAAAACTTATCATACGAAAAAAAATTCGATACGATACATACATCGCATACATATATATGTATGCATACGATGTATGTATGTATGCATATATCTTTGTCTGTCGGTCTGTCTGTTTGTTCTCTATTATCTCAAATAGATATAACACATAAACAAAAACCTAAAATTAAAATTTTAAGTTTTTGTTTATGTTTTGTATTATGTCAATGCCAAATATTCTTAAAGAAAATATAAAGTTCTTTAATAGGTATAAACCTGACTTTTAACCTTCGGCGATATAAATGTTTAACATTTTTTCATATCATAAGTTTTTATTTTATTTTAATCGGCACGGGTTATCATAATATCGAAACAATCAAAAGGTACAATCAAATGTGTCTTAATGCGAATAGTGTTACCAGTTTATTATTCACGAATCGGTGCCTTCAGCTCCCTTCCAGCTATAGTCAACTCTAACACCAAGTTGCTATAATTTTCCAATAAAGCTGTTTAAAGCCAGGAAACACGTAGGTACTTCCACGAAATGAGCTTTGAGAGAAGTCAAAAAAAAAAATAATGTACCAAACAAGGCCAGAAAGGCGGTTAAAAACATTTAAACATGCAAAGTATGGCGTTTGCATACTATTTACAGATTTGGTTGCAAAGGGACTAAAATGAAAAACAAGGGGATCTAACACTTTAGTTAGTTGCTTAGTTTGTTCGCATAAATCTCGTCCTTTATAGTTAGTTTTATAAAAAACGCTATTTCAATAAAATATTTAAATTTAGCTGCATATTTTTAATGTTTCTTATTTCGAAAATGGGACTTTTATGCAATCTTCATTCACCCCATGAGCCTGCTTAGATTAAACTGCTTGTATGTCGTGAAATTTGATTCAATCTTCCAAATATTAGCCCGATCAACCAGACAGACCAGTGGCGTGCACAAGGCGTTGTTACCAGGGTATGCATAAAGCAGTTACATGGCATAAAATTGAAAAATTCGAGTTATATAAGATAATTCGGGTATGCAGTGCTTTTGTGCATGTATGAAGTGCACGCCACTGAGACAGACAGACAATAAAATGCTGCGAGAACCGGACACACAGTCAGAATAGAATGCTGCGAGTGTTCTGCTGATTATGTCATGGTCCAAATTATCCTATGAACTTAATGAGAGGCGGTTTTTTCAAAGTCAGAGATAATTAGTTTATAAGTTCCGAGCCACGGAATCAATGCACGCAAGACCTTACGTCGTGGTTAAAAACTTTGACATACAAGGTAACAGAGGAGCTACTTAAAATCAGAAAATAATTAGTATGTACGCACTTTTCAAACAAACTCATACACACACACACACACAAAAGTACGCACACACGCACACATATATTTTGTTTTATCTTTTATGTATCGCGATGATTGTATTTTCCTAATTTCACGTTGTTGTAATGGGTCCGAAGGAAGGTGGCGACACTCGTAACACAAGTTACCTTAGTGCGACTGTTTAAACACTCCTTTGTGCACAAATCAATAGAGTATCACTGTGTCCATAAGGAGATTCCTGCTGTATACATTTTTCTATATGACATAAATAATTTATTGTTATAATATTATTATAAATTATGTAATTTGGTATGCATGTCACTTATGCTATGGAAAAGGACATGTACGCTCAAATAGTTCCCGTGGTAGGATTAAAAATTGTTAACGAGCGAAGATTTAATCCCAATTCTGAAGTCCACGCAGACATAGTCGCTGGCAGAAGCTATTTATCATAGATAATTAAAATAAAGAACTTCCCAAATCAAAACATTTAATCTGACACGCATTGAAATTTTAAGTTTTTTTTTTTTATCTCGCCGTTATAGTTATGAGAGTTGTGTACAAACTAATTAGCACAAATGTAAGTAACTCTCGATTTTTCAATAGGCACCGCTAAAAATTACTATCTTATTGCAGCCATTAAGATATGGCGGCAAACACGAAAGGCGTTAACTCATTTGTCTTTTGGTGTCACGGGGCGTCCGTCTGTCTGTCGGTTCAATGTTTTGGGCGTCGTTATAATTTTCCGATATCTATGTAGTGTTGTGAATAATCTATATCGATATTTGTTTAAAAAAGAAACTTGCACATACGAAAGTTTTGGTCAAGTTGCTCTCATTACAAACTTTTCTATTATGAAGTGTAGGTAATATTATTATGAATTCAATGTTCGCGAATCACATAAAATAATAATTAACTAAATGCATTTACAGATTAACTGGTTTTCGGAGATTATATCCATGTTAAGCATATTTAATATTGTATTTTTTTATTCCACATCAAGTTAGCTCTCGACTGCAATCTAACCAGCTGGTGAGCGATGATGCAGTCTAAGATGGTAAGGGGCTAACGTGTTAGGGATATGGCAGATATATTACTACCCCAATCGGTTTCCAAGCAACATCATATCGGAACGCTAAATCGCTTAGCGGCAGGTCTTTGCCGGGCATTTTTATGTCGACTATTTCAAAAAATTACTGAAAAAACTAGATCACTTTAAATAGTATCTCACTTGCTCTGTTACGAGACAAGACTTGCAACTGTCAAAATGCCGTTAATTAATTACTCCTTTATGTGCTTAATTAATCATCAGCAGTCACAATTGTTTATATTTGTGCAGTAATTACAATAAATTCCTGGTTAATTAGTTCACATTACAAAGACAGACGTGGCCATGTCGAATCATTCCATCGATAAAGGCACTCGTATATTTCCAAGTGTCGGACATCACTACGCGTTATCATAATTGTTGTTGTACAATGTTTGGTGACCTAGCCTCGATTGCGTCGAACGCTACAATATGCGAGAGTGAGCTAAGAAATGTTACATTTAAATCACAGTAAGCGTCACGAAAGTTGGCAACAATAGTAGAAAACAACTTATCGACCTATTTTGTCTGATGGGAGGCATATGCCTTGGCTACCATGGTCACCAGTTACCACTCTCCTGTATACCGATTTGAGATATGAATTTAATATAACTGCTGACATCTATCTATCTTCTGTGTATATATATAAAAGTGAAAGTGTGTGGGTATGTTCCGTATAGGCTCCGAAACGGCTGGTCCGATTTGTGGTTTAAGATCATTATTTCTCAAAAGAATTACAAAAAATTCGCTTAGTTGAGAAAACATTAAACTTAAAAATAAAAAAAAATGTGAGCGTACACTATAGAAGGTACATATAAATGTATAAATCATAACTTAATGCAGCTAAAAGAAAATGTTTGTACAATCGGGTAGTTTCACAAATATTACCGAGCAAAAACATCGACTTAAACAAAGATCATCGTTTACCGGAAACGACTTATTATTTATAAAGTAGAATTTTAATTTTTTCTCAAAAATAAATGTAGATTTAATCAAACTTTCAGGGAATCTCCGGATTGACCTGGCGAGTAATCCTGTAAAGTTTGGTGACGATCGGAGCACTCCTATTTTTGAACTGTCAAACTGTCTAATACAGCTTTTATTTACTATGATGATATTTTATTGTTGGGTGTACATGGGTGTAGATAATGATCTTCACCCGCTCGAGAAGAGAATAGAAAGAGAATGAATACGGAGAGAAATAAATGATTTAATATATTATGAGACTTAAATTAAAAATTGATAAATGTAAGTTTATTGTTTAAATGAAATAAAGCAAAATCTAGCCCGGCGAGGCGGGCTGAGTACGCTAGTACAGTATAGCTGTCAAACTGGTAGGTATCTTAGGCTTCCCGTACACACTAGCAATATTGTTATTATTATTCATTTTTTATTTAGCTACAAATTAGCCATTGGTTGCAACTTCACCAGGTGGTAAGTGATGATGCAGTCTAAGATCGTAGCGGGCTAACCGGTTAGGGAGTATGGTAGTCATATACCCTAATCGTTTCCTACGCGACATCGCGGAACACTAAATCGCTTAGCGGTACGTCTTTGTCGGTAGGGTGGTAACTAGCCAAGGCTACAGCCTCCCACCAGACCAGAGAAAATTCAGAAATCATAAATTCCCAAATTGCCCTTGCCGGGAAACGAACCCGGGACCTCCTACTTAAATTCACAGCGCTCACCGTTGCGCCAGGGGAGGTCGGCTAAATTATTCACAATACTGTACAATATGCATAATATTATTGACAATGTTGTGCATATTGTCAAAAACATTGCTAGTTTTAGTCTTACCATCAAATGAGATTGCAGTCAAGGGTTAACTTGTATGAGAGTAATAAAATATACATATAATTTATACTCGATTATATACAAATATACATGTAATGAAATATAAAGATCCGCCGAAAAAACCAGGATGTAAAGAAATTAAACAAGTGCAGTTCGCCTCGAATTAAGACCTTGCGCTGTTGCATACAATACCTTTTAAGGGTAAAATTTAAATGCAACTAACCCGCGTCGATCCTAGAAATCTGTGCGGTGCAACTAAATAAAAATTGTTGGAAAACCCAAAAGTGCACGCCTCATAATCTCATTCATTACAATAAAATTGAGATTTTCAAATAATAATTAAACTACATCTAATTATACCGTGAAAAGTAATAGGCATCTATTCCTCAAAATACTGAAGCCTATAAAAAAAACCAACTCGATAAGTGAAGTATTTCGCTCGTTATCGTGACCACAAGATACGGGATCCGCACATACAGATACACGGACGTCGAAGACAGAACTTTTTTAAAAGATTTTTTAATTAGTTTAAATAACAAAAACAGTGTTTTTCTTAACAATTGTCTATTTATTTTCACTTATAAAAGCAATAAAGAATAAAAAAGGTGACATTTTAAGTTGGAGAATCACTCTGTGTGCGTAAACTGACAGTAATACCCACCTCAACGCTTCGCTTATGAGGCGTGCAAAAAAAATTTTTTTTTATTTTTTCTTTACTAAACGACAACACTGCCTCTTTCAGAGAGCCTCTGTATTTTATACTAGCAATAACACGCAACTTTAATTGCGTACAACTTTTAATAAGCTCCACATAAAAACTTTCCAAGGCTTACTGTTCTGCATGTATGGGAAATTATACGTAAGAAAAATAAGCAAATGGCTGCCCGCACCCAGTCAAAATAATTAACAATTTTTTTTTTACAATACACACTGCGACCCTTAATATAAGTCGGGCAGTATTTTGACAATATTGTTAATAATATTGACGCGTGGCGGGCAGCCAATAAGAACATTAGCTTATGAGCGAGAAAAATATACATACATTCCATTTGCAAACAAACAAAATCCATTGAACTTCCAACAATACTAGGAAAGATGATATCATTATCTAATTGCTCCGTTTAGCATAACATCGTCCTAATTATCGGGTATCAACAATGCGTTATGCGAAGACCAGTTTCTTAATATTCAAATTTGTTCACGCCCATAGTTCGGAAGTTTGTATTGTGTCTTAAGAAAAAATAATTAAAAAAACTACTTTCATAGCAAAAAAAAGTTGTATTTTGTTCAGAAAATCTTTGTGTTATTATCGTGTAAACCAATAAAGCAAGTGATTTAATTAAAGAATAAAAGAAAAATCTTGTACTGAGAAACACTGTTGTGTTTAAAAAAAAACCTTTAAGAATTGTTAAAATAAATTATTCAACTGTAAAAACTTTAGTTAAATAATTAAAAATAAATCTTGTACATACGAGGTACGTTTTGTGTGTGAAACAAATCGTAATACAATTAAAAAAATAAAATAAGTACCTACTTGAGGTGTTTACAACTGGCGAAGATTTGCGATTTTCAATATTTGACTTTCAAAAACATATTCCAATTTTAGGTGCACGGTAGTGCACCGCAAAGTTCTAAGTGCGCAGAAAAAGTAATAAGGTTGAAGGAATAAAAATATATTTGTGAAGTGTTATTATTTAAGTTTACCAGTGGTTTTTTTACGCCCGTGTTATAAAAAATCGTGACAATTGATTACATAACAGTTTACTGTATTTTTAAATATCATCCAAAATGTTTTTTAAAGGTAATTTCATTATTATTTATTGCTTTTACTTGTAGTTTTAACTAGTAGTTTCCGCATCTTCCAAGAGGATAAGATTATCAATTCAATATTCATGTTATTGTTACTTTTCTAAATTACTCTTTAACAGCGTCAAACCAGAATCGATTTTGATTTTCAGTTTATCATGGAGTCCCATTAAATTTTTATAAGTATCTGATAAGAATCTCTATAGGAAGAGGGCAAGTTTTTAATGAAAATCAGCTTATGTCCGTTTGCTAAACCTAAAAATCTACTTAATCAGATGCCTAATTATTAAGGTGATTCCTAGGAAAAAACGTTTCACGAACTCTTATGTGATACCTAACCACGTTAGGCGCCATCTTAAGCTATAATATAACACTAACACTTGACAGATGAAAAAAATATAAAAATTAGATTCTTATGGCAAGAACCATAAACAATTTAGGTTATATCAGTAAAAATCTATTAGTGAAAGGTAATCTTTTTGATTAGGCATTGCCTTGTCCGTCGTTAGTGAAAACGGGCATTAATAACCCGCGATAGGTGCAGAAGTTTGATAAATAATCATTTTTAAGTTACTCTACATACAAGTCATTTTCAGTTCCATTTAAAAAGAAAGGTTTTTTCTTTATGTAGTAAAATAACTCACTGATTTGAAGTTATAGGCGTAGATTCTATCCTTTAATATATTTAACCGCAATTAGTTATCATTAATTCTGAGTGCCCTAATTTGTTAAACAGCAAGTATTTATCGATAAATCAGAGTGGCCTAATTATAAATTTAAGTAAGTACTTATACCTACATATCATGAGACACGCCAAGGTTATACTTTGTTTGTGCACAACACCTCAGATAATATTTTTAAATCTACTTTTTCGATCGGAATTTCAACTTCCGTACAGTGCGTTGTGGGTAAAACTGAAAGAATAGTGTCAACACACCCATAGGAAAGATGGAACATTCGATTTTGAGAAATTATTCTAATTTCAAATAACGTATATTCGAGTATTATTTAATTAAAAATACATCTTTAAACATACGTTTTCATATTAAGGTAACCAAAAGAGAAAGATTGACAATCCTGGCTAATTGTAGAAGAATTAAAGAAGAATTTTGAATGTATTTCTGTGCTTTAAAAAGTGTGCGAGAATAATTGATTTAATATGATCTAGGAACATAACCTTTTTCTTATGCCGTGACCCCGTTTGACCCTCAATGTAAACAGCTGATGTTATAGGTGTCATTCCTATGGCAACAGCTGTAGCTCCTCAGGAAAAGGGCGTGGAACAAAAGATTATATAAATATTATATTGTAATAACATTATGCGTAACATCTAATTTCTAATTACCTTTGTATATGAGCCTCGTGTTCGAATATCGCAGGCTACGAAGCCTGCAAAAGTGAGTGGTCTCTGTAAATGCGTGTGAAGTCTACCAATCCGTGCCTTATTAGGTTGGTGGACTGCGACCTAATACCATTATACCATTAAAAAATTAGGAAGAGGCCCGTGTATAGTTATTACTAACTAATATGGCAATATGGCAATAGGTTGATAATAATAAAGAAATTTAATTAATGTTTGAATTATTCTTATTCTTAGCTTTTTTTAATTTTTTTTTATTATATTAAATAATATCATAATTTTTTAGTAGGTTTCCTTTTAGAATATTATATATATATATATATATATATATATACAAGGTTGAACTCTATTTAAACTCTACACTGTGTTTCAACTTGGTACATTCCCTCAAAAATATCTTGTTAATTCACTAACTTTTGGAATGACTCAGAGTAATTCTATATCCCATCGCCATCTGTCGGGCTGATTTGTGAATCTAAACCATCCAAGGTGCCACCCAAACGCATACCGAAAAGTTCATTCAAATCGGTCCAGCCGTCTAGGAGGAGTTCAGTGACATACACACGCACAGTATATATAAATACATACTATTGCGAACTCACAATTTTTACCATATACACCAAGTTTCAAAAGGATGGCTGGGGTCACAAAAAATGTGATTAATAAATCTAAACAAATATCATACCTTAGACTTTATGTATAAGTATATACTAGCGGACCCGTGCAACTTCGTCTGCACCAAATCGGTTATTACCGGAAAACACGAATAAAATGTCATTTTCTAAAAAGGAATCCTAGCTAGATCGATTTATCGCCCCCGAAACCCCCTGAATACTAAATTTCATGAAAATTTTTGGAGCCGATTCCGAGATTCCAATTATATATATATGTATATATACAAGAATTGATTTTATATAGAAACAGAAGATCCTTTATTTTTTTTTATTTCTTTCAGCTGAACCGTCTGATGACGGAGATATACGAGACAGTGACAGCTGCGTGCAACATGGACGAGAACAAACCCGGAAGCTTTCCCACTGACCTCACCGACACAGCCAGTGAAGGTCAGTACACCAAAATACTATGCAGAAGACTTATTGTGTACCCGGTTTCTGTATGTTCTTAATTCTGATCACACAAAGACAGACATCTGTTTCGTGCCCCTATGCATTTCTACAATTTTATGAATTGTCAAGACTCTTATACTCCATTTTTCCTACGCCACTAGATACTCCTATCCTTCTAAACATGTTTCGCTGTGTTTAGGGCATAACACCGTAAAAACAGCGAAAAATGATTCACGTCTAAAAAACACCGTGTGCTGGAACTTGCAAGTCAAGATTGCAGTCAAGGGCTAACTTGTAATGGACTTAATTTTTTTTAGTCCATTACATGTTAGCCCTAGTTATCCTATACAAGTTACTTCTGAATAATGCGCATTATATATTTAAATTTCCATAGATCTCTCAACTGCCCGCTAAGGAACTCGGATCTGTGTTGTTTGGCGGGTATTTATTTATCCTTCTCTTTACAGAGTCGGTAAAGCTGACCCGCAGTTTGACAGAAAAGCGCAAGAACTACGTGCGCCGAGTGTCTTCGAGGGTGGCCTATTTGGACAAAAATGTCAGATCACCGCGATTCAGACACCAAACGTCCATCTGCTCCTACAAGTCCGACGTCATAGACAACCCGTACTCGACATTCCGATCCTGGAAAAGTTTTAGGTAAGCAATTTTAAATTATATTTATAATTCGTCTTACATCAGTGACCCAGTTAATGTAATCTAATGTCTGTTATTTATTTTTAAATGAAAAAAACTGAAGAAAACATCAAGATAATAAAATCAACGATTTGGTTAAAGAAGTAACCTATATCGAGTGTAAGCGGCGCGGAGTGTAAACTAATTACGGTCGTTTCATATAGCACCGCTAAACGGTTCGACGAGTCATCGTATCGGAACGCTAGATCGCCTGATTCTCGTCTGAAAAAGTTATCGAACCATCTCATTCCCTTTGAGAAACTAAATCGTACATGTACTAAACAATATCGATACTGAAAACTGGTTCAGTACTTAAGTACTTGTAAGATTTGACTACAACATGAACACCAGTAAAGTTAAATACAAGCTTGTAACAATAACAAAGTCGTGAGCTGAGTCAGTCCGGCTATTTAGCGAGTTAACCCACAGAAGACGTGTGAAAAAGTAGGCTGCAACCATATAGTTCATTCACTCAAAAAGTGAGCAGACCAACCAGATATTTTTTTGGAAAACTATGACAAAAGTAAACGTGTACTTATGTACACGCCGTTAGAAGTTATACTTCTTTGGCGTAACAAGTTAAAAATCTTTTTAAATATGTTATATTTCGCCTTATTTCTGCGTTTGTAGCACTCTAACGATAGAAAAAGGTATTTAATACATTGAAAGATTTATTATAACTCATTATCTCGTTATCTCACTATCGGAAAACCAAGTTTCATCATTAAAATTGGAAATTTTTGTTTGTGCAATTAAATCAATTAAATCACCGGAATGAGCCCGCAGACTTTAATAATTAAAAGTGTACAGTGTCAAACCTTTTTTGAAAAACAAAATTGTTGACTATAGCTAACTTTAGGATGTCGGTTTTTCGTGACGGTGTGCTCGCGCATTCTAAAAATTTACTCTCATCATTTTTCCCTAATGCGCCAAAAGAAGTATAACTTCATAAATAGAGATACTATAAAATTTATTTATTTATTTATTTATTTATTAGCTTTTCAAGGGAAACAAACAGTATAATTATACATAAAAGTAATGCCGTATTTTTGTATCACATAGACCAATAAAGTTTCCACAACTTGGTTATACATATAACACGATAACATTAACCACAATTGCTTAGGAGTAAGTACCTAGCAAGCAATTATTATACAAAAAAAAGAAAAAATAATAATAATGTAAGTAAAACAAAAATGAAAAACAAAAACTTTAAAGCTATAGTACTTATTTTGTCAAAATAAATTTTCTAAACGTGCCAATTTTGACATGAAAAATGTCCGTCTCACAATATTTGTTGTTAAAAGCATTGCACGCACGAGATAAAAAGTTATTTGCCGAATACCTTGTCTTCCATCTAGCCCACGCAAAGGGAGGTTTACGCCTTGCATTTAACCTACGACATGCAAAATCGATATTACTTAGAAGAAGAGGGGAGTCAACTAAATTATGTATTATTTTATATAACAACATTTGATCTCTTAAATCGCGTCTTTTTTCTAAAGTAATTTCAGTTGCAGATATACTGTGATCACATAGTAAATTACGACGTTTAATATAACGCAGAAATTTACTATAAATCCTTTCAATTGCATCAATGTACACGTTATACTGCGGATTCCAGCATGCTGAACAGTATTCAAGAATAGAACGTATCAAGGCATTAAATAAAAGAACCAGAGTTGACGTCTTCTTAAAATCCTTAGTAACACGCATGATAAAACCAAGCATTCCAAATGCCCTATTAGTAATTATATTTATGTGCGACCTGAACAAGAGCTTGCTATCAAGTTGTACACCCAGGTCACGCAGCTCATCCACTCTAACAAGCAAGCTATTGCTTAGGTAATAATCACTAATTATATGATTTTTCTTTCTGGTAAAAGTAATAACATTACACTTCTTGACATTAATATCAAGAAGGTTGACTTTACAATACGTATTCAATCTAAAAAGATCTTCTTGTAGGAGTTTACAATCATGAAGTGTATTGATAGACCTATAAATTTTCATGTCATCTGCAAAAAGCAAAACCTTTGAATTTTTAAAACAAGAAATAACGTCATTGATAAAGATGTTGAATAGCAACGGACCAAGATGTGAGCCTTGAGGGACACCAGAGGAGACTGGCAGGAATGAGGAACAGTATCCTTTTATAGCTACAGCTTAAAATACTACTACTACTATGAATTAACAAGGATATTGATTGATTTAGGGGGTCCAAAAAATTTAAAAATAGTCCTGATCTTTTATACAGCACATTTTGATAAGGATAGCGATACTTTCAGACCAGACAACATAATTTAGTTAAGAAATTTGTGTAAAACAGAATTGGCACCACTCATCAATTTTAATTTTTTATAAAAAAACAACGCAAAATCAAAATACTTAGTTTAAGTCATCTGAATCCATCTAATCGCGACCCATACACGACGGGTGCCAATGTCGTCATACCAAGTTTCTTTAGAAATCAACGCGTGCCTTTCGGCATGACGCGTCAGCCCACAAATCGAGCCAAACATTTGAGCGAACGAACTAAAAAGTTTCTGCTTAATTGAAGGCGAAGGTGAGAAGCTTAAAGGAATGGCGCTAATCTCTTGAAAATATTGAAATGATTTCACTAAAATTCCCGTGAATAAGATAATACTAAAAAGAAAGGTGGTTCTGCTCTTACAATAGTTTTAAATACATTCCTAGATGGTGTAACTTCATCCACGTTCTGGGACATCTCAAAAAATTATGCTTACGATCAAAATACAATTTGTTTATTACATCACATAGGTATATAGCAAATTCATATTTGACTTGTTTTTATTAGTCTACCAAATTGACCTTCATTGCCACGAAATTAAACAATAAATAAATAAGAGTGGATGAGGGTAGGTGGATATAAATTGATTGACTGATTGCTTTCATTGAGCATACGGAGGTTTTTAGAATTTTCTAATAGTTATTTATGCAACTGTTGTTAATAAGCGGTATTAAAACACGAACGCTGTTTTGAGATAGCAGTATCACATGAGTTTTTTAGTATCTTACTATCACTAGTTGCATACAAGACTTTATCTACACCCATAAAAAGAATCTTCAAGAAAAGATTTTGAAGCAGTTAGCTTTCTGTTAACATTAAAACAGCGAGTCCTAGTAACTTAATATCACCCATTCGTGTTTTATTTACATTCGTGTTTTATTTATATTACATTAGAAAATTCTATGCGTTATTTTAGGTTCCTTAATTTTAAGTCGAACATAACTCCGAAAAGTAAGAGTGCGTACCGGGAATCGAACTCAGTCACTGCGAAAGGCAGGCCCAGGTCTTACCACTATGTTTGATGATATGATTTATTTTGCTTCAGAACCTCCCAAAGCAATTTAAGAGACAAAATGGAGAGGCACGATTCAACGGATTCGAAGATCAACCTGACAGATTCGAGTGGGAACATACTATCTATTCAAGACGTCAGCGATGATTCTCTGGACAATCTGAGCATAGACGAGAAAGCTGGGTGCGTGGGCCTCGAGTTGCCCTTCGAGCCAAGGGAAAAGGGCTTGTTCAACGTGTGTATGCTCGTTGGACTGAATTACATGACGGGGGAGGCGTACGTGAAGAGCGTTTTTCCTAGTCAGGTGAGTTTTTTTGAAGTTACACTTCTTTTGGCACGTTAGGGAAAAATTATGAGTGTAAATTTTTACGATGCGCGCGCACACCGTCACCCTGAAGTTAGCTGAAGTCAAAATTTTGTTTTTCAATAGAAGGTTTGAAACTGTACACTTTGAATTGTCAAAGTCAGCTGCTCATTCCTGTGATTTCCTTAATTCAATTGTACACACAAAAAACTCGAAATTTTAATGATGAAACTTGGTTTTCCGATAATGAGTTATAATAAATCTTTTAATATATTAAATACCTTTTTCTAAAGTTGGAGTAGTTTTTTTACAAACGCAGAATAAGGCGAAAGATAAAAGTTTTGAAACGGTTTTTATCCTTTTTACGCCAAAGAAGTATAACGTCTATATATATACATAAGTACACAGTAGTTTTTTTTTCTTCTGGCTTTACACAGATCAGCCAATGTCAGGTGTCTACGTGTTTAATAAAAGTTAGGGAAACTAGAACAATGAAATATCCCGAGAAATTGACTGACGAAAGGGTGGGAAACTTTGCAAATGGCGGACGCGGCCCCCCCAAACTCTTCCCCAAATCTATACCGCAAACTCGCCCCGAAAAGGACTGGTGCTGTTTAAACTGCACATACCGCAGTACCAGCGCCACTCCCACAGCAGCTAGCCGCAAGTTCTTCAAAATATTTTTTTGTAAATTGTAAACTTTTATAATATTTTAAAAGAACTCACCAATACACATATTATATTTTATTACGTTTAATATTTAATTGATTATAATATTATAAAGTAAACATAACTTTTATATATTTTATTTGTGTCGGTTTATATAATATTTATTTGTCTTTAGTTACCAATATTGTTTTATAAATATTATATATATTTATTCAAGTAATGATATATTTATTTTATGGGTATATGTGCACCACCAAACTATTTTCTGTATTCGTTTTCTTCGCCATTAGTTGCCTGGAAGAAATAGCTATGAAGCGATAAGGCCGCCAAATTGTATACGTTGTTTTGTTATACTTTTTTTTTTTTTTATGTACTTCTTGTGGTGTGCAATAAAAGTATATTTATTCAGTCATTCATACAGACAACCAACTACAATGTGAATGACACCAACACTACAAAATGTACAATACAAACAACACAAATCCGTAAAAACCGCGAGGTCTCCCGACCTTTTTTCGTGAGTTATACTTCATGTACAACGTCAATGTAATGTCACAGAGTAGAATCAACATAGTACTGGTAGCAGGAAAACAAACGCAGGGTGATTACGTATCTCGCGACAGCAATGCGACAGGCGTAAATCTTGCAATCACTGCTGTCAAACACAGCTGTCAAACGCAGTGCCACATCAGGTGACCCACTTGATCGTTTGCACGCGATTAATATTAAAACGTTCTATGACTTTTCAAAATTCAGTATTAATTTATTTCATACGAAATAGTTACATGTGTCATTACACTGTGAAACCAAATACATGTGATTCGACAACGTCGCGTTTGTCGGGTCAGTGACCGCACGAACTAATTTGTGAAAAGGAACATAAAATAATTTGCATTTGCAACTTTTCGCAGAGTATAGCAAATTATGCTTAATTTTCATAGCATATCATGGAATTCGGCAAAGTAACGTCCGCTTCTATCCAATCATAATATATTTTTTATTATTATATATAATAATGCTGTTTCCAGGTTCAAGTGCCGCCGCATATCGAGAACCTAATATTCCCGGAGACGATAAGCTCCGGGAACGTGGGCGAGTGGGCGACGGAGAAGACCGCGCAGTGCTACTCCCTCGTTCTCACCGACGAGAAGGGGGAACGGGCTTATGGGTGAGATAGAGCAAACATTTTTACTCAATGAAAAACCCATTACTAACCGTTTTCAAAATTAAGAAAAAAAGCATTCTAATATTGAAGCACCACAAACCACTCCACATTAGAATGGTTTCTCGAACAATCGGTTAGTCGCTTCATACCAAAGTCAAAGTCACAGTCAAAAATACCTTTATTCAATTATCGGTGGCACTTTTGATGCGTACATAAGAATCACACGGTAGTGAGATGATGGCGATAACCATATTCGTAAATTTAAAAAATAAAGCTACGAGGGTTCCAAACGCGTCCTGGTCTATGAAGAAGCCAAACAAACACAAACAAACTTAGCCGGGTGTTTTTTTTTGTTATCACCATCTCACATTGTCATTTAAAATTATTAGAAGAGCAACCTGGTGAGAGCAATAATTCACCCAAGCTTTTTTATCTATTACTTAGTCCTTTATACCATAATAGGACTTTTCTATAAGCTTACGTTTAATACAAACTGAACTTTTTAAGAGACATCTGCAAGATGTCAATGTTTAGTTTATTGTAGAACTAGCTGTTGCCCGCGACTTCGTCTGCGTTTGATTTTGTTTTTTCATGTGGCATTAAATTTAGCTGTAGTTCTAAAAAAAATTAAAGTATTCAGTATCGCTAAGCCTTAAATGAGGCGTTTTCTATTTTCCGCTGAGGAGTTCTGTCCTCTATCTCCACACCACATTCAGATCCACACAAAGTTTTATCAAAATTAAACACAAATATTATAACCTCTATAGTACAAAAATACTTATTTAAATCGGTTATAATTTGTCGGAGTTATGGTGAAAAATCGTCAAACACATTCATCCCCTCTCCCAAAGAAACCGAGCTTTATGTCGGGATTAAAAGTATCCTATATTACTTCTAACACTTCCAAGAATATGTGTACAAAGTTTCATGAGGATCGGTTAAGTAGTTTTTGCGTGAAAGCGTAACAAAAAAACTTACCTTGATGGGGATAGGCATTGTATGTAACATGTATGTTTAGTACTAATATGAACCATTTAGCAGCTGAGAGTAATTATTTTACCTGTAATGTTCTAAGCGTTCACCATAAAATGTGTAAATTGGGAAAAAGTTTGGGAGCTAACACTGTTGCTAACATTCCGCGGGTGTATTGTGAGACGTGCGTGGGGCGTTTTCACTGTTATTGGACACAATGCACCGCATACAATAATGGCGGGATGAGGATTCTGTATTTTCTTAATTCAATACGCAAAAATATTATAGACACCTTTAAAATTTTACGAGAAATTTTTCAAAAGCTTATTATGTAAACGAAGCATTTTTAATTCCACAAAAATATAGCCCTTGACCGCAATCTCACCTAGGTAATAAGTGATATAGTTGATGCGTCACAGATTGTTTTTTTTTATTTGTTAATAATTGTATGCCAACGAGGTTGAAGCTGAATTAAAAACGAGAAAGCCAAGATCCGCTAGGCTACGCTAGTCCGTCTTTTACGTAAAAATGTACACTGTAGTGAGCGGATGGCGACAACTATATGCGCTAACTCAAAACTAAAGTTAAGCCAGAACATAATAATAATAATAATAATTAGATTTATTGCATAAATACACGTAGATAATCATATTTAGCCGCATGTTATTTATTTTAGCACCATCTCACATTTTAATTTATAACTATTTACATAGCACCCTGGTTAGAGCAATAATGCACACCCAAGCTTTTTTATCCTGTTGATAATCCTTTATACTATAATAGTACGATTCTATAAGCTTTCGTTTAATACAAACTTGAAACTTTTTAAAAGGCAGCGATCCTGTTTTCTGAGTCCCAAGGTCGTGGGTTCGATTCCCACAGCTGAAAAAAGTTTGCATGCTGAACATGAATGTTTTTCAGTGTCTGGGTGTTTATCTGTTTATTACAAGTATTTATGTATATTATTCATTAAAATAATATTCATCAGACATCTCAGTACCCATGACACAAGCTACGCTAAATTTGGGGCTAGATGGCGATGTGTGTATTGTCGTAATATAATATATAAATAATAGATTTATTATTCAGGTATTGTCGGAGGGTGCTGCCAGAAGGTGCCACGACGTGTCTGCCACTATGTTACTGCCTTATTGGCAAATACAGAGCGCCTGGCTTCTATTATAAGGTAAAACATTTAAGAGCTTTTCTTAAAACTAAAAACCTTAATCATAATCATTTATTTGCAAAAAAAACATGTGAAATTATATATGTTACAAAAAGAAGTTACAATGCTTTAGCCAATTTAAAGTCATGCAAATTAATTAATTATTAAACTAATATTTCAGATTAAGTCAATTATATGCTACTATCTGTTGCCCGTGACTTCGTCTGCGTGTGATTTTGTTTTTTTGATGTGGCATTCAATTTAGTTGTGGTTCAAAAAGTATTCAGTATCGCTAAGCCTTCTGAGTTCTCTTCGGAGTTCTGTCCTCTATCTCCAACCACATTCAGACCTACATAAAGATTGGGCACAATTAAACGCATAATATAACCTCTATAGTACAAAAATAATTATTTAAATCGGTTATAATTTGTCGGAGTTATGGTAAAATCGTCAAACACTTTCATCCCTTCTAGTCGAGATAAAAAGTATCTATATTACTTCTAAGACTTCCAAGAATATGTGTACAAAGTTTCATGAGGATCGGTTAAGTAGTTTTTGCGTCATAGCGTAACAAACTTACATTGACTTTTATAATATTAGTAGGGATAGGGAAGTAGGGAGTAATAGGTAAATTTTATCATAGTTTAATTTTACGTCCGATTCTCTATAATTACATTGGATTTAATTTCGGGACTTCTATAACTTATCAAAAAAGTGTTCAACTATGGAATAATTAAGTTTTTTAATACGACAGCCTTTTAATTTATGTTTTTAGCATAGATGTACTGAGAAATTTCTCAGTAAGCTATACCTATAATGCAATCTTAGGTGCCATATCAAAACAACTTTTGCCAAACTGCGTTTCTGCGCATTGAATGCTTTAAAATTTTATAACATATTTAAATCAGATACAGCCCAAACATCACATACAAAATAAAAATCATGTGTCTCACTGTGTCACTTTATTACTCACTTGTGTGTTACTTTATTAGGGGAGGTACGCGTCGCGTAACATAGGTATTATGCGCGTATCGGTCTTTTAACTTCAATATGGTTGTTGTTTGTCTGAAAAAATAAATATGCTTCTTTCTATTGAATATTTTTACAAGGCGATTCCTCATGAAATATACTTACGCATCCTTAATATTTATTTCGTAATTCGGTTACACGTTATATAGGCAGTAGAATATCTTTATAGAAACGGCACAAGTTCAGGGTGAAAAAAATATTTAAATGAGAGTAAAATTTATTTCAGATTCTGCAAGAAATAGAATCGCATCACGGCAATTCCGAGGTGGAAATAAATCAAATACTACATCAACTGTTCGAAACAGATTTTCCAAATCCGGGCGAACAAATATCAATAATGTACACGAACACCTTATCGAGAAGTCCTAATCGATACTCGATTAGTTTGGGCGATATACACAAGTGTAAAACTATGCCCGACCCCAGGAGGAATGAAAGTACGGTGAACGTTTCCGTCACGAAAGAGAGTTTGACGGAGAGTCCGGAAAGATCGGAGAAAGTGGATAGTGAGCTTTTTATAGAAACGGAGAGTCACGCTTTACCGGAATACTACGATTTGGAGAATAATAATCATCCGAAAAGAGTCATGTTGAGTTTAGAAGGACCGAGGTGAGTTCTAGTGGAATTATATAAATTAATCTACTTTATTTCATTAACTGTACATGTATTTTGTGATTATAAAGTAGCAGTTTGATAGCACTATTCGCAGAAACTACATGTTACCCATTCAAAATACTATTTTTGGTTTAAATATATTTGAGAAACAATATGAGCTATATTAAATCATGATAAGGCTATTGTGCCAATGACAATGTTGAAAAGGAGCAGTAGTTGCTCTTTTTTTTCAAGAGCAAGTTTTTTGCCAGCTCGGTGGAATCTGCCTTCCGAACCGGTGGTAGAGTCACTACAAACAGACCGACTTGACGTTTCAAAAGTCCTTATATTAGGCCTAGTTTAAATAAATAAATTTTGAATTTACTTCCATATTATTTACAAGCTGTTGCCCGCGGCTTCGTGTGCGTTTGATTTTGTTTTTTCATGTGGCATTAAATTTAGCTGCAGTTCTAAAAAATAAAATAAAGTATTCAGTATCGCTAAGCCTAATGAGGAGTTTGCTGCTGTCCGCTGAGGAGTTCTGTCCTCTATCTCCAACCACAGTTTGGGCAAAATTAAACACATTATAACCTTTATAGTACAAAATTAATTATTTAAATCGGTTATAATTTGTCGGAGTTATGGTGTAAAATCGTCAAGCTCTTTTTCATCCCCTCTTCCAAAAGAACCGAGCTTAATGTCAGGATAAAAAGTATCCTATAATACTTCTAACACTTCCAAGAATATGTGTACATAGTTTCATGAGGATCGGTTAAGTAGTTTTTGCGTGAAAGCGTTAAACTTACATTGACATTTATAATATTAGTAGGGATAGGGATTTTTTACATTAAAATTGAAATTGTTTCTTTAAGGTTTCCCCACGATGTTTTCTTTCACCGTCGAACCAAGTGATATTTTAATTATTTGGCGGCCGATTGGCGCAGTGGGCAGCGACCCTGCTTTCTGAGTCAAGGCTGTGGGTTCCATTCCCACAAATAGTAAATTAAAAGTATATTAAAAGTATATTATTCATAAAAAATATTCATAAGCCATCTTAGTACCCATAACACAAGCTACGCTTACTTTGGGACTAATTGGCGATGTGTGTAGTGTAGTAGTAATTTAAGACGCACATCACTTTAAAAAGTTAGTGGTCCCCCGGTTCGACCCCCGGAAGTGAAGTCGAGCTCCTACCCACTGGGCCATCACCGCTTCTATAACAATTATTTATTTATTTTTTATTACTATAATAAGTACACATACATCAGTTGTACATTGAACGCACTTACAGCCAAGGTCATACAAATTAATTTATATACACGTAAAATTATAACTTAAAAAAAAAATTGTCGGTATGTTTGGGTGAATATTTCACTCCTAACTAGATAACTGGAATAGCAAGACAATAATAATAATCTCTTTATTAAGACAACTAAGGTCCACCTTTGTTAGTAATACAACTTAAACGACTGTTAGTATTTATTAATTATATTATAGAATTATATTATACTATAGGATAAATTCAAGACAGTTTGGCAATGAAGTCCCGAAAAGCGTGGTAATATAATGTTCACACTGGTTGCAGGACCCGCGTAATCAAGCGCCCCCTGGACCCTCGCGCCGACGAGGACAACATGTCGGTGCTGCTGGACTCGTTCGGCGCCGGACTGGTCATCAAGGTGTTCGGCTCGCTGCTGTTGGAGCGGAAAGTCATCGTCATGGGCGACCAGCTCAAGTGAGTCGTCATTTGTTGACGGCCGATTGGCGCAGTTTGCAGCGACCCTACTTTCTGAGCCCAAGGCCGTGGGTTCGATTCCCACTACTGGAAAATGTTTGTGTGATGAGCATGAATGTTTTTCAGTGTCTGGGTGTTTATATATATATTCTAAGTATTTATGTATATAATTCATAAAAATATTCATCAGGCATCTTAGTACCCATAGTCGTAGTATATTTGTTTGTATTTATTGCATAAACTGT
The DNA here is from genome assembly GCF_905163445.1 of Pararge aegeria. NCBI lineage: Eukaryota > Metazoa > Arthropoda > Insecta > Lepidoptera > Nymphalidae > Pararge > Pararge aegeria. Next base: position 18,111,058 of record NC_053191.1, read on the forward strand.
GTACATATCCCATTATAGATATATATCCTATTATAGTATTAAGGACTACGTCAACGATAAAAATGCTTGGGTGTAAATTATTGCTCTAACCAGGTTGCAATTAGTTTTTTTTTAAAGGACAATGTGTGATGGTGATAACAAAAAAAAAATAACAACCGGCTAAGTTTGTTGTGGGCTTCTTCTTAGACCAGGGCGCGTTCGGAACCCTCGTAGCTTTAGTTTTAAGTTGACGAATTTATTTATCGCCATCAACTCACTCCTATGTCATATTTTACATTTAATGTACACATCAAAAGTGCCATCTATATGTGCCTATTTGAATAAAGAAATATTTGACTTTGACTTTGACATATAATGGTCTTCTGAGCCAAATATGACTTAATGTTTGCCATTTCAGCCGTGCAATATCATTCAAGCTGTGAGCTTACAAATAGTTACATATTAAAAAAAATCGTGTGCGTACTTATGTACACGCGTTAGAAGTTATACTTCTTTGGCGTAACAAGATAAAAATCTTTTAAAAAATTTGACCTTATTCTACGTTTGGCCTTATTCTACGTTTGTAGAAAAAACGATACTAACAATATAAAAAAGGTGATGTTTGAATTATTGAAAGTAAACTGTCAAACCTTTTCTAGAAAAACTAAAATGTTGACTGTAGCTAACTTCGTGGTGTCGGTTTTTTGTGACGGTGTGCGCGCGCATCGTCACAAAAAACTACTATTATTATTATTTAAATTACATAAATGCTGACTACCGATAGGAGTGAAAATTAAATCTATATTCTATATTACGAAGCTCATTGAAAGCGTCGCCGATGTCGGATTCCAGGATTTTTGTGCACCCAAAAAGTAGACTGATGTGAAAGGCATATACTCATTTTCGGCATCGACGGTAGGAGAGCCGTAGCTTAATTGGAAACAGCGCTCAGGCCGTGATTGCAAGGGAGTCGCAGGTTCAAATCCTGTCGGTTCCGAAATTTTTTATATGCATATTAAATTTATAAAACCCAAAGATTGTTCAAAATTTTCTGCTGAGTTTCTTGCCGGCTTCTTCTCGGTGGAATCTGCCTTCCGAACCGGTGGTAGAGTCGCTACAAACAGACATACTTGACGTTGCAAAAGCGCTTATATTACCTGCCTACTTGAAAAAGATGAGTTTAGAATTTGACTTCGAAACATTTCAACATCTGTTTCTCTCCCAGCGTCATCTCATCGTGCATGGAGGCCCTACAGAGCTGCCTGTACCCCTTCGTGTGGCAGCAGCCGCTGATCTCCGCCATCCCGTCGGAGATCCAGCGCGACGTGCTCACGGCGCCGCTGCCCATTTTGGCGGGCATGCTGGCGCACCACCATCCCTCGCAGTTCGAGGAGGTGGGTACCACTCGCATAATTGTCATGAGTCAGCATCATCAACCCATCACCGGCCCACTACAAGTCATGGGTCTCATCTCAGTTTAAAACGGTTTTTAATTAATTTTCATTTATCTTTTCTATCTATATCCAATAAATCATCGCTTCCTGAAGCGTGATATTTCAGCCCTCCCCCCCCCCCACTTTCGGGGGGCCGATTTCGAATCCCTGTAAGCACCGCTAACTTTTCTAAGTACTTCATTTTAAGTAATTAATTGCTTATATTTGATTGCTTACAAGACCAAGAATTGAGATAGATGTACGCGGAATTGGAACTCGGTCCATCCGAAAAAGAGTCGAGTGTCCTACGCAGTAGACTATCACCGCCGCGATTTAATGAGTATTAATGGCTAGATGCCAAGGTACAAAGGGGAGGTTTGGAGCTACAGAATATTTTGAGGGGAAGTAGCCTATGAGAGCAGGGCGCGTTTGGAACCCTCCTCCAAGCTTTAGTTTTAAGTTAACGAATGTATTTCTCACCATCACCTAACATTAAAGGTAATATATTATATGTACGGAGACTACATAGGTGACTGTGATTGGTCTACATCAATAAAACTTTTCGAATTTTAATTTGGTATTTATACTTTAGGTCGAGAGTCATACTTACGCTAAGCTGTTCTATGAAGGGCCTTCCGATTATATTAAATGCGAAAGTATATTTGTCTGTTCTTTCTTTTACGTCCCAAATAAGCAACCTATCTTCTTACTTACTGGCATACAGTTTTAAATGACGGAGAGGTACATAGGCTTATTTTCATTCCTAAGAGAACGTTCCTCAGAGATTTGTAAAAGAACCGTGATAAACCCGTCTTAAATCTCTTAGGAATGTTTTGCGGACAAAGAACGCAAGCCGAATTCGCAATCAAACAACGAAGCATCGAAACAACAATTTAAGGAGAGCACTGTCGCCTGTAATACAGGTTTTTACCTAAATCAGGGACAGTAGATTTTAAATGGCACCATTACATACATTTATTACATACACACCAATATAATTTGTGAGGCACGCATTTGTTTGTATTAATATTATAATAACTACTTTACATTTTAAAAACTGTATGTACCCTACATTCTTGTGAATAAATAAATAAATAAAATAAAAAAATAAATAAATAAATAAAAAAATAAATGTTGAAGCTATCCTGCTTTACAGGTACCCTTTTAAAACCTAGGCAATTTACTCAGAGACTTCGAAAATTAACCCTATATAAAAGGCCTCTGCAATGTGTAATTTTTATGGTCAACCATAAAGGTGGAATTAAAAAAATCACCATTACTTAAAATGCAACGAGCTTTTACAGTTTGTTGCAATAATAATAAAATAATGTTTTGCAATAACGTTTTAAATATATTTTAAGAATTAATAATAATAAAAGTTTGTATTTGCTTAATTAAGATTTATGCGATTTTATTAATTTACAAGACCCGACCACGCGTTTCTTGTATCTGTATTTCCTGTGGTTTTCTCAATTCGCAACAAAGCAATATTGCATTATAAATTGAGATGTGAACTATCCTATCTCCTCAGTTTAGTGGGAACAAAACACAATAAAAAATGAAAAGTTAAAAGCTGTTCTGTAGTTTCGGAGTTTATCCAGGACAAACATCGTGACTCTGGAATGATATATAATAGATTAATATTTGTTTCGCCAGGGCATGCTGATAGACTTGGCCCACCCGTCCAAGGTGCTGTTCTATCAAGGGGACGAGTCCACCATCGTGCCCACAGCCAGCTACAAAACCCTGAAGACCTCCCTACAGATGGAGTCGAAGACGAAGCCCGAAGACACCCGGACGCGCAACGTGATGATCTCGGAGGCGTTTTTACGATTCTTCGTCGACATCTTGGGTGATTTCTGGCGGTTCTTCTCCGAGAGGGAAATGAAGGACGGCGACTTGGGGAAGAACGGTGTCGTTTTTGATGTGAGTATTTTTTGTACTATTTTTTTTAGTAGAATAATCAATTTTGTTATTAAATTTGGGGTCTTTAGCGTCTGTCTGTTTATCTATATATTATAAGTATTTATGTGTAATAATACACAAATACTTATATTATACTAGCTGTCCCGGCGAACTTCGTTCCGCGGATAATTTTTTTTAGAACATTTTCCTGTGGACCAAATTGTGAATCTAAACCATCCTTGAATCCCCTTGAACTCACACGAAAAATTTCATCAAAGTCGGTCCGGTCCAGCTGTCTAGAAGGAGTTCAGTGACATACACACGCACACAAGAAATATATATATAAAGATTCTTATTCATAAAAATATTCATCAGTAATCTTAGTACCCATAACACAAGCTACGCTTACTTTGGGGCTAGATGGCGATGTGTGTATTGTCGTAGTATATTTAGTATTATATTTTTTTTTATATATATTAAACAATACTTGCGATGATATACTATCATCTAAGACATGGGATACCGCTTCCGCTCGCTCGCTCAAATTATTACGTTATTTGAAACTCCCAAAAACAAACAAACATCCCGAAAAGCAGGAGAATATGTATGGTGTAATTTAACTTGTAGTTTAGTGGATAAACAAAAAAATATTTGCACGTTTCGCTCCGACGCCGGAGCATCCTCAGGAGATGTTGACTTTACAATGAAAAATTTGCTAAGAAGAGGCATTTAGACCAACGTGGACAGCTATTGATGATGATAACTATATAGAATCTAATGGAGTGTGTTTTCTTTACAGAAAGAGGCATTCATCAAGAATGCATCATCGAAACAAGTGCAGTATTTCCTCGAGTGGTTCACGGAGACGGCCATGTTCAACCATTTCATACAGAACATGGCGCTCTGCTACCACGACCTACCGCTGCCGAGCGATTACATCAACACCGACTTAGTCGACACCCCCCTACCTAACTACTACGAACTGTTCCACGAAAGGGTCAAGAGCAGATCCAAATCCGAGAAGAGCAGCAATAAAATAGATTACAAAAATGCGGTCAATAAAAAAGTTAGGTTGCTGAAAACTAAATTGCGTGATCTTGTTACTTAATCATAAAACGCTTTAAAATTAGGTATTGAAATTAGAGCAAAAAGTGGATTTCAATTCGGAAATTTAATTTGGTTTCCCAGTTGAAGTTTAAACTATTATTATTAATTCGGTGTATAAGAAGCACCCTACAGAGAGTGCAAGCGCCAGCGTGCGGCGGTGTGTACCACATTACATTGAGTGAAAAAATATTCGAATAGGTACTCAATTTTATCAGCCTTTTCAAAACTGCTATAAATGTTTTAATGTTCAATTCATTCAATCTGAATGTTTGTAAAATGAAAATCAGTAGCACTGAACATACAACTTTAAAACAAAGTAATTTAGAGCCATTTTACTTTGGCGTTAGTTTTTCATACTTATGTTGTAAATCTTATACGAATGTCGGTTGTCTCGATCATCAAATTTATATCTCATTTTATACAATGCTTTTCGATATTTTTTTTTTTAGTTTTAAAATATTTTGAAAATGGAATAGTTTTTACTTAGTTTTATTTCACATTCCTTTACGTTTTTTTAAGTTACATAATTCTTTTTTTTTTAAATGTAAACATACTGTACAAAATTTGTGAACATTTTTTTACTGCCTACATTTCTACATCATAAGATGCTGACTGTCGATAATTATTATTTAATTTGATTTACGTTGTATTGTTAAGCTTGTAGTTATTCGCGGCTTTGTCCGAGCATAGTTTCTGTTTTCCCGTTTCCAGCGGTATTCGTCTTCAAAAAGTCCTCTACCTGACCTTGAAAGTCCTGTAAAAATCGGCTCAGCAGTTCAAAAGATCGAGAACAAAAGTCGCGAGTGACTACTAGTTTCGAAATAAAAATCTCTCGTGTACTATTTTAAAAAGTAAGGCTTTTAAATTATAATCTAGTTATAAAAAAACGGTGCCTTAAAATCATGCCTTTTTAAGTTAAGTATTTTAATGGTGCTAATTAAACTATACACATAATTTCGAATAAATTAAAGAGCTGTAAAATTAGTATCCACAAGTATTACTTTTTTGAGCTGTCATTTTAGAGAGTTGTGTGAAATTAGCACCAATATCAATTTTATTACTGTTTATAGTCTTCCAATTTCTTGTTCGGCCAATTTCACAGCCTTCGTGTGTTTGAGTGCCCGTAATATAAGTAGGACGTTTGAATACTGATATGTTTTAAACCAGGTATTCAGGAAAGGATATGGATATATCGAAAAACTTACAACGATATGTCATTTTGAATATTACGCTAAACATTTTTTCTTGAATCCTGTGCAGTCGTTGAAATTATATCGTATTTGATACATTTTCGACACCTGATATTTTATGTATCCAAATAATAAATATCGTGCGTCGAAATTTGTTTCACCTCACTTTTTAGCTACGTAAACATACCTTCTATGGTCGAGCCTGACGTCGGTGCTAATTAAAGTTCATCCAGATTACTCAGTGACTCGTATGTCTTCTATGTTTTGTATTAGATTTTTATAGTATTTTCTTTATTTTTATTTTTGTACTTTTATTTCATTTTATTTATTTATGTCTTAGCTGCCGAGCAAATGTCTCTATGTTTCGTTAAATGGTGCAAGCAGCGTCTCGCACGTACCAAACGAACTTTAACGTCGAATGTACGTTTAAAATATTATGAGCCGTTTCATGTAGAGTTTAGGTTAAATTTGGTTTGCACAATCGTAGAGTAGGTAAATATAACGCCTGGCACGCAACGCCTGTTACCGAAGAGAATCTTCTTTTAATTATTCTTCCTGCTAATCTACTTTTCCATGAATCAAACGTTATTGTTAAATTCAAAAACAATACAAGAAATTAGGAGACTGTAATGAAATCTGCAGTGCCTTTTTAGTACTATAATTTTAAATGTTACAGCTTTATAAGTATTGATATCCAGCGGTATAAGTCCAACGTTGGTAGACTCCCCATTGACGAAGGGACTATCAAACGAATCGATGGACTCAAGCATAAAACTGGAGTAGGAAATCTCTACAAACCCCTACGTCCAACGTTGGTCGCCCATCGCCGCCAATGTAGAATAAATTATCCCAGTAAACCACCAATAAATTAACCATGTATGCTGTCCAAATTCCAATGCAATTTGTTTAAACTATATAATTAAATACATATCATTGTTTTAGATCTGTTTGATTGTATAATTGCCACATTCATCTGGATGAACATTATTGGATATACAACGTGTAAATGAAAACCGAAATAATACTTCGTAGGCCTCAGAGATACATTATGTACTGTCTCTGAGTATTATCTGTGAAACCGAAAACCAAATAGTTTTGAGTAAACCACTGCCATAGTTTTTACTGTAAATTAAACTCATGTGGCTTCTGTCACTTTATTAGGTACGCGTCGCGTAGCGTAGGTACTATGCTCGTGTCGATATTGTATCCTCTATAGGGTTGTCAAAAATATATATTTTTTAATGTATGGAAAACAAGGTATGCCTTTTTTGATTTAATATTTTTTTTGTTACACGTTGTATACTAAGGAAAACCTCTTCTAATTACTAGTACTGTCAAAAGTAAGAGCTCTAGAATTGGAATTAAAACATGGATGATGTTATCTTGTGATTTTTTTTTAAACTTTCATTTTAAGTCCACGTTCGTGTAATTCTAGTCTACTACTTCGAAACAGTCTAAGCGTAAATGGGTTCACTGCTTCAAAATTTGGCTTTATATGCGTTTCAATGAAAGGGGTCAGATACACCGTGTTTCTAAGATTTCCCTGGCGCAACGGTGAGCGCTGTGATTTCTAAATTGAAAGATCCCGGGTTTGACCGCCCACGAGGAAAATTTGGGAATTTATAATTTGATCTGTAGGAGACTTTCGCCATAGTTACCAGCGAGAAAGACGTGCATTTACGATACCTCGTAGAAACCGATTTGGGGTAATAAAACTACTGTAACCCTAACAGGTTAGTCCGCTACAATCTTAGACTGCGTTATCTCTAAACACTAGATAAGGCTGTATTAACTTGTAGAGAAATAAAAAAAAAATCTCTCGCACGGATACATCATTCTTGTTTTCATTCAGTATCTCCCGTAAGTAGTAATCGTTGGATAATTGCCCTTTGTTTTCGTCACAGTATTTTTAATCGTAGATGAGTTTTCTGACTCCATTTGTTCAATTTATCTAATCGATTAAAGAGCTTAAGAAAAACTACCTAAATAGCGCAAGTTTCCGATGGAATAAAATTTATTTTAAATGTAAAATTGACTCCCTATTTTAATTAGGCTGGTAAAATACACTTTTAAATCATCAGGTAAGTCCAAACATGTTCATCCGAATGAAAAAACGTTTTAGTTAAACGATGAAGAAATGAATGTTTTTTTTTACTCATCGTTTGCAGCTATGGTTTGATGCTTAGCAATTTTTATTTTTATTTTACACCTAAGTTATTGTACACAATTTTATCTATATATATATTTTAAGTCTTGTAAATATAACTTTTAAAACTAACTATATAAAATAAAGTAGTTATGTGAGTTTTGTCTTTAATTTCAACAACGAACCGAACGCTCATAAAAAAGTAGTAGTAGAATTTCTGTTTTATCGCAGTATGAAATAGCCCAGAACACCTTACGAAGTCTTCTTTGTATCTTTTAAGAGTTACTAGTTTGAGATTTTTTTACCTAAGTTCGATTGTGTGAAAGTCAACTAGGTTTTGTATGGAATGGACAAAGCGCCATCTAGTGACTACTGTTTCCAAACATTAAAACTATATCGCTCTTTCGATACCATACAAAACGCAGTTGACTACACACGATCGAATACGTAAAAAATCTCGCCCTAGGCAGTTAAACGTTATTTTTAATATATTCTATGATTTATTCTTTTGAATTTTTTTTTTTAAATTCTTAACAATGCTTAAAAATAAAATAAAAAACACAATTAAATATTTATAAAAAAAAACATCCACCCTCCGCTTGCGGGGCTTTTAAATGCCCAAGCAACCGGCGGTCAGGGCTCCAGAGTGAGAAACCTCCTCACAATACGCGCCGTTTCAAGGACTACTGCCTTCTGTATCCGACCCTTGATCCAACAACCAAGCGAAAGATAATAATATTAACAATTATTAATATTATTGAAGTCTTTATTTGTACACAGCTATGAAGTTAGGGAAATAAAAAGAAATACATAGACCGAAGTAGAATACAAAAGGCAGCGTCTTTGTAGCGATCTCGGCTAGGCAACCTTAGGATTATTTCGGCGTCGATGGTAGGAGAGCCGTAGCTTAATTGGAAAAAGCGCTCAGGCCGCGATTGTCAGAGATATGTCGCAGGTTCAAATCCTGTCGGTTCCGAAATTTTATATATGCATTTTAAATTTATATAATGTGAACGTATGTGTAATACCAACTAACAGCCAGTGATGTTTCTACGCGTCTTCCGCTGACTAAAAACAATGATAACCTTGCGCAATCGTCCGCGTAATCATCAATAAGCAAGCCCTTTAGCTGTCTATAACTGCCTCTCAGTCAGATTAAAATACTCGTATGAGAGTTTACATTTTTTGCGCATGTTTTTTGTAAAAGTAATAATTGATTGACCAATCAGATCCACCTGATGGTAAGTTGAAACCCAGCTCCTTTAAACAGAGGAACACTTTACAGGGCATGCAACATGTCGCCCATTTATAATATTGATAATTCCTCCAAGTGTAGGTAAAAACACTAATAAAAATTATACGTTTACATATTTTATAATATCAGTATGGATGTTTAAAAAAAACTTTGGTTTTTCGCTACCATCTTAGACTTCATATTCACTTACCACCAGGTGAGATTGCAGTCAAGGGCTAGCTTGTAGTGTAGTGAAAAAAAGTGTATCTTCTATAATCTAGGACAAACAACAAGTTTACGACGCCGTGTAACAGAATTATGAAAAAAAATTGAAGGATACATAAGTATATTTTATAAGGAATCACCCTTCAAAAATATTAAATCAAAAGAATATTTATTTTTCCATATAAACTAATCAAAAACATTCTAATTGCTTACTTATGAAAACTCTATTGAAGATAGAATACCGACACGCGCATAGTATCTACGCTACGCGACGCGTACCAAATAAAGTGACAGGAGTCACATGATTTTAATTTTGCATGTGATGTTAGGGCTGTATCTGATTTCTTACAGTAAAACTATGGCAGTGGTTCACTCAAAAGCTATTAGGCTTTCGGTTTCACAGATAAGTCTCAGAGACAGTACATAATGTACCTCTGAAGCCTGTGAAGTATTATGTCGGTTTTCATTTACACGTTTTATAGGATAAACTCCAACCATCATTGGAACAGCGTGTTAGGTTTATGCTCTCCTTCTCCTTTTCAGAATGAGTGTTTGCTTCGTGGTATTTAAAGATGAATGATGATAATCTGTCTATTTAACGATGTGAAATTCCATTTGAAATAAACCTTTCAACACAATAACTTAAAAATGTTTAAAAATCATTAAAAAATGATTAATTATATTACCCCAATGGTCAAACGAGATTAAACTAAATTATTCATAATTTTTGCTAGGAATGTATTTCATAACAATCTATGTCGCGGTCAGTTATAAAATAGAGTTATTTTGTAGAAGGCCTACAACTGCAGTTAAAATTTTTGGTTTGTGTTGTTACATTTTCTAGGTACCTATATCAGCTACAACCGATTGACGTCCACTTCTGGGCATAGTAGATATTCTCTTGTTTCCAGCGACTCGTTTGGTGTCGTCTGCGCACGCTGCGTTTACTGGTAGGTAAGAATTCGCCATTAAAGCACCTTGGGAGCCATTTATCAGTTTTCAATTCATTAGCTCGTGAAATCGGTACCAACATCGGTTACTATCACAACCAAAGAACCATTAGGGCTTTGTTTCACACTATTGCTGCCGTGGAATGTCGAAAATTAAAAATTCCCTCCTAATTCTATGCACATGAATCTATGCAATAAAAAAGGCATTTCCTCTCAACTGTTAGCAGTAGTTTATAAGTAATCTTTTATTAAAGCTGGCAAATTATAGAAGTGAGTTTTCAAATTAATGTTTCTTAGTGGTCCCAGTGTTGCCATTAATTAGGACAAGAAATAAGGAATTTTAAAAATATACCATTTTCACATTTATTCTGCAACAGACAAAATATAGAGCTTTTGATAGCTTGGTTTTAATATTTATAGATTCGATATTTCAATCGATTAGATTAGGACTGATTTCTTAATTTTATGTATTTCTTAACTGTTTTTCAAAACGATTTTAGAAAACGTTGTTAAAATTTGAGCTCCCTCATTGACTTTGAGATTCCGCCATGTTTACCTAATATCATGTTCTGCTAAGTTTAATTCCGAGAAAGAGGTCAAGCATAAAGCACGGACTGGAGAGATAATTCGTTTTAAAATCCTTCAATGCACTAACAAACAGTATTGCCAATAGTGCATCTAAAACGTGGTCGCTAACTGTGGGTTCTGAAAACGCAAAAGTAATAGTTTAGAAGGCGATGGAAAGCTATACGTAGTATTGCACACCTCATAAGCGAAGCGTTGAGGTGGGTATTACTGTCAGTTTACGCACATCGATTCTCCAACATAAAATGTCACTTTTTTACTCTTTATAGCTTTTATAAGTCAATATAAATAGAAAAATGTTGAGAAAAACACAATTTTTAACACGCATGATATTTTTAAATCTATTTTAATTAAAAAATTGTTTAAAAAAGTTCTGTCTTGGGCGTCCGTTTGTCTGTATGTGCGGATCCCGTATCTTGTGGTCACGATAACGAGCGAAATACTTCACTTATCGAGTTGGTTTTTTTTATAGGCTTCAGTATTTTGAGGAATAGAAGCCTATTACTTTTCACGGTATAATTATTAGTAGTTTAATTAATATTTAATAAATACTTTTACAAATTTACAAATAATCTCAATTTTATTGTAATGAATGAGATTATGAGGCATGCACTTTTGGATTTTCCAACTATTTCTTCCTTATCCAATCAAATAAAGTATTAAATGTAACAGTAATTTTATAAAGTGGGTCAAAAATTAAACATTTGATAACTAATTCATATTTTCCAGTTATTTAAAAAAAAATATTTAGGATTTTTACAAATACGCGCATAATTATTATTTAATTAATAAATAGATTCCAAGTAACAATTAAAATTATAAGTCAATTATAAGTCAAGTCTGAAATCCGTAAGACCAAAGCAATCGACGTAGATAAAAAAATTGCAAAGCCAAATCGTTGGTCCTTTATCCCTTGTCAGTAATATTTATTTATTCAACTACAAGTTAGTCCAGCAGCAGTGACTGCAATCTCACCTGGTGATAAGTAATGACGCAGTCTGAGACGGTAGCGGGCAAACCAGTTAGGGAGTATGGCAGAATTATTAAACCAATATCCCTAAGATAGAGATAAATAATTGAGAGTCAACTATTGTCTCCTTCCTATGTAGAACACAGCTAAATATAGCTCTTGCATAGCTTGTATTACCTATGCTCTATAGTAATTCATCTTCAGCACCACAGAATGAGAAAGGCTTAGGCCGCCGTCCACCACGCTAGCCCAGCGCGTATTGGTAGACTCCACACGCCTTTAAGAACGTTATGGAGAACAGGCATGCAGGTTTCCTTACGATGTTTTCCTCTACCGCTAAAGCAACTGATATTTTAACTACTTAAAACGCACAAAAGTTAGTGCGTGCCGGGATTTGAACTCGGCCGCCCTAAAGTGAAGCCGAAGTCCTAAGAACTGGGCTATCACCGCATTTCATTTTTGAAGTGAAACTGCTTTAGAATCGTTGTGATTTCAAACTCGATGAAACGAAAAAATGAGTCCATAGAGACACAAACACATAAATGTATAGGACAGATTGAGATAGAAAACATTATAATTTTTTTTACCTATTCTAGTTACCATGGAAACGAAATATTACCTATAATATTACCTTACATTTATCCTAATAGTTCTGATACTCTACATCCACCTCAATCTCTCGTAGGCTACTTTTCAGAAGTTACACTTCTGTGAATAAATTGCACAGGATTTTTTTAAATTTTCTAAAGCAATTATGTACACAGCTCTTATAAATGCCTTTTCAGTAGTTATTTACACTGCACACTGTGTAAATAACTACTGCGGCTACTGCGGCGTAGATATTAGTTCGTTTTATATATCTAAAGGCTACGGTTAATTCGGTGTCACCTTTCGAACGGCGTCTGCTATGTTCTTTACATATCAAAACATTATGTCGTAAGAAGTATGCCTTATTAAGTCAATTAATAAATTCCAAGCTATCGGTCAATGTTGAACTTTACGAAACATATGAAAGCCAGTTAGAGATGATTGTAAGAAAATTAGTAACTGGTTTAATTTACAATCACGGTTTCGATTCAACCCTGGTCGTGTTATAAGTTTAAAGAGAACTACATGTATTGGATAAATAAGATCGAATTTTAGCAGTAGACCGAATCCCGGGTGAACTTAATTCAAAAAATTCAAAATTCATTTATTTCAAGTAGGCCTAATATAAGCAGTTTTGAAACGTCAAGTCTGTCTGTTTGTAGTGATTCTACCACCGGTTCGGAAGGCAGATTCTACCGAGAAGAAGCCGGCAAGAAACTCAGCAGTTGCTCTTTTCCAACATCAACAATTTACATTTTGCATTTTAACATTCATTTCTTATCTTGTGAGAGCTGAAAGCGGAGCCGGATGCTTCCAAGCAACCTTGTCATTAAAAAAATCATCAATTGTATAGTAACCTCGCTGTAATAAATGTGTTTTAACAAATTCTTTAAACTTGTGCATTGGCAGGTCCAAAATCACCTTAGGAATCATATTATAAAAGCGTATACTCAATCCCAAAAATGATCCCTGTACCTTACGCAGACGATATGCAGATGACACTAATTTATGACCATTTTTTGTAAGTCGACTGTTTATCTCCACTTTTTGTTTATAAAGACTAATATGTTGTCTTACAAATACTATATTGTTATAAATATATTGTGAAGCTACTTAGGCTTGATATTGCGACTGATCGGCGAATTCTTATCGGCTATTCAACTTTTGTGTTAATATGCTTCTAGACATTAAGACCATGGTATCATCATCAACAATTCAACCAATTGGCGTCCACTGCTGGACATTGGTCCGCGGCCCCGGGCCTCCAGCGGCTCCCAGCGATACCAGCCTGATGTCTAGCTAGAACATATTTGATGAATAGTTATTTTTTTTAATTATTGCTGTCGCGCTGAGCCTGCCTTCCCCGGAGAGTGCGATAAAGAAGTATGTGGCTGGCAGACCGACGTCACCTTCCCCTTTTTTCTCATCCAAAACTAAGCTAATTCATCTATTTTTGGCATGAAAATTTAAAGAAAGAGTCTACGTTTCTCTTTCATTCTTTCATGTTCTTTTTTTACCTAAATTGTCTTTGAGTCCTCTGAAATATCGGGAAAAAGATGTAGGTATTATTATTGGTCATTTTAGAGGGTCAGGTTTTCTAGTGTTTAGTTTTTTAAGAAAAATAAATTACAGCTGTATGTCTAAACTAGATTTACGAAATAAAAATGATAGATTCCCCAGGGAGGTATAGGTGTAGAATCTTCTATAGGCACTTTTCTCCTAAATATGGATATTTAGACCAACGTATTTACTTCACTTAACCTACTACAGGCAGTAGCCTTGTTTATTGAAGTAGGTTTACTTCAGTGTGTAATATTAGTATTAGATAGACGAAGAGGTTAAAATTTAGTAATAGCTTGATCTCAATTTCCTTCCAATATCCTTCTGCTGCCGAAAACGGTTCGCATCACATGTTATTTATTGCTTCTTAATCATTATTTATTATTATTTAGAAGCGGTGATAGCCCAGTGCGTACTTCGACTTCGACTTCACTTTCGGGGTGCCGAGTTCGAATCCCAGCACCTCTAACTAAGTTAAGTACGTTTGAAGCAATTCAAATATCACTAGCTTCAACTGTGAAGGAAAATTTTTAACTAAGATTTTCGTGGCTAATCAACATTTCTTAAGTATAGTTCAACGGGTACTTACCACGATAATGATCCATAGCCACCGTACATGTAATTTTGATTGCAAGGCACATTCTACAAGGAGGCACCCAGCACTGGATAGAGCTACATGACCCTAAAGTTCTCTCCACCGACCGTCATTATATTCCAAGACTAGTTCGTGAAGCGATTGAAATTCGGAAGCAAAAATTTCAATCGTGAGGACGATTTCAAATTAGCAAGTGGAATCCGGTGGAAGAATTATGCAAACCAAGAAAGCATCGTACAGCTTTCTCAATTTAGGAGTGACGTTGTCAGTGTAGTGTGTCGAACAGTTCGTGAAATAACGGCAAAAAGAACACGAAAGCGGGTAGTCAGTTTCTGCCCCAGTGACATCCAACTTGACAACTCGTACTCGTATTACGCGGTCCCGAAATATCGACAAATCCAAAATATTATCGTGGTATGTACCCGTTGAACTATACTTAAGAAATGTGAAGGAAAACATCGTTAGGAAACCTGCATGCCTGAGAGTTCTACGTAATGTTCTTAAAGGAGTCTGTAGTCCATCCGCACTGGGCCAGCGTGGTGGACTACGCCCTTAACCCCTTCTGATTGTGGGCGGAGACCTGTACCTACTCTGTAGTGGGCTTGATGTGATGATGATTGTTTTATATATATTTATTTAAGTAATGAAATTTCTTTTATTTTGGGTATATGTATACCTTTATGCACTACCTAACTTTTTTCTCTAGTTGCTTTCTTCGCCTGGAAGAAATATTTATAAAGTGATAAGGCCAAATTGCAATGCTTTGTTATACTTTCCTTTTTATTACGTGCTTTTCGTGGTGTGCAATTAAAATAGGTATATTCATTCTTTCATTCATGCATTAATCCATTCATAGGCATACATGATGCAAACAAACAAACAAACACACTTTCGCGTTAATAATATTAGTATGGATTTAACTATTTGTAAGGCATATTATTTAGCCGGCAAAAAGTCAACATCTATGAACCACTCATTAAAATTTAAATAATTTTACGGAAACCCAAACTGAGCGCGTCTATTTTGTAGGAAAACGGATGCGAAATACAATAGTCATGAGTCATTTATGTATTAGGATTATACATCGAAAATACCTCACTGACATGCCATTACCGTCGTTTCTATGCGACGCTATAACACTATATACGGCAGGATGTATAATATACTCGTACTAGCTGACCCGCACCACTTTGTCTGCACTAAATCAGTTATTACAGGTTTTAAAATCTTCAAAAAACCTAGATACTAATTGTAGCGCCATCCACCAAAGTTTTATTTCCAAACTATATTCATCCATACATCTATCCTCATAAACTTTCGCATTTATTATATTAGTAGGACTTGCGACTTGCTGTTATCTGTGAAAAGTAAACCTTTATCTCTGACAAAATTTATTGGGTCTTCATTAAAATTAGACCAATTGAAATTAGACAATACATACAATCCAATTATTCAAATTGGTACAAATTTCATCCGATTTCCCGGGGGAAACTAATAGTTTATCGGGATTAAAAGTATCCTATATGTTGACCCTGAATATCAGCTACCACCATACCAAAATTTTATATAACTACGTTCAGTAGTTTTCACTCGATGCCCGGACAGCAGACAGACAGAAATTAAATAAAAATCAGTTTTGGACTCACTATCCCTATCCCTATACTTACTTTCTAATATTATAAATGTGACTTTCACGCAAAAACTACTAAACGGATCATCACAAAACTTTGTACACATATTCCTGAAGGTATTAGAAGTAATATAGGATGCCTTTTATGAATTACATTGTACAATTGATGATTTTTTTAATGACAAGGTTGCTTGGAAGCATCCGGCTCCGCTTTCAGCTCTCACAAGATAGAAAAATGAATGTTAAAATGCAAAATGTAAATTGTTGATGTTGGAAAAGAGCAACTGCTGAGTTTCTTGCCGGCTTCTTCTCGGTAGAATCTGCCTTCCGAACCGGTGGTAGAATCACTACAAACAGACAGACTTGACGTTCCAAAAGTGCTTATATTAGGCCTACTTGAAATAAATGAATTTTGAATTTTTGAATTTGAATTGGTAGAAACTTGGACGAAAAGGTATATTACGAAAATTAAGCTTAATTTGCTAAACTCTGCGAAAAGCAGGAGAATCTGTATGGTGTAATTCATAATTGCTTCAACCTTTATACTCCACACCAATCAGATCTTCGGCAATGTCCCCTTCATCTTCAGAAGATGTTGACTTTATAAGTAATAATTGTTAATTCTATTTCATTCCAGAAGCATTTCAATACAGAAGCAGGACGCCTGCTTCTATCCAATATTCGAAAAGTTATATGGTGTAAAAAGTTAAAAGCACTTAATATTTTGCTATTATAATTTAGATTTTGATAGCCGATTGGCGCAGTGCGTTTTGACCCAACTTTCTGAGTTCAAAGCCGTTGGTTCGATTCCCAAAATTGCATAATGTTTAAGTGATGAAAATTAATGTTTTTCAGTGTCTCGGTGTTTATCTGTATGTTATAAGTATTTATTAATATTATATTTATAAAAATCTTCATCTGCTCTCATAGCTTACACCTACGAGAAACAAAGAAACTTATATATTTTTTTTTAATTAGACCAAAGTTATTGTTAAACGAATAAAAGCAAGATATAAATATTTTCTACAACATTTTTAAGTCGGGGCCAAGTGAAATGTATAAAATTTCTAGGTAATTTCCTTGCTAGTTTATTTAAAAATGCAACAGTTTACAAAGTGTATACTTAGTTTGTGTATAATAGTTGATTTTAAGTTTTATTATAATAAAAAAACAACTCCTAAACTATTAAATATTTGTCTACACGAATCGAATGGGGCCTTTCCCACCATTGCGCGTATGGATTTTTTTTGAGTACTAAATACTATAAATACTATTTTTATCCGTGGAATTTCCCAATATTAGCATTCCATACTTCAACGGAATAAACATCCATAGTATGTAGTAAGAACAGTGTTTAGTGGTGAAGTTTTTCGCAATTAGTTCAGAAGATATGCACATTTATTTATTTATTTACATACTACTTCGACGTGTGATTTCCAATTACACATGCATGCACCTAGCATGCACTTAGTTATTCGTTTGTAGGATTTTTTTTTTAATTCTTACGTTGTAAAAATTTCAAAATCACAGGCTTTTTATTATGATTAATTTGTATGGATAATGTAAAGACATTTAAAACAACAAAAAAATCTATGAATGACTCTTGCTATAATCTGCAATCTGACATAACAATGACACAAGGATGCCATTCAGCGTTACATAACTTAGTACGATACAATTGCTCTATCGATTTGCATTAAATTAACGGAATGACGTCACACAGTTTAAAATAATAGTTCTTTGAAATTATCACATCGCCGAGTTCCGTTTTACGTGATGAGTTAGTTTTTTTTTGCCATACAGTAGCTTTAGTACATGACTTGCTTCCTTGCAATCGAAGAGTCGTTTTCGAGTAAGGAAATACTTGAACTAAGGAGTCAACTGGATCTAATTTTTATAAAGTTAAAGCTCATATTTGCCTACAGTTCTTTAGCTCGGGGTTTTGACGGAAAGTTTGTAAAACAAAAATTTAAACCGGGACCACTTTTTAAAAACAGCGCTCATCAGTCTAAAATAGCCTTTGGATGTTCTGCAAACTGTTTGAGCGAATAAAATACCTATGCGATACCGTACAAGATGAAGTTGTTACGAAAATTACGAGCTGAGATCGCAGTAGGTACGTGTTGTTTCAGCTGAATAGAGCAAGACTATCAAAGGAATCGGCCTTTACAAAGGAATGCGTTTATCACATTCATTAAGTCTTTGTAATACAAACTTGCAATCGTTGTCCCATTTAAAGCTCTAAAACTGATTAAAGTATTATGTAAGTTGCCTTTTTAGAAAAAAAAATTGGTTGTCTGTAAAGTCGGCTTACTGACGATAGTTGAACGTGACAACGTCGTAAGAAAATACTGATGGAATGGTTGCATGGAGGCCGTCTGTGCCTCTTTGTCGCTCGTTCCGCGCTCTCGCTTGCACTTCAAGCCTTGAATGGAACGCCTCAGAGCGAGGTAACGCCGCATGCGTCATGTTTTTTCGTGCGTGAAGCCGGCTCCATCGAATTATAAGACGTTGTCACGTCAAAAAAGTCTACCCATCCATATAATCACATCACTATACTAAATCAATCCATTACCGGCTCACTAAAGAGCACGGCTCTCCTCCCACAATGAGAAGGGGTTAAGGCCGTAGTCCACCACACTGGCCAAGTGCGGATTGTTGGACTCCATATACCTTTAAGAACATTATGAAGAACTCTCAGGCATGTAGGTTAGGTCACGATGTTTTCCTTCACCGATGCAGCAAGTGATATTTTAATTAATTAAAACTCACGTAACTAAGAAAAGTTAGAGGTGCTGGGATTCGAACTCGGCCTCCCGAAAGTGAAGTCGAGCTCCTACCCAATCACCGCTTCCACTATACTACAAAAAACACAAACTTATGAGCTTTTGATCAAAGTAAAGGTACTTGGGATAAGTACCAGTTTGTCAGTATTTTTATCCCTCTATCATAGCCCTAACGCTTTTGTCTGCGGCTTCGCCAAAATTTTGCTAAGAGCGGTTTAGCTATTAATATACTTATTACTTATATATTATTATACCCTGGTATTTTTCCAAGATAAAAGTATCCTTTGTCCATCTTTATATAATATGTGCCAGCGCTTACCAGAGCAGTTTCGCCATAGGAACTCCAACGTCCATCCGTTCTCTTTAGCTTTGCAAGCGGGTGTGAAAATTTTATACTTACAATTGGTCGACGAGACGCAAAGTTGCACGACACTCAAGTCTACGTTTACAGTACTGCTCACAACTAGTTTCATACTTGGAACTATTAGGGTTATAAGATAAAAATAAAATTAAAACAATTAATTACTCTGAAACTCGGCTTTGATATTACACTTAAGTAATTGTATTAATATGATAATTAAAATCTTGAGAATTAAATTAATTAATTACCGAGTTTTTCTCATTCCAATTACACCTGGATTCGAGAAGAATAAAATTATTGTGGTTTCTATGACTGCAAACTTTCGTGGAAGATATAAAAATATTGATAAGGCGTAATTTTACTGCCAGCGGAAAACCCAAACTGCTAAGAATATCCGGGTAGGCACTGAAGCGATGTCTTATCCTCTTACCTACATATATAATTCGAAAAGGGAGTAGATACCAGGTCGCCACCTATAAAAGCAACACTAATAACAGAATAACCATCGTTTTTTTAAAGTATCTGTATTTATAAAAGCACAACGTGACTGACTTACTGATTGAATGTCTAACTGACTAACTGACTGATCTATCAAAGTACAGGTTAAACTGCTGGATGGATTGGACTGCAATTCGGCTTACAGACAATTATTATGATGTAGTCCAATAAATAATAATATAATAATAATAATAACAACGTTTAATTCAGATAAAAATCCATAGCTACAGCAATAACAATTATCTTATTTACTATATTATAAACTAAAATTGGCCAAACATATAAATAATAAAAAATTAGGAATCTCCTAACTAAGGTAAATACCCTCTTGAGCACCTGGTGAAAGAAAGAAATAAAAGAAAGCAATTTTTGTAACCTGGTGAAAGAAATTTTTGTATATTCGTTACCCAAGGAGGAGTGTTATGAATTTTATATAAAGAAAGAATTTATCGTGAACTCAGCCGCCGGTACAAGCTAGTTATTATGCTATAAATATATTAGGAAATATCGATGTTTTCCTTATCTTGGCACCTTAAATGCCTCAAAATATAATAGGCACCTGGCCTATTCAACCGCATTTCCGGTTATCAATTAATTATATTATTTGAGATGATAGGTAGGTTATAATTGATTAATCAGTTATCAAATAGTGATTGTAGTTTTTTACTAGAAGATGTTATAACCTAGAATTGCTTGCTATACAAATTTACTAGCTGTGGCCCGCGACTTCGTCTGCGTTTGATTTTGTTTTTAAAGTATTCAGTATCGCTAAGCCTTAAATGAGTATAGTAGTATGACTGTCATGTGACTGTCAATTAATTATAGACAAATAATTTGCAATAGAATAAAATTGCAACTATAATTAAAGATCTAAGCTATCCTATCTCTTAAGTTGGACCAGACTGCTCACGGTGTGCCAATTTAATTTAAAATCGGTTAAGTAGTTTAGGAGTCCATCGCGGACAAACATCGTGACAGGAGATTTATATATATTAAGATTTCATCATTCAAGACTTTGAAAATATAAAAGAAATTTTATACATGTATCATTTAAAACTAAATTTCAATACCTTTATTTCGACGGCCGATTGGCGCAGTGTGAAGCGACCCTGCTTTCTGAGTCCAAGGCTACGGGTTCGATTTCCACAACTGGAAAATGCTTGTGTGATGAGCATAAGTGTTTTTCAGTGTCTGGGTGTTTATATGTATATTATAAGTATTTATGTGTATTATATTCATAAAAATATTCATCAGCTATCTTATTACCCATAACACAAGCTATGCGTAATTTGGGGCTAGATGGCGATGTGTGTTTTGTCGTAGTATATTTATTTATTTATATTATTCATAAAAGTATTCATCAGTCATCTTAGTACCCACAACACAAGCTACGCTTACTTTGGGGCTAGATGGCGATGTGTGTATTGTCGTAGTATAAGTATTTATTTATTCGTTTACTAGCTGTTTCCCGCGACTTCGTCTGCGTTTGATTTTGTTTTTTGATGTGGCATTAAATTTAGTTGTAGATCTAAAAAAATTTAAAGTATTCAGTATCGCTAAGCCTTAAATGAGGGGTTTGCTGCTGTCCGCTGAGGAGTTCTGTCCTCTACCTCCAACCACAGTATGGGCAAAATTAAACAAATATTATAACCTCTATAGTACAAAAATAATTATTTAAATCGGTTATAATTTGTCGGAGTTATGGTGTAAAATCGTCAAACACTTTCATTCCCTCTCCCAAAGGAACCGAGCTTAATGTCGGGATAAAGTATCCTATATTACTTCTAACACTTCCTAAAATATGTGTACAAAGTTTCATCAAGATCAGTTAAGTAGTTTTTGCGTGAAAGCGTAACAAACAAACTTACATTGACATTTATAATATTAGTGGGGATAGGGATTATTTATATTTATAGATCGACTATCGGTAAAATCAGACAGACTTGGCGTTCCAAGCGAATATGAGAAATTAAGTAGAAGTAGTAGCAGCAGTGGAGCTTTTTGTGACAGAGCTCGTCGGCTCCTTTCCTCCGACTAGCAGCAATGCTTTTCTCTGGTCTGAAGGGCGTAGGTCTGCTTGATGGACACGGGGCGGCGCTCTGTAGGACGTTTCCTTGCATGCTCTACGAAGTTTTGCTCTGTTTATTGGCGATTATTTTGGTGGAACAACATTCTTTTTTTTTTTATATATATATTAATAGCGGGCAAACGAGCAAGTGGGTCACCTGATGGTAAGTGATCACCGCCGCCCATAAACATCTGCAGCACCAGAGGAGCCGGCTATGCATTGCCGGCTTTTAAGGATTTTTTTTATCCGCCCCTTGAACAACCCCAGATTGTATCCCTGAGGAAACATCAGATGGGAGACCGTTTCATGGTTTGCAAGTGCGCGGTATTTCATTCGATTCATTCATTTTAACAATTATTCATTGTAAAATCAACATCTCCTGAGGATGCTTCGGTTTCGGAGCAAAACGTGCGTAATGTTTCCTACATTGCCGAGGATATGTTTGGTGTGGAGTATACGGATTGAAAAAGTTATAAATTACACCATACAGATTCTTCTGCTGTTCGCGGACCATAGCAAATTAATCTTAATTTTCATAATATATAATGGATTTCCGCAAAGTAACGCCTGCTTCCATCCAATATTTATCCAATTTCTAAGATGAGCCATCAGATTCTTGGTCCGTCAATGATTACTACGTGTGTGTGGTGTGTGTACTTATGTACACGCGTTAGAAGTTATACTTCTTTGGCGTAACAAGATAAAAATCTTCTCAAAAATTTTTTCTTACGCCTTATTCTACGTTTGTAGAGACACTGCCTATAGAAAAAAGATATTTAATACATTGAAAGTTCTATTATAACGCATTATTTAGTTATCTCATTATAGGATCACTAAGTTTTACTGAACATTCAAATTTGAGATTTTTTGTACAATTGAATCAGTTAAATCACCGGAATGAGCCCGCAGACTTTGACAATTGGAAGTGTACACTGTCAAACCTTATAGCTAACTTCAGGGTGCCGTTTTATTATGACAGTGTGCGCGCGCATCGTAAAAAAGTGAGCTGGCGGACAATGTATTCCCCTCTCACTCGGTTCTCACTACCTTCATCCTGTTAAAATCGTGTTACCATGTGCGCGCGAATTCCGTTACATCGTATAATTTCACTTCCATGATTTTTTCCTAACCCCGCAAAAGAAATATAACTTCAAAAACTGATCTAACGGACTACTTCACTCTGCGCTTTTCGAGTAGAAAAGGATAACTTTTAGGAGATTAGCTCATCCGTATAATCTATGAACTATTGAGCTTTTAATTATTTGAACGGAACGACCTTTAATGCCATTTATTATTTAAAATTGAATGTACAAAATATTGTTAACGAAAATATAATTGCTCCGGAAACGTATAACTCGATGAGTTGAGACTAAAATTAAAATATAATGATAATAATAGTATTGTGTTTATCTTTTGATAAGTTGAAATTATAATAACTGTTTTATTACTGATTTTGGATATGGATTCAATTTAGCTGCCTTACACCTAACAGGTAAGCGTGCTACCATCTTAGACTGACTTAGACACTCCTTCTACTTCTCCTTCTTGCGGGTCAGGTTCGCCTGGTTCCCGGTGTCACGTCGACCGGTTACGATCTATTCTAACGCCGCTGTCTAGATCTCCAAGCAAGTATTGGTTGCCGCCAGAAAAAGCACAGTTTGTATATAAATAAAAAAATAAAAACAGTCCGATTATTATTCCAAACAAATATTTAACAGTTTACTAGTTTTATACAACGTGTTACAGAATTACGAAATAATATTAAACGGTGCATAAGTATATTTCATAAAGAACACCTGTAGAAATTTTAAATCAAAAGAAACATATTAACTTTTCCATACAAACGAATTTAAAACATTCTTCATTTTATTTTGACTTTAAAATTAGTCACGCTTCTTCGACATCCATTCTGTATTTATGTACAAGAAACTTTACTTAAATATGCCTCTAGGCTAGTTTTTGGCTCTAGTGGCCCTTGTTTTGGTCACCGAGAGACCGAGTCGCCGGCGTTTAATCGATAGAATGGCTCTTACGCTAGTTTTCGCTAAACCTATAGAAAAAAAAATGTTTATCCAACTCTTACGTGATAACGGTTGATGTATGCTTAGGAATCTCCTTAGATAAGCCGTTTCTTATTTAGGCATCGCTTTGTCGTCGTTAGGGGAAACGGGCAGCCCCGTTTAATTTAACGGCCCCGTTTACGGCCAGGAAACTAGATAGTCCTCTCTGGAGGTGCTGGGGGGGTGCGCACATAGGCGCCAAGAGGCTCCCTCGGGCTTTTTAGTTATAGTTTTTAGTTATAGAATTAGTTGTTAAGCTAGAAATAAGTACCTACTAACATAGTTTAAGTTATTTGTCATACTAACACAATTATGGGTCTAATGGCCTGAAATAAAAGTTTATTTATTTATTTAATTTAGCCGTGACCAAGAATTCAAACTAACATTCAAAGATTTCCGTAAAACGATTTTTCCGCGCGATAAAGAGATAAAAAGAATTCAAGATTTGACTTAATCGTTCAATAATCTATGACCTACAAATACGTGACTGTCAGACTTATTTATAAAACATAAAATATACCGAATGTAAAGCTGGAAGGTACGTGAACAAATATTGTGTCTTTGTTATAAAGTTCAAGGCCTCGATGGCGGATTCAAATTTATATAAGATTGAGATCAAACTTTTACTGTGACCTCCGACTTGAACATCGGCTTATATGTACCTAACCTCCGCTAAGTAATTCGGATTATAATATTAAAAATAATACGAGCACTTAAACGATATTTAAGTCAAAGTCAAAGATAATGATAATTGGATTTAAAAACTACAGATAATTCTGCAAACTTTAAAAAACTAGGTACGCGAGTACTAAATTATTTGGTACAACTAAGTGCCGTCTTTGATAGTGGTTGATACAGAACCTAAAACAAGGGTGTAGAATAAAACTAAATTATATGAGAAGGATGGAGAAGAGTATTAATATATCTCACGTCTAATAGATTTGCGTGAGCACGAAGATAAATAAATAAATATACTACGACAATACACACATCGCCACCTAGCCCCTAAGTAAGCGTAGCGTGTTATGGTTACTAAGATGACTGATAAATATTTTTATAAATTATATATACATAAATACTTAGAAAATACATATAAACACCCAGACACTGAAAAACACTTATGCTCATCACACAAACATTTTCCAGTTGTAGGAATCGAACCCACGGCCTTGGACTCAGAAAGCAGGGTCGCTACCCACTGCTCCAGTCGGCCGTCACTTACACCATACAGATTCTCCTGCTTTTCACGGCGTATAGCAAATTAAACTTAATTTTCATAAATTATCAAACTGAATTTACGTCTCTCACATTCTCAAAAGTTTGTAACTTGCTAGTTTTTCTGGTATTGTGATCAAGTTGGATGCGAAGAATTTCTTGAGGTGTGTGCGATGATTGATAAACTGTTAAGGAAGCTGTATGGTTTCATGGCTGTTCTGAAGACTCCTAAAGCAGTTAGGAATTGTCCACAGGTCGAACTGCCCCTGTTTACCTTGTAGCTAACTAGCTACCTTTATTCTAGAATCTTCTTCGCGTGATAATTGGAAAGCCATTACGTTTATTGACCGATGCAATCGCTTGACATTTTCAAAACGGACCGTGAACCCTGCCGCTTTGATTTCAACCGTTTCCGAAGCTAATGTCGTTTTGAAAATGTATTTACCCTATTTACTATTAATTTTCTTATCTTAAATATAACTTGACTGGTTATGCTGCAACTCAAACGACAGGCTGTTGCATTTTTGAGCTTTAACACAGTTGTAGGTGAATATAAGAACAGTTGTAGATGAAGGCTTCTAGAAGAAATCTTTTTGCAGATGAAAAGGACAGGACGTGCACAACGACAGTGCGCGTCCTGTCCTTTTTTTAATTTCTGATGTTTTCCTTCACCGTTGAAGTTGATATTTCTATTGCTTAAAACGCACATAACTTAATAAGTTAGAAGTACGTGCTGGGATTCGAACTTGGCCCCCGGAAAGTAAAGCCGAAGTCCTAACCACTGGGCCGCACCGCAAGATGGAGGTAAAAGCTAGAAAAACTACTATTTCTTAAACTTAAGCAATAACTCTTAATAATATTAAAATATTTATTTCCTAACTTATTTGTGATTTGTAACTATTTCACGTGGAAACCGCAAATAAATTAGAATATTGCTTTCACGTGACGGTGTCATTGTGAAGGACAACGTAAATTAGCTAGTAGGTATATAACACGCAAAACCTGATGTCTCCATCGGGTAGGTTATAGCGCTAGCATTTATTGTTACTTAAATCCTTAGGTATTATAAACAATATTAGTCTTTATACAGTAATCCCCTTATACCGCATTATTGTATAACGCGACTTCCAAGCTCCAAAGTAAGCGTTACTTGTGTTATGTGTACAAAGATGACTGATGAATATTTTTATAAATAATATACACACATACTTACATACAGATAAACACTCAGACACTTAAAAACATGTTCATCAAACAAATATTTTCCAGCTGTGGGAATCGAACCCACAGCATTGGACTCAGAATACAGGGTCGCTGCTCAATGTGGAAAAAGTCTGTCTGCCTGTCTTTAAAGGACCTATGTCGATGAGGTTTATCGAGATTAAGGATACATAAGTTAAGACGAATGTTATGCAAAACCCAGAATAACGGCTACCTGCTAGGTTCAAGAAAATGTATACAAAGTAAAACAAAACACCATAGCAAAGGCCAACGCCCCCATTTTTATTAAATCTACCTTGGTAATTAATGGTTTGGTGCTATAAAACTAGCTGTATTATGAGGTTTTTTGACCCGGAGTCTAACTTTGAAACTCATATCAAAAGTGATGCTTACTTTGGGTCGAAATGGCAATGTGTGTATTGTATATTTATTTATTTGTTTATTATTTATTACGGTATTTTATAAATCCTGTTCTTAAGAACCGTATTTTTTCGTTGGCTAAAAAGTAGCTTATATTGTTTTCTGTCTTGCAACTAACTCTTTTCTTTTTTTTTTAAATATGGTTGACTGGTTGCAAAGTCAGCAGATGCCTACGAATGCTCCAAAATTGCAAATTTTACCCTCGTAATATACAAATGACCGAAGCTATATAATAGCTTGCAAAACAATAATCCTGTTCAAATAATAAAATAAATGATGACGAAAATAAAAACGTTAGACAGTTACAATTTTAAAATTGGTTTTGATATAGCCTGGATTTGAGTTTTTGTTTCTTAACTACTTAGGCTAATAGCTTAACACTAACAATCATATTTGGATCATAAATGCCCCAGACATCTTCATTCTATCAAAAGACGAGGCGTTGAATACCTTTCAGACATAATTTTTAGGGTCAAATCGCTGTATTATAGAGACAAGATTTACTACAAACTAAGGTATTTAACCAAGTAATTCAAATATAACTTGCTTCATCGGTGAAGGAAAACTTCGTGAGGAAACCAGCATGCCTGAGTGTTCTACAAGATGTCCTCAAAAGTGTGTGTAGTCTACCAACCTGCACTGGGCCAGCGTCGTGTACGTGTTCTCAAAGGAGTGTGGAGGACACCGAGTGTAGAGGATTCGCATTGGGCCATCGTGGTAAACTACTCCCTTAGCCCCTTCTAATTGTGGGAGGAGGCCCGTGCTTTGTAGTTGCTGGTAATTGGTTGATGGGATGATGATGGAGGTATTTAACAATTTTGTGAGTACTTTTCATGCTCAGACCAGCAGACTTGATGTTACTACAATAGCTTAAAGCAATATCATTTTAACACTCTTGAATTTTAATCCCTTGTTTAGGGAGACAAAGTTACGTCTAACAAAACTGTCATTTTAAAATAATACTGCTTTATGCGACGGTAGTCCGCCCAGAAGGTGAATTCGCATTTCCATTACCGGTAATTAAACTTATTATTTATTAGAGGAATGTGCAGCGTCCAAATAAACTCATGTGAGTTTTAGGATGCGAAGAATACTAACTTTAGTAGTTTGTGGAATAAAAAGAATAAATAAATAAAATGTTACTTTTTGACTGCAATTTCACCTGGTGATGATGCAGTCAAAGATAGTCCACTTATAAAACCTCAGCGTTCAAAATGGCTCCACGAGGTCGACAAAAGTCCTTTTGAAGTGTAGCATAAGTTAGGGGTTAAGCCAGTCAGGAAGACGGCTCGAGACGAATTTTTAATCGCCCAATAGAGAACTCGAAATTGTATAATTGTGGACAGTTATTTATTTATTTGCATAATATTTTGCACGCATTTAAAAGGTTATTTATTTGTGTGGAGGATAAAGTTCATCGCACACTTTTGGAATAACCGCAGACGCGCCCTCAGTTTTAACGTTTTCCCCTTTCCCCAATGTTGTCAAGCAGTAGCGCTGATGAAAAGATAGCGGCTCGACTACCCCGTCAACCTAGTTCTAAGTGGTTCGATTACCGACCACGAGGTCCCAGGTCTTGACAAATTTCTTTAAATAAGTACCCAGCCAGCAGTCTTATTACTGACTAGCGGTCCCTCGCGACTTCGTTGTCGCGAGTATAAGCTAACCTTAAAATATAGACATATGCTGTGTAGGACTTTTTTTAGAAGTTTAAATAGGCACCAACTTTGTCATACATGATTTAACTGAAACTTTAACAGTTTACGTGTGTGTGCTTACAGCGGAAGCTCTCAAAAGGAAAAAAACCCCGATATTAAAATTCTTCATTGGTGCTATGCTCCTATTGGTCTAAACTCGATGATATATAGACTATGGGCTATCCAAAACTGAAATAATTTTTCAAATCGGACCAGAATTTCCTGAGATCATAGCGTCCAAGTAAACAACAAACAAACTTTGCAGATTTTTATATTAGATAAGATAACGTATGTCACAACAGGCGTGAGTCTCACGACCTTTGCGTTCAAAAGTCACTTTTGCTTAGGTACAATAAAAATAGTGCCTCAGAGTGCAGGTTAAAGCTAGTTAACTAGCTTTAACCTGCACTCTGAGGCACTATTTTTAGCCTTTGAAATCTCGGTTATAAATAGTATATACAAAACGCCTGGACTGCCTCGTTTGTCTAGTGGTTAGCATGTCAATGACTGTTTTCGGTGTTAGGAAGTGTCCCTGCCTAGAATAGCACGTAAAGCCGTTAGTGCCGGTTATTATTTCTTAATTGTGGTAATAGTCGTTAAAGCCCACCAACCCCCAGGAGCAGAGTGGTGGGTGATACACAAAACTCAATCCCACATCATTAAGGTGTACCTAAGTGGGTACAGAGATTACTAATGGGTTCATATTAAAATGTGATAGTAATCCTTAACACTATAAT
This sequence comes from Pararge aegeria, assembly GCF_905163445.1. Lineage (NCBI taxonomy): Eukaryota > Metazoa > Arthropoda > Insecta > Lepidoptera > Nymphalidae > Pararge > Pararge aegeria. The sequence continues at coordinate 18,140,218 of NC_053191.1, forward strand.
AGGATTTCTCTGTAAACTTACGTTTTATATAAACTTTGAACTTATTGAAAGACATCTCAAAGATTTATTTCGGTATCTATATATAAAACAATGTTATGTTGGTTTGTGTACGCTTCAAAAACTCAAAAATTTCTGCACCGATCGATCTAAAATTTTAGCATGATATATAAACCGCAGCAAGGATTGTTTTTATCTATTTTTTGCATCAGTCACATATCCGCGACCGCGAAACTACAGTTTTTTTAACGATCGATCTACCAGTCTCCGCGCCATCTGCCGAAAGCGAGAAAACACTCGCTGATATATGTAATGTATTCTTTGTTTTGTTTCTCTTTTCTCAACCATTTCATAAAAATGTGTATGTATGTACTAGTTAGGTAACTAGTTTTTTATCAGATAATATACAATTTCCCTTGAACGATGTAGCAATTTTATGTAGCCTAGTAAACTGCACAACGAGTTTATATTTGCTTCTAATACTCATACAGTTACAGTCCATTTTCTCTATAAATCAAACCCTCTATAATTTCAAGCTATTTTAGCCTTTTTCCCCTGTGCTTGCATCTTCCCCTGTAGCTTGCTCCATACTTGTTCTATAAGAGAAATTTTTTGTCCGCGCCACATTAACATAAACTGCGTCTGAACAGAGCATGTTTCAGATCGTATCTTATGAACACATACATAAGTGTTCGCTTTAATTACTTTCTTTGTACAGCTAATTGACAATTAACAACCAATTCCGATAATTACAGACCGCAGTACTTAATTGATGGGAAATAACAATGGATGTGCGTCTGTGTTTCACAACGTATCGTACATTGTTATTCCAGTAATTCTAGAAAAACTTCTACACTACATTACTTCTGCGTATTATAGCTATAGCAGTTCCGTTGTCATTAGATAGTTTAAGGTAGGTATATCATAGAATAAGTTATAGTAATTAAAAGAATAGAAAATTATCTATATCTGCACATGAAGGCCGTAGTCAACCACGCTGGCTCAGTGCGGTTTGGTGGGCTTCACACACCTTTGAGAATATTTTGGAGAACTCTCAGGTATGCTGGCTTCCTCACGATGTTTTCCGTCACCGTTGAAACAAGTGATATTTTTTTAAAACGTTAAAGAAAGCGATATTTTAATTGCTTGAAACACACATAACTTAGAATAGTGAAAAACCGAAACGCACCTATAGTATATATATATATGCGTGCTGGGATTTCAATATGGCCACCGAAAGAAAAGCAAACGTCATATCCACTAGGCTATCTCACTATAGGGTTCATGTCTCCACTCAGAATTAGGAAGGGGTTTGGCTGTAGTTCACCAGACAAAGTGCGGATTGGAAGACACATGCGTTTGAGAACTTTATGGAATGCAGGTTTCCTCACGAAGTTATATTTATTACCTTAAATGAAATCAAAATTCAAAATTCATTTATTTCAAGTAGGCCTAGTTTATAAGCACTTTTGAAACGTCAAGTCAGTCTGTTTGTAGTGACTCTACCACCGGTTCGGAAGGCAGATTCCACTGAGAAGAGCTGGTAAGAAACTCAGCAGATTGCTATTTTCCAACATCTTTTTATAGTTTAACAATCTTTAGAATTTATCTGTTTTGAGAGAAATGAGAGCGGAGTGGCCTGCTTCCAAGCAGCCTTGTCGTTAAGGAATTCATCAATCGTGTAGTAACCACGATTGGTTAAATGTGTTTATTTTTTTTAATTTACTTAAGTTTAAACAATATATTAAATATTGTTTAAACTTAGGTAAATCCCCTTACCTTACCTTACTTAGGAATATCGCACATTTATTAATTTTAGTTAGAGTTGCGTGCCGGAGGTTGAACTCGGGCCCCTCGCATATGAAGCCTATATGAAGATTTGGTTTTATATATTAAATGCAATGTCTACACTCAGTTTAAAAATTATTGTTTTTGTTTTATTAAACTAAAGTTGTTTATATATTACCTAAGTGTAATGGATCGCTCTAATAAAAGTCCTGGATACATAAACGTTATTTATTTAAAATACAGATAAAAACATTTATAAAAAGACGAGTCAAAATTTATTTATTGATAAATTAAAAAAAAACAAAGTCAAAGCACTCGATCAAACCAGTATGCGAGAATTATTTTAATGCCAAATACTTATTATTTAAATACCCGTAGTAACATGTGAGCTGACATTTGGAGAACTATCAACTATCCCATCAGAGGTTATGAACATTTTGCATTTGTTGCGAATATAAGTACCTACTAGGGCATGTATTGTTTATACTACATATAAATAATAATTGAAAAGAAAAACGTTTACTAAGAGTAATTTAAAGCGTTGCACTGATTTAGAATAATTTATATGCTACGCACTGTCGTTCTATCACTCTAAAGATTTCCTTTTTAAAGAAAAGTATAATTATTTATTTGGCTAAATTTTTACACCATATCGAAAACAAATCAAAAATATTGTTTCTAAAGGATTATTGCTGAGTCTTAAAAATGTCCGAAAGAATAAGAATAACTGACTACCGAACACTTAATTGGAGAAATAGAGTGATTTTGCTGTTGATCCCACTAAAAACTCTATGTACTAGAGTACCGGATGCTCATGCATATACAACGCACACCCACTATTTCTAAACCCACTACTTGTGTACCACATCGTCGTTGGCCACCAGGCCGCTGCCACCTTCTCGGGCCTTTCATTTAAGGGGGGACGAAATAAACATAGTAAAATTTTAAATGGCAATGTTTTTACGAACTCGTAAAAAGTAAGAAATGGCTCTGAACTTGTAAAAAGTAAGAAATGGCTGATCTCTTAGCATTGTTCATTGTAAAGTCAACATCTCCTGAGAATGCTCGAGTGTCATAGCGAAACACGCGTAGAGAGTTCATTGAGAAAAATGTTAATAATGCGCACAAGAACAAAACAGAAATAAATAAAAAAGAACAAAGGCACAGGTCATTTTAATTTGTATAACAAAGGCGGCTTTATCTCTTATAGTGATAAGATCTTTTTGGTGACGAGTATAAAGATAAAATAAATTATAAGTGGCACCGTACAGATTCTTTCGCTTGTCGCGGGGTATAGCAAATTAAGCTTAATCATTTTAATTGTATCAGAAATGGTTTAGAAGCCCTGTTTAATGCAGAATGATATCACGCTAATATTCAAATAAGTAAAGGTCAGATATTGTGAACTTTAATGTGACTAACCTTCACTTTACAATATTTAATGATTAATCTATGTTACTTTCATGTCATAGGAATTTATTTTTTCATAAAAGCTCCATTTAATATGGCTACGGAAGGGAGGACCTTCAATCATATATATTTATAAATTGCCTCTTCTTTGTTTGTTTGATATTCAGAATAAATTTTATAATTTGTCATTAACAATATGAACTTAGACCTATGTTAGTTATTTATTGATGATCCGTCGAACTGCGAGAAAGCCATATCGGAAGTGATACGTCAAGCAATGGAGTTTTTTATACCTTACGCTGACGTATCGCTAGATAGCAAGATTCCACGCTGGTACAATGCAGAATGCGCCCAAGCTGAAGCTCGTAAGAACATGGCTTTTGCTGCATGGGCTGACGCGCGTGCCCAAAAAGCTCCGGACATCAGTACGAAAAAACGAGCCTTTAATTATGCCGCCAAGTCTTACAAGAAGGTTCTTAAGAAGGCTCGTTTCAACCGCACTAATCGAATTGGGGCCAAATTAGCGTCATATCCGCGTGGAAGTAAAGCCTTTTGGTCTCTTTCGAAGTCGGTGGAAACGAACTTCTGCCGTCCTTCGCTGCCACCTCTGCTAAAACCGGATGGGTTGCTGGCTTTTACTGCAACAGAAAAAGCTAACATCTTAGCGACTCTGTTTGCTGAAAACTCACGTCTCGATTCTGGAAGCGCCTCTCCACCTACCCTTTCACCCTGCGACTCCGTCATGGCAGAGATAAAAATTCGCCAAGGTGAGGTTTTAAAAGTGCTGCGCAATCTAGACGTGAATAAGGCCAGCGGCCCAGACGGGATACCAGCAATAGTGCTCAGAACCTGTGCTGCCGAGCTGTCTCCAGTACTAACACGTTTGTTTCGCCTCTCGTTCAAAAATGCCCGAATCCCGAAAGCTTGGAAGGTTGCCAACGTACAACCGGTACCTAAGAAGGGTAGTCGTGCAGACCCGGCCAACTACAGGCCTATTGCAATCACCTCCGTACTTTGCAAAAGTATGGAGCGTGTATTGAACCACCGGCTCCTGGCATACCTCGAGAAAAATGACCTTCTGTCGGATCAACAGTACGGCTTTCGTCGAAATAGATCGACGGGGGATCTTTTAGTGTATGCCACTCACATCTGGGGCAAGGCCATTGACAAACATGGTGAAGCGCTAGCCGTTTCCCTTGACGTGTCAAAGGCTTTTGACCGGGTCTGGCATGAAGGCCTTTTAAATAGGTTACCTAGCTACGGGATACCCACTAGTCTCATCAACTGGATATCTGATTTCCTGAGTGGTCGATCTTTTCGAGTTGTCTTAGATGGCTCCTCGTCAGATCAAATGGCAATCAATGCCGGTGTCCCTCAGGGGTCTGTTCTCACCGCTACACTTTTTCTGCTTCACATTAATGATCTGTTGAAACCCGGTATCTTTGGGTACGCAGATGATAGCACTGTAACGGAGAGATATATGCCCGGTCCCCGTGCTAGTGGTGCTGAAATTTTAGGACACAGAGAGGCTTTGGTGGAACGCATTAATCTGACCTTAAATGAGGTGTCTGATTGGGGAGACGCCAATTTGGTCAAATTTAATGCTACCAAAACGCAAGCGTGTTTATTTACTACCAAACGGAGTCCATTTCCCCTGACTCCGACTTTCCGAGGTATATCTTTGCCTATTACCGACAGTCTAGAGCTTCTAGGTGTCAATATTTCATCCAACCTCAACTTTGGACAATACATCGAATCCAGGGCAAAAACAGCTGGCAAGAAACTTGGCATCCTCAATAAGGTCAAGCGGTACTTCACGCCTGAACAGCTTCTTACCTTGTACCAAGCTCAAGTTCGATCGTGCATGGAGTACTGTTCCCATTTATGGGATGGCTCTGCCAAGTATCAGCTTGATGCCCTGGATTCGGTTGATCGCCGTGCTAGAAGGCTCATCGGTGACCTAGCCAATAAAAAACTTAAGAGTTTGGAACATCGTCGCAAGGTTGCCTGCCTTTCGGTATTCTATAGGATATATTTCGGAGAGTGTGCTCAAGAACTATTTGATCTAGTTCCCCCCTCGCCTTTTTACCATCGAACCGCGAGGCACCGGAAGGATCTGCATCCTTATCCCTACGTGGTCGATATACCGCGGACGCGTACGAAGCGCTTCGCATCTTCGTTTCTAATTCGCACCGCTAGGATCTGGAATGCTCTTCCAGCTTCCATTTTCCCCAGTTCTTACAACATTAGTACCTTCAAATCAAGAGTGAATAGGCATCTTCTAGGCAAGCGCGCTCCACCTTAGGCTGCATCATCGCATCATCAGGTGTGATTGCAGTCAAGCGCTCGTCTATAAATATAAAAAAAAAAAAAAAAAAAAAAATAGTTCTCCAGAGAGGGCTGTTTAGTCTGCCAGCCAAAAAATGCCTGCTCAGAAGGGCGTTAGTACTACTGCTACTCGCAAGTATGCTCATCATGGACGCAGAGCGATTGCGCATAATCGCGTAAAAATCGTCCCGCGTGCATCCGCACACATTGCTGAAGCGCTGTCCCGTGCAAATCTTTACGTATAGATTCTACTACTACGACAATACACACATCGCCATTCAGCCTAAAAGGTACTAAAAGGACTGATGTATATTTTTATGAATAAAATATATAAATACTTATAATATACAGATAAACACTCAGTCACTGAAATACATAAATATTTATCGCACAAACATTTTTCCAGTGAAATCGAACTCACAGCGTTGGACTCAGAAAGCAGGGTCGCTACCCACTGCGCCAATCGGCCGGCCAGACCTTTGACTATAACTTTATCCGTACAGGATCATAATCAAGTGTTGGGAAATCCGTAGAAGGACTAGAGTTAGGGCACAACTTAAGGAGTCTCGAAGCTAAAGTGGACAGTATCCTTAGTTCAAGATTTGCTCGCTCGCATTCGTTGCGTCGTTTTCGAGCTTTAAACTTTGTTCCGTCAAAATAAAACTGACCTAATGTCACTCGTTTTAGATTCTCAAATCCTGTACTCCCGATTTTTGTTTTAGAAACGTTCTGTCAAAAGGGAGAGCTAAAGAACTGTAGGCAAATTTGAGCTATAATTTGTTATTAATAAGATTCATTGTACTCCGATCTACATGTATTCCATACTCGAAAACGACTCCGCGATTGCGAGGGAACAATTCTTGTACTAAGGCTACAGACGTAAGAAGAGAGGCGATAGAGAGAAGAGTCATTTCAAACAGACTTGACGCTACATAAGTGCGTGTATTAGGCCTACTTTAAAAAGATGAATTTTGTACTACGACGGGAAGACTGGAATTTGGCATTGCCTTAAAAATACCTATTTCCAGTGGACGTCTCTTGGTTGAAATGATGATGATAATGATCATGAGGCCATCGTTACTTAAACCGACCAAACTGCATTGAAGTAGTAGTGGGTTCAGACTTATGTTTATTGAGACAACGTATTCCTAACCGTGGAAAATTTATGTGACTAAGGAACTTTCTGGGTTTTTTGGAATTTACCATGTTGGAATTGCGAAAGTTGCATTATATGTATATTGATTTAAAAAATATAACACAGCCTTTTCAAAGTGTGCCAGCAAACAGTAGGAAATTAACCCAAAATAAATATCTACAGCCAGCGAGATTTTATGTACCTTTAGAGCCCCCACCATCCGCATCGGCGGCGGCGCCCCAAAATTGCACAACGCTTGCATGTTTCGACTGCTGTCCATATCGATCGTGGATACGTAAACGTTGTTTTAATGTGATTATCTCTGGGATAACCACTTATTTGATAAATCTTTTTTGTATTTGATACCCCTTTTTGATAGGCAATTAATTCACATCACTGTACGTTCCATACAATAAAACGAAAAAACGCATATCAAAAACGTAGTCATAACGCTGCCCGGCGATGTAAGGCGGTCGGAGTGACGGGATATTATTGTGTATTGCGACTAAAATTTTGTATGGGATCAATTACTTTACAGAATTTGTACGTGGACAAAGTCGCGTGGATTTAATTATTCATAGTAGCTATATAAATGGACGAAATCGACCCGACATAATAGAAAATAAATGGAAACCTAAAAAATTAAAATTTGAACCAACAACCTTTCATAGTGATAGATATATTTAAAACGTCTATTGGTTTTCCCTTATGTATGCGATGGCTCCACTTTTTTCAGTATGGAATATACGCCTCTACCTGTAAAAACATCTCACTGCCGTCAGCCTTGCACTACAGCCTGGTGGCTTGTACCTACTCGAATGATGTGATCGGGAATTTCTCTCGAGCTCAGCCTTGCCTTAACCTCGTGTGTATGTCTGTTTGTGTGCGTGAATGAATCATGTGTGGGTGAGCAGTATTTAAAGCATTGTCAATAATTGTGCAACATAGCATTAGATTAGGTATTATTACTGCACCACTAGTACTGCCTCGTTGGTCTAGGCGTTAGCATATTTCACAACGAATCAGTAAGGCGCTAGTTCGAATCCTGGGTCCGACCAAGATTTGGTAAGGGTTTAATTTATCTATTCAAAATTATGAGTGTCTGTCTGGAGTGGTTAAATAGGCTATGTGCCCCCGGCAGGCGGGTTAATTAACGTGCTTATTAAGGCACTCCCTTACCTCGGAGAGAAAGTAAAACTATCAGTCCCGTATATTGATCTGCCAGGATAATGAAAATGGACTGTGTAAGACTGGTCTTGCATTTGCAAAATGGGCTCTACCTACCTATCTAATTCGTTTTTTTTATAAGTCTTTCCGTTTCAGGTTCCCGCCGTGGCACGAAACCGGGACTAAGTCACCACTGTGTCAGGGAGAAAGTCAAACTCACGGTTTTTGCAGCGCTGGCCGCTTGGAGTCGATGTGCAGTTCTATACAACTCACTCAAACTGCACGAGAGGTGTAAGATCGTCATGCAGCTCTGTTGTCGCACCATTCATTAACTCAGCAGATTGCTCTCTTTCAACATCATTTTAAATTTAACAATCTTTAGAATTTTTATTTTTGTGTTTTGTGAGAGATGAGAGCGGAGTGGCCTGCTTCCAAGCAGCCTTGTCGTTTAGGAATTCATCAATCGTGTAGTAACCACGATTTGTTAAATTTGTTTTAATGTATTGTTTAAACTTAGGTAAAGGTAGATCTAATATTACATTTGGTATCATGTTATAAAAGCATATACCCATCCCCACAAAGGATTTCTGTATTTTTCTCAGACGATATGCAGATATCACTAATTTAAGTCCGTTTCTAGTTAGTCGACTGTTTATATCTACTTATGTTTTGTTTAATAAAGATAATATTATTATAAATATATTGCGAGGCTACTGTAAGTATACCTATTTCTTTAAATTTGGTACGGAAGGACTCGCGTTATCTAAGTTTATACATCAAAAGGTACATTCATACATCACCAATCAACAATAGCCAATTACAATCCACTTCTGGATTCTGCCAATGCGAGGGTTTGCCCATAAACACAACGCTGGGTAGACGGTTTTGTAATCGCAGTAGATGGTTGTAGTGGCACTGTTATATTCCCTTAGTCCCTTATTATTCCCTTCTCTTATTAGCCTTGTATACGCCGGCCATACAGGGGGCAGCTGTATGCCGATCTGCCGTCACCACACAGCACTCATTCATCCACTCCTTCGTCGATTCTTTCATTCATTCATTCATTTATTAACTCTCCTTGCTGCTCTCGGAATGTGGTTGACAGACGTTCGAAGTTCAACGAACGTGATACGTATCCTTGGCCAACCCGGTAATAACATTGATTGTTTTGGGCGTAACCTTACATAAATTTCTCCAGAAATTACCTCTTTATGACTACGTGAGACGCATCACTATACCGTATAGACGGTGACGGTCAAACTATGACTCAATACGTATTCAACACAGTTTTTCTCCTCCACCGCGTTTCCTGAATTCATCGTCATTATCGACCCATTACAAGCCCACTATAGGGTACGGGTTTTCTTTCAGAATTATAGGAGTTTAAGCCGTAATCCACCACGCTGGCTAAGTGACGGACTTAGCATGCCTTTGAAAGTATTATAAAGGGCTCTTTGCAATCTTCTCCGCCACTAATTGCGTAGGTGTTAAGCCATGTACGTGGGATTACACCGACAACCACGCCCTTCAGACCGAAAGAAAGCATTGCGAAAATACTGCAGCGTGGCGATAGTACTTCCCCGGATGAGCTCTGTCTAAAAGCTAGACTACTAATACGATAGGCAGACCGGTAATCAGTTTTACCTGATACTGTGAAATGATAATAAAAAAAAAACTCCGTTTAGTTTGTTGTGGACTTTAGATCAATAGGGCTAGCAAGCGCGCGCTAGATATTATCTCTTCCCGTTACTCGTAACTATGGCGAAATAATGTCCTAAAGAAAACGTTCAAATTCAAATTTTCTTTATTCATGTACGCCTATTACAGGCACTTATGAAGCGTTCATACATATATGTTTACATAATTGTAAGTGGATGGTGATAACTTCGTTCGCCAACTTAAACCTAAAGCTACGAGGGTTCTAAACGCGCCCTGGTCTAAGAAGAGCCCTGGTATACTTAGTTTTATGTTAACAAGTATCACTACCACCTCACTACAGTGCTAATCATTTATACTAATTTAACTCTATTTGTACATAACCTTAAAAAAACTACACCACTAAAAAGATTTCAATAAAATTTCGCAAGGATATAGGATCCTTTTTAGCCGCAGAAAAAAACCGAGAAATAAGTGGAAAAATCAGCGTAAATCAATAGTTATGTATATGAACGATTTCAAAGTGCCTGTGATAAGCTTATTAGAATAAAGAAGTTTTGCAAAGATTTGAAACGCTGCGTCACGGTAGCCTTGAAATCAAAACAGCCAAAAACGTCACGGCGGCGTGTGAATAGTTACTTATAAAATGAATCGAACTAAGAATTCAAAAAATAAATTGACTCAAAACCTTTCGAAAAATCGACTGACTCACCGACCGCATCGAATGCTTGTTTATGTTACACCTCGTACATCCTATACTGACCTTCGGTGATTTCTGACTCAGAAATATGACAACTTTGCTGGAAATTGTGTTATAAAGCAAATTATGCGAACATTTGCTCTATCTTAAAGTATTGACACTACATGGAAAATTAGTCAAGAACTTTTACGCTCTGACTAATATGCAATCAACCTTACTCACTAATATTATAAATGCGAAAGTCTATTTGCTTGTTTGTTTGTCCTTCCTTCACGCCCTAAGTAAGCAACGATTCAACATGACTTCTGCCCTAGAGTAAGCTGAAAGTACGGAGAGTGACTCAGTGTACTTTTATCCCTGGAAAACAATCGGTTTCCACGGGATTTGTAAAAAAACGTAATAAACGCGTTTGAAGAATGCGGGTAACACCTAATTACTTATAAATTAAACGACCGCCCTGGCGCGGTGGTTTTATAAGTAGAAGGCCCAGGTTCGACTTCCGGCGTGGTAAATTTTTGAATTAATAATTTCCGAATTTTCTCTGGTCTGGTCTGGTCAGGAAAAAAACGTGATTGCGCCATTGATCTCATGATTTTTTCCTAACGCCGCTTAAGAAGTATAACTTCAAAAATCATGGGAGTGAGATGATAAATACGATGTAAAGAAATGCGCGCACATGGTTACACGATTTTAACAGGATGAAGGAAGTTGCAAAACCGAGTGAGAGGGGAATATATCGTACGCCAGCTCACTTTTTACAATGCGCGCGTACACCGTCACAAGAAACCGACACCCTGAAGTTAGCTAGCTAAGGTTCGACAGTGTACACTTTCAATTGTCAAAGTAAGTGAAAAACCATCGCCTGTGAATTCCTTTTAATATCACATGCTAGTGATATTAAACGGAAACAATGATTCAACTTGCTCAAAAAGCCGGTGCGGATTTGAAGACTTCCCACGCCCTTGAGAACATCATGTAGAACTCTCAGGCAGGTTGGTTCCCCCACGATGTTTTCCTTCACCGTTAAAGCAAGTGATAAAGTATTAAACAAGTTTGCAAAACTAACTGCGGTAGGTAATTGTAAATAAATATTTTACGTATATTTAATTTCGAATTGTGTTGATCTATGCTTTTCAATTATGAAATGATTTGATGAAATTTTCGATGTGTGCTAAATCTAAAAGCAAGGGTGCATTACTACGCTTCTTAGTTGGATAATAATATGGTGAAATAAAACGAGGTCAAATAAACCTGATTCGATATCAGTAAATGCCTGAGCAGAAAGCTCATCGAAACTAATATTCCATACAAGTCCGGTAACCTTGAATATTTTGAGTTAGTGCAAGAGCATGTTTTTATTGTCATAAGAGTGACAATAAAAAACAATCACCTTAGACCTCTTGCGCAATAAATAACAAACAACTATTAAGCTAGTAAAACTATAAGAAGAATTTATAAGAGCAGATCGAAATGTTTCCACTTTTCTTTATTGCAATGAATTAGCATTTTTATTGAACGCCCAAAATGGTATCACGGGTTTAAGGGCATGTGCACATATTTGATGATTTCTTTACAATTTGTTTAACGTGCTTGTTTTGTTTGTTTGTATTCTATTTATATAAACGAGATAGGCTATGCGGGATGCCTGTTGAAATATTATGTTCCTAGAAATATTATATTCACTATCGCATTGAAGGTACTTGAGTATCACGTGGCCGAAACAGTTTCCTTGGGAAAGTTCAGAAACGCTGATTAATATATACATAAAGAAGCCACCATCCACTGCGGCTCGCTGTTCTGTGGTAGAATGGCAACGAAAGAACAATAAAATATCAACAGCTTTGGAAACCTCGTTAACGAGAACGAGAACGTAGCGAATTGAAGAACACGACTGCCGCACACTGCAAGAGTTTTCAGACAACTAAAGCTGTGAAACTTGCCAGGAGGACCAACCTTTACTTGCTGGGAGATCGAGACAGCGGCGTCATAATAGATAACCTGACAACTTGACACCAGGGACCAGGCAAACCTGAACCGTAAGAAGAAATATGTAATATAACATTTTACATTAACATTTTAAATAATATTAAATAAAACGTGTGTGTACTTATATACACGCGTTAGAAGTTATATTTCTCTGGCGTAACAAAATAAAATTATTTTCCAAAATTGTATCTTCCGCATTATTCTGCGTTTGTAGATAAAACTTACTGTAACAATAGAAAAACGTATTTGAAACATTGAAACATTTATTATGACGCATTATCTAGTTATCTCATTATCGGAAAACCAAGATTTATCTTTAAAATTTGAGATTTTTGTTTGTACGATTGAAACATAAAATCACCGGAATGAGCCCGCAGACTTTGACAATTCAAAGTGTACACTGACAAACCTTTCATTAAAAAACAAAATTGTTGACTATAGCTAACTTCAGGGTGTCGGTTTTTCGTGACGGTGTGCGCTATACTATACTTCAATAATAAACCATACATTTATCCTAATTCTCCGATCCATATCGCTCTAACGCCAGGACGTCCAGCATAAGTGCCCTGCACTCGGGCCACTGGCCACATCTAAAAAGTAAAAACCTCTATCATGGCCACATCTAAAAACAAATTTTTGGTCGTGATCGAGACGATTTGCCGGCAAAGTATTGTGGTTGTTTTCAGTGACCCGTGTGCGGGACACTTAAGTCTTTAGCTTACAAAATGACATTAACGAAGTAAAGATAAAAGTGAATTAACTCGCGAATCTTGGCTGGATATACTCGTGGCCCATTCCCCTGAATAGCCTAGGCCAGTTTAAAAAGTCAATCTGGGAAGTCGAAGGCAAAATGTGTCTACACTACTAATAAAACCAGTTTTAAACTTTTTCAACTCTTTAAAAAGTTATATTTACCGACAGTAAAATTCTCCAGTTGCTAGGACATATTAATTATTTTATACCTACTCATATTTATGCTAATGTGATTAATTTAATTTCGGGTTTCATTTGCATATTTAACAAAGCAAGTCATTCGAGTCGCGCAAATTTGATATCAAACTTCAAAAATAAAGAACGATTCTGTTTTAAATTATATGATAGGTATTCACTTTATAATACCAATCTTGTAATTCTAACATTATAATTTTCACACTTATTGTGATTTTATTTGATTTTAGTACAAAATACAAAAATCTACGGGCATAAAAAAATATTTTTTTACTCCTTTTATTATATAAATAATTTATACATATTGGTTTTCCCCGATAGTTTGGTAATAATATTATGATTGAAAAAAAAAAACTAAGCCAATACAGATGTAATCGTATGCTTGCACTAATACGAAAAGGTTGAAAAATTAATTGTTTAATATCACTTATATATTTGGCGAGCGCTGTGAATTTAAGTAGAAGGTCCAGGGTTTTTGTAATTCGAGAATTTCCTCTTGTCTGGTCTGGTGGGAGAAGGTCTTTGACTAGTTAGACCACCCTACGGACAAAACGTGCCGCCAAGCGATGTAGTGTTCTGGTGCGATGTCGCGTAGAAACCGAACCAACCGGGGTATGGCTACCATACTCCCTAACAGGTTAGCCCGCTACAATCCTAGACTACATCATCACATACCAATAGGTGCGATTGCAGTCAATGGTTTACATGTAGTAAAATTATAAAAAAAATTATAGGCGATGGTTTTTCATTTACAGAAAAAAAAGCACGGCACTTTTTTTACTACGGCAATACACACATCGTCATCTAGCTCCGAAGTAAGCGTAGCTTGTGTTATGGGTACTTAGATGACTGATGAATATTTATATGAATAATATGCATGAATACTTATAAAATACAGACACGGAAAAACATTCACAAAAATTTTCCATTTGGTGTGGGAATCGACCCACAGCCTTGGACTCAGAAAGCAGAGTTTCTGCTCACTACGCCAAACGTCCGCCCTGTTTTTGGGTTACATTTTAATAAGTGGTACACTGTGCCAGCGTTGCCGACTACGGCCTTGACCCCTTCTCGTTCTGGGAAGACACTCGTGCCATGTAGTGGGCCGGCACTGGGTTGATATGATGATGATGATGACTTTTTAATTTTAACCGATAATTCCTGCGATTAAGAAAATAAAATTCAAAATTCAAAATTCAAAAATTCATTTATTTCAAGTAGGCCTAATACAAGCACTTTTGAAACGTCAAGTCTGTCCGTGTGTAGTGACTCTACCACCGGTTCGGAAGGCAGATTCTACCGAGAAGAAGCCGGCAAGAAACTCAGCAGTTGCTCTTTTCCAACATCAAAAATTTACATTTTATATTTTAACATTCATTTTTCTATCTTGTGAGAGATGAAAGCGGAGCCGGATGCTTCCAAGCAACCTTGTCATTAAGAAACTCATCAATTGTATAATAACCTCGCTGTAATAAATGTGTTTTAACACATTCTTTAAACTTATGGATTGGTAGGTCCAAAATTACCTTAGGAATCATATTATAAAAGCGTATACTCAATCCCACAAATGACTTCTGCACCTTTCGCAGACGATATGCAGATGTCACTAATTTATGACCATTTCTTGTAAGTCGACTGTTTATATCCACTTTTTGTTTATAAAGACTAATATGTTGTCTTACAAATACTATATTGTTATAAATGTATTGTGAGGCTACCGTAAGTATACCAATTTCTTTAAATTTTTCACGGAGGGATTCACGTGATTTAAGTTTATATATTGACCGTACAGCTCTTTTCTGCAATATGAATATAGTTTCAATATCAGCAGCTTTGCCCCATAATAAGATCCCGTAAGACATCACACTATGAAAGTACGCGAAGTAAACAAGTCTTGCTGTTTCTACGTCAGTAATCTGTCTAATTTTCCTGACGGCGTAGGCAGCCGAGCTTAGTTTACCTGCTAGTGTATCTATATGGGTACCCCACTGAAGCTTACAATCCAAGGTCATGCCCAGAAAAACTGTGGAATCTTCCATTTTTAGTGATTCTCCATTTATTATTATATTTTTATTAACTTTCTTTACATTTGGTAAAATAAATTCCACACACTTAGTTTTTTTTGCATTTAAAAGTAAATTATTGACAGTAAACCATAAATAAACATGACTAAACAAAATAATACATCATAGAACCGGACACTTAAGATATTTGAGCTCCGCCTTGCTACGGCGGCTTGCAAATTGCTTTTGACGAGTAACGTGTGAAGAGGATAGCTAGGATGTCTCCAGTCTGATACCATGGTTTGAAATATGACAAGAAATCTGTACTAATATTAGAAATGCGAAAGTTTGTTTGTTTATTACCTTTATTCCCAGAGGTTGATCAGTTCTGCTCCGAATTTATTTATTTATTTATACTCTTTATTTGCACACAAAAATACAGAAGAAGTATCAAAAATAAGCACCGATAGAAGCAGTATACAAAAGGCGGCCTTATCGTTTAGTAGCGATCTGCCAGGCAACCTTAGGATAAGGAAAACATACTGCAGGTTGTGCATAATTTAAAAAATACATAGTAATACTTGAATTAGATTACAAAAATAAAATAATACATAATATAATAAATATTAAAAAAAAAACTAATATGTACCTTGATTTTGAAAAAGATAATTATATTACTAGCTACATTATGCGGGTTTACTCACTGAGTTATTATGTTTGACTTTATTTCGACCCAGATACATAAATCACAGCGATGATACTATGTGCTTATAATTACATACTATTAAGTTTAAAACTATACTATTGTACATCTACATATGATCTTGAATTAAGAATTTGTATTGCTATTGTCTGTTTGTGATCTCACATTTAATATCTAGTCTAGATTTTAATTCATGATAATCTGCGTTAAATCCGTACTTACTTTGATTAAATTGTATCAATGCATATAACAGATTTCCGTTAAGGTTTCGAATATTACTTATTTTCATTGCTTATATAGTCTCCTAAGGGAGTTGTTGTAGTGGTATTAAAAAAAAATTAAACATATTAGTTTTCATGGTTGGATTTATTTAAAACACAATTTTATAGCAAACTGCCAAGTTTCAAAATGGTTTGGTACTTATTTGAGCGCCACGGCCGCCTGGAATCCGCTTCACCATGTATCAGTATATACGCATGTATATGCACAAAGCCCCAAAACGTCAGATTAGCATGTCGCATGTCGATAATGCGTACCTATAAGATTTCCCCCGCACAAAAAATCGCTTAACGCGGCTAACGTGATCACCTCAAAAATATTACAAGTGCCAACTTTTGGTCAACTACACCACCCGGTTATGGCATATGTTATTAAACTTCTATCTAGTACAACTTCTGGATTTTTATTCCACATACAAAATTTTCATCCGAATGAATTTTAAACAATTCTATGACCTACGAGTACCTTAAGAAATGGGTTATCCAATGTAGAAAAGATTAAGTAATCCCACTGGTACCTCCCGATTAGCCCATGCAAATGAATAATTAGCGCGACGTGGTTGGTTGGGGTATATTATGTAGAGCAGCGGATGAAAATTTAAATGGGAAACTGATCAGAACTTGTACGACAACGCAGTCTAGTTGCGGGGACCTTATTAGTATACTTCTACCTACTATATATATAGATTCAGCTAAAATATCTATTCGTTGTTATGTGGTGCCTCGTTGACCTAGTGGCTAGCATGGTCAGACCACGAAGTCCAGGGTTCGAATCAGGGGCGGATCAATAATAAATAAATAAAAATACTACGACAATACACACATCGCCATCTAGCCCCAAAGTAAGCGTAGAATGTGTTATGGGTACCTACTAAGATAGCTGATCAATATTTTTATGAATAATATACATAAATACTTATAATATACAGATAAACACCCAGACAATGAAAAACATTCATATTCATCAAATACAAATTTCCACATGTGGGAATCAAAACCACGGCTTTGGACTCCGAAAGCAGGGCCGCTGCCCACTGCGCCAGGCGGCCGACAAATAATAGTTAGATTTTGTGTTTTTTCTTTTAAAAAAATTTCAGTATTAGCCCGAAGTTCGGAAATTTGAAATTGCCTTGGATTACACAATAAGCCCGATATTAACACTAACATATGCTAGAAGTCGTTTTAAAGTCCACCAACCCTCATTGGGGCAGCGTGGTGGGTGTATGCTCTTAAACCATATTTGTTGCGTGAGAGGGGTTTCATGCCCAACGTTCCACGTTTATAGGCTGCGGATGATGAAGTTTTGTAGTGAGTGTATACTCGCCTTAGCTCGGTGTAGCATGGGACCCGGACGCGCGTAGGCGCCGCATACTTCGTCAAGGACGACTTACCCGACACACTTACTATGTTAACTGCTTCTGCTTTTTTAACAATAAGCTTAAAGCTAAATGCCTGGAGCTTCGTGTGCTTTACCCAATCAAATATCTATACCACACAGTGGCGTGTACTTCATACATGCACAAAAGCACTGCATACCCTAAAATTGATATATAGGAGGGTTTTTGCCATTTTATGCAATTTTCCTGCTTTGTGCATACCTTAATAAGAAACCCAATGCACGCCACTGATACCACAACATAAAACAATCTTACAAACGTCACAGGCTGACGACACTTATTAGAATTATGATTATACGTTACGTACGTTCATGTAAGGAATAAGGCAATCAACTTTTCTAAGTTATGTGCGTTTTAAGAAATTAAAATATCACTTGCCTTGACGGTGAAGGAAAACATCGTGAGGAAACCTGCGTACCTGAGAGTTCTCCATAATGTTCTCAAAGGTGTGTGAAGTCCACCAATCCGCACTGGGCCAGCGTAGTGGACGCTTCTGGTGGGAGGCTTTGGCCGTGGCTAGTTACCACCCTACCGACAAAGACGTGCCGCTAAGCGATCCGGTGCGAGGGTCGCGTGGAAACCTATTAGGAGTATGACTACCATGCTCCCTATCAGGTTAGCTTGCTACAATCTTATACTGTCTCATCACTTACAACCAGGTAAGATTGCAGTCAAGAGCTAACTTGTATCGGAAACGGAATAAAAAAAAATACGGATGTTTTTTGACCCCTTTGTATTATTTTTATTCCTCAGAAGGTAGGAAAACTATGAGCGTCATAAGAGCTCAGGGTCACTCAGCGAGCGATGGACAGAGCTATGCTTGGAGTATTGCTAAGTGGTCAATTCAGGAATGAGGAGATCCGTGGAAGAAGGGTTACCGACATAGCTAAAAGAGTCGCGAAACTAAAGTGGTGAGCGGAGCACAGACGATGAGAGCCCTTGACTGCAATATCACATGGTAGCATGTGATGATGCAGTCTAACGTGTTAGCCGGCTAAACTGTTAAGGATATATTTTTAAGTTTTATTGACATAAGACACTTATATACGAAACACACTTAACAGATCTTCGTATCTCGTGTGAAAAGTGATGCGAGGCAGACATATTAAATCCATACTTGAAATCGGTTTTCGTCTTATCGAAACGCTAAATCACAATCGGCGGGACATTTTTGTAAAACTTCGTAATTATAAATTCCTAAATTACCCTCAAATGGGATCGAACCTAGGCCTTCCCACTTTATTAGATCACATAACTCAGCAATGCGCACAGGAAAGCCAAATTTTCTGCATTTTAAATTGACTTACTTAATTGTCATCCACAGAACAAGTTAATCTTTGCTCAGCAAGTTGTAAATCTGTTTAAGGACAAGAGCGAAAGTATCAAATAACGAAAATGGTCTCGTTATGTCAGAAATCTAATTTTGGAAACTGTTATCGAATACTCACTCAATGCAGAAATCTTTTTATAGGTTCTCTTGCAACGGAGAATGTATTCAGAGTACTATTGAAATGTGGGTCTTGAAATTTAGACAGCCTAATCTTTTCAGGTTGCGATGTTATTCTTGCAGTTAACTGGCTACGGATCACAAAGTTCAATTCTTGGCTCGAAAGTTGTTTTCATTATTCATGCTGAGAGCTCACCATAATGTTCTCAGAGGCATGTGAAGTCCACCATTCCGAATTTGCCCAGCATTGTGGAATAAAGCCTACACCCTTCTCCGTGGCAGAAGGTGTCAATGATGTCGATAATGATGATCTTGATTTATCGTTCTAATATTCATTTGGTTATTGGTTTTATCAGTCCAAAAATTCTCATTACTAACCAATCAGAAAATTTCCGTTCTATCGGAGAATACCTTAAGTCGTCGTGTTAGGTTTTAAAGCACTAACCTATAATACTAATATGAACTATATTTGTAATTTTTCCTAATGAGAAAAGTTTCTTCAATTGAAACGTATAAAACGTAGTCAAACATATGGTCAAGAATAAGATCTTTTATTCGCTACAAAAACTACAAAGATTATTAATATTTTAAGTTCTTTCAATACCAAATCACCTTAAACATCGCAGATACTGGTTTAGAATCTACTTTTAAGTTGTACTAAATATACCTTCGTTCCGGAGAAACCGAGAAAATCAACGCGTACAAAGTCGTTTGCATCAGCTAGTAGTAGTACAACAATTATTAGTAATTTTAATTGTAGGTAAACAAATAAGCACTATTATTTATTGCAAACGTTGCAAGACAGTATACTAATTATTGGTTTTTGCAATCCCCTTTGATTGATAACTTAATCAAGGTAATTAAACCCAGTCAGATTTGATGTAATACCTAAGCTAAGTTTATTGTGGTCTTCTGATAAGACCTGAACGGCTTCAATGGACAGGAGACAAAATTCTTATCTTGATTGTTTGTATTGTCAGTGGATATATCCCCGGGATATATCCACTGACAAGGGATAACATTGTGCCCATGCCAAAGCACAGTTTGGCAGTCTCGACATAATCTAACTAGATGGCGCCACAAAGATTCTTCATCGCGCTAACCATGTGCTCACAAATAATGACCA
This sequence comes from Pararge aegeria, assembly GCF_905163445.1. Classification (NCBI taxonomy): domain Eukaryota; kingdom Metazoa; phylum Arthropoda; class Insecta; order Lepidoptera; family Nymphalidae; genus Pararge; species Pararge aegeria. The sequence continues at coordinate 18,160,287 of NC_053191.1, forward strand.
TATACAACGTGTAAATGAAAATCAAATAATTCGACACCAGCGTTAGAGGTACATTAAGTACCATCTCTGAGACTTATCTGTGAAACCGAAAATCTAATAGATTTTGAGTAAACCGCTGCCATAGTTTTTGAAAGAAATCAGAGACAGCCCTAACATCACATGCAAAATTAGAATGAGTGACTCTTGCCACTTTATTAGGTACGCGTTGTGTCGTAGGTATAATAATAATGCAAGCTTTTCTTCTCTCTTTTTCAATAGGGTTGTCATAAGTAAACACTTAGAATATTTTGATTTCATTTTTGTGGAAAAATAAATGTGCTTCCTTTGATTTAATATCTTTACAGGGTGATTCCTTATGAACTATACTTGTGCATACTTTAATATTATTTTGTAATTCTGTTACACGTTGTATACAACTCCGACATTATGACTGGTCGGACCTCGGACAAAAACCCGCTCGGAGGAAGATCTTCCTATTGTTATGGTCTAGCGCATTGCCACAGTCTCCGTACTCACAGCAACACAGAGATGGAGATAAAACTTTAAGAGAAGATAAACATTTTTATCCTTAACCCGTTTAGAAAATATATCCTGCCCCTGCAATAGAGTGCGTTTGGACCCTCGTAGCTTTAACTTTGAGTTAAAGAATGCAATAATCGACATCATCTCACTACCATATTTACATCTTTATGTAATTAAAGCATAAAATGCCATTGAATAAATACATTTTTGACTTAGTTTATACCCTAAGCACAATATCATGACTTAGCCTATTAAGGCCTTATAATATTCACAAGATGATGACGATACAAGTACAGACAACAGGATCCTGGTTTCGAATCCCTAGTCAGACCAAAAATTAAATGAAGTATAGTGTATTTTCCGTTAAAGAATTTTCAGCACCAGCGCGAAGCAGGGAAAATTACTATTTAGACTTTAAGCCATCGGTTCCGATTATTATAACTTACTTATGATAAGTAATAGTCGTAAAAGCCCACCAACTCGCTTTGGGGCAGCGTGGTGGGTCTATGCTCTCAAACTTATGAAAGAGGGCTTACCCACCAGTGGGACGTTAATAGGCTGCGGATTATGATATTAGGAAGTTTTCGGTGTCTACTTAATAGAACAAGTGAAGCTGTCTATTCCGGAAATTATTATAGTAGTAGAGATATTTGTGACAGAGATCGTGCAGAGATACTTTCGCCATGCTTATTTCTGCCGCCAAACAGCATTGCTGTGCGCGCTGATGGCGTGGTTGCCTCTTCAACTAAGGCACATGAGGCTCAATAGTGTGTCAAAGGTTGTCTGGAAGAAATCGCTTTAGCGATAAGACCACCTTTGCACGCCCCATTTTCTATTCTGTTTCTTCTGTATTATATGTGTTAACTTTGTATAAAATGTGTATGCAATAAAGTTTTTAAACAAACAAAGTCACGTCTTCCACTCCGCAGCCGTTGTCATACAACATCGGAGATAATTCAGATAATATAAATGCGTTCGAATTTGGAACCTCCGCTTATAAGATCACAACCCTCGCCACTGAGCCAGAGAGGTCGTCAAAATTACAACAACCGTTCTTTAGGGGTGTTTTAATTGAAGCACTACATTCTGTCAAAATCATAACTCTACTTTTGTCTATCTTAGTAACATTACCTAGATGACCTAATATCCTATAATATTCTATTGGTAGACCTGAACTTGATTGGAATTTCAATACTATATGTCATCCAATACCCGTCACGTCACGTCACCCGTCTCTCGAAGTGAGTTGAATAGTAAATAGAGTGAGGTCCAGATTATAGAAAGGTCTTTTGTAGGGATACCTCACTATCACTACAGTTTTGTGCAGCTGGTATCCTGTGGCTCCCTGAGACTCTTTTTATGTCATCTGTTAACCATATGGGGGGGTCTATCAACAGTGCGCATTTCAGTGAGGGGGATGAACCTTAAAGTTTTTTATTTCCTAACCTAAGCAGTCCAACTGGGGGTTTTAAATGAGTGTAAAAGTGGAACATAAGCTCCAAGTAAAGGAAATTGAATTACACGTCGGAAACAAAATCCCAACCCTATGTATAGGTCTACATAGGCTGCTGGTATTGCCTTTTGAACAAATCTCGTAACTACTACAATCTTAGGCTGCATCATCAATTACCCTTGGTGAGTTTGCAATCAAGGGCCTTCTTGTAGTGCTTTTAAAAAACACAGACTCCTGAGCAAACTCTATTTAAAAAAAATTAAACGTCAAAAACATTAGTCGAGTAGATATTTCCGTTTAAACAGACCTTTTCACTGCATATTTTAGTGGTTTAAAAAATCACAGACCAAGCTGATTTCAGTCCATTGTATGAGTATATGCTTTTATAATATGATTTCTAAGGTAATTTTGGACCCACCAACGCATAAGTTTAAACAATGTGTTGAACACATGTAATAAATCGTGATTACTATACGATTGGTGAATTTTTTAACGGCGAGGTTGCCCCGTTAGCATCTCTCATAAGAACGGAAAAGTTTCAAGTTTGTAAACTGTAAAATGTTGTTGAACAAGAGAAATCCGTTAAGTTTTTTGCCGGCTCTTCTCGGTAGAATCTGCCCTCCAGACGGTGGTAGAATCACTACAAACAGACTGGCTTGACATTTCAAATGTGCTTATAAAATAGGCCTACTTGAAATAAATGAATTTTGAATTTGGATTTGAATCATGAACTCAAAAATACGATTTAGAAACACCCGGATTTCCACACTATTATTAATGTCTCATCGGTAATTTATTACTATTTTCAGTATATTTAACTTAGATGAAAATGCAAGCCGCAGCGATGTCGCGGCAAAGGTCACGCGTATTTCAAAACGTAAGTATATAAGAATGGGACAGATGCATCATAAGGTTGTTACCAAACTGCCCGCGGTTCACTCGGAGGTGAAAAAAAAACGATCGTGACGTCACAGAAATATTAAATAAAGAGGATTCTGTGTTTTTAGACCAGTGCTGTGTTGTGTGTGAGACGGAGCGCGATAAGTGAGTTCTCTATCATTTTATTATGCACGCGTGAGTCTGTTTCTTTTATATAGTGATTCATTATTAAGATGTTTTGATTTTGCTAAAACATATTAATCACGATTCTATTGATTGATTCATTAACTGTGGAAAAAACATTTTATCCATGTCCAAAATATTAGGTATTTTATAATTAATTTATTTTAAAAATATCCATAAAAGATTATCGATTATTGTTAACTTTTAAACTAATACAATTATAAGAAGAAGATTCAAGAAGCCTTATTATTTTTTCTTATTAAACTGTTGTTAATTTTCTATTCATTCCTGAATTCCAATTATTCAAAGTGCATAATTTTTTAATGAAGGTTTAATATTCTCTTAACTTAATTTTATTGTAAATTTAATTGAAATAATATACAACATGAATATGATTAAGCTTTGTTTATTACTTATTGCAAGTCTGAAAGAAAAAAGTTTTTTTTTTCGTCGTACTACTTTAAAATCTCCAAAAATATTTAACCCGTTGATGTCTTTTTAATGAAAATTTCTTTAATGAATCACTATATAAAAGTACTAATATATTTTATGTTATTGTATATTATTTCCGTATATACAATATATTTGCCTTTAGTTCTTTGTAATTTACTAAACAATATATGAAAAATAAACGATTATTATTTACATAGCGATAGATATTTACTAAACTCGGGAATTTAGGGAAGGGATTACGATTTTGCTATTCACAGATTATACAAATCCCGGTCAAGTCCGGATCATTCATTGTTGTTTCATAGTTTCAAGTGCCACCTACTTACTGCCTACTTTAGCCCGATCGCGTAATACTTACATACATAAGTTGTTTACTTAGCTATAGATGCGTGTTTGGTGGGAAGAATCAAGTTTACCTATACGTTGAAATATTCACAAATAAATAAAATTGAAGTGTTTCGAAATTACTGTTTATGAATTAGCTTGTGTTATTTTTCTAATGACAGCAACCAAAAACCAGTTTAAATAAATAATGCAGGTTTCACAAACAATAATTTGCGAAAAGCTCGATTACCTTTTGGAATAAAACCGATTTTGACTGGAGGACTTTGTAAGGAGTACTGACAACTTTGTTCTGCGGAAAACAGGAAAAGGGATATTTTGCACGGTTGATAATCTGACGATGCGCAAATTAATAATAAATATACACATATCTTCAAAAACTTTCACATGAATAGGATAAAAATAAACAACATAAAATTAATTGTTTTGACGATTATTAAACCTTTATTGTTTTGTTTCTTTTTCTTAAGAAGATTTTTCATCTAAAGGTTTTAACCGTGTAGTTTATCCCATTAACATTTTATAATATTCTGTTGGCAAAGAGGGTGGAAGTCTCCTCTTTTATTTATCAAATAGCATTTTCTCCTCCCCATAGTACTGTCAAAATCTTGGCAGGTTTGGTTCTACTTTTGAAAGTATTTACTGTCGAGTAAGTCCCACTTCAATTCAAATATGGAGTAAAAATCCTCTAGGGACAAAAACATCGTATCCCTTGTTATTGGTACAATAGTGGTATATTTGGGAAACAGTAAACTTTTTACCATAAATGACTAGTACTAAAGACAAGATATCCGGCATTAAACTACAACTATTTTAGGTATATCAATTTTATTTCAATCTCTAGATATAACTTATTTTATTATAATTTTATGTTAATAATCATCTATACTTATAATAAAACTGTAACTGGAAGATTTCTGTACATTTAATATATATCGAAAATTTTGACCGGTGCATGCTTTATAATGAGTCCAAAACGGTTTTTTATTTAATTTTTGTCTGTCTGTCTGTCCGGGCATCACGTGAAAACTACGGAACGGATTTAAATAAAATAGTGGTAGTTGATATCCCTGGTCAACATATAGGATACTTTTTATCCCGATAAGCAATAAGTTTCCTCCGGGATATGGTATGAAAATTTTTATCAATTTTACTTCACATCTTCATTAAATTTGCACCGATTTTAATTATTCTTTTTTTATTTGACAGACCAAGCACGTATTGTCTAATTTTAATGAAGATCTGATGAATATTGTCGGAAATCAAGGACATAATTCTTCACAGATAGCATCGAATGCATGCGTACCATTCTACTAATATTATAAATGTGAAAGTTTGTAAGAATATATGTATAGATGGATGGATGTTTGTTGTAAATCCGCGCAACGGAGTTTTAGATTAACTTTTTTTTTTTAAGTCGACTTATTCGCGCGGGTCCGCTAGTCTTTAAATAAATTACAATTCGCCCGTGACTCCGCCTACGTTATCACCAACTTAAATAAAATGATTACTTTCACGATCATATTATACATTGAACTCCGTCTGATATGATGAGATGTCAAAGACCAAGAAATATAACTATATATTATGAAGAAGCAATTAAATAAATATGATACAATCAGTTCTTACAATCCGTTTTATCGATGCAGATATATAAAACCAGTGTCAGTAATAATGTTGGTTTCAAAACAATTGCCCTTATTATTAAAATGACAAACTCGAAATTCTAAGCTTACTCTAAAACCTGTCTGTTTGTTCTTTACCTCAAACAGATACAAATATACATTTAATTTTTTTTTATATATTTAAACGAACCTATTTTGAAACGACTAGTACATTCTTGTTGAGCAGAATGGAACAAAAATACCTAGGGGAAAGGCAAAACTAAACTCAAAGTAGCTTTTTCAGTTATCAAAGATTACAAGGAGTTCTAATTTACATAATATCTGAAAGTCTGCAATCAAATTCAACAACGCTAGAATCAAACTTTAATGACTATCTTGGAACTAATAAGAAACTATCGTATACTTATATATCGTATCATAGGTTCGGATTGAAGAGTCGACCAGAGACGATCCGACTAGAATCAATCAGTACTTGTACACTGAAATGAGGTGACGGTGAAATCTGTACATTCATCTTAAAACAGCCAATTTGATCTAGAAAGCCTAAAATATGTACAAAGATTCTTTTTACATCATATACATTATATAATCTATAGGGAAATTATTATTTTATATAATTATAAGATTTACATGTCGTAGACTGCGGCTAAACATGTATAACATTTTGTCATGTTTTAAGCAAATAATTGAATTTGAATTTGAATTTTGAATATATAATCTAGATAAATTAAATTCTTGCGGGATAGAGGATGATTTCTTTTCTCACTTTAAAGTTGGTTTCATTCCATAACTATATTTATTATAAGAGAGTTCCAAAGCATGCAAGTAATTAATTAGATAAAGTTTATCCTAACTAATAATATAAATGCAAATGAGTATATTTGTTCTTCCTGCACGCACTCATTAAACAAACAATCGACTGGATTTAGGCATAAAGATATTTGAAAGGATGAAAAGTATCGGTAGTATATATAAGTAGAAAGTTTCGACTGCTTTTGGTTCTGGAAATCATTCATTTATTAATTCCAACAAGATATGTGCGCGGAGTAATTCACCGCGAGTATCAGCCCGGTGAAGCGGTGGAAGCCCAGTGTGTAGGAATTCGGGGGGCCGAGTTCGGATCCCAGCTTGCATCTCTATCTTTTCCAAGTTATATTATTATAATATCTCTTGCATGCCTGAGAGTTCTGCATAATATTCTCAAAGGTTTGTGGAGTCCACCAGTCTCTGGGCCAGCGTGATGGACTACGGCATTAAACTCCCCTTTGTTTGTTGAACTGTAGAAGGATATTCAGAGACTGAAGCAATCGCTGGCGAAGCCGCTTACTTGAAAAGCAAAATGAAGTATAACGATTAGATTTCAAATTTAAGAAATAGAAGAACTGAGTTCTATCTAGAACTAACATACAGGTCAGAGCCCTCTTTTTGCATGGGGGTGTTAAAAGTAGTACAATTAAAGCAAACTTGTGGTTTTGTCTGATGGGAAGCTTCGGCAGTGGCTAGGTACTGACTAAAACCCTGACTTTCAATATAGTGTACATTATTCTACAAGTCAAGCCCTTTCATTTGATAGTCATATTGAGTGAGTTGAGAAAAAATAATGTTTTCCACCATTTTTAACGCAATAAATAGAACATAATAAAAATCGGTTCGTTCGTTCGCGAGCTACGATACCACAGACAGACACGTCGAATACCCCGTTGTTTTTGCTTCGGGAGTTAAAAAATTTTATATTACACTCCTCTTCTCAATTTTACAGCAAGGAACATAAACGGACGGCGTACAAAATAAACAGCGCTTTATTATACATAAATTCCGTCCTTATGAAATCGCGTGACATCATGCGGATACGAAGTTCGGTAACAGACATGCAAATAAGCGTGTTCTGGGAAATACGCCAAATAAGAGTTTACGTTTTGGACGATTTTAATTACAGTATCCCGTGTTACACATGTTCACCCCAAGTCTGCTATTACAATTTTGTATCAGTGGTCGATCAATGACGAAAAGAACCAATGCAAAACTCAAACCTCAGTAATAATAATAAACATGACGAACGCAAGGCTTTGCCCGTGGTTATTTCGGTTTCTAGAAAAATCCCGCGGATCAGTTAGTTTAAGGAACAAATCGTTCTTTGTCCGTCTCTAGGACGTAAGGTGTCCTGATGCAAAATGCTTGCAGTCAAATTGTGCAATGATAATAAACTTATCATGCGTGCCAAGAGATAGTTATCTCTACCCGTTACTCTACTATATTTTTCTACAGTCATGGATGAAATAATGATAAACATAATTTTCTCGTGGTGCGTATGCTAGCCCTAGTTCTGTTTTGGAATAAAGAAGTATCCCATGTCAATCTCTAGATATACAAGCTATATATTGCCATATTTCAACAAGATTGGTGCTGTGGTTGATAGATAATAAATAATCATACAGATATAGTTGCCTTAGACTACTTTTCATCCCAAAAAAATTGTTCTTTCTAAACATCTGTCTCATAGGAGCGAGGGAATTCGAACATTGAACCAACAGACCCATTCAAAAAAACAAACAGTTTGTACACTATAATGCTAAGAATAAAATATAAAAAGTGTGTATTTAAATTTGTGGTTGTTTTTAAATTGCTTGCAAGTCAGTAATCGTTAGAACTAGGTCACGATTTTAGACATAAAAAAAAATTGATCAAGTACTTTTTTTATTGTATAAATTTTTTTTCTTTTTTCTTTCCTATATGAAAAGGCAAAAGTATATCACCGTACACAAATTATATGTGTCAAAGTAAAAACTCTGTCATATGATATAATAGACATGTAAAAAAACGGATCGCAAAAAAGGTTATTATTTTTTTAGTTGAAAGTAGGAACTCGGTAGACTCGTCCAATGCAGCCATTTAAAAAATTAATTTCCAAAAAAGATTTTACTTAATGTTCTTTTTTACGTTTATTTGTATCAAAGTAAGAAATAGCAAAGCGTCAGGTCGTCCGAGAAGGAAGCAAGTGTTTTTCTCATGAGCAACGAAGACACAATTGTAATGTTTAATCTTGACCTTGTTAGCGCGGAGATAAATAACTAATTAATATTACGTCGTAAAGCTAGCTATCTGGCCGTAAGAGTACATGAGTTTATGAAGCGTTTTATGTGCGTACGTATTAATAGGTACTTAGTTAATTTTCCTGCAACTACTTTGTGATTAGAGGGTTTTTTGTACCATAATTGATTTTTTATTACACAACTGAGATCAGATCTTACACAATGATTCTGAAGCAAAGAAGAACTTCTCAGAAACAGTCCGGAATGATATCATATGCTCAAGGAGGCTGACTGCCTGTGATTGAAATGATATTACAGCCTTACCCCTTTGAACCGAAAGGTGGCGTACACCAATAAAGCTAGCAAGGACAGGACACAATTATCTACCCGGGGACAGCGTGGTGGACTGCGGCCTTAACCCCTTAACGGTTGATATGATGATGACCTAAAATTTATATTCATATCATATTATAATCTAATCCAAAATCTTCAGACAGTAGATTGAATTTAGTAATGCTGTCCTTATCAACAGGGAAGAGTAGGAAATTCAATCTGCCCTACCATAGGGCATTAGCAGTGATCGATAAAATAACGATACACCGATGTTATCGATATTCGATACCGTGGGTCGCCACTAAAGCCCGGTTGTTCATCCTTTCGTAACTTGTCGCACCGAATTATGAAAGTTCGCGAGGTATACGTAACTACGATGCAAACATACGAAATATACGGGGTCGGCATTGTACGGGTGTCCTACTGAAAATGCCACTAGGTAATATCTTCTAAGCGATGATAACCTAGTAGTTAGACGGTGCGACGAATTCAATCCCCGGTCGATCAATTAACCTCTAAGTTTTCGGAGTTATGTGTGTTTTCAAATTTAGCAAAAAAAACATTACTAACGGCGAAGGAAAACATCGTGAGGAAACCTGCATGTCTGAGAGTTCTCCATAATGTTCTCAATGGCGTGTGAAGTCCTGACCTGTGAGGTCCGTGCCTTAAATAACGATCAAATACATTGCCGTGACTGAAAGACAGGCAACCTACAACACAAATAGCTAAATGTAGGAATTATGCGAAAGTGCTCTTTAATATTATTGACTAAGCGGGAATATCCGAGTGGATAGAACTTCGACTTCACTTTCGGGGGGCCGAGTTCGAATCCAAGCATGAGGTGGGAAGGGCTTAGATAGATAAGGAAGGGTATAGGTAGGGGTACGAAAGGCATAAAAGGCGACTTATTGTGCTAAAGTCAACATCTCCTGAGGATGCTCCGGTTTCGGAGTGAAATGTGCGTAGAGGGTACATTGCCGAGGATCTGTTTGGTGTGGAGTATACGGATTGAAGTAATTATAAATTACACCATACAGATTCTCCTGCTGTTCGCGGAGTATAGCAAATTAAGCTTAATTTTTATAAGAATCCCAGCACGTCTGGTGGGTCGCTTTTCCGGTGGCTAGTTACCACCCTTATAATTCTTGAATTAGAGCTATAATCCTCTTGTTAAGTCTGTAATAACCTCTAAGTATCAAAAAGGGGCTATAAATAAGGTTAAAGTCAAGAATGCGTTGGTTTTTTTCTCAACAAAAATTTGCCCTTGACTATAAAATCCCCTGGTAGTATAAATGCTGATAGGAAACTCTTAACTCCTCTGGTCTTTGTGAGTAAGGTGGTAACCATGACCAGACCAGACCAGAGCATATATGAAATCAGTTATAAATTTCTAAATTGCTCATACTCAAACATGATCGGGATATAACTCTAGATTAAAACAAAATGAAACTCTTGCAGAGTTTCCAGAACGCATCATAACTTAGCATTACTTGTGACCGCGGGTATCCATAAAACAAACCGACTACGCAATAAAAGGGATGACAGCCTAACGGATATATAAGGCATCAAAGTAGGCCGCAACCACTGAATCAGGCCTATTAATACCTCAATAAACAAACATACTCTTTGTATAGTCTTATATGGTTAAGTGAATGTCACACATGCTTTGATTATATAATTTATCAGTATAGCAAAAGAATACCTAAACTTACCTAAAAATACCTTACGCCATCATCATATCAACCCATTACACGTGTCTCCTCCGAAAATGAGGGTTTATTGCCGATATCATCACGTTGGCCCAGTGCAGATTGATGGACTCCACACAACCTTAAAACATTATGTAGAGCTGTCAGGCATGGTTTCCTTCACCGTTGAAGCAAGTGATATTTTAATTACTTAAAACGCACATAGCTTCGAAAAGTTAGATGTGCGTCCTGGGATTCGAACTCGGCCCTCCAAAAGCGAAGTTGAGCTCCAATCCACTGCGCTATCAATTTTTCTGGATGTAATCTCTCATAAAACAAGGTATATGTAGATCGCCATCCGTAGTTTAACATGACAACCAATAAACCAAAGTAGTAGTAGCAGTGCTTGAAACAGTATTATTGTAATGTTATGTACGTTTTGTTACAGAACTATAATCCTTATTATAAGGACGTCAAGCTAATTGTTATTTTAAGATAAAACTGTTAAGCTATAGTGTTTTAGTCCGACTTGCGGAAAATCCCACATTTACCTTGAAGTATTTATTGTCGCCTTTAGAATGAGGAGTATTGTGAAGACTCGTTTGTATTGATACCGCCATCCCTGTTCTCTGACCAAACCGAAAGAGAAATAAATTTCGTCGTCTAAATGCACGAACTTTTCGAAGTCATGTACATTTAAAGCAACTTAATATCACTAGCTTTATTGGGGAAGGAAAACATCGTTAGGAAACATGCATGCCTGAAAGCTCTCCATCATGTTCTCTAAGGTGTGGGAAGTCGACAAACTGTCATTTTTCTAGCGTGGAGGATTAAAGACTTAACTCTTCCCCATTCTTGGAGGAGACCCGTTCCCTGTAGTGGCCACGGTATTCTTTTACTATACATAACACTAGCTGATGTAAAAAGCCGAAAAATAAGGGTATTTGAGGGGTTTTGTAGTTGAGGAGTTGGTATGGCTTCCGGTTTCATAATAAAACAAAATCTATGGATTAAAATATCACTGAAGTTATTTCGAATTTGAGCTCAATCGGAAGCTAGAAGGTGCTCGAATTGAATACAAATTTTGAACCCTAAAGATACGTCCAGAGTTAGTTATTTTAAAGCTTGTAAAAACTTGAATAGAAAAGGTGCCCACCTTGACAACAATAATAAACGCTTCTCACATTTATATTCTGATGCAAATCAAAAGAAAATGATCTAAATAACAAATGCTTTGCGAAATGTATCAGTAATGTGATGAAAATTTTGATTTGCATGCGTCAAGGTTGAATATTATCATAAAATGAAAATAAATGTTGTAACTATGGAGAGATGCATGAAGCTAGGTTGCCGATCTATATGATTCATGTTAATATATTTTAATTGAAACATTTCTTGCTCTATATATGGGCGATATATTTTATATTCAATAATTTATTGCCACTTTATTTTAAATAGTTGACTCGAAATAAAAACGTGAACAAAAAAACATTAGTGTGTCAGTTATTTCTGATTAGGTTTCAAAATTTATAGCATACTTACTTTGATAGTTTTCAGGGAGTTCTTATTAAGTTAAAGTGTTTTGTTTATTTTACTTGAATTACCTAGGCTTTAGTAAAACATTTTCCGTAGGTTTTCGACTTCTTCGAAGATGAGTTAACAACTTATTAAATAAATTCCGTCGAATCACCGTTAAAGGAAAACATCGTGAGGGAATCTGCATGCCTGAGCGTTCTCAAGGGTGTGTGGAGTCCATCAATCCGCACTGGGCCAGCTTGGTGGACTACAGTCTCACTACCTTCTCATTGTGGTGCCCTGGTCGGTTTGGGGTTGATATTGTCTAAACTGTAAAATTACTCCAGTCCAAATAAAAAACCAATTTCAGATATTTTTATAACCACCAACACATATTTTTGTCGATTACGCTAACAATATACTTCCACTTTAAACTCTTAAAATAATTATTACTCTTTTACTTATTATACTCGTATATTCCTTTTCTTTTTTCCTTTTCTCTTTTAAAATCTCGCCAAATAATCCCAAACACCCGATGTCACTTTCCGCGCCTTCTTTTCCTCTCTTGTTTCTTTTTTCCCTGCGTCGCTTTAGTCGCCAGTCCTTCCAACTTTCGTGGCAGCACCGTCTTATAAAATATTAATACTCCAAATCCATGACTATTTTTATCAAAAGGTTCGATGACTAAGGTCTTTTATAATTTCTAGATTTATTTTATTGTCTAGCTTAGAATGGCATTCATCTTTGACGAAAATTCAATTAGCCTTACAAAACTAAGAATACAAAATTTCAGCTTGGTCGAAAATTTAAAGACTCCCAAAAATCAATCACAAAATGTGAAGGACAACGTATCCAAAAGCTGCGTAATTAAAGATTCTAATTTAAATTTCGTATTTGACCTACACACAACTAGACCATATGTCGATATGCCTACTGCTGTTTCGACACTAACATATAACATATTGGGTCGAAATGTCTCGACCCGGGGTCGGACTCGTGATCTCTATTATAGGTATCTACCATATACCTTTCAAAATAGCATATACGACATTATGATGGCTAAAATTTTAAACAGTTCAAGGTCAAGGAAGCTGTGGTAGCCTAGTAGGTGGGACTTCGGACTTACTTTCGAGGGGACTTAGATTCATACCTCGGCACGCAACTCCAATAAAAGCCTTAGATAAAGTGTTTAAACAATCATCATCATCATATAAACCCCTTACCGGTCCACTACATGGCCCAGTGCGGATTGGTGGACTCCTCACGCCTTTGAGAACATTATGGAGAACTCTCAGGCATGCCGGTTTCCTCACGATGTTTTCCTTCACCGTTGAAGCATATTTAATTAATTAAGTAACTTAAAAAACGCAGAAAACTCCAAAATGCTAGCGTCCAGGGGTTTGAACACGGTCCCCTGATGGAATGACCGAAGGCTTAACTAGACTATCGCCGATTTTTTATGTTCCCTAGAACGAGAAAAAAATCTCACGTTTGAATGAGTGAGATGAGTGAAATGGGAAAGATTAGATATTTGTTTAGTTACTTGTGTGTATACAAATAATACAATTTAATTTGCTGTCTATGATTTTGTAACGCAAGTTTTAATACTGATTTAGTATATCTGGCCTAGTCTTTAACGGCTGAACTGTCACAGTTAAACGTAACTTTCACAGAAATCAAATTTTATCTACAGACAAAATCGCAGGCGATACATACCTAGTTACTTGAATATATTTAATGGGCAAATCACGCGGCTGCACCCAGTGTGCCGCTTTATTTGATCGAAATTAATTACTTTCACATATTACTGTCAACATGAAGCAGTAATACACAAGTTCATAGTTCTCTAGGTTGGACGTCGATTGACCTAAAAACGTAACTTTTTATCTTATTATGTAACATCATACTATACAATAATATAAACGGCATAACTGGGTTTGTTTACTTTACCTTCTTTCACGGGAAAACGGAGTAACGTTTACGGAGTAATTAGTTGCATAAAATGGCATAGGCTTCTTTGTAACCGAAAAAAACACAAATTAGTGCCGCAGTTGTGGTCAAAAACTAAACCAAATAATTACGAATAAAATTATCTTATCCATACAATGTCCTGTGTGTGTGAAATAGAAATTGTATATCCACTGTAGATGGTGCATCGCAATTAAATTAAAAAATATATTGTCGTCATTTCAAATATAGATTGCTTTACATTAAAATAATTTAAGATTCGACAAAAATGTATAGTACCATCGCCAGAGAATTGTCGCCTTTGTTACACAAATTTGAATGACTTTTACTTTTTTTCTCTTTTATGTATTTATTTCTGGTGTGCAATAAAGTATTTTTGATTGATTGATTTATTGGCGTATTTAAATCGTAAAACATTTAAAAAAATGCGATTGGATAGGTGCTAAATATTAATAAATGTATGACTTTGTATAATATATTGAATAATAAACTTTCAATTGAACTTCGATGTAAACAGAATTAATTAAAAATGTTTTTTTAATATCGTACGATACATAAAAGACAATCAAAACAACTCGGTCAAGAACTTAATAATTATGTACATCCTTACCAAGGTCTTCCTTTTATTATAAATATTATTACAAATATTAAAAAGAATACAAAATTAAAAAAATATCTAAAATACTACCGCATCTTTAAGCTGTTTAAAATAACCTTAAATTTTAACATCTTTTAAAATATCACGATTCCCTGCTCTATGATTGTTTTATGTCTTAAATCAAAACAAATCGCTTATTTTCAGAATTTTTGTACACGGATGAAACCTGAATCGGTAAATCGCCTAAAATAATATAAAACAAGATTGTACGATTAATATAGAAAAAAAAACAATCTTGTGTTAGCATCTGTGCTGGCGTGATTAATGGTGTAAATGCAACGAATTAATTGCGGTTAATATCTAGTATAGATTTAACGGTCCTTAGCAAAAAAAAAATGTATAAAGATTACTCAACACGTATTTTTTTGTGTGTCTCGTAAAATTATTTCCGCGTTACAGAGTAAAAAATCATGATCATTCATTCATAATTATTTTTTATGTTTGTTATAAAGGTGTCTACTCTACACCTCTTTGATTATGATTGTGATATGTTTATTTAGAAAAGTTTATGATGTGTTATTGTAGGTACTTATATATTTAGCAAAATTACATAACTATTTGCGCATTTTATAACATTAAAATTACACAACGCAACGCGTAAATGAAAACCGAATTAATACTTCAGGCTTTACATTATTAACTGTCTCTTAGACTTATCTGTGAAACTAAAACCTTAATCGGTTTGAGTAAACCATTGCCACTATTGTAAACCATAGTTTAACTTAAAGAAATCGGATAAAGCCCTAACGTCACAAGCAAAAGTAAAATCAAGTGACACCTGCCACTTTATTAGGTACGTGTCGCGTAGCGCGGGTACTGTGCACGTGTTGGTCTTTCATCTTCAATAGGGTTGTCATTGGTAAACACTCAGATTGTTTTGAATCGGTTTGTATGGATAAATAAAAATGCTTCTTTTGATTTAATATTGTTGCAGGGTGATTCCTTATGAAATATACTTATGCACTCTTCAACAGTATTTCGTAATTCCGTTACACGTTGTATAGGCCATCGCCTTAGTTTAGTAGTTTGAAGCTAAAGCCGTGGAAATAAAACAGTTTGGACATTATGTCATTGATTTAATATGTTACTACTGCATTACGCTAGTAATAATTGGAAAGCGAATACAAACTAGAACGGCAATAACAGATCAAAAAAAGTAAAGTATCGGCCGTTGCTAGTTACCACCATACCGACAAAGGTGTACCGCCAAGCAATTTGCGTTCCGGTATAATGTAGCACACCCAAGCAGGTTAACCCGTTTACATCTTAGACTACATCATCACTTACCATCAGGTAAGATTGCAGTCAAGGGCTAACTTATAATAGATTTTAGAAAAAATGTTGGTAGTTTTAAAAGATTATTCGGTTTATTATTGCACTTCTTTCAAGTGACTTGCCTCTGAGAAGTGCTATGATTACACTAAATTCTAAAATCTATTTAAGTTATTCACCAATTTTGAATTGGGCGATCTGCAAATAAAAAAAAATCATTAAAATAGGTCTGCGTACTAAAACGTTCCGCCAGAACATCAGAGTACATACTGATCGAAACGAAAACCCCATGTTTTTATGTATATTAGGTTACCTACCTATAAATAAAATCAACGTCTTCCGTTTGTGATAATCAGACGGAACACACAAAAAGCCTTCAAACTAAATAGTGCTAATAAATTTCGCTATAGCAAGTATACGGTCAAACCGTCTTGTTTCAACCTTCACGAAGTTTTCTCCGGCCCGCTAAACTTTTTTCGTCACTATGAGGAATTTAACAGTTACCCAATTAGTGTGTTTATATTTCTTACGTATCCTTTTAACTCCGTTTGACATTAAGTTTGCTTTTACATAACTATATTTTATTTGTAAGTAACAACTCTAGCTCACTAGCATGGGCAGGACACAACTATCTCCCCGAGTAAAGCATATAAATTAATCTTCTCTCACAGCTTTATTAACTCTCAGAGCACTGGCGCACAAGTGAAAATAATATCCAAGTAATATATGTGTAATAATAAACGAAGGCAAACTTCTCCTATTCCATATTCGCGTGCTTTAGCAGGTGGATGCTTTAATTATATTCCTTGTCAGGGATATCGGGGGATATAATTTTTGTCTCCTGCCCGTGCTAGCCCTGCAGCTTAGGACTCAGAAGAAGAAGAAGATTCTTCCTCGTAGGACTTCTCTCTCATTGGAGAAATAAATAAATAGAATCTTTCGTTATACGTATCGAAATGTTAAGCTATAAGCTACAAATACGATTTATCAGTAGTGTTATCACATGTTAGTAATAATAATTTATATATTAATTATCGGATCTAAAGTCTTAATCATTTGATCGTTTTTGTTTTATAAAGAAACGGTTCGTCTCTCAAAATGACCAAGTGCGGATTGGTAGACTTCGCACGGCTGAGAACCTTATAGAGAACTCTGAGGCATAAAGGTTCCCTTGCGATGTTCTCCTTTACCGTTAAAGCATGTTATAATTTAATTTCTCACAAAAAAAAACACCAGGTAGTTTCTCCAAAATAAGCCCTAAACACAAGATTCGCTGCTTTACCTAACATCGTGTTGCAAAACGGATAGAGGACAAAAAAATTTGTTGGTCTCGTTTGCATATGGTTTATGGTGTGCCTTCTTAAAATAGTAAAATACCATTTTCTTTGGAATGCCAAATAAAAAAACATGTCGATAAAATAGCCACATCATTCCATCACTAGTTTGACGTCACAAGGTCCGGCGAGCGTCGCCACAGCGGCGTGCTTGCGTCAATGACATTCCGAAATTACGATGTTTTTGATCGGCCGGTCATCACTATTGATTTGGGAAGGCCAACACAATAATAAAAGAAAATATAATTAATACTTATTATTTAGCTATATCCTTGACAGTTTATTTCAACTGATACAAGAATTGGTTAACCATTTTTTTTTTTTTTAGACTTCAACATATAGACCCATGACCGTCCTACTACAGGGCACGGGTCTTTTCCCAAAAGTGAATGGGTTATGGGCTGTAGTCCACCACTCTAGCCCAGTACGGATTGGTGGACTCCACACACCATTGAGAACATTCTTTCAACTCTCAGGCATATTTCCTCAAGATGTTATCCTTAACCGTCGAAGCAAGTGATATTTTTAATTACTTAAAACGCACTTAACTCGGCCCCCCGAAAGTAAAGTTCAGCTCCTACCCACTGCGCTATCACAGCATGTTAGACTTATATAAACGAAATCTTCAGCTCGGTTTCTAAGTCTATAAAAATGGCATAGTATCCCCCGGGTACCTTGGATATTTATTAAAGTGAAATTTATTTTTAAAAAGCGTGAAGCTCGAGTCGTCTTCGCCGCGCGCTTTCCAGGAGCTATATGTGTACTGTGTATATATGTGCATAGATTATGTTTTCACTTATATCGGCAGTCCAACTAAAATAATCGTGGACGAACTCGCGGGCAAACGCTATCACACTATAATATTTTATATAAGTTTTATTAATAATAAGCCAATTAGTCAGTATATAATATTATGATAATATATTATTCGCAACAGGTTTATTTTCAAAGACTAAAATCATGTTGAGTATTGTTATGGTAATTTTTGTATGTGTGAGTTCGAAAAGTTGAAGGCTCGTTATTTGATACCTGTTAAATCGCGCGACTTCAGCTGCGGATACAGCAAACCTATCCGCCAATGACACACACCGCCACTATAAAATTATCTGGTACACAATGTTTCAGCTGGAGTATAAACTGACTTTTTGGTCTAAGGCAGGGTTGTTTGGAAGCAACCAGCTCCGTTTTCATCTATCGCAACATACGAGTAGGAAAAATAACGTTAAATTGCCAATTGTTAATGTTGGAAAAGAGCAACTGCTGAGTTTCTAACCGGCTTCTTCTCGGTAAAGTCTGCCTTCCGAACTGGTGCGTGGTAGAGTCACTTCAATCAGACAGACTTACCAAAACTGTTTATAGATTAAGCCTACAAACATGAAATAAAAGTAATTTATTCTCGGATCGTGTTACTGTGTTACCAATAAAGGACAAAACTCTCGTGTTGATCACAATAACGCTCTGAATGTTATCCTATGCTATAGAATGAAGTAAAGAAATTGAGCCATTTAATCAGAAATATGTCGAAGAATGTAAGCGGTGATAGCCTAGTGAGTAAGGCTTCGGCTTTCCTTACGTGGAGACCGCGTTTGAGCCCCGGCACGCACAACTGACTTTTCGGAGCTATATGCGTTTTTAATCAAAAAAAATTAATTACCACTTGCTATAAACGGAAAAGGAAAACATCGTGTGGAAACCTGCATGCCTGAGAGTTCTTCATAAAATTCTCAAAGGCGTGTGAAGTCTACCAATACGCACTTGGTCAGCATAAATAAATAAAATAAATAAATAAATATACTACGACAATACACACATCACCATCTAGCCCCAAAGTAAGCGTAGCTTGTGTTATGGGTACTAAGATGACTGATGAATAATTTTTTGAATATAATACACATAAATACTTACGAAGATATAAGACATATACTTACTTACTTACTGACATATAATACACATAACCAATAAATATTAATATGTACATATAAACACCCAGACACCGGAAAACATTCATGTTCATCACACAAAAATTTTCCAGTTGTGGGAATCGAACCCACGGCCTTGGACTCAGAAAGCAGGGTCGCTGCCCACTGCGCCAATCAGCCGTCAAAGCATGGTAGACTACTGCCGTAACCCATCTCATTCTAAGAGGTGACCCGTGCGCTGTAGTGGGCCGTAATGTCGAAGAATAACATCTTTTTGCTGCGATACAAAATTACATAGATAATTAAAAGTTTTAGTTCTTTCATCGTCATTCTTTCACCGACTTCGTCCGGGGAGGTGCTGCCGCCGCCAGCCTTGCTTTTCATTGTTGCAATACTGTGTTCCGGTCTGAACGTTGTGGTTGCAGATGGCACATGAGCGGGCGACTCAGATGATGGACACATCACACAGGGCGGCACGATGCTGGACGAGCACCTTGCGTGCCCTACGAAGGGTTGCTGTCTTTATAGGCGATGGTTTTACCATTTACAGATAGTCTGCATATGAGTATCAAAGTTTATATAAAACATAAGCTTCTAAATCCTATTTTAATGTTAAGGATTACTTAAACGATAGAACGAAGCTTGGGTGTGATTTGCTCTAACTCCATAGCATAATTGACGGCCTATTGGCGCAGTGCGCAGCGACCCTGCTTTCTGAGTCCAAGGTCGTGGGTTCGATTCCCACAACTGGAAAATGTTTGTGTGATGAACATGAATGTTTTTCAGTGTCTGGGTGTTTATCTGTATATTATAAGTATTTATGTGTATTTCATTCATAAAAAAAAAATATTCATCAGCTATCTTAGTACCCATAACACAAGCTACGCTTACTTTGGGGCTAGATGGCGTTGTGTGTATTGTCGTAGTATATTTATTTATTATTTATTTTATAAAAAAAAAAATAATAATATTAATTTACTGTGAGATGGTGATAACAAAAAAAAATTAACCGGCTAAGTTTGTTGTGGACTCTTCTTAGAACAGGGCGCTTTTGGAACCCTCGTAGCTTTAGATTTAAGTTGGCGACCCTTACAATTATGTAAACATATATATGTCAACGCTTCATAAGTGCCTGTGGCAGTGTGCCAGGAAATTGAATGTATGTATGTATGTCTATTATTACTATAAAAACCTCAGGCAAATAATAAACATATTTTTTGGACATTATAGGTATCGTTACTAAAACCAATAACAATTAATACAACCATACATTTCTGCCCACGTTCAAACATATAATCACCACATTCCAAATATTATATAATCCGTATATGGTCAACCACATCAGTTTATGTGCTACGCGTTGGGTACTCCCTAGAAGTAGTTAACCACATTGTTTGAATAGTTCCGGTTCAATCTTAACAGCTTTTATACAAAATTAATTATTATTTAAACGTAAATGAATACCTACATACCTACACTAATTTGAAGCTAAAGATTTTCATATTTTTGTTTGAGCGCCATCTTTATTAATCGGACCGTTTTAAAAACCCTAGGCAAGTTATCGTATGTTATCTGGTTAAGCCTACGACTCTTATGCCCGTTTTCACTAACTACGAGCGAGGAAATGCCTAAGTGAGTAATGCTTATCAAAGAAGATACCTAGGCATAATTTACCTTTCACCAATCGATTTTCACTAGGCAACTCATAACCTAACTAGTCTATGATTCTTGCCAAACGTTGTGGCATATTATAATATCCTGTGTACCAAATTTAAGCTCACACAATATTACAAGCTCTCTCAAAACTTATATATCTGTTTATTGTGGCTCTACCAATAGTTTGAAATGTAGCTTCTACCGAGAAGAAACCAGCAAGAAAGTCAGCAGTTGATATTTTAAAGGTCAAAGTTTTACATTATTTATGTACAACCTTGGGTGCAGATGAAAGCGAAGATGTTCCCATCCATGTATCTTTCATTAACAAATCAAAGCAATAATTATAGGTATTTATGCTAAAGTTTGTTTAGTTTAAATCTCGCAAGTCAATTTTTAACCGCATCTTGACCTACAGACTTGAAATTAACATTATAATATTATTCCAGTAGTTCAGTAACGTTGTAGAGTATTTAGCAATATATGGACAGTTGATGCTTGAAATACATATTGTAATTTAGTTCGTTTTACATAGATATGAAGGGGAATGCAAACATGCCATGTTTTCGATCTGGCGCAAAGCATTTTAGCGTTTTCGGAACGATGTCGCGTTTCAAAAACCAGTTATCGGTTTATTATAACAGGCATTTCCCTAACAGGTTAGCCCGCTATCATTTGAAACTAGATGCTCTCAAGGACTGACTTGTCATCATTATCAATCCATTTCCGATCCACCATAGGATACGGGTATTCTTTCTTAATGAGAAAGGTTAATGCCGTACTTAGTTCACCACGCTGACCAAAAGCGCATTGGTAGATTACAATCATCTTTATTATTTAACTCACTGTAAACCTACCTCATCATTAACATATACAAAAATAAAATAAAAACAGAAACATGAAGGAAGAAGTAGAATACAAGACGCGGCCTCATCGCTTAATAGTGACCTCTGCCAGGCAACCTTCGAATTAGAAAAAAGTACAGGGGAAAAGACTGCTGGTGGTACAAATAGTTAAACTACGTACATACGAATAACTACATACTAATACATAAACTAGTTATCAAAAGTAATAATATAATTCATAAAATATAAAAATAAACTAATGTATATAATAACAACACATAATTATTTAAATACTTTAACATACAATAAATATTTACGTGAGAGTGAATACATTCTATTAATTCGTCGACAATATAATGGGCCTTAACTGATTAAAAACGCATATAACTATAAAAAGTTGGAGGTACGTGCCCGCGATCGAAAGGAAGAACTACCTCTCACCACTAGGCTATTTAGTTCACTGCTTGACTTATTTATCAGCGAATAACAATAGCATATTAATTATTTAAATTCGACATCAGCAAATCACTCAAGTGACTACAATCGTTCAGTAAATCATACAATTTTAACACGGAATACATAGAACTTTGATATAATATCTCGGAGAAAAACTCTTCGCCTTAAGTATATACATATACTTGTTATAGAATCTCTTTGGCTGTCCTATTTGTATCTGGCTGGTTTTGATGACATACAAGGGTTAATTTGAAAAAACAAAGGAAATGTTGTTTGCTAGATTTCATCTGTTTTTCTTTTTGTCAAAATGAGTAAATCTAATGAAGAAATTGGCCACATTTCAATTTTATTACAAAAAAGAAAAAAATGGACTAGCACAGTTGGCAGCGACCCTCCTTTCTGAGTCCAAGCCTGTGGGTCCGAATACCACTACTGGAAAAATGTTTGTGTGATGAGCATGAATATTTTTCAGTGTCTGGGTCTGTGTTTTCTGTGTACTATAAATATTTATTTCTATTTTTTTAATAAAAATATTCATCGCTCATCTTAGTAACCATAACACAGGCTACGCTTACATTCAGGATAGATGGCGATGTGTGTTTTGTCATGGTATATTTATTAATTTACTAGCAGATGCCTGCGGCTTCGCCTGTGTTGAAGTTTAGATTTGCTCGTAAATTTAAATAATTCTGTCAATGTAATGAAGAAATTTGAAATATTTTAAAAATGCAACGTAAATATAATATATTCTATTTTCTAGCGCTTAAAAAGTACCTAATAGACTTTGCTAAGCTGTTATCTCGTCAATAGCTTAGAATTTAGATACTTAGGTCTCTGCGTAGGCGCGAGGGCATTGAAAGTGATGATGTAACTTACGAGGTATGCGTAGGCGCCGGTTGCTACTTCACTTTGACTCACATAAGCCGCGCCGAGCTAAACATGGCGGGCGAAATGACTCTTTATAATCATTTATGTCTGGTTGGTGATCGAAATTGGCGTTTATATATTTAGCACTATATTCGGGTGTTATATAAGAGATAAGGTTTTACAGATATTCTTTTAAAAGGGGTTTCCAGTCCAAATGCGATGGCCTGGCGCCGCTTTTGCCCAGAAGCTCCTTCTGCTGTTTAGATTTCGGGGTTTTTTATCCAGCATCTTGATACAATAAGTCTATGACTTCAAGTCAAGTTCAAGTCATATTCCCCTCCCGGTTACACACACAAGCAAGAGTTATCCATAAATATTATTATTTTAAGAAACTCCATATTTCTGATTCAGAGCTTATTTCTTTTCAACGCACGTTCAATGAAACTGAGTTTTTTATCAGGCCAATACCACAAAGATTCATTCTCACCAACATAAATCGAGCTTTCAGCTATGTGCCCTGCGCATAACTGCACAACTCGATACGTAAGTAACTCTGGTTTTCCACAAATCTCCTAATAATACCTATTTATTAGCTCTGAGTTTTTTTTTACTAAATATAGTTACTTGCGTTACTTTACTAAATATAGTTAGTGCTGGAATGGCAGCCCCGAACTGGTAAGCGCAGCGTTGGTCGGCCCGCAACGAGGTGGACAGACGACATTAAGCGCGTCTCAGGTAGCCGCTGGAAGCGGCTCAGAACGGTGGAACTTGGAACTCCCTACAAAAGACCTATGTCCAGCAGTGGACGTCGATTGGTTGATGTGATGATGATGATGTGATTCAAACCACGTCAGAAAGCGACGGGAACTAGTAGAATATCGTAATACACTCACAAATTTCAAATTTAAGATGGCTGCCACCACAAAATGTCGGATTACATTTCTTTCACAATTCCTTCAATAAGGGTTTCAAATGAAAAGGTTTTACTACAAGAATAATGTACACTAAATTAAAAGATGGGAGTTTTTAATTTTAAATTTATATATTATTTAACTTGTGCCTTGTAGTGACGACAAATTATTTAAAAGATGCTGTCAGTGTGTGACAAAACACATAACTTGTTTGATGTTTGGTTACGTTATTAATTATATAAGTTCATAAATTACCCATCCGAATATATCAGTATATGGTCATGTGAAGCATCGTTGCACCAGTTTGGTAATCGTCCCATACCTATTTGTAAGCGCTACGAAATAGCTACGAAAATAAGTTTGATTTAGTTTGTCTTCGACTTAGTAAAAGTTACAGGAGACTCATAGGCGAGGATTCACTATGGCTAAACTCTAAAGTCTCAATCATCCTCGTAAAGTAACCAGTTTGTCAGTGTTTTATAGGAAATACTTCGGGGAGGATGCTCAGGAACTCTTTCTTGTTCGTTCGCTCGTTTGATCTTGTTCCCTCTTCACCATTGATGGCACCAGCGATTTGCATCTTCTTTTCTTATACGCATGGCTGAGTTATGAAACGCTTTTTAGAGTTCTACATTTTCTAATTCTTGCAACCTGGGTATCTTTATAACAAGAGTGAATAAGCATCTTCTAGGCAACAACGTCCCATTTTAGATCAAAACTGCCTTTTCCATCATGTGAAATTGTAGTTGAGCCTAGTCTATTGGATTAAAGATATTTAGGATAACTTTATAGTTGGTTGGTATCCTTCGGGATTAAAATAAATATTTAAACGCGGAAGAAGTCGCATCAGCAAGTTGTGTTCAACCACGTCACGTTTCCGGTAAATTCCACAATCAATTAGCCAAGAGCAATACATTTGTCTAAGCGTTTGACGCAGCGACCTCCACTGAGGCCACTAGGAATATTTACTCGTCTTATAATCTTCGGCCTTAGGTGGCGCTATATTTACCGACACAACAAACAAAGTGTTATCACGTGGAAAAATATATTGATTGGAATTTCGTGTGACGTACGTGCGTTGAACTCTTTTATATTGGGAGAGGCTTGCACTATAAATTCACTGGTAAACGTTAGCCTTAGTGCAAGAACTAGTCGCACGCCATTGTAAAGTAGTTTTCAAATATAGAAAAACTTTAACATCGTAAAATGGATCCATGGTCGTCGTGGTAAAGTTATTGAGTCTCAATCAACTAATTTTCGTTACTCCTAACATTAAATGCGTTGACAGTCATCGTCAGTGAATTTTGACGAGCTTGAATTTCATATAAATGTGGATTTTCATTTTGTTGAAACTTTTTAGACTGATTTAATAACTATTTGGACATTTTGAGAATTGAGAGTAAGATTTCGAGAACGCGTTACGTTTACGCACATTTCGTTACATGAAAGGTGAGAAAACTAGAACCTAGAGCGAAGGAGAAAGCGATATTCTAAGTGAACTTTAAATTTCAAAATTCTGTCTTGCGGGAGGCTTTGCTGCCTACCAATCAAGCGTTACTATACAATGCCGCGTACAATTCGAATAGGTGTATAGGTTTAATGTAACTCCCTTACCTCCTTATAGATAAGCCCGCCCACCATTACCATCTTACACTGCATTATAACTTCCCGGGTCACTTGTAATGAAATTAAAAAAAAAAAACAATAATATCACAAACTAATTACACAACATGCATAAGTATATTACATAAGGAATCATCCTGTAAAAATATTATATTAAAAGAAGCATCAGAACCGAGAAGAACCAATTCAAAACATTCTAAGTGCTTACTTATGGCAACCCTATTGAAGATAAAAGACCGACACGTGTATAATAGGACCGACCAAAGTGACAGGAGTCACTTTATTTTATTTTCATTTGCTTTTACGGCTGTATCTGATTTCTTTCAGTAGAAACTATTGCAATGGTTTACTCAAAAACTATTAGCGTTTCGTTTCATAGATAAGTTAAAGAGACGGTAAGTAATGTACCACTATAACCTCTGAAGTATTGTTTCGGTTTTTATTTACACGTTGCATAGGCGTGAGGCTTAACACCTACGACACAGGTTGATAGACATAGTAGCCAGGACTTCCCTCCCATCCAAAGTATTGCTCTGTTTTCAGGTGAACCATCTCTTTGATTCGTTAATAATAATAAAAAAGATATGTAATTTAGTTCTTATAACTTCGAAACAAGAAAATAATTTGTTTAATTGCTAATCTCCTGTTTTTGGTTATCGGTTTATTTCGGAACATTATTAATGGATAAGACAAGCAAGCCTTGTCACCCCACGCATTGCCACTAACTAGTGACGAATGTAAATGAGTCACTAGTTATTTGCAAATCTCTATAAGGTACCTACCTCTTGGAAAGAAAACCATATTTGATTATTAAGAAGCTTATACCTGACCTCTAAGGCGACTCTATGGCGCCTCTATGGTAAGTGTGCTTGACATTAAAATTGCAATTGGAATTTGACTTTGCAACCTTGAAATAGGAACTGTCATAGGAAACACCAAACTTTTCTTGCTTTACAAAATTTAGTTAGCAATAACCGAATAGCTATTTGAATTCAAACATGAAGTCATCCAAAATAATATATGAACTAGTAAGTTTATTTACATTTGACAACAGTTATTATAATTTTATTCATGAATAAAAGTAACCTAAAATAAAATTCTTCAAAACCACCGCATAGCGCAGGCATAGTGCCTAAGATGCTGGCAGCATTGCCCCTTTGAATGGCCAATCTAATTATTTGGCTAAGACCCACTCTAGGATCAAGTAGACTCTTAACCCTTTTTGTCAATTTTTCTCCCGGTTTCCATGGTCCCATGTCTCTACCCATAAAAGACACAAAAATTTAACTGCTATCAAATTTAGGCTCGGCCTGCTCTGCACTGGTAGCAGCACCCACCATTGTTGAGGTGGCCTGGGTGTTTGATGCAGCTAGGGTATCAACACACATAGCATCCAACACAAGTGACTCCCAGCCTCCACGGAAGGAGCGTCATACCATCAGGTCTCTTGCCATCGCTCCCCGCCTAACAAATAGGTTCTAATACAGCTGGTACATGAGCGGTAGCAAGAGGTCCTCACATGATGTCGTTCAGGGCGCTATGGCGGGAGAAGCCAGAAGCTTTTTAAACAGGCGAGATGACAGAATAATTAACTTATAATTAAATTGAATCTAAATCTTTTGGATTCGACCGCATTTAGGCATAGCACCCAAGACGTTGGCAGCATTGTCTATAAAACAACCAGACTAATTTTTTAGAATCAAAACCGAAAGTTTGACTTACTATCCGACGCACGGGAGTGGACAACGCCATTTCCCTGACTCTGGGCTAACGCTTAACTTTCTTCATAAAATATTATATTCATTAACATAGAAAAATTTTAAATAATTTTTAACTCAAGATGAATAAATAAGGATTTTTTAAGCTTTGAATATAAGTCCTTGGTGGTAGATTTTCACACTAGTTTGTCTCTACATAAACTATATTCCGAACCAATGGTAAATTCACCGTGATAGCTACTAACCTTTGACTATTTATTCATTTTTATTTAATTCAGTTAAAGCACAGTGTATTAATGAACCTATTTTGTAAAGTACCTATTTTTTAACATAGTAGGTGTTATCTATTTGATTTTTTTATTTACACTTACCGAATCTATCTATACTCGCAGGATTTTTTATCTGGCTGAACTCGAGGAAAACTTATGTTTAAACTGGCAGACAAGCAGACTGATTAAACACCAAAAACGACAAGTCAAATTCAACTTTATTACCAAAGAGTCAAAGATCAATGCTTATAAATACAGATGATTACGCACAAAAATGTCATATACATACATTATTTATTGGCAAACTTAATTCTGCGTATCGCGAAGCAAAAAGCATTCAATTAACAACTTTATATAGCATGTAATATGGTGTGTTAAATATGTTTAGGACGGTATAATGTATTAGGTTAATTATTATTGAAATATACGTCCTTGAACTATACTACACATCGTTATTTAATGTTTGAATTTGTTTGATATAACCTCAACAATGTGAACAAAAAACTAAATAAACCTACAGAACGGGTTTTTCGGGTAAAATTGAGTTTTCTATAACCTTTAACACCGTGGCACATTCAATTCGTATGGCATTTATATAATACATACACATACAAGCACTTGACGTTGATTTTTATATACCAATAGCGGACACAAACAACTTCTTCTGAGTAGATTTTAAATAAAATACACTTTTATTGTACACAGGAAATTCACAAAAATTCTGAGATTTTTGAGATCCCGCGTAAATTTCCCTCACGTGACTATAAGCAAATAAAATCAAAGTAACATATTTCAGAAAAATACTGTTCTTTAAATTTTGTATCCCCTATTTCAAATTGTAGAACTTCTAAAACTGTGTAACACGTCGCGGTTTTTAATTAAAACCGAAAAATTAAATTTTGTGTTTAGGGCAAAGGCCCACCCCCTCAATATTCTATCAAGTTTAGGTTGTATATTTATTGTAATCAGTAAGTATTAGGAATAAGGTAAAATAAGATAGATAGGTAGATAAACTTGAACTAAGCAAAAGGCTAAATAAACTTTCAGAGCGGGTTTTGTAACTTTAAATGTATTAATCATTTTGGGCGATAAATAATCTAGTTAGGTTTGCTTTAAGTATGAAGAGAAGTAACCCAGATTTTCCTATTGTTTCAGTTATAATAATGAAGCCACTACTCCGGTCAGTGGTGGTGATAAGCCTTCTACTATGCATTCACGCACTCCCCGAGAACATCGAAGAAGTAAAACAACTGCCCCAGTCCAAAGAACCAGTGTTAGAGGCTGAGGAATCCGAAGCCCAGGCGAGGGTAGAACGCTGCACATCATGCACCAGCGTCTTAAAAGTTAAATCACCCAAAGAAGCCCTCGCAGCGCTCACTGCGTTGCCAGGGGCTGAAATCCATACACAACAATCCTTCCAAGGTTGCTCCAGCGAAAAAGGCTGTGCAGGAATCAAAGTGAAAGATGGTAACATCATCGAAAAGTACGGTAACGTAGACGCTTTTAACGCTGCAGCAGCAGCCGACATTAACAAAGACTTTACCTTCCACGCAGCTGGAGCTTTGGGTGACGTTTTCAGTGCCGCTTTAGGCAACAGCGCCAATCCACCTTTCTGGTGGATGAACAAAGATTCCCCATTCAAAGCTGGATCGGGTGCAACCTTTGAAAAATACAGCCAATCTGAAAGCTCAAGCTTCTCGGGTGGAGCCAATGCAGGCAATTTCGGAGCTGCGGCGTTAAACTTGGCTGCCAACCCATTCCTAAATGGAGATTTATCTAAAGGTTTGGGCATAGCAGGCGCCGGAGTAGGATCTGCTATCAAACCTGCCGCTTTCCAATCATCATCTGCTTTCGAATCCTCATATAGTTCTTCCAATAATGGAGCAGTCGACTTATCCAAAAATCCATTCTTAAACGGTGGATTTAAGGCTGGACAAGCTGCCGGATTCCAAGGAGCAATCGGTGCACAAGCAGCAAACTCTCAAGGCTATGGTGCAGCACTTGGCAACACAAACTTAGGTGCTGCGAACACAAACTTTGGTGCTGCAAACTCAAACTTTGGCGGGGCAAGCTCAGCCTTTGATGCGGCAAACACAAACTTGGCTGCAGCAAACTCAAACTTTGGTGCGGCAAACACAAACTTGGGTGCAGCAAGCACAAACTTCGGTGCAGCAAGCTCAAACTTCGGTGCGGCAAGCTCAACCTTTGGTGCCAGTGGCGCAGCAAACACACAAGGCTTCGGCGCCGGTGGTTACAATGCTGGTTTCGGTGCCGCAGGAAACGTTGGCACAGGATATACTGGCTCATCCCCTAGCCCATTCGTGCCTACCTCTGGCTCGAATGTCAACTTGATCCAAAGCGAAAAAGCTAACGAATTCGATTTCCAACAACAGCAACAGACTCAGCAGAATATCGATGAGATTTTCCAGAGTTCTGGAAACGTCGGACTGGAAGTGAGTGGTGGTGATTTTCAGCAAGCCTGCAACAGCCAGGGGTACGTGTGCGCCCTGAAGACTCAATGCACGAACGGCGTCGTCAACGCAAATGTAGTAGCACTTCTTCAAGCTCAACCTAAGGTAAGTGTCTTATTTACGAAGTTTTAATTTAATTCGACGTGTATATTTTGTGAAGATCAAATGTTATTACGTGTGGGTCAAATCTTGTATGTGAATTTGAACCAAATTCTTGGTCAAACTGAGATTCTGTACACATTTAGTTTAGAAAACAATGCGTGGTAACTTATTGACATCAACTACTATCAGAATTTTAATACAATTTTGTGGAACGTAAATCTACGAGCAAGCGCTCTTCAGGATATCCAAAAGGTAAAAGGTAAGGACTACTCTTTCTGCGCGCCTTAAACAAGCGCAAGCTCACTTCAGAGTAGCCAAAAAGTTTGGAGACTACTTTATGAAACGAACTATGCAATGAGTGTGGCGTCGTATGTATGTCTTGGAGTACTTAATAGATTTAACTGATGACTTTAAAGGGTCGAAATAAAGCAGATCATCAGTGATCACCAATGATCCCGTAGGTCCTTCTTAATAATACCATTTCATACGAACAACGTTACTATGAATTGTATGTGCCAATAAGAATCAACCACAATGGATGAAACCACATAAAAGTTAATAGCTCGATTAAATTTTTGACGGCTTGTTTATACCTCCCTATGCCAATCAATCGCTTTTTTAGATGTATGCAAAGAAACGCCTTAACAATGTATTAGTTGTACTTAGTTTTTTACGCTATACAGACGCCCAATAAATTGTAATCTGGCTTTCGTGATTAAGATAATCTACAGATAAACCTTGCTCTTTAGTAATAATAATAAGATACTTAGAGTAGCTGGGCGTGGTAACATAACATAACAGAAGCACAAAGAAGTTTCGAGATATATTTTCTCTGGCTCAGTAAACTAGCGCGGTTCGGTGGGAGCTTTGGAAATTTACTTTTTTTCAAACTAGCCACGGCCAAAGCCTCGCACCAGACAAAATGATAATAAACGTTATGATAATTTACGAATTTCTATAGTCGTGGAAAAAAATTGGTTGTAGTCGGCTTACTGACGATAGTTGCACGTGACAACGTCGTAAGAAAAATACTGATGGAATGGTTGCATTTTTCAAAAAATTTTAATTTTATTTGTTGGATAGATATTATCGTTGCTATAAACAATTGACACCACATTCACTTTTCACTGCACTTCATCCTTGCCGAAAACATGTAAATGTATTATTGTATAGAAGCTGTCCACGCGGATACATCGCTATCTCAAGTAGGAGAGAGACAGATGTCGAACGCGGAGGCCGATTGTGCCTCTTTGTCGCTCGTTCCGCGCTCTCGCTTGCACTTAAAGCCTTGAATGGAACGCCTCAGAGCGAGGTAACGCCGCATACGTCATGTTTTTTCGTGCGTGCAGCCGGCTCCATCGAATTATAAGACGTTGTCACGTCAAAAAATTATTCTAT
This sequence comes from Pararge aegeria, assembly GCF_905163445.1. Taxonomy (NCBI): domain Eukaryota; kingdom Metazoa; phylum Arthropoda; class Insecta; order Lepidoptera; family Nymphalidae; genus Pararge; species Pararge aegeria. The sequence continues at coordinate 18,191,773 of NC_053191.1, forward strand.
GGTTGGGTCTGATTTCGATGTAGTGGTTTGTACCCTTAGGTAACCTTTTAGTAAAAAAGCTCGTCGTCGTTTTTGCTGCCGATCAGCAATGCTGTGTTTTGGTCTAAATGGCGTGGTTGCTGTTTTAGCTTCTGGCACATGGCACTCCATACCTTAGGTAGACGGACGTAAGACGTGTTCATGTTGTACTAAGGGTATAAGGGTTCAAGTTTCGATAAAATTTTGATCCCAGTAGTAACAATAATCTGAAGTACAGGACTACGCTGATTTGAGTCGCATTGAGGTTCATTTTACTTTGACGATACAGAGTTTAATACTCGAAAACGCTTTCTCGATTGCTAGCAAGCATATCTTGTACTAAGGCTACTGTTTATAGGCGATGGTGATCAGGAAGACCCATCAGCTTGGTCCGTCAATTATCGCTGTAAAATACGGATATAGAATGTTAAAATACAAAACCCTTCTCAGGCTTCGCCATAGTTGGATAGCGGTAACCAAACGACCTTTCTGAGGTGTGGCTCAGAGCTATGACATTTGAGTGCGCGTGTGTGTGACCTTTGTCTTCAAAACGATATTTTTTTATTATTACACCATGAGGAAGGTCGGGTGTCGATTATAGTATTAACATTTGAACGCCTATTGTTATTTTTGGTTAGATAATCGGTAATTGGTGCGTGGATTGTTTGTTGCAAGGCTGACATGCCTACCTCTTGATGTAGCTTACTGGCTCCTAGCTGCAATCCGTGTGTGTGGATGTGTGTGTTTGTGTGTGCGTAGCTGCAGACAATAACATTAGTTTACGGTTGCAAAACTTAATACGCACTTCTGAAACAGAGGGCTAATCAAAGCATACAAGATAGAAAAATAATAGTTTAAAAAAAAAACTAAAAAACACGCTTTTTATAGAAAACCGAACTAAAAAACAGAAAATGAATTTTAATAAATTTTAATTAAGAATAGTGTTAAACATTTCAATAAATATAAATTAATAATAGTGTGAATAAAAAAAAAATATTGTAAAAAAAAAGTGGTAAAAAAACATACATATAAACATACAAGTAAAGCTAATAAAAGCGTGTTAAAAATGGATCTTAAAATGTAAATTGTTGATATTGAAAAAGAGCAACTTCTTGCCGGCTTCTTCTGAGACGGTGGTAGAGTCAAACAAACAGACAGACTTGCTGTTTCAAAAGTCTTTATAGTGTAAGCCTACTTGTAATAAATACATTTCAAATTGGAATTCGTTACTTGCTACACCTGGTATCCTAAAAGGTACGTATATAAATAAACATTGATTTTATGTTATATATTTTAATAATACATAGCTCTTCAGTGGAGTTGTAAGTTATATGTTTCCAAACGATTCCCCGTCGCCACTCAAGAGAACAAAATAGCGTTTATTTGCGTAAATCACATTACGCATGATTAGACACACTTGTGTCGTGATCTTGTGTAAATAAATATTTATTTTATAATTATTGAGGCTCCAGTGTCGAGTGCCTATTAGTGAAACATAGGTTTCCAAACTTTATTTCCCACTGTCCACTTATGCGTGTAGTGAAATAAAAACGCTTAGGTAGGTAGGGTTTGCGTAAATTACATTTGAGACAAGTACTACATAGGCACTGAAGCGTTCATATATATAAGTTTAGATAATTGTAAGTTGATGATGACAACTACCTTAGTAAATGTTTACTTAAACCTCAAGCTATCGCGCGTCCTCTAAGAAAAGTTTTTGTTATCACCATCTCATATACATGGAAACTATCGGTATTGCAATCGAAACATAAATTCGATGACAACGGCATGTTGGTGGCTCCTTGGATACTTCAATGAATAGGAGATACATTGTAGTTTATTTGCGACTTCGATAGGGACACATTTAACGAAAACGACGGGGTGTTTAAAGGGGAGTTTAAAAATTAACGTGTCTGTGTGTGTGCGTGTGTGAGTGTGAGTGTGTGTCCGAGGCATCGTAGCTCCCGAATGGATGAACTGATTTTGATTATGTTCTTGTTTTATTATAAAAGATAGTTCAGGCTCGGTACTAAATTTTATTACTTTCAAAATAATTCCTATTATTTCAGGCTGTCAAAAAACTATTTAACCAATAAGGGTAAGGAGCACCATATAAATCAGAGTATCTACCGTCGAACAAAAATAAAAAAACGTAAAATGCAAGGAATAGGAAATCACCTTTTTAGGAAATCGGTTAAGTAAATTAAATTATGTTCCATGCCTCACCACGTCTAAGATTATGCTTATCTAAAAAAGTAAATTGTTCTCTAGAGAACTATCTAAATGATATCCACGAGACGTCGCATCCTGTTTAGGTTCAACCTTGGCATTTACATAAATGGACGCGTCCATCTGTCTGTTCATTTGTTCGCGAAAACCATTTATAACACTACAATACTGTTGCTAACGAGTTAGATATGTTACGTATGAAGTACGCCGGGTCGGCAAAGTCAAAACTGTCCGGGTAAAGTCGAATTCACATAGAGAGACTGGGGTAAATTGTCAAGCCACAGGAGACAATTTTATAAATTGAATTTATTGATAGCCCGTACGTATATGTTTTTTTTTTAACTCAAAAATAGTGAAACTAGCGAGCAACAAGAAACTACTTTTAGTAAAAATTAAATGTTGCGTGTACAAGTGGCATTGAGATGGATTCGTACGATACAACCATCCTTTAAACCTAATTTAGCTTAATGGTTTCACGAACGCTAATTTCATTTCAAATAGTCTTAATATAATAGGTTTTAGATACTACATTGGAGGATTTAGATTTTTCGCGAATTCCGAAACCAAGTCCAAGCCGAAGTCTATATAATAGTGTGACTAGTAGTATTCTACTAGTCAAACCATTACTTTGATAGGTTCATCCGTTCGGGAGCTACGATGCTAAAGACAGGCAAACACACAAACGCCTTACTTATAACATCCCGTTAAAAATCCCGGGGTTAAAAATAACATTTGACAGTCCATAATGTCTCCATAAATGGTTGGAAAGAGAATCTTTTGTCAAAATCCAAAGTTACTCGTACCATTGACATTATGTTTTGGGCGTGACGACGTGAATAGTAAACAAAGACAAACATATTATATTTACATACCGGCTGGCCTAGCGGACGTAAATGACTGATCATAATTTTAATTAGCGTAAAACACGTAAAATAAAATACAGCTTTATTGTAAGCGGCCATTGCGCATTTTTGTGTATTATTTTTTTCTTTATATTCCCTTTGCAAGAACGTCGCGATGTTTTAAGCTACATTTTAGCCGGCACAAAAATATGTCAACATGAAAACTCAAATTAGTTTTAGTGATTTAATAACCAAAAAACAAACTAATATTAGTAAGAAATGGACGACAAAATATCGTCAAAACGGTCTAAGAAAAGTTCCTTGGTTCTTTTTTTTGTTTCAACCATCTCACAGTCAAATTAATATTTAGCTATGATGTTAAAGCAATCCATACCCGAGATTTTTTACCATTCATGTTATCCTTAATATGATTTTCTATAAGCTTACGTACTATATACAGTTTGAACATATTACATCTCAAAACATGTATGACATCTCAAAGAATTCATCAATTTGTTATAAAATAATATACAATTTCCCTTGAAAGTAAATGCAGTGTAATGTTTTAAATTTAATACTCACTTAAGACTCTGGATCCTGCTTAAAGCATAAATTCCATTAAGAGAGGTCGATAAGTAAGTGTTATTTCATTGTTTTGGCAAGAATGTTCGATAAATGCGTGACCCGCCGCCAACAGGTTTGGCGCACGGATGCCTCTCGCAAGTGACGCTGGGGACGGCGCGTGGCGCAATCGAGTACCCGCCACCGGGTACCGTTGACACACAAATGTTTCATTTATATATTACTAGCGACCCGCCGCGGCTTCGCACGGGTGCAATTCTGATACTAAATGTACTAGAAAATCTTTATATACAACGTTCAAAACATTTTTAGATAGGCAAACGCCGCCGGGCCTCCTGCCCGTTACTTAAATCGGTAAAATCTTCGAAAACATTCATTTAATTTACATGCTATAAAGGGCGATATTTATCTACATTAAAGTCACAATGTATTTAAGGTTAATTGTATAGGGATTAATGCTGTATTGCTTAAAATCGCTTCATAAATAAATAATTAGTTCTCGTAAAAAGTAAAGGATAAAAAATGGGCATTGTGGATTATCCCTAAGAGATAGACATATGCCATTCTAGACTTAATTGTCTAATAACGTCTAAATCTCGGTGGAATTTAGCCAGCGTTGGCAATGTAAGCACCGAAAATGTGTTTATTTACGACATCATCAAAATTATCAGTGTTTCTGAACTATATTATGCCTGCATTAAAAACATAAACCTTTCTCTTGGATTATTCTCTCCATTAAAAAATCCGCATCAAAAAGATCTAAGCATATATAGGGACAGACAGACAGACAGCGGAATCGACTTTAGGTCATGGACAGGAAAAGTAGTAATTTAAAATCGCTTAGTAGTTATCTATTCCAGGTAACCTTAGGATTAGGAAAAGCGTAAGAAAAGTGAGAGAGAAACAAAGTTAGAAATAATTACACACTAATACTTATCCAGATCACACACATTAAATAATATTAATATCGTAAAATATATTACATATTGGAAACTGGAATACTATTTCTACGTACCACTCAAAAAAAGCCTACGTTAGTATATAACGGCGACTTGGTTGTATATGATATATTTTTCCTACTCACAAAACATCTTAATTACGCATTTTTTTAAACATAAACTATCTATGAACAATTTAAACAATACAGTTTAAAACATTGGTTGCGTGGTTCAGGAGTTCACGGATATAAGATGCCATCCTATAAGAGGCCTTCCTCTTATAGGATGGCCTTAGTCCAGCTATGGCATAATCACAAGAATTATAATGCTATATTAATATCGTACTTTAATATTACAAACATCTTTGTTATATTAATTTAAATAATTTGCTGACGCTTCTTCCAAGATTAATACATTATAATCACATAATAGATCTTAATGTGTGTAATGATAAATCCTTAACGGGTACAATCCAAATAACGATAAACCATAAATGAATATATTATGACATATTCATGATTAAGTTACTCCCAGTGTGTTGCATCGCAATTTGCATTCTTTTTTCTTTTAATATTGTTTGAATATTGAAAATATACGCTTTAATACTTGGATACAAAAATATTTTTAAACTTCTAAAAAATATTTTAGTTGCTGTTAGTAAATCAATTTATCTGAAATCAGTGATGAAAAAACTGAATATTTGCTACCTATTTTAGCAAATTACTAATGAATGAATTAATTAAAAATTTTGGACTTAAAAATGAATGTAAATTATAATTAACCTATTAGGGGTGTGACTTCCATGCTCCCTAACAGCTTAGCCCGCTACCATCTTAAACTGCATCATCGCTTACTACCAGATTGCAGTCAAGGGCTAACTTGTAGTGAAATTAAAAAAAACCTTTTTTGCCACCCGTACTTGTCATAATTTAACAGCATATAAATATTATTCCGGAGTGCTATGACCCTTTTGTGACTAATGCTATTGTGTGTCAGTGATAAACGCGTATTTATGATAACGTATTACGATAATGTATCCCTTACTCACTATAACGCGGACGTTCAAATCATAACACACTAGTGCCTGTAATTTATGACGTCATTATGAATAGTTGCATTTTTAACGCATATTAATATATATATAATAGTCATGATGACAGTACCAAGGAATCGCTGAAATATTGTATTTATCGAACGAAATATGATTTATGTATTATGAAAAACGAATTTTTATTTAAATAAATTAATTATTCATTATATAAATAAAACTGCAAAAACTAGCGATTCGCCATGAGAGGAAACTGCGAATTCAAAATTACGTCGGCACGTCTATATAAACATAATTTTGTACCGCTAATCTTCGAAAATCTCCGTGTGTATAAAGTATTAAATAAATAAATAAATATACTATAAATAAATATACTACGACAATACACACATCGCCATCTAGCCCCAAAGTAAGCGTAGCTTGTGTTATGGGTACTAAGACAGCTGATGAATATTTTTATGAATATGATACACATAAATACTTATAATATACAAATAAACACCCAGACACTGAAAAACAATCGTGCTCATCACACAAACATTTTCCAGTTGTGGGAATCGAACCCACGGCCTACGACTCAGAAAGCAGGGTCGCTGCCCACTGCGCCACTCGGCTGTCAAAGTAGTAGCAGCAGTAGCAGCAGTAGCAGTATTCTGTACTTATAAACTATCAGTTGCTACGTTTTTGTTATCAATACAAAAACAATAATCCTTAGCTATACTTAAGCTTACTAAAGCTCCAATTTGCCTATTACGTCACCAGTGCGGCCATGACACCCGGCGATTGTTTTCCATGAAAATATTTTTTAAAAAGAATTAACAATTTTTATTAACAAAATCTTTAACTTCTGCAAAATAAGATATTTTTGTATATAGTAGATTTTAGAAAATTCATGTCTCTTTTATTTATATTTTTAAGCAATTCTTTTATTTGTTGCTAACCGTACAGCGTATAATATATTGAATAAGCATAAATGCATTGTCTACAATTCTAAATACTAAACTCTACACTTTAACTGCCTTTTAAGGTTTAACATACCTGTGTTATTCCACCCTAAAGGCTAACTTAACAAATTCTTAAATATGACCTGACAGGTACCCTGATAATTACATAGTAAGAAAAAGGTGAGTTTACTTATACCAGATAAATACCTAGTATGAAAACGTACTAAAAATTCACCCTGTCTATACATAAACAAAATAAATCAACAAATAATACCCGGCGTGTTAGAAAATTCGAAGCATATCCTTTTTATATATCACGTAATTTAGAATATTGCAAACTCTAATATTGTTTAGACATACTATCTATACTAGCATCAAATTATACAAAAAGCAAGAGTTATAAGGCAAAAGGCTGAACGTATAAATTTGAAATTTTGAAAGTATATTCCTTGAGTGTTCTAGAGGTTTTTTCTACACCTAAGGGGGTTCAAAAAGAGAAAGAAAGTGTGTTTAAATAGTACGTGTTAATTACTTCAAGTCGAATTTATGATAATTATCAGTAGTCGCGTGCATAGAGGGTATGCACAGGGTATGCAGATGATATAAAATTAAGAAAACCTTTTTATAACTCTTACAAAGCCTGTCCTTAAGTTTTTTATAACGCGTACTGGAGGCTTTCTTCATTTTATATCATTTGCATACCCTGTGCATACCTTCTATGCACGCCACTGCTTATCGGCATAGGCATTCGGTGGAATCTCTTAATAAATGTGTGTTCGTTTGTTTGTTTGGTTGTCCTTCCCTAACTAAGCAACCAATAAACTTGTTGCTTAAATAACTCTGTGCAGAGAGTTATTTGAAAGGGCGGAGCGTAAGATATGGTACTTTTTATCCCAGGAAAACAAAAAATTCCCACGGGATTTGTGAAAAACCGTAATAGTCGTTGACGAAGGACGCGGGCCATACTTAGTACTTCATAAGTACACCAGAAAGTTATATCATAATGACGTAATTAAGCAACAACAAGAAAACGAATAGCTGAATTAATCCACAATCGATCTTCTACAAAAAAATGTTTTCAAGACAATTATACAATGTACAATGAACGGATTCCCACGGGGTATAATTTAAATAATTGTTTGTATAATTGTAGATAACATCTTAAAATATCTTTTAACTGTCTCACGTGTTTGGTATATATATTATATTTGCTATGCACCTACTTCCCCGTGATATGTATACATTATTTTTTTACTGTCTTAGGGCGTGGTTTCACCGACCGCTTCGAAAACCAAGATTGATACAAACACGTTTCGTAATACGTTCAGCATTTCAAACTGCAGCCCTGTATCAAGTTTAAACTGAGTTTAGCTTGCTTGATACGCTTAAGTTTCAACGGTGAAATTGGGCCTTCGAGTCTGGCCATAAAATATTGAATTTCTAAAGTGTTCGCGTTCTTCGTCGGTGTTTATTACAGTTTTTTACAAATCCCAGGTACCGTTTGTTATCCTGGGATAAAAATAAACTTATGTTACTGTCCGTTTTTTTAGCTAACTCTACGCCAAAAATCAAGTTAATTGGTTGCTTAGTTAGGGCGTAATGACAAACAAACAAATACCCTTTCGCATTTATATTATTGCACGTTAAGCTCTCCGTTCTTTTACTATCAGTTTGAAATGTCGAACGTATAATAAGACGTTTAGTGTTACAGAATTTTCATGGTAAAAAAACTATTTATCTCAAGTAGGCCTAATATATTAGCACTTTTGAAACGTCAAGTATGTCTGTTTGTAGTGACTCTACCACCAGTTCGGAAGGCAGATTCTACCGAAAAGAATCCGCATCGTTTTACAATTTAAAAATCTTGTGTGAGATGAAAATGGAGCGGCTTGCTTCCAGGCAACCCTGTCATTAAGAAACTCATAAAAAGTATACTAACCTCGATGTATTAAATGTGTTTTTATACATTCTTTAAAATTATGTAATCATAGATCTTATATTACTTCAGGTCAGGAATCTTGGACTCATTATAGATAATACTATGTCTTGGGTACCACACGTTTCTCAAATGAGTCGCAAAATTTTTGGTGCTGTTCGGTGTTTGGGGCGGTGGAAAAACTTTTTACCTATTAAAACTAAATTTTTTTTAGCTAATACATTATTACTGCCTATTTTGGATTATGCAGATGTCTGCTATTTGGATTTATCTGAGACCATGCTAAACAAACTTGAGAGGCTGCAAAACTTGTGTATACGGTTCATTTTCGGCATACGTAAATTTGATCATGTGTCTCAGTATCGTGCTCAATTGAAGTGGCTACCAATTCGTTCTCGTAGAAACTTACACGCTCTTTCTCTCCTTTACTCCATTTTATATTATCCGCAAACTCCACCATATTTGAAAGAGCGATTCACCTTTCTTGGTAGCAATGTTCACTTAAATCTGCGAGCTAATAACGACAGCTTGTTACACGTTCCTGCTAGTCGTTCATTGGCGTATGGCAATTCTTTTACGGTAAAGGTGGTAAATTTATGGAATGAGCTGCCAAGGGATATAAGACAGTCCAAATCATTAAACATCTTTAAATCACGGTTAAAAGACTATTTCCTGTCTAGTATGTAGCAAAATATCTATGTATTTTATGTGTATGTTTAAATAGTAATATGTATTTAAGTTTATATATTGATATATATATATATTGATATTTATATACAAATATATAAATATATATGTTTTACACAATTTAATTATTGCACTATCCCGTTTTCTCTAATATGTTTCTTCAACCAAAGGTTGTCTGGAGGAGATCGCTTCAAGCGATAAGACCGCCTTTGTGCATATGTATAGTTTTTTTTTTTTTTTTTTGTTAACCTGATTTTATATTTGTATGTGCAATAAAGACTTTTTCTTCTTCTTCTTCTTCTACTTTTGGTATCATGTTATAAAAGCATATACTCAGCCCCACATAACTTCCGTAAATAAATATCTTCATAATATATCAATTTTGAATTTTTCTACTAGTCGAGCTTTTATTTAATACCCATATTTCAAAAAGTAATATAATTTGTATTTAAGTAAGTAGTGAAAAAAATGCAATTTGCAATTTTAACGTGGCGGTCACTCGGGTTTGATATTGTCCATAGTTTATAGTATTCTTATAGTCAAGCCCTTCCATTTCATACCCATATAGAGGTAGCTGTGAAAAAATATGTAAACAGCCATTTCGTTACGGCTGCCATTTTGGACGGATTTTCATCAAACACATATAAGAACACTCCCGACTAATTCACCTTTCGAACAAAAAAAAACACAAACTCGAAATTGATTCATCCGTTCGGTCGCTACGATGCCACAGACAGACACACACACAAACACGTCAAAATAAAAGCACTCCGTCGTTTTACGGCGGTGGTTAACTAAACAGGGTTTATTAAACATGGTTTCCGATACAAAAGGTTAAATTAAATAAGCCTTAAGAGTTGCTTCTTACGGATGGTTTCAAAGAATTAAGAACACAAAGAACCCTGTACACTACTAATATTGAAGCATCAAAAACCACACCACTTTAGAGTGGTTTCTCGAACAAACGGTTAGTCACTTCATACTATTTAGCACTTGAAAGTAATTATTTTACCATCTTAACATTACAGAGGAAATTAATAAGCAAACCATCAATTACTATAATTCTTTAAGCGCATAAAAAAAAGGATTTTGTAATGATTGTATATCATGAAATGTAGACAAGGATTTAATTGTTTTTCTCTAGAATTTTGCATTTTATACATAGTGTGTCATTTATCTGGGAACTAAAAGGCGTTTTATTATGTAAAAATAACAAACTCTAAGCAATAATTACCTGTTTAATACAGCTTATTATTTATCGTTCATAACTTGCTTTATAATATGTACAAAAGATATTACTTTACGTTTTCATTAAATGTTTAAAACAGGCGTTATAAGAGTAACTAAGAATCGCTAATATAATGTATTTTACATAATATCATTATATGAATCATATAAATAAAAACACGTTTATCATATATGTATATTATGATAAACGTATTTTTATTTATACTAGAAGTGAGATTCGTATCTAATAAAACTGTAAAATCTATCAATAAGACAGGTGAACCGCCGAATTCAAAATTATGACGTCACGTCTACATAACCATAATTATGTGCCGCTTGAACTTCAAAAAAATACTGTAAATTCTGCAAGAATAAAGTTTTTTTCGATATAGTAGATACTTACGATAATCATAGGGCAGTTTTTCAAAATTAGTCGACATGCCTCTTCGCCATAAATATTGAACTATAAACACAGCTATCTATTCAAAATCATCAAGTCACTGGGTGGCAGAAGAAGTCACTGCATGAAAGACGAAGAAAGATAGACCATAAAGGGATTGCATAAAAGGCACAAAGGTGGATATCATTCATTTCCCCCCGATGTCGTTCTCATGGCGAGCTATCGCGCTCGCCCCACTCCCCCGGTGAAGCCATAGCCCTCAGTTGGTTATCGGCAAGTGTTCATCCGAAAATTTAAAAGGTGGAACACTGCAAATTTCTAAGCCCAGGCCGATACTAAAAATTTCTTGACAGAAAATAATGATCCGCAGTCATGCCTAAACTAAACGAAACAAGCAAATAAAGACAGTATTTATTATATTTAAACATCACATATAAGCCGCGAGGATTTGGTGTAAATTTTAAGTAGGTATAGGTCGAAGATTGCAAACGCTATTCAGGCCAAGAATATGGATGTATTTCTTTCACTAATAAAATCCTCAAGTCACGACAGATTTACATGGTCTTAAAGCCGTTAGCGAAGCGTGTCTGGTATTGCAATATTTGCATTTGCATAGCTCTACACAAGTTAGTGCTCAAACTGCCAGTTTTAATATTAAACTCATAGTAAAGTAGTAATTAATGATGTAGAACTATTAGGGACTGAACTGGTTTCCGTGTCTTTGTTTGTTATTTCTTTACGCCCTTACTGGGCCAATAATCTACTTGATTTTTGACATAGAGTTAGTTGGAAAGACGGAGAATAACATAGGCTAGCTTTTATCCTAGGACAAAAAACTAAAAATTTGTAAAAAACCGTAATAGACGCGGGCAACAGCTAGTAGATAATAAAGAACCAGTTTATTGTCATATTCACGAAAAATACTAATCAAAATAATCCTGTACAATTTATTCACACACGGCAGAAGTGTAACTTCTGAAAACTAGTATTGAGGTGGATGTAGAGTATCAGAACTATTAGGATAAATGTAAGGTTTATTATTTAGGTTAGAATAGGTAAAAAAAATTATAATGTTTTCTATCTCACTCTGTCCTATACATTTAAATGTTTGTGTCTTATTGTTTCGTTTTATCGAGTTTGAAATCTCAACGATTCTAAAGAAGTTTTTATATTTTTGAGTGTTTTTTTTAACAATTTATCTCAACGCTTCAAAGCTATCAAGTTTCTGCACTGATTCGAAAAAATCATAGATCCGGGGCTGCTTGTTTGTTCCAACAGAACGATGATTATGAGAATTGAAATGAAATTACAGGATGATCGTAGAAGATCAATTTGTTTCGCAAAGATTACCATAAAGCCAGTGTCAGCAATACCGGCCCAGACAGGAGGCTGTGTTCCCGGAGATTTGCATTCATTACAATATTTAAATGCACGTCTTGTATCCGCGCTTCGCTGTTGTATTTATCATACATGACAGCGTATTTATTACATAAGGAATCTTACTAGAAATATGCCCGTTTTAACTACACTTAAGCATCGTCACAGTTTTACTATTGCAGTGCCACCTTTGCTAATATTTTAAGTGTTCCAAATCAATCTTATATCTTTAAACGAGCAATTCTTGTATGTATATAATTGGAAACTCGGAATCGGCTCCAACGATTTTCATGAAATTTACTATACAGGGGGTTTCGGTGGCGATATATCGATCTAGCTAGGATTCATTTATAGAAAATGTCATTTTATTCGTGTTTTCCGGTAATAACCAATTTGGTGCAGACGAAGTTGCACGGGTCAGCTATTTATTATTTTAACTATCGCCTAAACCGAAGGCCTAGTGATTAAGGCGATAGCTATACAAAAATAACGTTTCACCAACCCTTAGGTGATAACTATGAGTGGTTGTTGTATGCCTAGATATCTTCTTAGATTAAGCGTTAGGCATTCCCTAACTCGTCTTCAGTGAAAACGGGCATTAAAATCATAGAAACGTATAATAAGAGTTACGACCGGTCCGCATCTCCATACAAATTGTATTCGACCCCGTTGGACTAGTGGTGAATGTGTGGGAAGTCCCATATTCTAACCCAGGCAAGTGCTATTTGGGAATTTATGTTTTCTGAATTTCCCTTTGTCTGGATGGTCCATAGTTACTGGTGGTACGATGGACAACGATTTTGTAATAGATAAAGCGATATTAGATCAACCATGTTCAACATAATCGGTTGCTACGCGACATCATACCGGAAGTAGTGATGGACGAACCCTCCCGAACGAAATTATAAGTTCTAATGCCTTTAATGGGAATTGAACACGAGACCTCCACGATATAAGAATACAGCGCAATCCGTTGTGCTAGAAAGGTCATCATAACGTATCACGAAGATCCGGCTAACGCGATATTTTAGTTCATTCCAATCTCGTAAATTTCAGTAGATACTAAGTATAACTGACATTTAACCTTTAGCCACTTTGACAGCTGTCAGAGAGCAACCATCAGCTACCATTCAACCTGCTATTTTCGTTTATCTGTGGCACTTGTGTAATTTGATGGAGCTGAAGGTTAATTTACTGATTTTATTGTTAAAAAGGCAATGCAATTGATATGATAATATTATTTTTCGGCCGCATTTATAACGGCTTTTACATATCCCGTGGAAAGGAAACAAATCATAGGAAAACAAACAATGATTTCCTTTGATAAAAAGTGGCCATGTTACTCTCCGACCTTACAACTAAATCTATACCTTATATTTTTTGTTGCTTGGTTAAGGCGTGATGGAAAGACAAACAATTAAACACACATTACCAGTTTAATTAATAGTAAAGATACGTTTCCAGATTAAAGGACTTTATTTGTAGCAAAACATTTTTTTTATAATCGCAGTTTTGAATCATCTTGAAAAATTATAAAAAGAACACAATCGCATCGCCTAAGGCGATATTCTTTTGCTGCTCCTCTGTTGTTGATAGGTATGTCATATAAACTGTTATTTTCAAATAATACTGCTCTAAGCGATGGTAGTGAGCTCCCTGATCTTAACACTGAGTAATTCATAATTTATAAAACCTTCTCAAATGTTAAGCACCATTAATATTAGTACTAAAATATAAGAGTTATGTGTGCTTTATAGCGCTTAAGAACCTCATATAAAAAAATACATAACAAAGCCTGTTTTAATTTTGTTTGTACTACGACAATACACATTTCTAGCTAGCTGCTGTCCGCTGAGAAGTTCTGTCCTCCACCTCCAATCACATTCATCAGATCTACACGAAATTTGCGCAAAATTAAACAGAAATTATAACCGTATATATAATATCTATAGTACAAAAATAGTTGTTTAAATCGGTTATCATTTGACGGTGAAAAATCGTCAAAAACTTTGATCCCCAGAACTAAACTTAATTTCGAGATAAAAAATATCCTATGTTACTTCTAATACCTCCAAGTATATATGTACAAAGTTTAATGATGATCGGGATCGTAGTTTTTGCGTGAAAGCGTAACAAACAAACTTACAATCACATATTAGTAGGGATTATATATTTAGTATTTATGTATATTATTCATAAAAATATTCATCAGTCATCTCAATACCCATAACACAAGCTATGTTTACTTTGGGGCTAGATGGCAATGTGAATGTTGTCGTGCTATATTTATTTATTGATATGTATATCCTATTAAACTACAACCTATTGTTTAAGCGATAGATACTGCGGAGCAAAGCTAGTTTATAACTTAAACCACACGGCCTATTTGATCCATAAATGGCACCCACTTATGGATTTATCTATCGTTTATATTAAATTTATCTATTATATCAAAGGGTACGTCAATATAAATTAACTAATCGCGATATAATATATGTATGTCACCACAATTTGCATAGGTCAGTAAATTGTGGGATTTAACGAGACAGCTTTTGAACTAAGATGGATATTGTTTGAAAATTATCTTGACTGCCGACCACGTAGATAAATATCTGAGGCTTCCCAAAGTTTAGTCATCAAATAATAGAAGGCTCCCCCTGCTAGTTAAAGCCCTAATGGCTGCTCTCGTATAACCCGGTAAGGGCGTGTGATAGATCGGCTACAGGTAGAACTTCGTAGGTTATATATTCATATTAAAAACTACATAAAGACCCAACTTTTTTTCCTATTGCTACGAGGGGACAGTTAGTAATTTTCCGAACTTATTCGTTTCCTTATCAATATATTATGAAAATTAAGCATTATTTGCTATACTCTGCGAAAAGAAGGAGAATATGTATGATGTAATTTATAATTTCTTCAATCATTATACTCCACACCAAACAGATCTTCGGCAATGTACCTTTACGAACGTTTCGCTCTGAAACCGGAGCATCCTTAGGAGATATTAACTTTACAATGAATAATTGTTAAGTTAGTAATTTCAAAGTAACGCCTGCTTCTATCCAATAATTATCAATATAGCTGCTAGGCTTAAACACTACCTAGCACTAGCTTAAAAAGTCCAGACTATTATTAGTCCAGACTGTTATAGGCAATTGCCTATAACGCATATATGCATGTATATTTTTTGCTAATAATTTATTTATTTTTATTTATACACCACAAATAAGAAAATAAAACAATGGACACAACAAAAATAAACTTAAAAAGTTTCATACAAAGGGTGGCCTTATCGCTTAGTAGCGATCTCTTCCAGGCAACCTTAGGATTAGGAAAACCAAGGGAAACCGATTTGTGGGGTGTATTATTATTATATACATACTTACGAACAATTACACACTAATACTTATCAAGATTACACACATGAAATACTAAAAATAATAAATAATAAACTAATATATACTAAAACATACTTAAATAATACAATAATTATTAAACTCTTTATTTGTATACCACAACATTAACATATTTAAAATATAACAAAAACAGAAACATCGAAAGAAGTAGTAATACAAAAGGCGGCCTTATCGCTTAGTAGCGATCTCTGCCAGGCAACCTTAGAATTAGGAAAAAAAAGAAGAGGAGAATAGACTGCTGGTGGTACAAATATTAAAATACATACATGCGAATAACTACATGCTAATACATAAACTAGTGTGCACAAATAGATAAAAAGTAAATAATATAATAAATAAATAAATATAAAAATAAACTAATATATATAATAACAACACTTACATAATTAAATACTTTAACATACAATAAATGAGTAAGTATATACATACTATTAAAAGTCGTAAATAATGTTGTGTGGATAGCACGGGCCTTCTCTCTTTCATATAAGAGAGGTATTTGTAGCTTAACAACGCTGCCTCGCAGCTACGTGGGTCTTTTTTTTTCTATTCCACTACAAATTAGCCCTTAGCATCTCACCTAATGGCAAGTGATGATGATAGTCTAAGATGGCAGCAGTAAAACGGGTTAGGGTAATTCAAATAAACTCATACCCTCTATAGACTTCTGCGCCACATCGTCCCGGAACGCATAATCGCTAAGTGGTCTTTGGTAACAGCCAGACCAGATCAGACCAAATTCAGGAAATATGAATTTCCATATCACTCCCGCCGGGTATCAAACCAGGGACCTGCTAGAACACAGAGCATTTTATAAATTCTATTGCTCGCCGTTGCTTACGTTCTTATTCTGCGTTTACTACGGTTTTAAGCAAATCGCGTGGGAGTCAATTGTTTCCTAGGATAATAAGTAGTTATATAGATAGACTAGCAGACCCACGCAACTTCGTCTGCACCTAGAAAAAAACCTAGAAACTAATTGCAGCGCTACCTACCAGGTGGGCCTGTTTTATTTCCAAACTATGTTATTCGCGGCCGTACCCGTCGCAACTTTTAAGCGATAGGTTCAATTTCAATATTTTAAAACTGAATTTGCAGGTATATAATCAAACTTAATATTTATATTACTTTATTTCTTTCGCATTTATAATATTAGTATTTAGTAGGATGATACGCATGCATTCGATCGTTGTCCCATATGCCTCGCGACTTGCTGTTATCTGTGAAGAGTTATGTCCTATATCTCCGATAATATTTATCAGATCTTCATTAAAATTAGACAGAACATGCTTGATAGTATACACTTTTAAAAAAATAATTATAAAAATTAGTCGAAATTTAACGGAGCTATGAAGTAAAATTGATAACAAATTTCATCCCATTTCCCGTAGGAAACTTAACCGTAGTTTATCGGGATAAGAAGTATCCTATATGTTGACCCGGTATATCAGCTATCACTATACCAAATTTTATTTAAATCCGTGCAGTAGTATTCACGTGATGCCCGGACAGACATTCAGACAGACAGACAGACAAAAATTAAATAAAAATCTGTTTAGGACTCAGTGTCGATTATAAAGCATCCCCCGGTCAAAATTTTCAAAATATATTAAATATACAGAAATATTCCAGTTACAGTTTTATTAGAAGTGTAGATAATAAGTAGATAATGTTACTCTCCGTCCTTTCAACTTACTCTATGTCGAATTCAAGCTTGGTTTTTTAGTACGGGCGTCTAGGAAGGACCGATACAAAAACAAAGAAACACAGCGAAAATTTTAGATTCACATAAAGAAACACACTTTCGCATTTTTTAAATTAGTACCCAGTTTAGAAATTTTAAATCCCCATAGGTAGCTATAAAATCTTCTCTACGGTGATCGAACTTGGGATCTCCGCTTGTAAGACACAGCACTCACCATTGCGCCACGGAGGTCGTTATTTAGTCTATTATTTTAAAATTTCTTGATCGTAACATGTAAATTTTACCTAAAGTTAAAAGAAATCTCTTTTGTTACAGAAACCATACTGCAGCACCCTCACCGAAATCTGCTGCAGAATTGACGTGAGCACCATAGCAAGTAGCCTTGGAGTGGGATCCACCTTCGCCGCACAAGGCGCCGGGTTCGCCAGCCAGGGCGCCAACGCTTTCAACGCCCAACGGGGTTCCTCATTCGGATCGCAATCGAGCTTCGGAAAAGGCACAACCCAAAGTGCCTTCGGTGAGTTGTAATATCTTTTTTATTTTTAAGTGAAACCTTTTTCGACCTACGCATACTATATATATATGAGATATTTAGATGAGACAAAATGCGTATATGGGAAAATTTCAGGTATTACAAATTGTACGCTAAAGAAATCCATCGTTGCAACTGCTAGTCATTTGCTAACAACAGTTTGTGGTGCGGCTTCTGTATGTTCTTAATTCTGTGGATCAAGGTTGTAGAATTTGGGACAACAGTGCGTATGGGAAAATTTAACGTATTACAAATTGTACGCCAATGAAATCAATCGTTGCAACTGCCAGCTCGTCTTTTGTTAACAACATTTTGTTTTGCGATAACAGACTACAGTCTTTATATGATCTAAGAGCTGTACTCATGTGAATGTTACCCTACCAGGTTCTGGCTTCGGCTCAACCCTCGGAGCTACAGCCGCTAAAGGTACAACACGGTTTGGCAGCGGAACATCTACCTTAGGTTCATCGTCGACTGGGGCATTCGGTTCCAGTTTAGGAGCTAAGGGCTACGGATCAACTGCGGCTTTTGGAGCTAACAGAGGTTAAACATACACACTTTTTATATCACGCTGACGCTTTAAATTAAACATCAATCAATAATGTACTAGATATGACAACACGTTTTAAAGTAGTCGCCCTATATACAAAGTAGCAGTGTGCCTATCTGAATAAATAAATGTTTTACTTAGAATTTTTCTACCTTGACAGATGGTTATCAGTACAGTTAACAACTAAAGCCGAATACATTTCTGCTACATTTTGTATTGGACAAACTTGTACGTGCATTACCGATCGAATTGGAATTATAATGAAAAATCTTAACTGAATACTGGATTAATACCTACTCTGGTAAATGTGCTCTAAAAATAAAATGTGTGTCTTTCTCTCCTAGGCATTTCCACCGTCGCCCCGACAACGAGTTTCGGCGCCGGACTCAAGCCGGTCAGCCAATCAAACTTCATCGACACAGACTCTTTCTCCGCTGGCAGCGAGACAGCTGGAGTTTACAGACCTGGAGCGGTCGGCACAGTCCTTAAACCTGGCATCCCCTACCTCCCTCCTGTAGATAACACAAACAGCGGCACTAACATCGTGAGCTCCACTGTTTTCCCTAACCCCACCTTTGTTACTACCCCTAAACCTTTCACTACCCCCAGACCCATCATTACCCCACGGCCTATCGTTACCCGTAAGCCTACCTACATACCTCCCCCAATCCCGCGCCCTATTACCTCCACCGCAGCCCCCGCCTACCTACCCCCGATTGGAGAACAGACGATACAGAGGGAAACCATTGTACCTCCGTACTCCGATGGATCGTTGATTCTGGATCAGCTCAGACCTGCTGTAGTCAAACCTACTCCAGTTCCCATTCCAAGTAAGTTTAATCTATTTTTTTTTATTCCACTACAAGTTAGCCCTGCCTCATGACTTCTAATCATTGATAGAATTCCGTCTGTACGTCTATTTTATGATAGATCGGTGGTCAATTTGACGCTCCAAAAAGAAGAGAGCAGAAGTCAGCATTGTCAATGCTGCAACAACAGTCTAAAATGAGACACTAGCGTCCAATTACCAATAACAAACATAGGTAGTTACAACAGATATAACATTACGTGTAAACAAAATTTACTTTTACCCTCTAACGTATGAAGAATGTTTAACGGCCAAGTTACACACCATTTAATATAATAATAAAGAAATCGCAGTAAGGAACCTTAGACTTGGCATGACATGATTTTATTACTTTTTAGAGATGAAGAAGCAGCTCCTTCGAGACTTGGCTAGTTTTTTTACAGAACGTTTTTAGTGGGATTAACTTGTTTTCTTAATATTATGACATAGTCGTAGTCGTAGAGATGCTAAAGATGAGGTGATGAGTTATTAAAGACAAAGTGGTAATTTAGTAAAAAAGCGATTAACGCTGAAGAACCATAACTACACATATATCAGTATTTTTTAATTTTAATCTAAGGTTTATAACCTTTCATAGCAAACTTTTAGTCAGGCTAGACATTTTTTAATCTCAATATTAATAAAATCGATTTCCGACTCCGCATATTTCTTGTACCTAATCAAATACCTAGACATGAGGTCATTCGAGTCAAAATAGCAATTATCAGATTAAATAGCAGGTGTTCGGGTAAATAATAGCCACACTAATACATAACTGGATTAACTAGATAATTTGTAGGTACGTTCGTGAAAATCAAGTTTTAATTAAGCTCATTTAAGAATAATATTTTGTTTAGGTATAGCAAGTTTTTGCACATAAACACGAGGTGAAATAAAAAATAAAAAACCGTTTCCTAGCACTAACTATGATAATTTTTAGTCGTTATACGTTTTTTATTTATCGCGCTGTTTACTTGTGCTTCTGAATGTATTATTTATAATAGCGAAGCTTATGATCTTTAGCATAGCTTAAGCATAGCATTTTAGAAACGTTATGCACCTTACTCAGTTACTCGTTACACACCTGTACCCGCAGATTTTTAAGTACCTTACTCACAGTGGCGTTCATAGCCCTTGGACCCAGGGTATACACAAGGTGTTTTGCACAACATTTTTAATTACAAAACTTTAATGGTCCTATCTGAAGGCTCTGTAAGACCCTGAGGGTAGGGTATGCACTGCTTATTTGCGTATATGCAATGCACGCCACTGGTTACTCAGTTGTCATAACCTTAGCTTGTAGATGGAACTGTCCTCTCTGCAGGAAATGGAATGACTTAAGCTCATCATCGTCACAAAACGCTAAACCTAAAACTAAACTACTAACCTCTTAGTAGTTTTTAGAAAATAAAATAGGTTTAAGTTAAATGTTAGCAACAAAATTTGCAATAGTTCTATAACAAAGTTGTACTAAAACACACTCCTCAGATGTCATGAATTCAGATAAACTTAATCTCATAATTATTGATATTATTACGCGTTCAATTATATTATTAATCCAACGCGTCGGTTTTTTCTATTCAACTTTCGCGTCCTTTTTGCAAGCATTTCATTATCATAATCAACCATTTCTAGGTCCCCTGCACAGCCTTCCCGTAAAATAGGAGGATATATATATGGGTTTTATTGCTAAAATACTCCGTGCTGCGTAAGCCCGCCAGGCTTTGACTATTATTTAGTGATAACCCACATACGTAATAAAGTTTGACCCAACAAAAACGGGGCTAGAACCCCACCTTTTCATTTGTAGTCCAGCTTGCTAATTTAAGTCCAACGCGGCAATTATAACAGTGCGTTAAAAATAGTGTTTTCTCTATTGTATAAAAGTTATGTTAAGATTTTGTAATTCTTGTATCAACCACTCGTTTTCATCCGTCATCAAATCGACATGTTTTTTGAAATAGCTCCGTGTAAATGCAAACCGAAATAATACTTCACAGGCTTTAGAGGTACGTTATATACAGTCTCTGAGACTTATCTGTGAAACCGAAAACCTAATGGTGTTTCAGTAAACCTCTGCCAAAGTTTTTACTAAATTAAATCAGATACAGCCCAAAACACCACATGCAAAATTAAAATCATGTGACTCCTGTCCCTTTATATAAGTACGCGTCGCGTAGCGTAGGTACTGTGCGCGTGGCGTTCTTTCATCTTCAATAGGGCTGTCACAAGTAAACAATTTGAATATTTTTAATTCGTTTTTATGGAAAGTAAATAGGCTTATTTTTCCTTATGAAATATACTTATGCAACCTTCAATATTATTTCGTGATTCGGTTACACGTTGTATACATAAAATTAACCTAAGGCCTAAGCTCAGCTGTGGGCCATTTGATACTTACCAAGTGTTTATTAATCAGGTGAAATACCAGCTGGTTGCGCCGCAGCCCTTAAGTGCACGCCCATCGAGTTCTGTACAGCGGAGGGAGTCATTTCCAACACCACCGTTTTCCTGACCAGGGATCAAAACGCTTACAGAGTACCTCTCACTGTGAGTACGATCTTTAAATAATAATAAGCGTTCCTTTTCTTTTGATTAAATGTTCACAGGGCTCAGTAACACAAATGAAGAACCTCTTCTTAATAAAAATCGGTTATTAAGTCTCATACATTGTAAATGATACATGTTGTGGAGACTTCCTGGTAAGCAACAAAATACCTGTGTCAGGCGGCCTCACTCTTCCATATCAAAGACACATTTTTTGGCCAAAGCTACTAAGTATAATTTCAATATAACGCGACGCCTGTTAAATACCCCAATTATCCTCTTAGGGCTTACCTTTTCGGGGGCACATTAATTGCTTTAATTGTAAAGGAAAAAATCGTGAGGAAACCAGAGTTCTCCATAATGCTCTTAAAGGCATCTGAATTCTACCAATCCGCACTGCGCCAGCGTGGTGGACTAAGGCCAAAACCTTTCTTATTTTGAAAGGAGACCCGTGGCCTGTAGTGGGCCAGTAATGGTTTGATAATAAGGATGGTAGTGATTATGATGAGGGAAGAGACCTAAGGCTGTTTTCCGTTCGCAGGACTGCAGGGACCTTGCGACCGGGGTCGTTGGCAAGTGCTGCCGAGACCCGTGGTACACGGACCCCTGGCCCACCAATCAGCTGGGCAAGTGGGTGCCCGGTGTGTTCGGTGGCAACGACGGCAAGTACGTGCCAGACAGTCGGCCCAGCCCTAACAACGTGCGACCGCCCGCAACCGCCCGCCCACCTGCGACCGGCTCCGTCTACCTCAACAACTTCATGTCAGTATCAAATAATTCTCTTTGGCTTAGCATTCCATGGGTAAATTCATATTTATATATGTACGAGATTTTATAAAACAAAATTTTATTTATTTATTTTTGTATCCAAGCTGTAATGCAGGCTGGTATTGTAGAGGACTTTGCAAGGAATGATTTAGATTATTTTAAGGCAGCACTGAACGGATTGCGACAGAACTTTTTAAGTTAGCTTAAGAAACCGGAAAACTGAATTCCACAACGACCAAAGAGTCACTCGTTAGTTTTGAGAATATACTTATCTTGCAAAACCTGCTGATTTACCTGGTATATTTTACCTTACTTTATCTAGCTTGCTATATGTTACGTTTTTCTCCACAGTACACCCAAACCAACAGTTTCCGCGTACAGACCTCCAGTGACCCCAGTGACCCCAATCACCCCCTTCCCCGCGAAGGGTCAATTCGGACTCGGAGGTCAGGGTCAGTTCGGTATCGGCGGTCAAGGACAATACGGCCAGGGAGGCAGAGGTCAGGTCGGAATTGTTGGACAAGGTAAGTCGAACTCTTGGAATCGTTAGCGAAGTCACTAGCGACATTTTGTTTCATAATATACTTATATTATGTATATTTTCTAAACTCTTCACCAATGTATGGATGGTCAATGAGAATAGATTGGATTAAGAAGAGAATGAGCCAATAAAGACGAACTACAAATAAAAATCAAATTGCTGTTTAGAATTATCTGTAGATGATAGGAAATGCTATGGGTTAAAACAGTGTCACCCTGGTGCGTTCAGTCACGACGAAATTGAGGGAATGGTTTGGAATTAAGGTGTCTTCTGTGAGACTCGGACTGGAATTAAGTTGTCTTCTGTGAGACTCGGACCTTAGACGACCTTGGGTATTTGGGTTTATTCGACTAGGGATTAGTACGAACGCCCCCGTGACATACGTCAAAGTCGCCAACGTCGATAAAGCCTACGTCCGGGTGACGACAGAAATCGGGGGCGTCGTCTTCGACAGCAAAGAAGCTATGCAGAGGTTATATTTAGATACAACAGGATCCTTAGTAGAACTAGAAGACAAGTAATCGTAAAGTCGTGTTCGAGAACGGATCAATAAAACGTCAAAGTAAATAATGTTACTGGACTTAGCGCCATAAATCCTTTATTACTGATCGTTATTATACAAATTTGTAAAAGGTTTTACTAAAATTTTTTCAAAAGTTATTTTGTTTTTATATATATTGTATTTTTTTTTTATTGAAGATATAATGCGTGTATACTATGTACAACTTTTTGTCGAGCGACATGACGATAGTGTGACCATTTCATGGATGCGCATTAGCATTTTTTATTGTTTTATAGATTGTAGATGGATGTAAATTGATTTGAATTACAAATTTTTAAAGGAACTAATGTAACACTTTTATGTGTTTCGTAATGTCTTGATTTACTTAAACTTAAAATAAATTAAAGTAATCGTCATTCATTTCCAACTGATTTTTAATTCATCGTATCTTTACTGTTTAGGCTGACAAATCACAAAAGTAATTGTCTAAACCTCGCAATGCAGGAATAATAAAATAATGATTTCTCTGACTACTAGCCAAATGAGTATATTTATTTTTTAAACAGGTCAAATCGGTTCAGGATCTCAAACTAACACAGCCTTCGCGCAAGGCACCAGGGGCCAAGGCGCGTTTGTCTCTCAAGGGCAAGGAGAGCTTGTGTCTCAAGGGCAAGGGCAATACGGCCAGGTTGGAGTGGGCCAAATTGGTATTGGCGGAGCAGGACAGTTCGGACTCACTGGACAGGTACGTTATCACACAGCAAAACTTTTAGTAGAGGATACAAAACATAGAAAACAGGATATTTTCGTAATTTTTTTTACTTTGACATAATACATAGTCGTTTTTAATTTATTTTAAAAGTTATTATAAATAGAGTTTAATTAAAGATTAATTAATTTAATTAATGCCGCTTAATTGATGTTATCATTTAAATAAAATAATAATAAATTATTTAAAACATTCCGCATAGTTGTCTTAAAGTACATACATTTCAGTGTAACGACACGCTTTATTCAACATGTTAATTATTAATAGTAGGTCGATTAAGTAAAATAAATTATACTTGTTCTTATGTTTGTATATATCATATTGATAGCGATTTAGAAACTTTAATAAGTTGGAAGTGTAGACATACGCAATCGTTACAAGTATGTGGTATTGCCTGTACAGTCGCACTTTTATTTTAACAATGCATTGTTGAATTGTGAATACAGTACAATTTAAAGTACAAAATAATAAAAAAAACTGATATTCATGGAAATAACAATCGTGTGTGTTGATAGTTAGGTAACATTCAGCGCTATAACCACTTTAATCCTATCCAGAAAGGTAAAACCTATTTCGGCGCTGAACTTCAATCAAAAAGAAATGATTCGAATAACAATCCTCAATAAGTTATATATATGGTCAGGGAGTCGCAGGAATAAGCAAGTGCTCCATTGAGTCGTAGAATGCAAAACGATTTATTTTTAAATTATTAATAACGGAAGTCGCCAATTAAGTCTTTAGTAATAAATAAAATTAAAATAGTGATTCAAATAAAAATATGTAGGTATACTCGTACATTAAATGATTGATCACTTTATGTTAATTTACATATGTATCTATAAATTTATGTTTATTGACCACAGAACTAAAGTTAATAATTGCATTATTAAAAAGTATGTAACAGTTTTAGGACGATCATCGGCGTTATTTACCAAAATTACGGTTGTGGTTGCGATGGAAGCTTCTTTCCACTAGCTTAAAAGGACGTTTTGGAAATGAACATCACTAAATAATGTTTCGTTGTTAACAGGGTCAACAAACACAATTCGGCGTTGGGCAAAAAGGTGTAGGATTAGGCGTGACCACGGGACAGGGCCAGTACGGATTACAAGGACAAGGCGTGTTAGTATCTCAAGGAGAAGGACAATTTGTGTCTCAAGGACAAGGAGCCGCTGTGTCTCAAGGCGCAGGTTTCGGCATTCGTGAAGGGCAAGGCCAGTTTGTCAGCCAGGGTCAAGGTTCACTCGTGAGCCAAGGAGTTGGACAAGGAGTGAGACAAGGACAAGGACAGTTTGTGTCCCAAGGAGTTGGCCAAGGTGTACGTCAAGGTCAAGGTGCTATTGTGACACAAGGACAAGCTGGCTTCGGATCTCAGGGTGCAGGAGGATTTGTATCACAAGTCGCAGGAGGTCTAGTCAGTCAGAGTGAGGGAGGTCTTGCCAGTCAAGGCCAAGGTGCCTATGTTTCCAATGGAGTCGGTCAAGGTATCCGTCAGGGTCAAGGTGCAATCGTTTCCCAAGGTGTTGGCCAAGGCATCCGCCAGGGTCAAGGAGCATACGTTTCCCAAGGAGTTGGACAAGGCGTTACCCAAGGCTTCGGACAGGGTGTTATTCAAGGACAGGGTGAGCTCGTTTCTCAAGGAAATGGAGCTTTAGTATCCCAAGGTTTTGGCGCGGGAATTCGTGAAGGACAGGGTCAATATGTGAGCCAAGGGCAAGGAGCGCTAGTGTCCCAAGGATTCGGCCAAGGAATTCGCCGTGGACAAGGGCAATTAGTGTCCCAAGGAAAAGGGCAATACGTGAGCCAAGGTGGTGGAGTGATTACTTCACAAGGATTCGGTCAGGCAATTCGTCAGGGAGTCGGTCAGATTGTGACCCAGGGGCAAGGCCAGATTGTGAGCCAGGGACAAGGTTTTGGAGTAGAAAATGAATATGATGAATCAGTAAACAGAGTTTTCCTGCAGCGGTACACCGGCGGAGGCGGACAGTGTGGAGTTTTGAATGTAAGTAATAGCAATGATTTCAACATTTTATTCCCTAAACTTTCTTTCATTCGTTTATTACCCTGGTTTGTCTGTTTCGTTTAACAATCGAACAATGTAATATGTAGTATATAGTATGATGGGCAATCCCTTCCTGAGACTGCTATTTGCTGAGTTTCTTGCCAGCTATCTGTCTTCCGAACCGGTGGTAGAGTAACTACAAACAGACAGACTTGACATTTCAAACGTGCTTATGCTAGAATAATATATAATAACTTTGATACAATTAATAACACAAACATTCAATATAAATGCCGAATGGCGCAGTGGGCAACGACCCTGCTTTCTGAGCCCGTGGCCGTAGGCTCGATTTCCACAACTTGTACATGTTTGCGTGATGAGCACGAATGTTTTTCAGTGTTGGATGTTTATTTGTATATTATAAGTATTTATGTATATTATTCATAAAAATATTCATCAGTAATCTTAGTAACCGTAACACGAGCTACGCTTACTTTGGGGCTAGATGGCGATGTGTGTATTGTCGTAGTATATTTTTTTATTAATAATTTAAATACTAAAATGTAAATAGAAGTAGATAAATGTGTTTATACATCATCGTCGTTCCGGTTCTACAGGCCAGTCACATTTTTACCTTTGCTTTTTCAAGCAAACTTTTTTGTCAGAGGCAGTCAATAGCCGTTTTCTTTTTACGCTGAAACTCTAAATACCCTCATGTCGCCCTTCACTCCATCAATCCACTGGCCTCTAATGCCCGTGTTGACTAACGAAGAACCAGGCAATGTCTAAATAAGTAACGCTAAGGAGATTCCAAGGCATACATCAACCGTCAACCAATAGTTATCACCTATTGGTTGACGGTTGATGTATGCAATGATTTCTTTCTATAGACATCGCCTGAACATGAATCATTAATTATAAGATTTAGGCGATATCTAGGTTTAGTAAAAACGGGCGTAAGTCTTTTTAGTCTCTGTAACCTTCTTTCATGCGCGACTCGACTTCGCTTTCAGAGGGGCCGAATTCGAATTCGAAAGACCTCCAACTTTTCAAAGTTATGTGCGTTTTAAGTAATTAAAATATCACTTGCTTCAACGGTGCAAAAGATCTCGAGGAAACCTCCGTGCCTGAGAGTTCTATATAATGTTCTCATAGGTGTGTTGTGTCCACCAATCCGCACTTGGCCAGCGTGGTGGACTACGGCCTTAGCCCAAAGCTAATGAGCAAATACCTCAAAGCTATTAACCGTTCCGGTACGAAGTCGCGTAGAAACCTATTAGGTGTACGTATGGGTTTTCAACTGCCATATTGCCTAATAGGTTAGCCCGCTACCATCTTGAACTACACCATCACTTAGCACCAGGTCATATTGCAGTCAAGGGCTAACTTGTTTTGGAATAAAAAAATACTTCTTTTGATTGTTTAATGACAACATCTGTCAAGGATCCAATAAAAAACGAGTCCTAAATATAACGCAATCCTATCGTATTATTAAAAATTTTATATTATAATTTATTCGTATGCAATTTGTTTCTTAATGGATATTTGATAATTTGATGCAAATTTTTATTATATTCGTTCCATTATGACACAGCGTATTGTACCAATAAATCGAAATAATAATAATAACGAATCGGTGATTTTGTGTTAAACGAATCAAGGTTAAGTCAAGCCATATTTGGCTGACTCATCTAGCCTTAAAAAGATAATGATAGAAGAGTCGGATACAAAATATTATACGAAACTCTTAATTATCAATTGGTGATATCAACCAATTTCTAACAAGAGGAGGTTTTGTCTTTTCGATGCATTTTTGGGCGATGTTATATCCCTCAAATCTTAGAAGATTTTTATAGTTATTTTTATAGCTTTAAGCCGCGGGTTCGCTCGCGTGGTAATTTGAAAAACTTTGCCAGCTAGAACAGATGTCGATGAATCTTAAGCAAGAACAATGGTGATTAAACAGGTCTTCCAAAAAAAACGCATCAAACTCAGTAAATTCCTTACGGTTTACACACTGCGTGCGAAAACCCGTCGGGGTTCAAAAGGAATCGCCAATAATGTTCAAGTACAAATATACGTAGATGCAACCTTAATATTCGAAGATGCAACCTTACTATTGATGTATGGAATTTTGTGATTGCAACACCATTTCGTCGTGTCGGTTAAAAGTTAAAACATCAAATGTCATGTTAATATACGTCCGTTTCGCAACAGCCCGGTTTCGTACCACCTTATAACGAATTTATTCAAGAGCCGGGGTGAAACATTTGAAATATTTGACTATTCATTCTACTATGGAAGTTTTGCGTAGTAGACTCTGCTTTCATTACGTTGGTAATCGCAGACTTGATGTTACAAAAGACCCTTTGGCCGAAATGTTATTTTTGGTATATTAAGAAAAAAATAGAAGTTTTTCCGAGCTTTAGTTTTTATAAGTTTAACATGCCATTAAAAAATACCTTTTAACGCATTGACAAAACCTTTATTAGTGTATAACAAAAATACCTACTGTCTCTATGTACTGAAAATACAAAATAAATTAAAGTGCCTTAAAACTAAAAGTATGGATAGATAATTGATTAGCAAAGTATCTCTTCAAAAAGGGCCTATGGTTATATTAAAAACATTATTTTGTCGCATACAAAGCACATAGAATACTTTACAATAGATATATAGTCATATATAAAACACAATTTAAAAAATGCATCAATAGAAAAATAACACTCAAAACGGGATATTTTTGCCTCGGTTCCCTTCAGCGACGCCTAATTTCGAACTGAGGTACGTGCACTCGCTCAGGGCCGTAGGAAGTATAGTAAGTACTTTACCATATAGCAGTGATAGCCTAGTGGGTAAGGCTTCGGTTTTCCGTTCGTGGAGACTGAGTTTGAGCTCCGGCACGCACCACTGACTTTTCGGAGCTATGTGCGTTTTTAATTCAAGCAATTTAAATCACATGCTTTAAACGTTGAACGAAAACATCGCGAGGAAACCTGCATGCCTGAGAGTTCTTCATAACATTATCGGGCGCCATTATAGGGCGTGTGAAGTCTACCAATATGCACTTTGCCAGCGTGGTAGACTACGGCCTGAACCCTTCTCACTCTGAGAGGAGACCCGAGCCCAGTAGTTGGCCGCTAATTGGTTGGTGGTGATGACGGCTTTCTAGTCGGCTGCACTTCACCAATACGATATGAGTCGTACGACTGCCGATACTTTATCGTTGATAACCTAAACTTAAATGTCGAATTAGTTTATTACTGAATTTAATACCTACCTAATTTGCGAAATTATAAAAGACGTCTTGAAAGCATCGAATCAATTTATTATCGACATATTTATTATTCCACGTAATCCGGTTCTCAAATTAAATTCACATTAATTGTATTCTAAAGGTTCTTAAATTTTATAATCTTTATACAAAGTTCACGTGTTAATGCCAGAAGCACATTTCTTTGAATGCTTCTGACATTTTAGCAATGGCGATCGCATCTTGGTTTTATTGGCTATCATCTCTTGACTATAAATAAGTACTCATAACATTTATACACCTATCAAAGGTTTGATTGCTTTTTATTTCCTGTATAATATCGGCCATATTATCTATACTAGTACATACTTACTTAGGTACTTATTTAATATTGTAAATGCGAAAGTGTACTTGTTTGTTTGTCCTTACTTAACGCCTTAACTAAGTAACTGTATTGTGTTGCATTTATTTCAGACTACAAAGGTCCATGTTTTAGTAATTCACAATAAACTTAATATCTATCTTAGTTAATATAATTAATGTTACTACATACTAAAGCTGAAATCCAGTGCGCTTTAAATACACTATCCTGCCTGTCAGTTAAAACATTCAGAACAATATTAGAGCTTCTCTCAATCCTAATAATTGCGTAGAAGCCATCAACTCGGTTCTCCGCAAACCAATTGACTTGTATTTTAGCATAGAGTTAGTTAGTTGAAGCGGTGATAGCCGAGTGGCTAGGAGCTCGACTTCACTTTCGGGAGGCCGAGTTCGAATCCCAGCATGCACCTCTCTTCTCATTCTAAATTATGTGCGTTTTTAGTAATTAAAATATCACATGCTTCAACGCTGAAGAAAAACATCGTGAGAAAACCTACATGCCCTAGAATTCTCGATAATATTCTCAAAGGTGTGTGGAGTCCACCAATAAGCACTGGTGCAGCGTGGTGGACTACGGCCTTAACCCAATCTCAACCAAATTGATATACCCTCCGTGATTATGGAGGGATGGCTATCTGACCTCTGCTTACCGTTACATCACTGACCAGTAGCGCAGGTTTAGAAAAGTTAACGATCGCCGTATTATAATAACCGGTATTAAAAACGAGTTACAGAAAATATAGTAAGCGGCTTTTATTTATCTACGGATCAATATAATTATAATATAAATGAAATTAACAACAACGCCCCCTGCTGGCATATAATCTTAAAACATAGGACCTGCGATCTGCTTAAATTACCGTATAAAAATCAGTCTAGTAGTTTCAAGGCATAGCTAAAAATTATAATAAGCAAATATCTTCCTTGCTTGGCTAACTATAGCCTTAAAACATGACAAAAACAAACAACGATAATTTTTTTAAATAAATACTTAATATATAAACAATTATAAATATTTGATATATATACTATACATAAATACAGAACAAATAAGTAAGCTTTAGAAGGGGTTTTTTTTCCCTAAAACGACGGTACACAATACCCTCAGGCCAAAAGTTTGACCTGAGGAACACTATTTATCTTTGCCTTTTTCCGCCAGCCCCAAAGACCGGCCGGCAACCGCAAAGACCTGGAAGTGGACTTCGCAGAGATCCCCTGGCAAGCGATGGTGCTGCTCCAGACCAACAAGAGCCTCCTGTGCGGTGGAGTGATCACCAGACCTGATGTCGTCGTGACTTCCGCAGCCTGTGTTGACGGGTAAGCTACCTACCTACGGTATTGCTTGATGTTATAATGCCAATTCATAAGTTTAAGGAATTTGTTAAAACACATTTATTACAGCGAGGTTACTATTGATGAATTTCTTAATGACAAGGTTGCTTTGAAGCATCCGGCTCCGCTTTCAGCTCTCACAAGATAGAAAAATAAATGTTAAAATGTAAAATGTAAATTGTTGATGAGCAACTGCTAAATTTCTTGCCGGCTTCTTCTCGGTAGAATCTGCCTTCCGAACCGGTGGTAGAGTCACTACAAACAGACAGACTTGACATTTCAAAAGTGCTTATATTAGGCCTAATTGAATTTTGAATTTTTTGAATTTTGAATGTCATCTTAGCATATGTTGTACTTAACTATCTAGCTTCATAGAGTGCTATACAGCTTTAGCTTTATAGCTCAAACACCATGATGACCGCGTCAACATTTCAATGGCATTAACACCCGCAGTGCAGTGATAGACATGTTGCAGGACCAGAGCTAGACAGCTCTAAAGAATATGTTTGATCTTAATTTTAGACATTTTTATTTTATACTACTGGATAGAAGCAGGCGTGACTTCGCGGAAAGGTCTTTGTAAAGTCAACATCTACTGAGGATGCTCCGGCTTCGGAAACATGCGTAGAGGGTACATTGCAAAAGATCTGTTTGGTGCGGAAATTCAGGATTGAAGAAATTATAACTAACACCATACCGATTCTCCTGCTTTTCGTGGAGTATAGCAAATTAAGCTTAATTTTCATACCTTTTTTCTAAGCCAATTTTTTTCCAAGATCTTATATTCAACAAATAGGCGTAGTCGGTGGCCACATATTCCAGTGAACTGAAACGACAGAGCTGGAAAGCCGCCGTTTTAAACCACTACGTTGGTGACCAACTACTTACGACTTTTTGTGAAATAGGGTTTAAAACTTTTTATAGGTTACTTGATAGATAAGATTCTGTAAAACTCCCAAAAACACGTGCAAAGCCGGCGGTAAACGTTTTATTTATATAACTTGGTTGTGTTTTAGCCACACCGACTTAAATTTTTTTACTTTTGTAGTGGTTACCTTAACAAACCTTAGTTTACTTATCCAAAAACCCTGTTTACATTTACTGAAATTGGATGCACAATTTATTTGTAGTCTTATTTATAGAAACAAAATAAATAAAAGTATGTAGGTACCAAAGGCCACTGACGCATTTTTATTTTATGATTTGCGTCCTATTTTTGAGAGTTATTCATTTGGAGTTTAATGTAACATATAAAATACTTATAAAAAATGCAAAATTCTTACGTTTCTACAACAACTTTCTTCTTTACAGCCTCGATGCCAAGAACGTCCTCATCAAGGGAGGAGAATGGAAACTCGGAATCGACGACGAACCTCTACCCTTCCAGATCGTCCAAGTCAAGACAATCCTACGTCACCCTCTGTACAAGTCTGGCAGCCTTCTCTATGATGCTGCTATCCTGGTACTAACAGAGAACCTGAGGTTCGCCAAGAACATCTACCCCATATGTCTGCCGGAAGCTGAAGATACATATGACGCTTTGTACGCTGGTGAAGGAACCTGCATTGTCACTGGATGGGGCAAGCAAGTACTTCAAGGTTAGTGGACTTTATATTTACCCCACAAATTTTTGATTAGTACGTAAAGTTTATATTCTCTAAGGAAACTCATTGACTGTACACAGAACATATTACGCGATCGAGTTTTGAATAGAAAGAAAACTTTAGGTAATATCACACCAATAAAAATCAAGCTGGGTAGGTTAAATCAAGGGGAAAATAAAAATGTTCTGTTCAATGCTCATAAGTAGGTACAAAAAAAAATGTTTGTAGTGGTACAAAAAACTTGTGGTGTATTATATAGATGGGCGGACATAAGAGGGAAGGAACTGACTTTCGGGAGCTTTTAAATGGAATTGTTTATTTAAAATTGTACTTAATTTAGTTTTGTTTACCAACAAAGCCTTTGAAATCATTGCCTCACAATTAATAAAAAGCTTACAATATCATTGAATGAAATATTATAAAAAAAGACCGTCAATCCCCGAAACGATATCTGGGGCCCACTAGACCTCAGTACAGCTGAGTGACAACAAAATTTTTTCAATAACGCGGATGAAAAGGTTATAAATTTATTTATTACTACTTCTTAAATTGTAGAAGAATTTAAAGTTCTAATTTCAAGAACCATCAGCCTGAATTAAAAATGAATTAGTCAGTTATTTGAGAAGTTTATTGGTTTCCTTATTTGAATTGAACTCGGATAAAACCGCGGGACACAGCAAGTTGTAACACAACATATTCTGCACAGCGTAGCCGATTGCACACGCTAATTGGCACTAATTTTCCCATTGTGAAAAAAAAAATGTTTTAACATTCCATAAGATACCTACACACATTTTTACGAGAATGCCGAGGTTATATCTTACTATTAAGTAAACTTCATCTGCCTAAAGATAAATATGTTGCCAACTGTGTTAATAAATATGATTTGCGTATTCGAGAGTCGTGTTTATATCGTATCGAAACTACCTTTAGCCTACTGGTTAGCGTGTCCCACAAGGACCAGGGCTATATTCTCGGATCGTGCCGATGTAGCCCTACTACTAATACAGCCTGGAAGACACTATCCGTTTAAGAAAAGTAGCTTCCGTTCGCTCGCTCGTTCCGCCTAGTGAACAGCATGCTTTCAGTAGTTCTGACATATAAATGGCAGCTTTTTTTCAAATCTCTTTATGATAACGAATGGTAATAAACACAATGTATGTACGTCTGTTAATCGAAAACTGATAAGCTGTGGATGGAAAACGAAAGCGGGCGCAAATAAGTGTCGAATCCATTTTGTGGGTCATTGTCGGGACGGTAGCGTGCGCAGAAAAATACTAAATGTAAAAACATAAAGATAATTTAATATAAGAGAGCGCAAAATAACTAAAAGATTTAGTTTCTCACTCATATTTCAACACGAGTAGAACCGCGGCCTGTCAGCTATACATACTGATATATCTTTAGTCGACGTAAAAACCTCTCCATTTCATAAGTACGTAATGTAAAATATCGTAATTTAAACACTTTTTTAACTCAAATTAGTCCAGAAATTTTAAGGATAATGAAAAATGGAAGTACACAAAAGCACAGACAGTCACGCAAGTTATAAAAAGTCACACACACAAAAATATAACACAGGCTAAATGAAATACCCATTTCTTTTATGGTTTCGCTAATTTCATGTAAGTTCCATTTTATAAAGAAATTAATATCAATCTTACTACTTCTACTATATTTTACTCGACAACTATGTGTAGTCTGTGTTTTTTATTAAATTGTAAATATTAATTAGTTAAATTATAAACGTAGATTTAATGTAAAGTCCGTTTCAATGCTCCCCAATTCATAAGATTAATTGTCCAAAAGAACTCTTAAAAATATATATCAATGGAATACATATTTTGTGCAAAACAATATTCTTTATTTCTGATTCGAAAGCTCATACTTTTTATTATTAATTTTAAACAAACAAAGTATACAAAAAGAATTCAATGTGATTAATTTATATTATCATGCGAGGAGACAAGTGGTATATTTTTGCCTAAATATAATAAGTTAGAAAATAACAATATTAGACAAATTATAAATATTTAGTACAAAAATAACACAAATGTACAGGAAAACAAAAAAAACTAATTTTTCAATGCCAAAACAACAATAATAATCACGATTAATTTATATTCAATATGTTTTAATTAAATAAAGGAATAAAATTTATTAAAACATGTTAATATATTCAATAAATAAATATTTAATATTTTATTGCATAACGAAGGCCTAGTTAAGACAACGGTTTCGCGGAATGGTGTTGTATATAATATATATACATATATGTGAATATGATAAGCAAATACTACATAATTTTAGCACATTTGTCCTAAATTAATATTTGTAATGGAAATTCAAAAACGTTTACATAACTTCAGTTAGACGGCTAGCAACAAGTCAACGCTTTATCTGTAACTAAACTTTCGTTACTATGGGCCTTTTTTTTTTTTTAATAATTGACGGACCAAGGAGATCACCCAGAGTGGACACCCAGCGCCTATAAACAGAGCAACACTATGAAGTATGCGAACTATGAAATGCATAGTGGCATCCTGTATCCATCAATCACAAGCGTACGTTTTTTTTCCTCGACAAATTAGCCCTTCACTGCTTTTCACCTGGTGGTAAGTGATGATGCAGTCTAAGATGGTAGGGTTGAGCTGGTAAGGTATGGTAACCATACTCCTAATATGTTTCCACGCCTCCCACCAGACCAGACCAGAGAAAATTCAGAAATTATAAATAGTAGGTAGTCTAGACATTAGGACTTCTCATCCTCTTTTTCGGAGAGATTGAGTTCGACCCTCGTTTGGCTATTTGGAGTTTCGTGCGTTTCAAACATTTTGATATCACTAGCTTTAACTGTCAAGGTTGGAATGTGGGAATAGTTACGCAATGTTTAGTCACACCTTCAACTGAAAGCACTATTCAAATGTCAGACATTTGAAAAGAGCTGTCAGTTGAAGGGTGACACTGCATAATTATTGTGACGTTACGCCACATTTTTTTCCCGTTTTAACTTAAACCACAATAACAAAAGTGCAGATTCAATGGAGCTAAATTAATTTTTATCGGCTGGTACCTAGAGATCTCCTTCAGATCTCTTGCGTGAAGACGTAAAAGTCAAATCTAAATTAAAATACATATATCCAGAAGTTAAGATCCATTGGTTGAGTAAACAAGTATTGCGCGTCTGTTAGCTCTACTTTTTAATCTTTGAATATGCTTAGTTATCTACTTGAAACTATGCAAATCGTAAAGAATGAACTTAAAAAAAATTCAAAACTAGTACAGTATCTCCTTGTTGCCTAAACAAATCCGAATTAAAATTGAACCAGTCCATTTTTCATTTGAAATGGTGACAAAGAATATACAAACACTACCACACTACTGTAACGCCAAAAGTACATACGGGCTCCATCGTGGGTAAAACAGGTAGTATTGTGGGTTTTAAAAAGCTTCAATTTCCCCAAGCATAAAAAAAGAACTAATGACAAGAACATTCGAAGGTCTCAAGGCCATGCGTATAGGTTATTCCATGTAACGTAAATTAACATAAAGACGGTCGCCAATTAGAATAAATTGACTTTAAATTCTATCGACGTCTTTTTACTATGCGTTTTTTGATTAGAAAATAATCCCTGTTTTATTATTTACATAATTTCAACATTATATTGATTTAGATGTCAATATATAATACGCTCATAGGAGGGGGTAATGTCTTAAACTCTGGCGACCCATAAGAAACGCGTCCTGCGAAATTTTCAAGTTCGGTCGCTATTTAGCATAATTAAAATGAAAAATTAGATTAAAACCCACATAAATAGGTATCAATAATATAGCTTATCTCATATAGGTATCATTATGTGACTAGTAGCTATTGCCCGCGACTTCGTCTGTGTTTGATTTTGTTTTTTGATGTGGCATTCAATTAAAAAAATTTAAGTATTCAGTATCGCTAAGCTTTAAATGAGGGGTTTGCTGTCCGCTGAGGGATTCTGTCCTATATCTCCAACCAGATTCATCAGATCGACACAAAGTTTTGGCAACATAAAACACATATTATAACCCCTATAGTACAAAAATAATTATTTAAATCGGTTATAATTTGTCGGAGTTATAGTGTGAAATCGTCAAACACTTTCATCCCGTCTCCGAAAAGAACCGAGCTTAATGTCGGGATAAAAAGTATCCTATATTACTTCTAACACTTCCAAGATTATGTGCACAAAGTTTCATGAGGATCGGTTAAGTAGTTTTTGCGTGAAAGCGTAACAAACAAACTTACATTGATATTTATAATATTAGTAGGGATAGGGATAGGGATGTTTCTTTTTTGTTTAGTTATTAACGTACTTATAAAAAGAAAAGCGGCTACATTTTGTTTTTTTTTCTTTTATTTACTCGTATAATTTTATTGCTTTTATTGTTTTTAGTTATTGAGTCGATATTAATCGCGCGAGAATCTACTTCTGTTTTGAAAGCGAAAACTATGAGCAACTTTTGCTTGTTGCTTGTGCTATTTCTTACAGAACTCATGGCAAATCCAATCAGTGCAACTATAAACATTCATCATTTATATTGTTTAAAAGCTACCACCTCCTTTATAAAAGTCGGTATTATGTAAAAAAAAACAAACGAGTCAATATTCTGCTAACGCTACCACAACCGGTTTGTCATCGGTGCTCGACACCGGCGTCGTCTGTTGCGTAAAACTACCAGTTCGAGATTTTTGTACACAACCGGCTATCGCTATGTCACGTTATTTCTTCGTATCATGTGATAATAATATCATCGACTCATCATCATATGAACCCATTACACTACAAGGCACGTTTCTCCTCCCACAATGAGAAGGGTTTAAGGCCGTAGTCCACCACGCTGGCCCAGTGCGGATTGGTGGACTCCAAACACCTTTGAGAACATAACGTAGAACTCAGGCATGCAGGTTTCCTCACGATGTTTTCCTTCGCCGTTGAAGCAAGTGATTCTTTATTTACATAAAAGCACATAACTCAGAAATGTTAGAGGTTTTCGAACTCGGCCCCACGAAAGAGAAGTCGAAGGCCTACCCACTGAG
Source organism: Pararge aegeria (assembly GCF_905163445.1). NCBI lineage: Eukaryota > Metazoa > Arthropoda > Insecta > Lepidoptera > Nymphalidae > Pararge > Pararge aegeria. The sequence continues at coordinate 18,229,821 of NC_053191.1, forward strand.
CTATAACCGCTTCTTAAATCATCAATAGCCTAAAACAGCCACTGCTGGACTAAAGGCTCTACCAGCGGGAGGGTGTGTTACGTGTGGGGGGTCCCGGTTCGATTCCCAGCAGGGGCAATTTTGGAAATTGGTGGGAGGCTTCGGCCGTTTTAGGCCAAATGCTCTTCCAGCTTCCATTTTCCCCAGTTCTTACAATATGAATACCTTCAAATCAAGAGTGAATAGGCATCTTCTAGGCAAGCGCGCTCCACCTTAGGCTGCATCATCGCTTACCATCAGGTGTGATTGCAGTCAAGCGCTCGTCTATAAACATGAAAAAAAAAACTTAAAAAAAAAAAAGGGCGGAAAACTCTCAGACATGATAGATTCCCAATGATGTTTTTCTCTGCTGTTATCCTCCCACCTTAAGAAGGGGTTAAGGCCGTAGTCCACCACTCTAGCCCAGCTGCGGATTCGTGGACTCCACACACCTTTGAGAACATTATGTAGAACTCTCAGACATGCAAGTTTCCTCACGAGATTTTTCTTCACATTTGAAGCAAGTGATATTTTAATTCCTTAAAATACACAGAACTTAGAAAAGTTAGAGGATCGTGCTGGGGTTCGAACTCGGCCCCACGAAAGTGAAGTCGAAGGCCTACCCACTGGGCTCTCACCACTATATATATCCATTATGTTAGCCAATATTCTAATTAACAAACATCTGATGGCTAATTAAATAAAGATGTTTTTCATATTAATCGATTGCACCACATTACGTTCATTAGGCGGGTACATATGATGAAATTTATTAAAAGTTTAGTAATGTTTGACTCGCACTCGTTGTAGGATGCGTGACCGTGAACTCGGAATTCGGGTTTAACCCAAATAGATTAATTAGGTATTTCGACCATGAATCTTAATAATATTAAAAATCCTTACAAAAATGAAAAGAGTTCAACTTTTGACTGTTGAATACTTATTTATATACTAATACTAGCTGTCCCGGCGAACTTCGTGCCGCAGATTTTTTTTATTTTTAATGAATGTTATACTTTAATACTTATTATCCTATACCGGGCTAAGAGAAATCAAAAAAATCAAATATAATAAAAATTGGTCCAGCCGTTATTGAGTTATAAATAGTGTAACTAACTTCCTTTTATATATATAGATTACTAGCGCACTCAGCCCGCTTCGCCGGACTAGATTTTGCTTTATTTTATTTAAACAATAAACTTACATCATTAAATTTTTAATTTAAGTCTCATAATATATTAAACCATTTATTTCTCTCCGTATTCATTCTCTTCTATTTTCTTCTCGAGCGGGTGAAAATCATTATCTACACCCATGTACACCCAACAATAGAATATCATCATATTAAATAAAAGCTGTATTTGACAGTTTGACAGTTCAAAAATAGGAGTGCTCCGATCGTCACCAAACTTTACAGGATTAAACCTCGCCAGGTCAATCCGGAGATTCCCTGAAAATTTCATTCAAATCGGTCCAGCCGTTTCGGAGCCTATACTGAACATACCCACACACTTTCTCTTTTATATATATAGAGATAGATAAACACGAAAGTGTATTTGATTGTCCTTCCTTCACGCCCTAATTAAGAGACCAATCGACTGTACTTTTGGCGTAGAGCTAGTTTATAGTACGTAGAGGTACTTTTTATCCTAGAAAAATAAACGGATTCCATAGGAATTGTAAAAAAAACATAATACACACCGAAGATGAACTGGGGCAATCACTAGTCATCATCATCATTACTCAGTTATTTACCCGGGAATACATACAGCAGGAAGATTACATCAAATGGCAAAAATCCTCCTCCTATACCAGTTATATATACATTTTGGGGTAGGCATTGTTTTTGTGCGTGTATGAAGTGCACGTCACTGATCATCATGATATCAACGTATTACCGGCCTACTACGGGACACGGGTCTCCCCCTACAATGAGCAGGGATTAGGCCGTCCCAGTGGTGTTTGGTGAACTCCACACTCTTTGAGAACATCATGGAGAAGTTCGAGGCATGCAGGTTTCCACACGATGTTTTCTTTCGCAATTAAAACAAGTGATATTTTAATTGCTTTAAACGCATAACAAGCATTATTCCTTAGAGATCTCCATAATGTTCGCAAAGGTGTGTGGGGTCCACCAATCCGCACCGGGCCCGCGTGGTGGACTAAGGCCTTTACCCCTTCTCATTGGGAAAGGACACCCGTGCCCTGTAGTGGGCCGGTAAAGGGTTTATATAATAAACGCATAACGTAGAAAAGTTAGAGGTGCGAGCTGGGATTCGAACTCGGCCCCCGAAAGTGAAGACGAAGCCGCAACCATTAGGCTATCAGCGCTTCCAGTTAACAGCTAGTAACTACATAAAAACACAAGTACTTCATACTAAATACTTTATAAGGCGGACTAAGTTAAAAAAAGCGCTAAAACAACTTGAAAATTTACCTCGTTCTTGCTAACTCTACATTTTAACCAGGTTGTAGACATAAAACAGGTTTCTGTTTAAAACCTGAATTTATTTAGCAACTGTCATTTAAATTCTAATCAGCCAAACGGCATATTTGAACATTGATTTTAGTGGTATTAATTTCTAACGCACGTATTCAGGAGCTGCTACGTTGGTACTAAGCTACGATTTTTACGGCACCTTTATTAGCACCACTTAAAACATTTACTATTATTAATTTCTAACTGTTGCACGCGACTTCGTCTGCGTTTGTTTTGTAAAAAAAATTAAAGTAAGTATTCATAAAAAGCCTAAAATAATAATATTATACTAAGCCTTAAATGAGGGGTTTGCTGCTGTCCGCTGAGGAGTTCTGTCCTCTATCTCCAACCACAGTTTGGGCAAAATTAAACACATTATAACCTCTATAGTACAAAATTAATTATTTAAATCGGTTATAATTTGTCGGAGTTATGGTGTAAAATCGTCAAACACTCATCCCCTCTCCCAAAGGAACCGAGCTTAATGTCGGGATAAAAAATATCTTATATTACTTCTAACACTTCCAAGAATATGTGTACAAAGTTTCATGAGGATCGGTTAAGTAGTTTTTGCGTGAAAGGATAACAAACAAACTTACATTGACATTTATAATATTAGTAGGTAGGTTTGTAGGGATTAATTGTAATAATTGTGATCCTATATTTAAGTATACCTCTAATATCGCATAACATATTTTTGGTATGTCGCTATTCTTTATCATACAAGTATCTCTACTTTCATACATTCCCTTCCCTGCTTTCTGAGTCCAAGGCCGTGGGTTCGATTCCTACAACGTGAAAATGTTTGTGTGATGAACATCAATGGTTTTCAGTGTCTGGGTGTTTATATGTAAATTATAGGTATTTTATGTATATTACCTATTCATAAAAATATTCATCAGTCATCTTAGTACCCATAACACACACTACGCTTACTTTGGGGCTAGATGGCGATGTGTGTACTGTCGTAGTATATTTATTTATTTATTCATATCATATAGGTATAAAACGTTGATAGCTTTAAGAGGTGATAGCCTAAAAGAGGTGGTAGAGGTAAGAACTTTCAACTTTCCCTTTCGGGGACCGAATTTGATCCCCAGCACGCATTATATTTTCGGAGTTATGTGCATTTCTTAATTTAAGGAATTTAATAGGAAAACGTGGGGAAACCTGTATGCATCAGAGCTCTCCATAACTCTCAAAGATTCGTGGAGTCGGCCCGAACACTCCTCAGTCTGAGTGGAGACCGGTGCCCAGCTGTGGGCTGGCAATGGGTTGAAAATTATGATGAACTATGTGTTACATAGGAACTGCTTTAGTAAGCCCAACACACTTACGCTATGCGAATGTAATCGCATCGCGTTATGTTTTTATTGAAATTAATAAGTTTTATGATCTGCCAAACGTAATTTAATAAAAATGAAGTCTTGGGGTAATATATTAAAAGCGTTTTTATAGTTATGTTAATTTAATAAGCTTTCCATCAAACCTCAATGCCGGCCGCGCGGTTAATACTAAGTTATAGCCTGTAGGTGTCATAGTTTGTTAACATTGGATGCACGTTTCACGGCCTTCGACCATGCATCACACCGAAGCTTTAACTGCTCATGATATTATAAATGTAGAATGGTCTCTCTTTGTTTGTTACCTATTTTCGGCTGAAACTCTGTATCAATGTTGCCGAAATTTGTCATTGAGATATTTTGCATTTACAACGCAATAATATATTAGAGAATTGATTAAATACAATGTTATAAGTATTAAGTAAAAATAATTTCAATTAGAAAACACATTATAATAATTACAAGCTAACATTCATATTTACAAAAAATATAAGCAGTCTAACTTTTCACTTATGGGCATGGTACCCAAAATGCTGGCGCTATTTCACCTTTGAATTGCTAGACTTAGCCGTTGGGCTTAATAAACGCCAGATCTTGGGTCACCAGACATCAAGACCAATTTTTGGACACGATGTTAATAAAATGTTTCGTGTCCGAAGCTCATGGGCCCAGAGTCTCAAACGCAAGCGCCGCAAAAACGTAGTCATTCAAAATAACGGAGTATTTACGGCGCCTAAGCATTTGAATCTAATATTTATAGATTTCAATCTATCTGAAAGTTGAAGATCAATTGTGTGCAATTTTTTCATCCTCCGTTCTTGACTGATTTTTCTTATTGAAGTGCGATCACCTTCAGTTGCATTGCGTCGGTCCTAGTTTACGCCCTACTTCAATAACTTTTTTTCTTGATATACTTTCTTTTTAGTTATTTTAGAGTTGTTACTAAAATTATTATTACACCATAGTTTTCTGCATGAAGTTAATTATTAAAAACATTATGAAACCATTTGAGATGCTACAATCTAACTGACTCGTCCCGATTTCGTCTAGGCAGCCGTGTTTTCACTGTTTTAACATTAAATTCAAATGTATTCATACAAATCAACCGCATAGTCCTCTTCAAAGTGCAAACGTGCGAGTATAATGCAATTTCAAGTTTATCTAATGTGCAATCGTAATGCTACCAAACCGGCTTCGTTTAAACGAACCGATTACAATCTGACCTCTGCAACAGCGTCATACAGTAGCAAATGTCTTAGTTAGTAAACATATCACGTACAGGATGCAGGAAAAAAAATCTTCATATTCCTAAAACTAGCTCAATTGTTAGAGATTGGAATAAATAATAAAAAATAAATAAATAAGTATACTACAACAACACACACATCGTGTTATAGGTACTGATCTGATCTGAACTGATCAATAATTTTATGAATAACTAGTTTGTATCCTGCCACGCTTTGCTGTGGCACATTGTGATTGAATAGTTGAGAAAAAATAGATAAAAACAATCCTTGATGCGTATAATATATCATGCTAAAATTTCAGCTCGATCGGTGCATAAATTTTTTAGTTTTTAAGCGTACACAAACTAACGTAACATTTTTATATATATAGATATACAAACATACTTATAACATATAGACTAACACCGAGACACTGAAAAACATTCATGTTCATCACACACACATTGTTCAGTTGTGGGAATCGAACCCACGGCGTTGGACTTAGAAAGCCGGGTATTCTTTTTGAACTACTTCCTATCCTATATTTTATCGACAAGGTTTTAAATTATACATAAATTCTTTTTGATCCGTTGTGTAAGAAATTGTTAAATATATTGTATAAATATGTCTAGAATAATAATTTTGTGGTGATCTGACGAACTTCTTCTTAGTGACCTTACTCCATATATACCCAATAAAATAAAAACAATTTATATATTTTTATAGAACTGTCTTGTTAAGTCTTTTTGAAATTTGATCGAGACGTGTTAAAGATCTTGTAGTTTCAATGGAGGGCTACAAGTTCGTTATACAGTGTCGGGTACCAAACGAAAGGGATTCGGGTATGACATAAAAGAAATTCATTAGAATGAGGTATCCACTAAAGACAATTCTAAAATAAGTCATTATCTTTTTAAGTTAAAGCATGCTAGTTATAAAAATCCTATGTAATGTATCAATTTTCAAACATGTCAAATACTTCAAAAGGTGGTCATAAAATGGTGAAGGAGTTATGTAACTTTAACTAGACAATCTTGCTCAATTAATTATAAGATGCTAATAATATTTATGCACGCACAATTAATAATAATGCAGTTACGCAACGGTGTAATTAACGGTCACCGTTATAGCCTTGGTGAATATTAGTTAGCGAGCGATTGTATGCGACCGCAGCGAAAATGTCAGGTTCAGACAAGATATTTAGAGAGAGCTCAGATCCACCATTCTCCCCTAGTGCAGCAATGCAGGCTTTTAAGATTAAATACTGGCCCACTACAGGGCACTGGTCTCCTCCCACAATGAGAAGGGGCTAAGGCCGTAGTCCACCACGCTGGCCCAGTGCGGAATGGTGGACTCCACATACCTTTGAGAACATTTTGTAGAATTCTAAGACATGCAGGTTTTCTCACGATGTTTTCCTTCACCGTTGAAGCAAGTGATATTTTTAATAACTTAAAACCCACTTAACTTTTTAGTAGCTTGTTAGTTAGAGGTGCGTGCTGGGATTCGAACTCAGACCCCCGAAAGTGAAGTCGAGCTCCTATCCACTGCGCTATCACCGCTTCTGTGAAGATTAATATCAAATATATATACTACTAAAACCGATGATAGCCTAGTGGGTAAGGCTAAGGCGTTCCTTTCCCGGCGACACACTGACTTTTCGGAGTTATGTGCGTTTTATTTTAAGCAATTTAAATATCACTTGTTTTAACGGTGAAGGAAAACATCGTGAGGAAAACTGCATGCATGAGAGTTCTCCATAATGTACTCAACGGCGTGTGAAGTCTACCTTTCCGCACTTGGCCAACGTGGTAGAATACGGCCTTAACCCTTCTCATTCTGAGGTGACCCGTTCTCTGTAGTCGGCTGGCAATGGGTTGATGACGGTGATATATTACTGTCGCCTACTCTCTTCTTCAAGACCGTAGTACCTTTTTTGAAGTAGTTGACAGGAAATCTAACCTAAATTTCTTAGGTTAATTTTACGGATTCAGGTACCCTCTTGATCCGTGGTCAAATATTCAAGCCACTGGACCATCGAGGCAAAAAAAAAAAATGTGTATGAAATCATAATGCGTGAACGTCGACGTAATATACCTAAATACCAACATATCTACATACAGAACGAATTGAAAACCTCGCATCTTTTAAATAATTTAAAAATCAATTTAGTAGTACTTAAAATACTTACCGATATGTACGTGTACATAAATATTGTACTATCATTAACCTTTGCGAAAGAAAGATGGCGGTGCCAGTATGGCGAAACTTTTAACATACAACATTGAATTGAAATTAAACGTAATATTAATGGATTTAATGGTTCATACCACAAAATACGCTATTAAATGTTAACTTTGATCATTTATAACAGGGATTTATTCATTATAGCTAATTACGTTATATTATAATAATGTTTTTGGTAGATACGCGGTGTTATATATTGCACGTGACACTTAGCGCATACGTACAATTTGCAAATGCCATAATGCCAGTTTTCGGGATGGCAGTTATGAAAGCCATACCACCAAAGCGGCATTCGGTTGGAATCCTTTCACTAGACCAGACCAGAAAAAAATCAGAAATAACCAATTCCACGGCAGGCGAAAAGCCGGTGGGCCTTCACAGCATTCACAACATTTTCCTGCTCATTTCGAGTAATAACTGTAAAAGTTTTGATATATATAAAGTATAAAGTACATAAAAAAAGAAAAGTATAATAAGACAACATATACAATTTGAAATCTAAAAGTTTGTTAAATTATAAAGATATAGAATTTTACACTAAAATGAAAGGAAACGGCGTGTAACGGAAAATAATTAAATAGTTAAAACAAACTAAAAAAACACGCTCGGTATAAAAAACTAAACTAATTTCTTTCTTTTAGTTTTTTCATAATAGCGATGTTTTTTTTAGTTTTTCTTGATCTATTATTTTTATTAGAGCAAAATTAATCGGTAACCCTGGATGGGTTACCGATTATAGAGATAAATATATTTTTTTTTATTCAGTGTGCCCGTCTCTCGAAATGCAAGTTTTAATTATTACTTAAAACAGGCCATTAAAAAGTAATAGCTAACGCCCTCTACCATCTAGTAGCTTAATGTTTTCTGTGGAATTTGTTAGGTACGCGAACACCATAGGTTTTTTACATTTCGGTCTAGATGGCGCTGTAGTAATTAGTAAAAAATCTTATTTTTTATAGTGAAAATTGGAATAATCTTTTCAGATTAGTGTATTGTCATCGATCCTCGATATGTCTACAAAGTTTGAAAGAAATCTGACCGTTTAAAGTGGGTCAAAATCGCGCCCAAAGAAGTCGGTTACAAACAAACATACAAGTGAAGCTAATATAAAGCGTGTAAAAACTAAATAATTTAGCTCCATAGTGTCATTCAATATTAGCACTCCACGAGCAAAGTTCACACCCATTGCCTTTTATAGGTAAATTGCACCCCCCTTGTTGGAAATGATTCCTTACAATATTATAAATGTAACAATATGTAGTGTGTTGAATAAATTGAAATTGAAGACGAAGGAACTATCTCATAGGAAAACCAATAATGCACAGTTCAAACACACCTTGACACGTGTAAATGCGTGAAATATAAGTATGTATTAAGCTGAAATGAAATGCAAATACACTTGGGATCTATTCACACGTACCACAACCACACCACAACGACGCCATGTGCTCGGGCGTATGTTTTGTATTGAAAATGAATATTACAATTTACACGTACCACATTTTGCCGTTGTTATCGACCACCTGTGTAATACGACCACATCGCAACCACATCGCGACGGCAACGCCACCACCGGCGGCGGCACCGCGGCCACATCGCCACTAGAGATGGGTCGAAATTAATAAGCTGCTGAATTAACGCTGCTAATTTTTTTTAGTGTCAACACCTGTTAAATAAATTCTGCGATAGTTGTTAAATCTATTAGTCACAAGTCACAACTCTTACGAACGTGACCACGTTACACTGACACATTGTTACGACAGCGACAACGCAACCACATCGACATTTTGTCGGTACCACAACGCAACTGCAGAAAGCCACTGCGACACTATTCACACGTAACCACAGCTTGACCACATTTTGTCACTGCGACGTGGTGTGGTTGTGGTACGTGTGAATAGATCCTTAGTCTACTGTAATTACACCTTATACAAAACAAAACAGTTATATTTTTGTTTTAGCAAGAAGATTTTAAAATCAACTACATCAATCAATTAGCGGCCTTATCAGATCTAAGTCCTTTCAATAAGATTTTTTAGATTATTCATGAGCCCTGTGCGTTGGTTTCAGCTCACCTGTCCGGCGCCATCATGCACAGTTTGAACGTGTCTCTGGTCCGCCCCGACGACTGCCAGGCCAAGCTGGCGTCCGACTACCCGCACCTTCTGGAGCAGTACGACGACGACAGCTGCGTGTGCGCACAGCCCAGCGACGCGCTCAACAACATCTGCAGGGTATGTTTTTTGCTATTCTACTACAAGTTAGCCCTTGACTGCAAAATCAACTGGTGGTAAGAGATGCTGCAGTCTAAGATGGTAACAGACTAACCTGTTAGGAGCATGGCAGTTACTAATCCCATACCCCTAATTGGTTTATACGCGACATCGTACAGGAACGCTCAGTGGCGTGCACTGGCTTTCGCACCAGGGTATGCATACAGCAGGAAAATTGGATAAAATGGCAAAAATCCTTCTCCTAAACGAGCTATATATATATATATATATATATATAAGTTGTAGGGTAGGCAGTGCTTTTGTGCATGTATGAAGTGCACGCCACTGGGAACGCTAAATCGCTTAGCGGCATGTCTTTGCCGGTAGGGTTGTTAGTAGCCACGGTCGTAGACTCCCCCAAACCACCAAACCAGACCAGAGCAAAATTTATAAATTATGAACTCCCAAATTGTCTCTGCTGGTAATGAGTTGTTATGATGAATAGGGCCCCTTGAACCGGTGACAGCCCAGTGGGTAAGACTTCAACTTCACTTTCGGGGGGCGAGTTCGAATCCCGGCACGCACCTCAAACTTTTCTAAGTTACGTGCGTGTTAAGCAATTAAAATATCACTTTAATGAATTTCAAATGCATATAGAAAATTTTGGAACCAACTGGCCAACCAACTCCCACCGGTCAAAGCGCTCAGGCCGCGATTTGCCAGAGAGTCGCAGGTTCAAATCCTTTCAGTTCAAAAAAAATTTAAATGCATTTTAAATTGTTAATTTAAAATTGATATTTCCTCCAACTGTACACTAAACACTATAAAACACTATAAAAAATTATAAAATATCACTTGCTTCAACGGTGAAGGAAAACATTGTGCTACAAAGTGCCGCTTCGAGTCCATCAACCTGAAAAGTAGGGGTTAGGCCTCGCGCACCGGTAATTACACCCGATCACAGTCGGAGTCCTACAGTTTATTTCTGCCGTCAAGTGGCATTGCACTTAACGGCAGAAATAAACCGTAGGACTTCCCCGAACAAGCTCCATCACAAACTCTACTACTACCCTTATGTTCTCAAGGGTGGGTTAAGTGTACCAATGTACAGCACTGGAATGTACAAACATTAATTCCTTAACGACAAGGCTGCTTTGAAGCAGGCCACCCCGCTCCAATCTCTCACAAAACAGAAAAATTCTTGTTAAACTATAAAATGATGTTGGAAAAGAGCAATCTGCTGAGTTGCTAGCCGCATCTTCTCAGTGGAATCTGCCTTCCGAACCGGTGGTAGAGTCACTACAAACAGACTGACTTGACGTTACAAAAGTGCTTATAAATTAGGCCTACTTGAAATAAATGAATTTTGAATTTATGACAGCGCGTACTGTGAGAGGATTATCTTGGCGTGTAGCGAATCACAACTGATCAATAATGGCGTAGATTATATATATTATGTTGGAAGTACATATTAATCATATGAGTCATCTCTTTCTCAGGTGGACATCGGTAGCGCCCTCGCCTGCACCACCGGAAATGGACAATATGTAATGAGAGGAGTTTACTCGTGGGACTCAGGTAAGAAGCTATTCCATATTAACAAACCTCTGCCACTCACTCCAGATTTTACTTTAACTTACGAGAACACACACCCACAACTGGAAAATAATTGTGTGATGAACATGACAGTTTTTCAGTGTCTGGGTGTTTATATGTTTTATTTTATAAATATTTATGAATACTATTAATTTAATAATATTGATCAGACATCTTAGTATATATATATAATACATAACACAAGCTACGCTTAAATTGGCGATGTGTGTATTGTCGTAGTATATTTATTTATTTATTTAATAGGGCCAATGATTTCTTATTATTCTTTGAATGATAAAGAAAGTTATGCGGCTATAGAGAAAGGAGTTTTTTTTTTTAAATATGCATATGAAATTATTTCTTCACTTGCCTTTCAAATTTCGCTCCCTATTTCTGCCAATAATTCAACACGGGAAATGAAATCCTTCGTTTTCGGATTTCTCTCTTCACTTTATCTAAATTCGTACAATCTCGCATGATTACAAGATTTAATATCACCAAGAAGTATCCTATAAAGTTTTATTGCAGTCTATTGACATAAAACTATAACACACGGTTTAAAATGCTGTTTCTTTTTATTACGTTTAACTAGAAACTTTCATTTTTAGCATCAATAAAATTTAATAGATAATTTCAACTTGATAACTCAGACTGTTACATACAAAAGGGCTCTGATGATAATAATTATTTAAGCAAACCAAGCTGTATCGGAGAAGCATGGTGGGTATATGCTCTAAAACCGTCGTTCCCCTATTGCAGTGGGACGACAATAGACTGATTATGATTCTTGCTTTTTGGAAATCGATCTATAAATCAGTATGCAAACTTTTTTTTTTATTAATAAATAAATATACTACGACAATACACACATCGCCATCTAACTTAGTAAGCGTAGCTTGTGTTATGGGTACTAAGATGACTGATGAATACTTTTATGATTAATATACATAAATACTTATAAAATACAGATAAACACCCAGACACTGAAAAACATTCATGTTCATCACACAAACATTTTCCTTGAACTGAGAAAGCTGGAGTCGCTGCCCACAGCGCTGCTCTACCGACAAACCCCAAAACTTAACCGTATTGTTAACTTTCAGGCTGCGCAGTTGGTAACCAGATCGGTGCTTTCTACAAATTCGACATCGAATGGTACCAGTGGGCCATCGGACTCATCGAAAGCGTGCGGTTCGCAAAGTACAGCACCGTCACCAAAATCACCACCACCAAAGTCACCGGCATCAAAGGAGGCGTCAAGGGAAGTGGTATTAAGAATCTGGGTGCAGGATCAAGTTTGGTTACCGGTAAAATTACATCTGGATCTGTCGGAGACGCTGGAAAAGGTTTCCAAGTAGGTAACAACCAGTTCGGTTTTGGCAGCCAGGGTTCCCAAGCGTTCTCAAGTGTCAAAGGCTTTGGAAAGGTTTCGGCTTCGAGCAGTGCCAGTAGCGGAGGCGGTGCCTTCAATTTCGGAGACCTGAAACCCATCTCCAATGGATTCAGCGCAACCTACTCAGAAAAGAAGGTCTTCCAAACCGAGCCTAAGTACATAACGTACACGACGAAACCAGAAATTATATCGTACACGACAAAACCAGAGATTGTCACCTTCACGACAAAACCCGAAATAGTAACCTTCACGACTAAACCGGAATACTTCACGTACACAACGAAACCTAAATATGTTACGTACACAACGAAACCCGAAATTGTAACATACACGACGAGACCCGAAATTGTAACATACACGACGAAACCGAAAATAGTGACCTACACGACGAAACCACAAATCATTACATACACGACGAAACCACAGATTATTAGGTACGAAACCTCTGGAAGCGGTACCAATCCACAGTACGTAGCGCCTGGTACATCGCTGAACGAATCCTTCTCGGATATCGTTCACAAGCACACGCACAACGCGAAATGTAAGTGCATTGAGGGCAAAAAGTAAACAGGGGAACCATTGGTCGTTAAGTTTTAGTGCCATAACACAGATTAAAAGAAAATTGTAGACGAAAACCGTCCAAGACCATCCAAAGCTTCTACGTTACTGCTGTTAATATTGTACCAATAGATAATAGTGCAAATTAGATCAACGAATCCAAAACTAAACTAAATGTTCTTGGTGTTATTCCGAATACTTCTTACTTTATTGCACTTAACATTTAATTATTGCATAGCTATCAGTGCTGATTATTGTTCCAACAGATATATTGCTGAAAACTTATTTAGGAATCCATAAATTGAACTAATTGTTGTTGATGTAATTCCGTTTCCTTTGTTAAACTTTATATTTAAAAGGACTTACTTTTAGATCTTTCGTTAAGGATTTTTACTACTGAATCAGCACGAGCGTAAAAAAAACCTTGCTATCAAAGTATGATGCAAAATGGCAAGTTCTACTAAGGCCCATATTAGCTGTATTGTTGAAATGACAACACACTCAACATTTAGCTACGTCGAACTGCACACTGTCCATAAATAGGTGTCTAATTGGTCGCAAGATTTAAAAAAACATCTTATTAGATAGTGGTTACAGTGCAACACGTTCTGCCCGACTTCCGTCTACCGTTTTCTTTTAGTCTGTATGCCGTAATTAATATCTGTAAAAATATTTCAAAAATATTCGATTGACAGTACAAAAAAATTTATACCAGTTCCTAAAGACCCGGTTATTTTTGCTGCTTAATTAACAAAGAAAAAACCATTTTACGTTATTTTTGCAAATGGCGACCGACATTTTTATTTATATAAACTGTACATAGGTAGGATATTCTGTGTCATACAAAGTATTTTTATTTATATATAAAAAGAATTGTATTGTATGTATGTTTTAGATTATTAGATCCATTATTTTTGAACTGCCGTTCCGATAAAAATTCTACCTTGTACTGAATACTGATATTGTATCAATATTTATAATTGTATTCTTAAATCGTTATAAACAATTAGATTTTTGACCATCTTGGTTGTAGTTTACCGAAATGGTCGACTATCTAATAAAAAATTGGTCTTAGTTTTTAAAAGTAAGTTTATTTTTATATAAAAAAACTGACATACATAATTATGTAAGTAAGTATTTAGTCAATATATTATGTATTGCTATATTAGAATTGTAAAATTAAGATTAAAATGAAGGTACTTTACATAATATATCATATCGTTTTATTTCGTTTCACGATCTAGTATAGAATTTTACTTTTTTTAAATCTTACAATTAATTTTAGATGTGACTTAAGATGGAAAAAGCTTGTCTTATCACAGCATGCGGTCATCACTTTACATCAGTAGTTTTAGTACAAAATTCGCCCACTCGCAATAGAAGAGGCGTTTTCAACTATGGAATATTTGAACATCGGAGTAAAATGGATCTTATTCATTAGTTTTAAAGTTCAAATTTGCTCATACTTCTTTAGCTCGGGCTATTGACAGTTTGTAACACAAAAATTTTAAGTACAGGACTTGTGACTTTGATTATACACAGTTTAACACTTGAAAGAGACTCTTCGATTAAGAGTACAAAGGCCAGTGTCTCGTTTGTTCGATTCCGAGCGAAATCACGAGAAACAGCTAGTAATGAATAACAGAAAATAAATGGAGGGGCTTTATTTTATAACTTTAATTTGGCTCTAAGAACAATAACTTAATACCCAAAGACTGAATAATACATTTGCCTATTGCATCCATAGATTAAGATATTGACATATCTACGTCATTCACTTTAATTTGTCCCGTTTCTTGTTCAGTCCCGTATATTGTATATGGGACAAGTTATAGTGAATGAACTGTTGGATAAATCTATGATTTTATCTTTCAACCATAAAATCAACATGTCAAAATTCTTGTCAGTTTTACTGTGCCTACCTTTATCTAAGTTATAAAATAACTACATTAATGTTTGAAAATTACCGATTAAAATAGTTTAAACAAGTTTAACTTCGAAAGTCGAGTACCAGGAAACCGAGTGTGTACTGTGTATTAAAGCAAGCAGGAGCTATAATCACTTATGAGCTTAGCTTAATACTTTGAACTGCAGCTTCTTCGTACATGCAAAGTTAATAAAAAAGATATTACGGAAGGAACTACCAAAAGTACCTAGTAAAAATTAAGCAGGTACTTAAGAATTGCTTATGCAGTAAATAATTTCTAAAGCATTTCATGGCATAGAATCATCAGCAACACTTTTCATCAAATACTCTGTATACTCTACATTATAATAGATTTGGGTGGGGTTCTATCTACCAAAACGAAATACAAACAAAAAGCAGTAGGAAATAAACGCATTTATTTATAGTAATAATTGACGGACCCAGCATAACAGTACACAGCATAATCTCCTATAAACAGAGCAAAACTTCATAGTTGTTGCAAGGAGTACATCCGGCAACATGCCGCCCTGTGTCCATTAATCTGAGGCGTAGGTGTTAAACCTCATGTACCTGTAATTACACCGGCAACCACGCTATTTAGACCGAAACACAGCAATGTCAACAATAAGCATGGCGATGGTATTTCCCCGTACGAGCTCTGTCTCAAAAAGCTCTACTACTATGGCATGGGAATATCA
Source organism: Pararge aegeria (assembly GCF_905163445.1). Taxonomy (NCBI): domain Eukaryota; kingdom Metazoa; phylum Arthropoda; class Insecta; order Lepidoptera; family Nymphalidae; genus Pararge; species Pararge aegeria. The sequence continues at coordinate 18,245,519 of NC_053191.1, forward strand.
TAAGTAGAAAAGTATACATAACCGTGGTAATTTAATACCTACGGACGGTATAATCAAGGTGGACCAAAGGCCTCTCCCAGGACGGGTTGGTGAACGCAGATGGTATGGGGATAGTACTGATTGCCTTAGTCACCTCGTAAGACAACGCGTAGAGAAGGGGTGGTGACAGCTGTATTCTGATCTGCTTGACCGGACAGCGGAAGATATAAAAAACAAAATTAGTTCCAAGGTTAATAAACTAACCTGCGGCGTACAGCAAAATTTTGAATGATTAAGTTTGCTATTTACTTTTATACAGGCGTCTTTTAGGGTTCAGTTAAATAACTATTGAAACGTTTTCTTTCAAGGTATAACGGAACCCTCGGTGGGTAAGTACGACTCTGAATTGCCGATTTTATTTCTGTATGAAACCTACTTTGTTATGAGATCTCAGTAAAACTATTGTATTCTCTAGATCAGGGCTTCGTATCGTATTTTTTTTTGTGCAGCGGTGTCGCGGATTTTTCCACAGTATTTCCCAGAGTATTTCATAGGTTATTAGTTTCATAATTTGAGTGTTTTAGTTTTAGCGCTTATCTGCGGTATTTACAAGTAGTTATTTACTTTAACTAGCTAGGTTAGGACGCGGGCGTCGCGAAATTTCTTAACTTGTAAGTGCGCTGCTGGCTTAATAAGGTTGGGAACCTCTACTCTAGCTTAAATTCAATTGTTTCTAACGATTTTTCTTTCTAGAACAATGAAGAACCGCAAACCAGGAGGTGGCACCTTTTTTGTCAACGAGGAATCTTCTGACAGCCAGCAAGTCCATCACATGCCGCAGCGCCACGAGGCCGCGTCCTCATCCATATACTCCACCACCGATACTTCCACGTCTATGTCTAAAACCTCTATTTCGTCTTCTATATCCAGGTACCTTTTTTATAGTAAACTAGCGGTCCCTCGCGACTTCGTCTGCGTATAAGCTAACCTTAAATGACAGACATATGCTGATGGGGACTTTCAAACTCCAAACGGCGAACAACTTTGTGATACATGATTTTATCGAAACTTAAACCGTTTACGCAGCATTCTTCATTGGCGCTAGCTGGTCTTAGCTTGTTGACATGTATCCTCGATAAATGGGCTATCCAACACAGAAATAATTTTTCAAATCGTACTAATACTTCCTTAAACAGCTTTATACATTAAATAGTAGAAGATAAGATATAATTGATGAACCACGCAGATATAAGTAATTGAAAAACCGTCGCCTATAAACAGAGCAACACTTCGCGAGGCATGCTTGTAACACATCCTGCAAAGTGCCGCCCTGTGTCAACCAGCATTGCTAGCATGGGTATAATAATAATAATAATAATAAAGCTTTATTTACATTCCTTACAATTAAGTACCTTACTGGCTAAATATAATAGAGTTAAATACAATTTTCCTTAATCCTAAATTCTTATTTTCTATTTTAATGTTTTCATAGCTAAGTAATATATTGCCCTTATTGAACTTATATTCTCTAATTTACGTAAGGACCGCCAGCGGCGTAAAAGCCTCCTCCATATTTTCCATTTGCACCTGTCCCTTGCAAGAGTACTCCATGCTAGCATGGGTGCGAGATACAAATTATATCCCCTGACAAGGAATATAATTAACGTACCCACCTGCTAAATCACTGGAACATGGAAGAGGTGAAGTTTACCCCCCTTTATTAATACACATATAGTATTGGGATATTATTTCCACTTGTGCGCCAGTGCTCTGAGAGTGGATAAAGCTGTGGGAGAAGGTAAATTTTTATCCTTTCCCCGGGGAGATAATTGTCTCCTGCCCATGCTAGCCGTGCTGAGGTACAGATGTGGAGCCTGCACCGGCAGCCACGAGCTTTAGACCGGAACTCAGCATTAAATATAAATATATATTATAAATATATATACTACGACAATACACACATCGCCATCTAGCCCCAAAGTAAGCGTAGCTTGTGTTATGGGTACTAAGGTGACTGATGAATATTTTTATGAATAACATACATAAGCACTTATAGTATACATATAAACACCCATACACTGAAAAAAATTCATGTTCATCACACAAACATTTTCCAGTTGTGGGCTGAATTTTATTTAGGGATCTGCCATTCAAGAAAATTAGAACCCCAACGTTCATCTGTTCTCTGAACTATGTGCCATTGCTTAAGCTTTGCGACTCGTTGAGCTATGTCGGGAACTCTGGTTCTTCTACGGATTTCGTTATTCCTGATTTGATCACGTAGAGATACTCTGAGCATAGCTCTTTCCATTGGCCGCTGAGTGACCCTGAGCCTTCTTATAAGGCCCATAGTTAGCGACCATGTTTCGGAACCATAGTTAATCATAGATAAAGAGTTTATGACCTCGAAAACTATCGAAAACTAAAATAGTGGTGTAATACCCTTGAAATTGCCTCATTGATCTAGTGGTTAGCATATTAACATATCTGTTAGCATAATCACATGGAGGTAAGTACACTGGCAAGTGGCAACTAGCTATGTTTAAGTCGATACGGTGGTAACAACCACAGCCGAAGTCTTCAACCAGACAAAAGTATAATTTGTAACAGGTTTCGCAATGATTTCGACGATCTGAAATGCAAGATGCGCATCTTTGGGGAGTCCCTGAACTTGTGTCACTGCATTGCAAATGATTTCCAGAATCGTATATCTCTTATGGAGCGACGTCTGCAGCGGCTCGAAGATCGACACAGACTAACCGTGAGTTTGTAATGAATAATTATTTCCTAACTGTTTTCATTATCATGATATCGTATCAGGGTATCTTCCATGAATGCCACGGGGAAGTGCAATAATTTTGCTGGACTCTTAATGGCCAAAAAGTCTATCCCACGTTGTGGTAACTGATGATGCAGTCTAAAAAAGAAATGGGTTGACCCTTTTGGATTATATACTACTTTTCTAGGCTATCCAACATTTGTCTGCAGTAGATACACGACTACTTCGGTGACATTACTAGGAAAAATGCCAACAATATAAAAAAGCTTATGATTACTGGTAAGATCGAAGGAAATAAACCCGCAGCCGTAGCCCAAGACACTGGTCAGTCCAGATAAGTGAGGTAGTCGACGCACCCGTTTCATATTCAGTAGTAGTAGAGTCCGGGGAAGTACTACCACCATTCTTATTTCTGCCGCTAAGCAGCAATGTCAAAATGTGTCCGGTCTGAAAGGCGTGGTTGCCGGTGTAATTACAGGCACATAAGACTTAACCAATACGCCTCAGGTGGATGGAAATGGGGCGAAACGTTGCAGGATGTATTCCTGATCAGCGTCGTATGCTCTTAAGCTCTTTACTAAAAAGTGTAATCATCCGATAAAGTGTGTACAGATATGTCCATTATAACCTAATTACAAACATGCATTTATTGAACTTATATTCAGGTAGATAATAATTTCCTAAGACTCATCATCATCAATAAATTACAGGCCCACTACAGGGCACGGGTCTCCACCCAAAATGAGAAGCAGAGAAGGGTCTAGTCCGTAGTCAACTACGCTGGCGAAGTGCGGATTGGTAGACCACATACGACGTTGTGAAGAACTCTCAGGCATGCAGAATCCCTCACGATATTTTCCTTCGCTTTATCACTTTTAGTGATTAGGCCGCCTTTCCACCCTAGCACTAAGTACTATCAGTGGCGTGCATAGACGGTATGCACAGGGTATGCAGATGATATAAAATGAAGGAAAGCTCCAATACGTGTTATGAACAACTTAAGGGTAGGCATAGTATGAGTTATAAAAAGCCTACCCTTAAGTATTTATAACTCTTACTGGAGATTTTCTTAATTTGGTATCATCTGCCTACCCTGTACATACCGCCTATGCACGCCACTGAGTACTATTACTGTTTTCCTTGTGTTTTTCTATTGTGTTGTGTTGTAATAAAGTTTTTCTATTCTATTCTATTCCAGGCTATCACGTTATACCGCTACACCGATTATTAGTTTCTATTTACTGGTTTTGTATAGCACATCTAGGTAGCTATGCAAGGACACTTTAACAATATCAGGGTACACTCGCTCTATTTGTTTGTTTTGATAAAGATATCTTCAGCTGTCATGTCAAAGGAAATGCGACTAATTATTGTTTAATTAACTGTATAGTTTATGTACTTTGGTATATTGCATTGCGTTTATAGTAATCGAGACATATTTATCCTTAAAACATAATGCATTTTGTATCCGGCACCTTTTCCCAAAACTATAGTGATTGTGGTTTTATTCGTAGTTGTCGAAATTTACAGTTTTAGTGTCTTTTCAAATAAATGTCGCGGAATTTAAAGTTTCCGGTAGTGTCGCTTACCTACCTTTTCGGATAGACTTTAGCAGCTAAAGTAAAAGCTGATTTCTTTCCAGCTTCTTCTCCATTTTAACACTCGACACACAAATATGACGTTGGGAAAGTTTTGTTGAAGGCCATGTAGCTTAATGCATAGAACACCAATGCAGTACAATAATATCGCAATGAGACAATCATATGTTTTCTTCTTCGCAATTGTTTTGTGGGGGCGGCCATTTTGAATTTTAAATTTATTATAGTTTATAGTATTTTGCTAGTCCAGCCCTTTAATATTGAGGTCGTTGTGAAAAAATATGTAATCCACCATTTTTTTGCAGCGGTCATCTTGGTATAATTTTTATCAATCATAGCTAATAACACTCCCGACTAATTAGCCTTTCCAACAAAGAAAACAAAACCAAAATCGATTCATCCGTTCGGGAAACACAATACCACAGACAGACACACACATAAACAGACACGTCAAACTTATAGCACTGCGTCGTTTTTTCGTAGGGAGCTAAAAAAGTGTTTGTGCTCGCTTCTGTTGCGCGATACCCCTTGTAGTGCAGTTTGATGCACCCCTATCACACAAAATTATCCTTTCTGACTTTCTTGTACCGATAACTATTTATATTACAGACTCGTGAAAGCAACTATTCAGCTATCATACAGAAAAATCAGCGGCTGTCAAACAAAACACGCCAAGAGGCCAAGGTAAGCATGTCACAGTATATTTCCATAATTCATATTTTCCAATTTCATGACAAAGTGATGTAACAATACGTTTTTCCGTAGCTGCAGCGTAAATGCTACGATTGTTTTCATCCGCACAGAATGTGACATTTTCGAAAGTGGTCTGATATGGGATGGTATCGAGGGTGCGCCATCTATTTAAAATACTGGGAAACACTACTGTCACTTGATGGCGCTATACCATATAAATCGTAATTAATTTCAGGCGAACAAATAGAATAATAATTGTATGTAGAAAATCTCTGCGTTATAACTGTTTTGACATACATAAGATAAAAAACAATTACGTAGGAAGCACGTGGAAAAATAAAAAAGCGTTATCTTTCTTAAGCAATTGATATTAGGAAAAAAAACGGTCGATTTGCAACATAGAGGTGGTACTGCGGTAATTTTTACCCTTTCAGCACTAAACCCTAAAAATAAAATTTTTAGATTGTTAAGATTTAGTAGTAGAAGTAGAGCTTTTTTAGACAGTTCATGTCCGGCGTTTTACCGCCTTGCTGATTTCCGTCACCAAGCAGTATTATTGTGTTCCGGTTTGACAGACCTAATGTCACTCGTTTTAGGTGTTGCGAATCCTTTTAAATAGGTTCTTTCCATAGCCCGAGCTTAGGAATCTTAGGGAAATTTGCACTTCATTAGCACCTAAGGCAAATATCCATTTCATCTCGATGTTCTAGTATTCTTATACTCGAAGTCGACTGGATTGCGAGCGAACAGTAGAATCCTGTACTAAGCCAGCTGTTATGCCAACCGCACAAAAAATTGCATCTAAAACGCAGTTTTGCAGCGGGCGTACAGCTGTCCTGCCGCTATTTGCACACTTAACCATCTGCACATACTTATTAACAAAAAGCTGAACTGTTTTTATGACCGGATCTATCAGAAACCAGTCAGATCGTGTAAATATTTATTTCAGGTAGTACGTACTTAGGCCGTTTAGCTTTAGCCGTTTTTGTTTAGGCATGCCCGTCCATCTGGAACGGCTAAAATTATTTTGATGTGACATTTGACATTTTACAGAATTGTGCACAGACCAAGTCGCGGATAGTTTATGTACTTCATAAGTAGTTATTAATATGAAAACAACAACTTAATAGGTACATAGTTATCTCACGCTTGAATGAAATGTAAATAGTTGATAACATCGGAAAACATTGCAACCCGTCATGTCTATCCTAAGAAAAAAAACGTAATCGTAAACTGAACAATAATTTGATATTTACGCTCAGAAATGGTCATAGCTTTATTTACCTTTTATTTTTGTTCTGTTATTTGTTTACAGGCTTAAATTTACGCAGTCGAAATCTAAACAAAACAATAATTTATTAATTATGATACAGTGTAGGGATTCATTCAATGATTCATACAATTTTAAAAACATACATTGTAATCCACATAAATTGTGTGAGGCAACGGTAAATATAACAATAAGAGCAGCATGCGGTACATTTAAAATTGGTCGTATAATTATTATGACGTTTTAGACACGTTGTACTTATGTTGCATCGATATTCGCCAAGGCTCGTGCAAATTCGTATAGACTATCTTGCTCGCACCAATGATAGCTGTAGCTTATTTTTAATTTGCTATCGAATTTCTGTACTTGCATCTCCCTCTGATGTCAGTTCAGTAGATATTTTTAACTTACGGGGTGTAGACGTTACGTGAATGTTAAAAGCGTCGGTGATTTTCTTTACAATTGAATTATAAATTGTTTACCCGGTTAAACTCTATCTACGTTGAAGAGACTGAATAACTATGGCTAAGGTAACTCCCATTTATAAGGGAATCTGTAATTTTATGTTAGTGATTGATTTAATACAAGACTTTTTCGATTGTACTAACATCAGACCACCCTGTGACGTATGAGCTAAGTTATCTCGCGAATTTTTAAGTCTGTATTGTTTATTCATGCTGTGCACAATAATTATCATATTGTCTTATTATTATATTATTGAAATTAAACCATATTTATAATAAGTTAATTACAGTATCATGTGAAACTAATTGTAGTTCAAATAAAAGTTTCTAATAGTGGTGCTATGTTTTCGTACTATTTAATATTTGCTTCATTACTTAGGCACTCATAAAATAGTTTTATCTTAGAATGTACATACATTGTACTCTATAAGATATATTTTAATAAACAAATTACATAAATAAAATAATAATCATTAAATATGTCCTACACTGCACATGCAGGCTACAGCATACGATTTCTGCACGTATAAAATATATATTTTTATGCTCCGGCAACATTGCCTGAACCTAGATCAATAAAATAATCTTGCATGGGTAGGTAAGTATGTAAAAAAAACAGTCTGTCAAAGTCAGGTGAAAAGTGCCGGTCGCTTGTGTTATTATTTTAATAACATTTTAATGTCTTTTTATATTAAAAAAGTACTAGTGCAAGCGAAAAATTGTTATAGAAGACTGATAGATATGAACAAGAGCGCTTACTGGGTATGTTCGCCTTATTTAATTAGTATAATCACGTTTTTGTGACTCACAAGTTTGTTCAGCAATTGATCCTTGTTATCTTTACAAATATTCTAATTATGCCTTGCCGTAACAAGTGAAAGAGGTTTTATTGCGATTTGATGGTTTATTAATCATGAATTTTCCTTCCTCCGTCACAGTAAAAGTTACATAAAAATATTTTTTCGTAGATTGTTGCATCATATGGGATGTTTTATGTGTACGTAAGACTAGCAGTCGTAGAAGTCACAGCTGTTATCGTGACTTCGTTAACTCTAATTTTATATGTTCCTGTTTCCTAAGGTATCATTATCATCAGCTTGTTAACTTTTAGCATTCTACTGATAGGCATAGACCTCCTCTCTTACAGGAGAGAGGAATTTAGAGCACAACCCCACCTCCTGCTATGTAATGGAGCTTAGTGGGTTTTACTAATTACTTTCACACACTAATGATAATAACCAGGGTGAATGCCTATGCCTATGATGCTCTGGGACATAGGTGTGAATGTTGATACTGAAAGTTCTTAACAGAAAATCCCAACACCCCACAATTCTTCTCTTATAATAAAATCCTACTCTAGGCAGGCTACCTGGGAGGTGCTAGCACTAGGTAGGTCCAATCTTTAGTCCATATTTTATCTGTTGAGTTTTAGTCCTGGTCTGAGTATTTGAAAATATTTTTTATAAAATATTTAAAAAAAATATATACAAAATGTAGTTTGTAATTTATCATATTTTATCTTGTCGTACTGACTTCTGAGACACTACCCTCAGATACTTCAGAAAATCCTATTGTAAAATAAAGGATTACAAAGTGATAAAAACTCTATATCAATTCATAGCCAAGCTAAGTATGAGTTGGTTGTGAGATTGTTACAGCAAAAAAACCAGGCATAGTTGGGTACTTTTTTGATCCTAGGGTATTTGAAAGTCAATGAAAATCACCATCCCTCACGATTATGGCAAATATATTATGCATGAGTGGTTCATAGATGCCTATGACAAGTTTACATGAATAAGATTTATTTGAATTAAATTATAGCAAACATTATTTTTGGCTGATTCAGTGACCCTCGCTCAAGGTACATTCAGGTGGTAAAAAGTGTTAGTTTTTTCTTTCTACACAAATCTCATGTTTTTGAAATGCATCATAAATAGTCCAGAACAATTGTGATAATTGCATTATGTCATTTTACTAGTGTTATGACTGAAGGTAATACTTTGTACATTATCTAATAACTGACTCGGCATGTTGCTACATAGTCATTAATGGAATATTATAATATTATTACACATGTTGCTATACTGCTGACATTATCATCTGTAATGGACTGTTGTCTAGGTGCAACATAGTTTATTTGCTATGGCATAAAATGTAACCATGTAAAACACTTGGAAAACGGCTACGTCACCAGTCTTGGACTGTGGATTATGGAAATCCCTACAAAAGACCTATGTCCAGCACTGTACGATCATTTGTAACCCTTATGTTAATGATGATGATTTGTAACCCTTATGTTATCATACAACAAAGTAACAAAGTACTGATTAAAATGTAACAAATTGTTATCAATCAATCAGGAAAACTCCACAGCCCTATCAGTTATTGCATTCTTGCACAATTGTAGCTTATAACCTTGAGTATTCACTCTTGAATTGCACACAACAGAGCACGGGTTTCCTTTTAGGATGAAAAGGTTAAGCTGTATTACACCAAGCTGGCCATGAGCGGATTGGTAGGCTTGAGATGCCTTTGAGAACAATATCGAGAATTCCCAAGCATGTAAGTTATCTTATGATATTTTTATCACCTTCAAAGGAAGTGGTATTTAATTGCCTTAAATCCAAGTGCATGACAGGGATTGAACTTAATGCTCCGGAAAGGGAAGCTTTAGTTTCACTCACTAGGTTATCAGTTATCACGGCTAAAGGGTGTGTTTCTTTATGTTCGGATTGGAGGGAACTGATAAATAGAAAAATCTAGCAGAAGTTAAATCGAAAGGATTTTTTCGATTTATTATATACTAGTGGGCAACCCGCGACTGCGTTTGTTTTTGTTTTCCGAAAGACATGTGGCATTCTGTTTAGGTGTAATTCTCCTGAAATTTTTATGTTGTGTATTCTTATATAAAAAAACAACTGGTGTAGTTTTAAAAAAAAATATATATATATAATATTAGTAGGGATAGGGATTATACAAAAAAAATAACTTTCGTGTCCTGAAATGCGAATGTTTATCCATTTGTTAGTTACCAGGCTACATCGTTGGAACTGATATATATTTAATTTGACGGAGATATATTATTATAAACTGACCAAATATAATTATATGAACCCATTTACCGGCCCACTACAGTACACGGGTCTTCTCTCAGAATGAGAAGGGTTAACGCCGTAGTCCACAACGTTGAAAAATCCGTTCACTGGTAGACTTAACACGCCTTTGAGAATATTATCGATAACTCTCAAGCGTGCAAGTTGTTTCTATGTTTTTTTTCTCCGTTAAAGCTCAATTATTTAAATTAAAAAATGATCTATATATATATATATATATATATATATATATATATTATATATATATATATATATATATAAGAAAGTTGTGTTAGTTGCACCATTTATAACTCAAGAACGGCTGGACCAATTTTTATGATATTTGATTTTTTGGATTCCTCTTAGACCGGAATAGGATAAGTATTAAAATATAACATTCATCAAAATAAAAAAAAAAAAGATCCGCGACACGATATTCGCGTTAGCTAGTAGTTTATATTTTATCGCATTATCCCTATCCCTACTAATATTATAAATGTCAATGTAAGTTTGTTTGTTACGCTTTTACGCAAAAACTACTTAACCGATCCTCATGAAACTTTGTACACATATTCTTGGAAGTGTTAGAAGTAATATAGGATACTTTTTATCCCGACATTAAGCTCGGTTCCTTTGGGAGAGGGGATGAGTGTTTGACGATTTTACATCATAACTCCGACAAATTATAACCGATTTAAATACTTATTTTTGTACTGTAGAGGTTATAATATGTGTTTAATTTTGCTCAAACTGTGGTTGGAGATAGAGAACAGAACTCCTCAGCGAACAGCAGCAATCCCCTCATTAAAGGCTTAGCGATACTGAATACTTTAAAATTTTTAGATCTACAACTAAATTTAATGCCACATCAAAAAACAAAATCAAACGCAGACGAAGTCGCGGGAAACAGTAAATCAGAGATTGTGTGAGGAAAAAACCAAAATCTACACGGCAATCCACGACTCTGGCAGTAGCATGTGTTATATTAATAAAACTATATCATGTAATACCTGATATCTCGCCATTAATTCCAACCGCAACACATAAATAATTAATTAGCATTTTATCATTTGTGATATTCCCATCACTCCTAGTTAGCAGATGTCAGTGGTACATAGCAATTATATAATTTATTATTTGTGCCAATTGTGCACTGCACTTTTATGAATCGACTAACGACGTGTGACGTGATTTTAATTGATTATTAAAACGCAAGATAATTGATGAGACACTCAAGATTCTGACAACCATTAACTAGTCCAATTTACTAGATTCTAAAAGGATAATAAATCAACAACAATTTTATAGTACCACAGAGATTGTAGCCATACTGAGGTCGGACGAAGCCGTCTAAACAGAGTAGTCGTGTGATCAATGCGAGGAAAAGAATGACCTCAGTGGTAAAGGATGTCCATAAGAAATATACAAAGTTAGCATTTACAATAAAATGAATGGCGTCCTCTAAAGAAAAAGTTTTTTTTACTACTGTATCTCTTCTTCATACTAAGATTATTAACTTGTGTCTCCATTTTTATGACTGTTATGTATCTAATGAACGAGCGCGCCGTGTCTTGGGAAGCCACCTCAAAGTACTAGAGCACGGGTCCTGGAAGCGGTGATAGCCCAGTAGTTAGGACTTCGGGGGACCGAGTTCGTATCCCATCACGCACCTCTAACTTTTTAAGTTATGTGCGTTTTAAGGAATTAAAATATCACTTGCTTGCGTGAAGGAAAATATCATGAGGAAACCTGCATGCCTTAGAGTTCTTAACAATGTTTTCAAAGACGTGTGAAGCCCACCAATCCGCACTGGGCCAGCGTGGTGGACTACGGCTTTAACTCTTCTCATTGTGGGAGGAGACCCGTGCCCTGTATTGGGCCGGTAATGGGTTGATATGATGATGATGTAATGTATCTCTTGAAAACAACTCCATCACTATACAATTTAAGTCTTTATCGTATATAAAAAAAATGCCTATTAATTTTTAAAAGAATAAAAGTAAACACAAAAAGCTGTCAAAAAGGTTATGTTTTAAAGAAGCAATTTTGTATTTTACAATTTTAGAATGACTGCACGATGTTTCGGTCGTTCGAACCGGATATGACAAACATGTACCTTAATATTTATATAATAGCATATCTTTTAATACAATAACACTACTTGAAGAAGACTTTCTTTCTTGTCTTGTTAAGACATTTATAACTAGAAAATATAGAATAATATTCCTTGTGTACATATAATTTCTACCTAGCATACTAAAAATCGTAATACAAAATGATAAATTTTCCTCAAGAATAACCTGTATTTCGTAAACAAGGATGGAATAGTAAACCTACATTATTAGCTATCATAAATTGTTTTGTGGTCAGGAAAAATAATGTAACTATAGGTTACTTACTATAGGTATACTATAGGTAGTTAGTAGGTACCTATCATCTTTCGTCAGCGGTGTGGCCCAGCTGTGACGACGCAAATCAATCGACGGTGCTTTTTGACACAAGTATTTAACTGGACAGACTACGGTTCAATTTACCAATTTTTTTTATTTCCACTTACTCCGCCTCCTTGTTTCTAGATAATTCCACTGACAATAAGCGTTATGAGTGGTCTAAGTGTCCGTAGGTGTATCCTTACAGTATTTTTTTATCATTATTTTGTATTGTATATTCTTAACTACCTCGCTGGTATAACGGCTAGCGTCTTAGGTATTGGGTTATTCTATAAAAAAAACTCAATCATAGTCTTTAGGTAATTGACATTGTCTTGCCTCGGAGAGCACGTTAAGTTCTCGATCTCGGTCGTTATCTTAAACATGCGCTCATTATAGTTATAAACCGCCGATCCGTTTAAGAACAGCGTGTTGGGTCTATGCTCAGCAGTGGGATATTAATGGGTAATAATTTATTCTTCGATCAGAAACCGTTCGAAAGTAAATAAAATAGATAAATAAATAAATAAATATTCTACGACAACACACATCGCCATCTAGTCCCCAAAACAAGCGTAGCTTGTGTGGGTACTAAGATAACTGAAAAATAATTTTATGAATAATATACATAAATACTTATAATATACATATAAACACCTAGACACTGAAAGACATTAATGTTCCAGTTGTGGGAATCGAACCCACGGCCTTGGACTCAGAAAGCAGGGTCGCTGCCCACTGCGCCAATCGGCCGTCACTTGATATTTCAAATGATTAACTAACAAAAAATAAACTATAAATTGCTCAGATTACGAGTCCTGACAGACTATAATCACTCTCATAAAGCTAAGGTTTAACAAGCACGTACTTTAGATCATCTAAACCACAAACATTTTACAACCACGATTCTCTTTATCTTAATCCCGTCCATTGTCACTTATCTTCAATAACATGAAATAAAACATTGATAAATACATGATAACGTTATGAAAAGCCTACTGATACGTCCCCGCCCCACCTTACGAAACATCCTCGTTTAACTTATCGCGATTTGAATAATACATACTTGTTTTAGTATTTACTCATTTTGACTCATTGATAACGCATAAAATCATTATTAGGGTTCCATCCTACTAATATTAGAAATGCGAAAGTTATAGGATGGATGGATGGGTTTTTACTCTTTCACGCAAAAAAGAATGAACGGATTTGCTGAAAGATGTAGATAGATTATAACCTAGATAAACCTTACCTACGGGCTAAAAATAGGGGAAATATATACCGTTGAGTCGATAAAGCCGCACACACTGGCAGCCCATAAAAAAAGTTTGGTGTAAATGTTTTTCATAAATCCCGCAGGATTTATGAAAAACCAAAAAGCGCGGACAAAGCCGCGGCCGGACATTTACACCGAACTTTTTTTATGGGCTGCCAGTGTGTGCGGCTTTATCGACTCACTACAGCACGGCTAGTATGGGCAGGAGACAATTATATCCCCGGGAAAAAGATAAAAATGTATTTTCTCCCACAGCTTTATCAACTCTCAGAGCACTGGCGCACAAGTGGAAACAATATCCAAATAATATATGTGTAATCATAATCGGGGCTAATCTCCTCGAATTCCATATTCCCGTGCTTTAGCAGGTGGACACGTTAATTATATTCCCTTTATATTTTTTGGAAATAATTTTTGTCTCCCGCCTGTGCGAACTCTGCACGGCACTGGTCTCCTCTCTGAATGAGAAGGGGAATTCCCGCGCTGACCCAGTGAGAATTAAAAGACTAGTCGCTTTTGCACTATGCAGAACTCAGACATGCAAGTAAGTTTCTTCTCGATGTTTTTCTTCACGGGTAGACCAAGTGAAGTTATTAATAAATATCGATATGGCAATCGAACTTCGTCACCCCAAAAGGGAGGCCGTTCGTGGTAACCACTATGCCGTCAGCGCTCAACGTAATGTGTGTCGAGTACAGTGGAAGCAACTGGAATTTTTTAACTGTGCGTCTACGCAGGTAGCGGTTAATATATTGATCGTATGAAAATAAACTATTGTGATGTACCTAACTCGTGTTGGACATGAAACACAAAAATTAGTTTGTTTGCGCCGCATATATTAAGCACTATTTTGTAAAGTCATGGATAATTTCATTAGCTCCTCAAATTTTTATTGTTATCAATAAAATTATACGCGAAAATTTAAAAAAATCCAGAAAAAAAACCACTTCTAAATGTATTTTTTTTCCCCCCCACTATTTGGGATAAAATTCCTATTTTCAATTTAACTCTTATTTTTGTACAGGTACGAGTTGTTATTATAAAACTAAAATGGTCGAGCTAATGCTGGCACGCGCCTAACGATTAGATGTTTATCACGGCATTAGGTTTATGATAAACATGTTTACTTGTATGTACATTTATAAATCCCAATACTGGCCATATCAGTGATTACATTGTAGGCCTTGACAACACTTATTATTTATGACACTAGTGTGTAATCAGGGTTATAAACGTACAATGGAATGACCGCGGTTGTTACACTGATAATACTGGAATTTCTTTTTTCGTTAGACAAGTTAACGAGTGACTAATAAATAACTGTTTTGTACTAATAAATAAAACTAATGAAAAAGTGCACCTAACCAAGTAAATATAATATTTCTATAACACCTGAGTGTTTAGTGTAAGACTTTCTAAACACCCAGTTACTGTCTCCCAGAATTGTAACTTGGTTAACTTCAAACAGGCAAACGTAGGCAGAAAATCTCACACCATCAGTGGCGTGCATAGACGGTATGCACAGGGCAGTGGCGTGCGTACAGGGTATGCACATGGCAGTGGCGTGCGTACAGGGTATGCACAGGGCAATGGCGTGCGTACAGGGTATGCACAGGGCAGTGGCGTGCGTACAGGGTATGCCCAGGGGATGCACTAAGCAGGCAAATAATATAAAATGAAAAAATATAAAGTACGTGTTAAAAAAAAACTTACTAAACTAAAGGATAGGCTTTGTAAGAGTTATAAAAAGCCTACCGTTAAGTTTTTATAGCTCGTACTGGAAATTTTCTACATATTATATCATATGCCTACCCTCTATGCACGCCACTGGCACAGGGTGTGCATAGAATGATTTATCATAAATGACAATGATGAGTGAAAAATATTTTTTCTCTCATTCCAGAAACTTCAAATGTGCGGCACGGAGGAGGAAATGCGCGAGGTGGCGGGTAGGATCTGCAGGAACTACCTCCACGGCGCTTGGAAGTCGGTAGATCCTACTGACCTGGACTTCAAAAGGATCAGGTATTTTCATCATCATCACCAACCCATAACCGGCCGCCTCAGGGCAGGTATCGCGTCTCAGGATTTAAAGGTAAACCCTTAAGGCCAGGGGTTCCCCAACTTATTAGGCCAGCAGCGGCGCACTTTACAAGTTGGCTATACCTATAGCCATAACCTAACTATATAACTAGGTATATGGCTCATCGGTTTTTTTATGGACTAAATACCATTTTTTTTAGTACATTGTACTAAAAAAAATGGTATTTAGTCCATAAAAAGCAGGAGAGATCTGTATGGTGTAATTTATAATTTCTTCAATATTAATTAAACTCCACACGTTTCGCTCCGAAACCGGAGAATCCTGTTGACTTAACAATAAGTAATTTTTAAGTACTAACAATTATTCTTTGTATCGTTTTCGTAATCATCTAAACTTAAACTATCTCTGACCATAAGTAACAAATAAGTGACTAATTTATTATGGACTAAATACCATTTTTTTTAGTACATTGTATTTACGTATAACGAATTATCATTGGCGTGCATAGAGGGTATGCAGCTAATATAAAATGATGAAAATCTCCAATACGAGTTATAGAAAACTTAAGGATAGGCATTGTAGGAATTATTAAAAGCCTACCATTAAATAATAATTAAATAAATAATTATACTACGACAATACACACATCGCCATCTAGCCCCAAAGTAAGCGAAGCTTGTGTTATGGGTACAACGATGACTGATGAATATTTTTATGAATAATATACATAAAATACTTATAATATACAGATAAACACCCAGACACTGAAAAACATTCATGTTCATCACACAAACATTTTCCAGTCGTGGGAATCGAACCCACGGCCTTTGGCTGAGAAAGCAGGGTCGCTGCAAACTGCACCAATGGGCCGTCGAAATTATAAATCGTACAGGAGTTTTTTTTCATTTTATATGATCTGCTTACCCTGTGCATACCCTTGGTGCACGCTACTGCGAATCGTTTACTCAGTAGGACGCTAAACATCTGACACAAATGAGGTGGCAGCTAAAAATAACAAAAAAGTAAAGTATGTGAACAGTCAGGCAATAATTTTAGGTCTTCAATTTACCACAAAGGGTATTGTAAAGAAACGTAAACAATGGCGTGATAACCTTGGACGCTTTATCGCTTTACGATGGCTGGGCCAACGTACAAGCAGAAGCGAGTTTCAAAATTCTGTCATTAATTATATTGCAGTAATTCGTTAGTAACAACTGACCCAATTAAAGTAAATCAAAAGTTTTAATTGTAATTTTAATTGAAATTTATGTATTTTTTTAAGAACAAGCTTGAAACAGCATATACTACGCAAGATGTGCACAAGATTCAAAAAATTCAAAATTCATTTATTTCAAGTAGGCCTAATATAAGCACTTTTGAAACGTCAAGTCTGTCTGTTTGTACTACCACCGTAGGTGTTTTATGGTTCGGAAGGCAGATTCTACCGAGAGGATGCCGGCAAGAAACTCAGCACTTGCTCTTCAACATCAACAATTTACATTTTAAATTTTAACATGCTTCCAAGCAATTAAGAAAGCAACGTTGTCATTAAAAAAAAATCCATAAGCAAGCAATTATTTTCTAAAAATTAAAAGCAGACCAAATAGCGGCCAAATCTATTGACGTCAGTTATGCTAGCTTGTAGCAAGTACAAACATACACATTCTAAGATTAGACAAAGGTCATATATGTGAGTGAAGTCATTGCACTGGGCTCTTTGCCTGTTATCTGTCTACTGCATAGTAATTGCAGTTAGTATAGGTTAGAGTTTCGTTTTAGACGTGAAGCTTTTTAACGCACTTTCTGGACACACAAAACAGTCAAAAATTTAAAAGAGCGATTAAACAAGATAGATTTAGAGATTATAGATTTAAAGATTACACAGCTAATTAAAGCATGGGTTTTGAGCTCGTCTTTATAAATATTTTTCTTAACGCGATTGAGCTGGTTTTAAACTTCTATGACTTATACCAATCGCGTAAATTACCTTCTTAAGGTAAAATATGTTCACCATTACCGATCAATAGCTCTATCCTTTTTTTATCTATTGTTAACCAACTATGGCTAAGGTATTTCGTAAAGAATCCAATTTGGTAGGCACCTTCTTTTTTTAAAAAATGATACGTAATAATAGCAATAGTAATAGTTTGAAATAATTATATAAAGTCACAAAATATAAAAAAATATTATCCTACTAATATTATAAATGTGAAAGTGTGGATGTTTGTTACTCAATCACGCAAAAACTACTAAACCGATTTGGATGAAATTTGACATGCATGCAGCCTTTGACGTGGAAAAGAACATAGGCTACCTTTTATCCCGATTCCTTAAGTAGATCCCGTGGTAAAATTAAAAATTTTGTTAACGAGTGAAATCCACGCAGACAGAAGTCGCGGACAGAAGCTAGTATTATAATATACCAAAAATATTGGATAGAAGCAGGGTGTTACTTTGCGGAATTCCATGATATATTTTTGAAAATTAATCTTAATTTGCTATACTTCGCCAAAAGCAGGAGAATCTGTATGGTATTATTTATAATTTCTTCAATCTTTATACTCCACACCAAACATATTTTCGGCAATGTACCTACCCTACGTTTCGCACCGTAACCGGAGGATCCTGTTGACTTTACAATTAATAATGTTAAGTACTAACAATTATTCTTTTTATCGTTTTCGTAATCATCTAAACTTAAACTATCTCTGACCATAAGTAACAAATAAGTGACTAATTTATCATGCGTAGTTTTCCACTGCCCTACTTGGAAACTACGCCGAAGTAAATTATAATGAACTGCGATGTTAAGTTGTAAATTATCACGTGGTATTTATTCTTGTTTTTAACTTGAGATACCTTATTCTGAATGCGGAAAAGATACTACGCATATATACATAATTTATAGTAATTATCTCGTTTGGTAAAAATCATAGTTCAGATTTTCAATAGAGAAAAAATATGAAATCAAAAGAAGCGTATTTTTTTTTATATAAACGATTTCAAAACATTCTAAGTTTTTACTTATGACCCTATTGAAAATAAAAGACCGCCACCCGCATAGTACCTACGCTAGGCGACGCGTACCTAATAAGTGAATAATAGATAAATAAATAAATATACAACGACAATACACACATCGCCATTTAGCCCCAAAGTAAGCGTAGCTTGTGTTATGGGTACTAAGATGACTGATGAATATTTTTATAAATAATATACAATTATACATAAATACTTAGAATATAAATATAAACACCCAGACACTGAGAAACATTCATGTACATCACACAAACATTTTCCAGTTGTGGGAATCGAACCCACGACCATGGAATAAGTAGGGAATAAGAAGAAGAAGAAGAAGAAATACTTTATTGCACACAAACATCGAAATACTCATAAAATATAAAATAAGCAACAGAAAAAAAATTGTAGGCATGCAAAGGCGGCCTTGTTGCTGCAAGCAATCTCTTACAGGCAACCTCTGGCAGAAGGAAAAACTAATAAGTGACAAGAGTCACATGATTTTAATTTTGCATGTGATGTTAAGGCTGTCTGATTTCTTTCAGTGAAAACTATGGCAGTGGTTTACTCAAAAAGGTTTTGGTTTCACAAATAAGTCTCAGAGACATACATAATGTACCTCTAAAGCCTGTGTAGTATTATTTAGGTTTCCATTTACTCGTATAATATTGCTCGATAGGAGTAAGTCACGCATGGCTGCGCAGATTAATGACAGTGTTGGCATGGTGGCATTGTCTGTGTGTACATGCGAGAACTTCTTAGGAGAGCCAACTTCAGGCCGGTTAAGTTTGGTCGTACGATCTGTATTTACCCTATTATAGGAAGTTAATTGAAAAGTTTATTTTTTATTTTAGCGGTTTGGTTTAACTGCCATACCCCTAACAGGTGAGCCCGTTGACAGTTACGTGAGATTGCAGTCGAGGGCTAACCTGTAGTAGAATAAAAATTTAAAAAAATATCTCAGCTGGTGTCATTATACAAATTCAAGGTTTTCAATTTGTTTTTGTGTGCTTCCAGCGGTGGTCTGTCAAACTTCATCTACTACGTGGCGTTGCCGTCAGACGCCAGTAAGATCGGCGGATATGCGCGGGACAGCTCCCCGGAAGCCGACGACACTAGGAAACCCGTACTCAGCTCACACTCCTTCACCATGGACGAACCAAAGAAGGTATAACACAAAGTCCACTAGCTACGTCTTGCTGGTATACTCGCGGAAGTGAAGAAAGGACGATATTTGGTGTAAAAATTCCTTGGGGATTTGGATGTTTTGCCAGGACCAAAAGTAGCCATGTTAGTCTACTCCTTTTCAACTAACTTTATGCCAAAAATCACATTGATTAGTTGCATAGTTCGGACGTGAAGAAAGGACGAATATATGGTCACTAACTTGTGTTTTTTTTTAATCCACTACACGTAAGCCCTAGTCAAAAATGGTAGCTGGCTAACCTGTTAGGGAGTATCGTAGTCATACCCGTAATCGGCTGGTACGCGACATCGCACCGGAACACTAAATCGCTTAGCGGCACGTCTTTGCGGTACGGTGGTAACCTAGTTACTAGCCACAGCCGTCAAACAATTTAATAGTAATAACTAGGCTGCGTATTATGTGATATGGCGTTACGAAAATTAGTTTTTTTTTTAATATAAAGTAGTTAGTGCCTTTTTTGCTCAATTAGGGTGTTAATGTTGTAGGTACTCCTCCGAATATATGGCCAAGTGCACGGCGAGCGCGCTATGGATGCCATAGTCACCGAGTCTGTGATCTTCACTTTGCTGTCAGAGAGGAGGCTTGGGCCCAAACTGCATGGGGTGTTCTCGGGAGGCCGAATCGAGGAGTACATACCTGTAAGTTTGCTTTAGGTTTTCCCATCCAAGGCTTGCGTCGAAAATACAAAATTTTCGTTTTTAGACCATTAGTATTTCATTCATTCATTCAACATTGTCTTATTTAAATAAGCGATAATAAAAGAACGTTAATGTTAAAACATACATTAACTAAGAAAATCTCTTATAAAAAACACTTTTTTTTTTCTTTTCATTTTTATAACATTCTTTACAACACAAAATTATGAATAAGTTGTTTGCATAATATTATAAATCAGCAAAGTAAATTTATTTAATCACCATTTTTCGTCTATTTGAAAAACAATTTTCTTCTTTTAAAAAAATTAAAAAAATTGGATAAATTATTTTTAATAATGTTACTAAAAATTATATTTTTATCTATCTATCTATCTAATACAGAATATTAATTATATATAATTGGCCTAATTTTAACCACGAGTTGAAAAAACGTTGTTTCATTGAATTAAGTTCCGTTTCGTGCATTCCAGGCTCGATCACTCCTCACAAAAGAGCTTTCTGAGCCGGCGATATCCATGAAGATAGCGGAAAAGATGGCCGCCATCCACTCCATGGACGTGCCGCTATCTAAAGAACCGAACTGGCTGTGGAAGACCATGGGCAAGTGGATGAAGACCGCCCGCGATGAACGGCTGGCGCCAAACGCCGTCGGAAAGGTGAGATAGCAACTGTATCGACCCATTACCGGCCTACTACAGGCGTGCCCGGTCTCCTCCCCCAATGAGAAGGGGTTAAGGCCGTAATCCGCCACGCTGGCCCAGTGTGGATTCGTAGACTCCACACACCTTTGAGATCAGTATAGACAACTCTCAGGCGTCCTCACGATGTTTTCCTTCACTGTTGTATCAAGTGATATTTTAATTGCTTAAAACGCTCATTACTTAGAAAAGTTGCTGCTGGGATTCGAACTCGGTCCCCGAAAGTGAAGTCGAAGTCCTAACCACTGGGCTATCACCGCGTAGCTATCACCAAATTTGAATTAAAAAATTTATACATTAGAGATCTCAACATAATTGTAGAAAAATAAACAAAAGTATATATGTACACATGGTTTTATGACGAAGGATCTTTCTAATGTTAACGAACAAAATATTATTCTTCTTTCAGACTGCAGAAGAACAGAACGTCATAAAGGAGCTGAAGCTCATAGATTTCGAGAAGGAAATAGAATGGTTAAAGAAGTTCGTATCCTCTGTAGACTCGCCAGTGGTATTCTGTCATAATGACTTGCAAGAAGGTTAGTTGAAAGGTGAAGGTACCTTACATGTTTCACGATGTCACCTTTCAGTATACGATGTTGCAATTTTTCATTCAAAATTTTCATCATCATCATCATCATCGTCGTCGTCGTCGTCATCAACAACAACAACCACAACAACAACAACCCCTTAGCGGTCCACTAAAGTGCACGGGTCATTCACATAGGAATATATATTATATTTTCTTCATATATAATGTATATTCTTAGTCTTAGTCTTATATTTTTAGTGAATCCTTTTTAAATGCATGAAAACATTAAAAAAATTAACCTTGTGATCCTTGTGATCCTACTATATAATTTATAGTAGGATCACAAGGAATAAGAACCCAGAGCTGCAAAGCACGTTATAAGCATTTATGCACTAGAGCAAAAAATACATTTTAAGTCCTCTTAAACATAGCATGAACATACACTAGAGTTACCACTTTAAAGTAAGTAACTTTTTATATAATATTTAAAATGCATATAAAAATTTTTGGAACCGACAGGATTCGAACCTTCGACTCTAATTATATCCTCTCGGTTCAGAAAATATTTATATGCATTTTAATTTAATAAAATTGATAGTTCCTCCAAGTGTAGGTAAAAACACTAATAAAAATTATAAATTACTTTTTACTTACACTTTCAGAAAATACCAATTTCAGCTTTACTTAATTGTATTTAGGTTCAATTTTGTACAGAAATAAGAAGAAGACGGCTACATTTTCTCTCGGCAAAAAAAAAGAATTCCGGTGGGATTTTTAAATACCCAAATAAACTTGGAATATATTAATAAGGTTTTAATCACGGAAATCATTTTATTTCCAGGAAACATCCTACTGTTAGAAGACGAAATCCAACCGACCGAGGACGACGACTACGCGCAGTATGATCCGAAAAACTCCAAATACGTTCTGACACAGTTCGACGACCAGAACACGTCCGACTCGATCATCAGCCAGATTTCCGACACGGGCGAGCCCAGACTGGTCCTCATAGACTTTGAGTACTGCGCGTACAACCACAGGGGTTTCGATATCGCCAATCATTTCCAAGAGTGGGCGTACGATTACACAAATCCGAAACACCCCTTTTATTACGAATACGTGGACAGTCAGCCCACTTTGGAGCAAAAGGTAAGATATTATCTTATTTAATTACATGAGGTATATATATATATAATTAGTGCTAATATCAGCTGTAGACCAATTTTTGTAAACTAAATTACCAGGTCTTTAAATACTGTTGTTCCAAATAAAAATAGTGATCCCAATTTAAAAAAATCATTATTTTATAAACCGTTGTACGTGATCGACATAGGCTTCATCTTTGTAGATATTTTCCATTTTCTGATATCCATCAATTCTATATGTTTTAAATTAAAATTAAGTGATTCTAGATTAAATTTTAAATACGGTTGATTATTTATTAACTTCAGGCTTTAGACATTTGTCTGCAACAGAACTGTAGAATTCAAATTTTTGTGGTCATTTGTATGAGTATTATATTACTAATAGTATTTTCATATTGGTATATAGTTAACCTTACACGGTAAAAGGGACGTACAGTATCAGCTTCCGTGCGATTCATTTATAATATATTAATAAAAACTTTACTGTTGCCCGCGATTTCGTTCGCTTTTTTTCCTGTATCTATATTCTAATATCGATTTTAAATAGTTACATATATTGTCTGTATATTTACTGCAGTGTATCTACTATCTATATCAATTCCTTTGATTTAATTATTTAAGAAAAATAATAGTTTACTAACAATTTCACACGTGAAAACTACATTATTATCATCGTGGCTTTATAAGGATTTTACCTTAAACGTGTACGATTACTCTGGGGCGATTTTAACGAGCGATTTTGTAGTATCTTTTTTTTTGGACACATTGATAAATTTAGCTATCCCAGTAATATTGACCAGCTCTGTGTCTTTAGAAAGCATTTTTAATATACATGAATGGGTACTATGGAATATATTCTCATAGTGTTGTGTGTAATAAGTTAAGGGACATTAAATAAGCGCGAAGGACCTAATACACATTTAAAAACAATTTTACTAAATTCTTAGCTGCAGAGAAAAAGGTGATTTGAAAAATTGGCCATAAGGTCCTTTGCAATATAATCTATAACTATTTTTGCACCATGATTTGAGAATCACCCAAAATTAAAAATTATATTGTTAGTATAAAAAAAAGTACGAAATCGCTCGCTACGCCATGCTTTGATCATGTTTTTTAAAGTTTCAGAACGGATGGTCCGTACGCCGTTACGCGGCGAGGTTCGTAATCATTTCCATTTTACGTAGACCCTCTATCAAATGCCAAATATTATTAACGTTGCATCCCACGTTACGAGATGAGTCGCAAAGAGGAACTCTTCTAATATTATAAATGCGAAAGTATCTTTATTCGTTTGTTTTATTGTACTAATATGATAGTTCCTACACCATTTATCCCGAAAAAAGGCGTAGTTCCTAAGGGATAGCGCTGAAGCGATCTCTTAAATAGCCTCTTCACGTTTAATCGCATTCGCATTTATAACATTAGGTGGCAAAATAAGGATACTGTATAAGCGGTCAAAGCCACTAGCTTTTCGAATATTAAATAATATTTTCGATCTGTTTCCTTTACTGATAATGCCAATGACGTCAGCAGGAAAAGATAAACCGCGCGGCATTTTAACACAATTTTATCTCGATAAATTCAAAATGGCAGCTCCAAAACACTGAATTTGATCTTGTCTCTTATGGGGAAGCTATTCCACGCAACCGTGCGATAAGCCTTAAACTGAGAACGGGGGATTTCCCGTTATTTTCCGCCATAGCTGTTAAGAACAGTCCACTGTTGACGTCATCCGCATTTCTCAGGTTCGACCGATGCGTTCTTGCGTAATGTGCGATGAAACTTATATATATACGAAGAAATAAATTATGCAATACTTAAAAGAATACTTTAGATAATAAAATAATGGTATTTGAAAGAGGTTTTAACTTGGGAATAATATGAAATCACAACTATATAAATATAACGCGCCGTATTTTCACCACATTAATTTAATAACTCGATAATATTAGTTATGTCAAGAATACTTATGATATTATCAAGATTATTTTTTTAAATAGTATAATTATAAAAGTACGTGTTTTAAAAAAATATATAAATTGACGTAACTAATAAAAAGGCGCGAAAAATAACAACCACTACGCAGCTTGTGTTTGTTTATGCTTGATTTTTAGCTCCCGCTAAAAATGGCTGCCAGATTGGAGCATAGGGCATACACACCATAGAACAAAGATATACAAAACAGGGAAAATAGCGCGATGTCTATGGTAACATGGCGGTACACTTCGAGATGGACTTGTGCCGAGGACAAAAGTTTATACATTTTTTTTTATTCATAGTCTACGATTTTTCATGCTCATTTTGTCATGTATTGTTGCATTATCTAAAAAATGGCTTACACAATATGTTAGCAAGTTTCGTGAACCCCTAGTTTTCAAGTAAACCAGCGTGAAATTACGAGTTCCTTTCATTTGATATTGTAACGAACACATTGAGTAATATTTTACTAAAACTAAGAGCATGCTGATGGTTTCTTGAGATATTTCCAATCTTTGAGCGATTCATTTTAATGATTCATTTGTTCATACTTTTATAATGTTATAATAAACATTATAAAACACTAAAAAAGCAATGTGTCTTCTTGATTCAAAAAGTCCTATTGTGGACATTATGGACTTGTTAAATGAAGATCGAATGTCTACTAGATGGCGCTACTGACGCCATGCACACTTAGAATAAAATTTTACAATTAACTTTTGAAGCAATTCTCGCCATCGGGATAAAGTCATCTGATGATCGAATCGAATCGGGATCTGACGTTATCTGATCATCGAGTAGGAAGGTGATTGAACCATCATCGCTATTGTTAAAAAAACATCGAGTTTGTGGTCGTCAGATTAATCAAATTAAATATTTGCTGACGGATAGGGATCAGAGTCTGATGTTGGCGCTAGGTCATCACAGGTGCAATAATTTCCTAAAGCGTCAGACGAATCTACCTGATCTTAACAGATTTTTAGATAACCTTTTTTATTCCTGGAAAACTACTGTTTCGATTTTCGAAATTCTTGCGGGGTATGGTACTCGTAAAATCCATTACCCCAATACACACAATATGCTGTAAAATATTTAGTAAACAGCGCAAAACTACATTATCAATTTTAAAAAATAACTAGTATTTTTAACTTTATGCTTGAAAAAATATCTTCAAAAAAATTTGTAAACTTGCAGGAGATTTTCATCAAGGAGTACCTAAAGCATTACCACACTAACCTATCGGAGGACAAGAATCACGTCCACGATCCGTCCATAGATGAAATAAACCAGCTACTGTACGAAGTGGAGGCCTTCACTCTGGCAACACATCTCCTCTGGTGTCTATGGTCCATCGTTAACGCTTCGAAAAGCCAGATTCCTTTTGGATATTGGGTAAGACATTTTCTTACATAATATGTAACATAATTTAAACTAAGAAGTAATAAAATAGAAAGAGGCATACATTATACAATAGTTTCTTAACTTTTTGACCGTCTTGAAGTGATCTTGCAAATAGTTCAGGGGGTTCGAAAAGAAGAAGAAGAAGAAAAAGTCTTTATTGCACATACAAATATAAAATCAGGTTAACAAAAAAATAAAAAATAAAAACTATACATATGCACAAAGGCGGTCTTATCGCTTGGAGCGATCTCCTCCAGACAACCTTTGGTTGAAGAAACATATGAGAGAAAACGGGATAGTGCAATAATTAAATTGTGCTAATTATAAACATTACATACTAATACTACATATATATAGTAAAACATATATTTATATATTTGTATATAAATATCAATATATATATATCAATATATAAACTTAAATACATATTACTATTTAAACATACACATAAAATACATAGATATTTTGCTACATACTAGACAGGAAATAGTCTTTTAAAAGAGTAGGTAGTCTGCAATATTTTTGCTGGCCTAAGATTTAGGAGACAACTGTATAAGATATAGTTTTTCAATATATATATACTATACAACGACTTCAATTAAGTAGAAACGCTCTTCCATACTAAAAATATTTTCTTACGCCATCTATTGTAAAGTGGGTGAAACAATCGAATTAGGTCAAAGATAAAGCAATTTTAAAACAGATGCGTCAACTAAACGAGTGGATGAAATCAATACCTATTAATACGTCACACGTCTTCGTCACTGTTATATTAAATAAATGTTATTAATATTGAAATTAAAACTCAATTATTAAAATAAGTACTTATTAATAATAAAAATTCCACTACAAGTTAGCCCTTGACTGCAATCACACCTGGTTGTAAGTGATGATGCAGTCTAAGATGGTAGCGGGCTAACCTTTTTAAGGTGTATGTTAGTCATATCCTTAATTGGTATCAACGCGACATCGCACCAGATCGCTTAGCGGCACGTGTTTCTCGGTAGGGTGGTAAGTAGCCACGGCCAATACCTCCCACCAGATCAGACCAGAGAAAATTCAGAAATTATAAATTCCCAAATTGCCCCGCCGGAAATAATATTATTTTAAAAGCTCTTTCTTCAACCTTTAATAAAAAATAATTTGATATTTCCTTGCAGATTTGTTATTGCATCGATTTTTTATGGTTTATCGCTTTATTACGAAACAGTGCGTTTAATTAGTATTTGTGCCTAAAATAGGTGTTCTACCTTAATTAATCTATGGTCGTCGGTCGTTGCACGCTGGCCATGCGGTGCCCACACCGCACCTCAGTGAAATTAATTTTAACTATGAAAGGGCGCATCTATAGATTTATATCGATGGTTTCTATTACGAGTGTAATGTATGTTTTAAAAAGAGAACCAACGACCAACGCTGCGTTTATCAGGCTCCTTCCAGCACCTTGAGGCCCCAAAATTCATCTGTTCTCCGAGCTATGTGCCATTCAATCAGTTTCTATTTCGATAAATAACTAAAACTAGGTTTATTTTTTTTACAGGAATTCGCCCTTTGCAGACTAGAACATTATATGCGTTTAAAACAGGAAATCTTGAAAAAGGATAAATTCGGTTTCCCACAGAAGAGGAAAATCTGTGAGGTGGACATATGAGTTGCGGGCCAGCCAGTGTAAGTCCTTGTCTTACTTGAGGCGTGCGAGCGAGACGACAACATGAGCTGTGCCCGTGGAAAGTGAAGTGAACTGAAAAACGCGTTTTTATCGCCGATTTCATAAGGACAATATTTATCTCATATGTTTATTTAAAACAACCTAAACTGAAAAAAAAAAACAGAAAACGCGATATCAAGTAAATGGTTTTTTAAGAACATCCTGTATTTATAAGACTTTTAATCACCGTGATAGATTTCCAAAATATAAAGTGAATGAAAAGCGACTGTCTCGTTGATATTTAAGGACAACCTGTATATAGATATAGACTTTTTTTAATCGAATTCTTACAACACTATATATGTAGTTATAAAAATGTATTTATCAAAAATCTTGAAGTGTGATAAAAGTGATAATTTGGATCGAACTGTTTCTCTACAGCTTTTTATCATTAAGCAACATATTCACTTGAATACATTTTGATTACTGAAAAAAAAAATACACGTTATAGCTACGCGTAAAATATCTAATTACTCGTGTTTTTGTAGGTAGGGTTTTTCCTGTGTTAATTATCTATTATACCTCGAAAAAGCGGCCGAAATCTTACCCACTCTACTACTAACGGATCAACATCTAGGAATTATCGCAAATCATTACTGTAACGTTACTATACTATATAATATTATTAAAAAATATGTATTCTTGTCAAAGATTTTAATCTGCATACAATATGGATTATACCTTTGTCTTCACACATAATAATATTACTTTTCACGGCCTGTTTTAAAGTCAAAATTAATTAAAAACGGTTTCGTTCTCAAAAATAGGTTGTCTAAATCCACTCACCAGGTGCGTTGTCTTGCTTGAGCTCTAACCGGGTTGATTGACCGCTCGTTTTCGATCTCAATTTCTATAACATCCAGTCCGGAAGCGGCGCGCGGACATTCTATCTAATTCTTTAACCCCATGTACATTATACGTGAAACCGGTTCAATTGCGGTTTAATATGGCGTTCTCAAATCATTCGAATAATACCTATTAAGCCGAAATCAATTTTGGTTTTGTAGAGGCCGATTCCAAGCCGTAATATTTAGACACGCGGTCAAGTTCGACATTAAACGTGAACATTATTTAGTGTGAGAGTGTACCTTTGATAATTATCCATCTATGTTAAAAAAAGCGTATCATGTAAATAATCGAAATATAAGTAATATTCATTATGTTAGTAGGCAAAATCGGTTTACTTATTTATTTATTTAAAATTTGATATTCGAAATTGAATAAGGAAAAAAAAATCTGTGTAAGTCATCGTCCGATTGTACATTTGTATCCAAATTTTTGTAATCACAAATAAGATAAAAACTTTGTAAATAATCTTTCATAGTGTATACCATTTTGAAACAGTATTAACGCACAATTTTTTTAAACATTCCTTTTAAAAAAACTGTAATAAAATGTTGAAAAAATAATACTCGATTCATCTAAGTAGCATTTTAATGCAATATGAACAATATTTTTTAATCTATCGATTTGATTACATATTTAGAATGTAGGTTCGCACGTAGTTTAATATTTATTTGGCACCGAAAATGCTAGTTTAAAAAGATATCAAGGTGAAAATGTGCCTTGATTGTTGCGATATAATGATAATTGTTAGATATATAAATAGTAACAGTCTGTTTATGTACATACTCAATAAAATCGTATGCATTCGATAAAGTACAATACAGTACGAGATATAAATCATACCAAAACCTTTTTTCTAACTTCTCCCAAAGCCTCGAGTGTAATTTCAAGTGACTTTAAATTTATGAAGTTACTATTTATTCTGGTTTTAGGTTTGATATGCTAGTAGTACATATACCAACACGCGTCGCGTGGTATATTATAAATACGCTTCCACCCTTACATTCTTAATTTCCTCACTAAAACTATCGATTGGGCCTTTGAGTGAATAAAAATTTTATATAAATCTAACTTCTTTCAAAATTTATTAAAGAAAACAATTATTTATTGCATCCTCTAGAAGAATAAAAGAAGTGTGATATTTGTGCGTAATTAAATTTAACATTCCCAAAAAAAAAAAAAAACCCCCAAAAAAATGCATTTCGTACGTAGTACTTAAAAAAATAATTAATGTCGGTTTTGTGATCGTAATTTATATTTTCGCTTAGTTTGTAGTACACACTTTTATTTTATTACTCGACTGTGTATGGATTCCTATTTTTTTTATATTATGCTTTGGTTGAAACCAAAACTTAGGTGTGTCTTAATTTATTGTGTATCGTTTTATAGTAACCAATTATGGCAACATTCATGTAAATTATAATTTTTTATAAAACTAAAATCAAAAAAGTTTTTAATTATGTATATAGTGTTTTTATGTCTTAACGGATTCCTACATATTGTTTATGTAAATTACCAAAGAAAGACAAAAATGTTTTAAGAACATAAATCCGCATAACCCTAAAATAGAGTGGAGCTGAATTGAACATTGTTAAATAACTTAACTCTGATTAAATTTAAAAGGTAGATTTCCTACAAAACCTTTTAAACCATTGTGTCCTCATTTTTGCGCTTTCTTTTTTAAGAAGTATTCTTTTCTTGGGAGTTTTGTTGCTGCTTCTGTATTTTGTTAATTACCAACATATTATTGAACTTCTAGTAGAATAATTATTACTGTACTATTTTAAGATTTAAAGCAGATAGCAACTCAGCAGTTGCTTTTTTTTAAACATGCCATTGCTTAGGCCAAAACAATTTGCTTAAGGAATAGCAGAAACAAAAAAAAACACAGACAGTTTTGTCAATGGTACTTTTGTTCATGACACTTGTGGTAATCACACAAAGTTTCATAGACAATTGAAACTTTTAACACGTTGACTGCTGCCTAACATTAACAAATACGGTACACGAGTGCGGCAGGATTACACGCTAGGCGTGTTTTCAGCACTGGTGAAGCGTATTCGAAACAGGCGTTACGAGCATGCGGCCCCACACGCCTGGCGTGTTTAAACTTATCGCGACAGCTATGCGGCATTTACGCAACAGGTGTGTTATTTACATCACTCGTATTTTCTCATTTATTTATTGAACAACATGAAAACCCAACACTTGTCGCATTTGAATAGCAATTTGTATTTTTTTGTTGGATAAAATAGAATAAAACTTTAATGTAGTCAACACAGATTTTCTTTTTTTCAAAAATAATCATTTTCTAAAGAGCTTTAAATATAGTGGCTTTACATCTGGTAGGTACACTATTTTACTATATTCAAAATCGCGGCAACGTCAACCTGTGTGTAACTTGTGAATGTCATTTACGAATCATGATAAATAAATAAGTAAAAAAACAGTATTAAATACCTACTTACATACGAATGCGGATTGCCGACAAAGAAGCAAATTTTAAAATAATATGCATTTTAAATATAATAATCCTTCCAGTAAATATACAGAACCATTGTTAAATTTACTTTTAAATTCGAAACAATAGTAACTCATTCCTGAGTAGTTTATTGGTACACCTGGCCGCACCGATAACGTTTATTTAAGACGATAAGAAAAAATAAGGATGCGGATGCATCGTTTTGTAATTCTGTCGGTATAAAGGAATGCAAACCGATATTTATAAAATAAATTATTGACGATACCGATACCAATGAAAATAGTGCAGGCGAACTCAGGCGTACAAATATTAAAAAATATACAAATAGACGTCAAACTTATGTTGCGGATACCTTTATTGCAGAAAAACATTGTAGAGTATGCTAAAACATAGGACGACGATCCTATATCGATATCAATATCTATTTCGCGTCCCTATAAAATATTTTAAAACAATGCAATTATCTAGGTGGGTATTATTTAGTGATCGATGGTATTATTCTATTGTTGCAAATATTTGGTCGAAAACATGTTTTTTATATGAACTTGTTAGTTATACGTGTGATGGTCGATTCTCTCGATGGCATGGGAATTATTAAGAAAAACACTCATGTATAATGATTAGATAACTCACAAAACAACGAATTTTAAGTAGGTATACTGTCTATATAATAAAACGTAATATTTAATAAAACGTACTTGCGGTAACGTATAACACACTTGTTGCGTAAAGGCCGCTCTAACAGTATATTAAAACAACACAGCGTTTGTGTTTGCCGCACTCGCAGAACGCCGGAAAAACACGCCCAGCGTGTTCGGCCGCATCCTTGTAGGTACATTTATTTTAACACGCCTAGCGTGTTTGAGCCGCACACGCGTTACGTAGTTTTAAAACACAAACGTTGTGTTTCAGCAGCCAACGTGTTAAAGATGAAAGCGTACGAATGTGAATATAATTTACGCGCGGTCTCGATTTTCCGGTACATTTGTTCCTTGAGACACGTTCAAGAGCACGTTGCCTTGACCGAGGAACTCTGTATTGAAAATACATAACTTTTACTCAATAACAATGGAGATTCCCTTACTACACCTTTTTATGATAATGGCAACTTCTAGATTATCTTATGATTCCGGTACTCTTATAAATTCGTCACGCGATGTTACTTATATATTATTCCATAGCCAAATTTAATCAAGCATAAAAAAATATTACAATTTGATTTCACTTAACCCGTGTCGCGTGGCTACAAGTTACCAATGTGGACTTACTCAACTATGCAGATCGTACATTAAAGAATAAGCCGCCCTTATTCTCGTGTTTGTGATGTCAAAACTGACTCCTCTGTCCACATTAACTGTAAAATTTTTAGATTACATTCAAAGTTACTTAAAAACGTTTTCCAGAATTTTCAAGTTCCACAAACAAGTTTTGCTTACAATCTTGGCCGTTTGCAACAAGTACAATTTAAGTTATATAGAATATGGGTTTTAGGCGCGTTCTACAATGTGTGATCAGCTTTACTCATTAATTGTATGCGGTGTGTATAAAATATGTTTATAATAAATTAAGTACTTATTTTGTGTTGTGAATTGTGATGCATTGATTTAAATGAACTTATATTGTTAATCAGATGAGATCACAAAGATTTGTTTGTACCTTGCGTAAACTAGTGACGAAATTATTTAATAAAAATGACTTAAAAATTGTCTTATTTTCTCATTTATTTTTTTTCATTATCAAACCATTATCAGCCCACTACAGGGCAAAGGTCTCCTCTCAGAATCGAAAGGCCGTAGTTCATCATGCTAGCTATATGCGGATTGGTAGACTTCACATAAACAAACAAACTCAAAAGCTTCATAATATTACAACTACGCCTATACAAAAACCCACGTCAACCCTTTTTAGATTGACGTGGATTGCTTTTCCGGGATAAGAAGAAGCCTATGACATATTGCCGATTATATTGTCTCTTCCAAATTTCAGCCAAATCAGTTTATATAGTAGTAGCGTTGAAGCGTACCGAACATCTATCCATCCGTACACACATCCATCCTCACAAACTTTCGCGTTTATAATATTAGTAGGATGGTACGCATGCATTCGATCGTTGTCCCAAATACCTTGCGCCTTGCTGTTTTCTATAAAGAGAAAGATTACTCTTTTAATAATGATGTCTAAATATAAATACAAAAAATGCGAAAGTGTGTTTATTTGTCCGTCCAATACGCTTTAACCAACCAATGGACTGGATTTTTGCATTAAGTTGACACGACTGATGACAGGACGAAGAGTAAAATAAGCTACTTTCATACCAGGAAAAATAACGATTCCCAAGGGAGTTAAAAAAAGACAGGTAACTAAGAAATAGAAACGATATTAACACTCAGTATAAAACATTTATTTCGACTAAATCTGGTACATCGTCAACAAGCACTGGCTGACGACTCTCATGTAGCGCTCCCACACCAGCTTCAAGTCTGCCTCCCTGAAAACAACAAGATTTTAAAATGGACGCCACATGGCTAACATTCTAGAAACGTTGAAAAGTTTGTTCCTCATCAGCCCAATTAACAGCTAAGTGCTGGATGGCTTTTTTATCGATTTACGACCCGTTGTAGCTGTTCCTATTGGCTCAACAATACGAGCGCCATCTAGTTACATTACTGGGAAACGGTACTGTCAATAGATGGCGCTCTTTCCATACCATATATTTCGTAGGTAACTTTCACGCGATCGAATAAGTATAATTAGATAGAAAATCTCACACAAGGCACTCTGTCGTCACAGCTAAGTCAGCGAACGTCGTCGACGGTAGTCAATCGTGCCGTCCAAGGTTGTGGATATTCCACCAACGAAAACATTCCGAAGCACGGTTCACTTCTTTTTATTTATGGCTTTTCGTATTGCCCAAACAGCACAATTTACTTCGCCAGTGTCAAATAGCTTGGAAAAGGCACGAACTGGAGTGATCAGTAAAGGATAAAATAAATAAAACAATTATTTGAAAATGTAATAAAAATTAAAAATTGAAATCATAGTTTTAACTTAACAAATAAATTAAGAAATTACATAGATATTTAACATACCGACTATACACTGACATTTAAACACACTTGACATTTAAGGAACAAAAAGGATATGTGACACAGATAATGATCTCGAACTCTTATTATTGCGAAAGCACTGTGGTACAAGCATGCCCAATCCGTAGACGACTGAAGGGTTCACATTATGGAGTTCACATGTTGAAAAATATTCCAAAACAAAAACATCAATTTAGCGCCACCTAGCGTCCAATCGCCGAACCAGCTGATCTGCGATGCAGCGTAAAAAATCTCGCTTCACTATAGTGAGCGTCCGGATATGCAGATGGCGCTGGGTTGGTACTCTGTATTTTCAACTTCTGCAGTACACCATTTCTCCAGCTTTGAAGAAGAGACGCTATGACCCAACACAACATGGGATAAGGGCATGAAGAAAAAAATATAATAAAAGTACTTCCTACTGACCTGAGCACGTCCATTTGCAAAGCGCACTGCTCGTAGGCGCACAGGAACTGAGCCAAATCAGTTTTGGGCCAGCTTCCCAAACGTAGCGGCTCCACGCATCTGAAAACAGGAGTGAGTATATACTACTACGTATACTGAATTTCAAAAGTCTTAGAACAAAAGTCGTTTGTTTTAAAGATAGGAACTACAAGGTCGAGAGCGTTCTGGTATTTTTTATTTAACCCTGTATAAAATAAATACGATTTCTGTAACGGACCGTAATATGATCCGGCTTGAAACGGGTGTTGGGACATGTGAATGCAGAGATCACCTCCTTACCTCTCAAGTAGGTCTACAAACAGAGATCTTAGCTCCCTGCCACGATGCAGGTTGCAAGCCAAACCGACCAACGCGCGAGTGTATAATCTGAAATTTAATCCACCTTTAAAAATTTATATAAGTGCTTAAATTTAATTGACTTGTACCTTTATTCTCTTTTATTTATTTTTTCTTGTGTGCAATAAAGTATTTTTGATTTGAAATGATTTGATTTAAGCATTGCATTGTTTGTAGTTAACAGGGAAGCCTCACCTAAAATTCAATTCCAGTTCTTGATATGACTTTTCGAGGAGTTTTGGCTTCAGACGCATACATATTAAACTGGAAAAAAAATTAATCTATTAATATATAAAAAAAAAATATGCTTCTTTGATTTAATATTTTCACAGAGTGATTCCTTATGAAATATACTTAAGCATCCTTCGATATTATTTCGTAATTCTATCACACGTTGTATATAAATTGCGCTGTAGGCAGTGCTTTTGCGCATGCATGAAGTGCTAAAGGGCGTGCTTACTGTTTGTGCTCCTTCTCCTTGTCGAGCAGGATGCGAAGCTCCCGCAACTCCAGCAGGAACTCTCTGTCCATCTCCGTGTCGTAGTACTCGGGGCCCGTGCAGCTGTACGTCCAGCTGCCCATGATAGCCTGCGCAGTCCCGCACCCGCGCCGTTAAACAATAGCCATGCAGTCGTTGAGCTCTTTATGCCAGGGGCTCCAAATTCAAATTCAATTTTTTTTTATTCATGTAGGCCTATCACAGGCGTTAAAAAGAAAACTCTTCAACACATGTATTTTAAAAACTCTTAAAATACATGTAAAAAAAAATAGTAAAACTGTCAAAAAATATATTTATAAAATAATAATCCCTTCAAGTAAAACACTAATAAAAATTTAAAAAATAGCTCTTTTTTCATTACGGATCTTTAAAAGAAGTAGATCGTAACTTCAATGATTACTACTAGATGGCGCTACAGTCGCTATAAGACTGATTTAAAAGGCATTTAATTTAATAATTTCGGCATTGGCGGTAGGAGAGCCGTAACTTAATTAATTAAAGCGCTCGTGCCGTGATTGCCAGAGAGTCGCAGGTTCAAATCCTGTCGGTTCCGAAAATTTATAAAATATATAATGCATTTTGTGTTTTTAATGCTTTTCATGTAATCAAGCCATAATAAATAACTCACTTGTGCACAATGGTAGAAATCGTTGAAGGTCATATACTGCAGCTTACGCTTGGCCGTTTCGAATCTCATGCACGCTATGAACACGACGGCGCCGTATTTCCTACAAACAGAATTAAGAATGTTACATTTTTCTCTTCATACAATTTTAACTTCTCCCACAGCTTTATTTTTTTCACTTGTGCGTCCGAGCATTGACGCACAAGTGCAAATAATATACTGACTAGCACATTGACCAGTGGCACATGCGTAAAAGCACTGCCTACCATACAATTTCATAACAAAATACGTAAACAATATTGTTTGAAATAATATCCAAATAAGTTGCCGTACAACTGAGAATAGGAAAAAGGACACGTGGACAGGGGATATTAGTTTTACATGCTTTATATTAGCTTGTATTGTATTTTAACTTGTTTGTATGTTTTAATGTTTGTAGCCGACTCCTTAAGGCGCGATTTTGGCACACTTTAAACGGCCAGATTACATTCCAACTTTGCAGATCTGTCAAAAACCGACGACGATGCAATAATTCGATTAAAATATCCGATTATCCTGATTATATTCGCCGGGATTCATCAATTTCTTTACGCATCCTTTGAATGAGAGTATGAGAGATAGAGCGAGTGCGCGAACTACGTATGCTTGCTGTTCCAGAGACTTACTCTTTTATCGGGCACTCAGCACAACCGCGTAGGATAAACTCATGGTAGTTGAGTCTTGTTCCTCATACATACATAAATGTACCGACAAATCTAACACGCATACTATTATTATTTCATAAATAAATAAATAA
Organism: Pararge aegeria; assembly: GCF_905163445.1. Taxonomy (NCBI): domain Eukaryota; kingdom Metazoa; phylum Arthropoda; class Insecta; order Lepidoptera; family Nymphalidae; genus Pararge; species Pararge aegeria. The sequence goes on from NC_053191.1 coordinate 18,282,623, forward strand.
ACTACGACAATACACACATCGCAATCTAGCCCCAAAGTAAGCGTAGCTTGTGTTATGGGTACTGAGATGACAGATGAATATTTTTATGAATAATATACATAAATAATTATAATAAACATATAAGCACCCAGACACTGAAAAGCATTCATGCTCATCACACAAACATTTTCCAGTTGTGGGAATCGAACCCACGGCCTGTGACTCAGAAAGCAGGGTCGCTGCAAACTGCACCAATCGGCCGTCATAAAATCCATAATATAATGATAACCGTGATTTCCAAAAAAGCTTTTTATATACAACAAAACAAAATATTCAGGCCAGAAATTTCAATTTATTTCTTTTGCCCAATAACATTTAGTTATTAGCATAGCCTGGGATCTACAGTCGATAAAGCCATCGACTTTAAATAAAATAAACCTTTCGGAGAAGGAACCCGAGAAACGGCTGCCTCATCCAAAAAAAGGCAGCAGGCCGATACCCCCGATCCCAGATAAGTCAGATAATGACTAAACTAAATATCACGCTTTTATAGAAAATTCTACTAAATTATAGTTTAAAAAACCATAGTTTGAAAAAATTAAACTAAAAATTGATCTAAAAAGTAAATAAAAGTTTAAAAAACTAACTAAAGAATAGTTTATAGAAAATCTAACTAAAAAAGAATATAAATTTTAATAAATAAGTAATGTAAAAAGTTCTAATAAATATACATAAATAATAGTTTAAATAAGAAAAAAATGTTGTGTATATAAAATATATAATAGTTCTAAATATTTTATTGACAGTTATGAAAAGTAGGATTATCATTTCGATAATATCTTCAAAAGCTCCCGACGCTTTTTTTCTAAATAAAACATGTTTTTCTTATTTTCACTATTATGCTATACTTATTAGAATTTGTTACACTATTTTTAATTAAAATTTATTTTCTATAAAAGCGTGTTTATTTAGTTTATTTTTAATATTATTTATTGTCTTCCGCCTATGGCGTGCTGAGGTTACCCTTTGCACAGGCGTGGTGGTCGGTTTAGTTACTGGCACATGTAAGTATTACTTTGCAAGTGGCTCAGAGATGAGGAACGTGGAACGTATGTTGGCTACGACGTTCCCAGGAATCTCCTCCACAGCCTTGAAGATCCGCCGCACGTTATCGAACTGCCGCCGGCAGCAGCGCAGCGGCGCTCCGGAACGTTCGGCCACCTGGCGACAAGTTGCAACGTCTCAAATTAAATCAAAATTCAAAAAATTCTAAATTCATTTATTTCAAATAAATGTATCTAGAATTTACTGAATTTTGAATTATATATGCTCTTTTGAAACATCAAGTAAATGTGTATATAGTGACTAAAACCGGTTCGGAAGGCAGATTCTAGCGAGAAGAAGCCGACAAAAATTTTAGCTTATTGCTCTTTTTCAACATAATTTTCCAGTTTAATAATCTTTGGATTTTTTCTATCCTGTGAGAGATGAGAGCGGAGCGGTCTGCTTCCAAACAGCTTTGTCGTAAAGAATTTTGGGCGCTGCTGGAAGCAAGCGGAAAGGATTTTGGAACTCACAAAAGACCTATGTCCACCAGTGGACATCAAAATTATATTTTTTTTTCACTATAAGTTAGCAATCTAACCTGCTTAAGTGTTAAGTGATGATGCAGTCAAAGATGGTAACGGGCTAACCTGTTATGGCAGTTATATTAAATCCATATTCCTAATCGGTTTTACGCGACATCGTACCGGAACGCTATATCGCTTTGAGGCACTTGCTTCTCAGGAGAGTGGTATCAAGCCACGGCCGAAGCCTTCTACCAGCTCTCATTTTATGAAGATGATCATGTAATAATTGCTCGTATTATTCAAACCGAGAGGTTAAATGTTAATTTTTTGGCCTTAACGGCCGTTCAAAAATTGCCGTTGCGGTCGGTATTTCACGACCACATGGCGGGGTATTGGTAAAGTTTTCAACTAGCAATAATCGCACCTCGGATTAACCTCATTGGTTACGATATTGCCTCTGCGCAAAGTTAACCCTGATCAAATAACCACACCGACTTATACTTTTGAGGAGAGCAACTCGATAGCGCGATGCAAGTGTAAACTGGTGCCATCTATGGACACGAGAGTGAACTAAAAAAAAATAGAACAGTGGTTTTTTTTTTTACTTTACGTAAAAAACTTAAGAAAAGTAACATACTTTGTTAAAAATTAAATTGTTTGGTTCTATCCTAATTATACTAAACGTAAATAATCTTGACATGACTAATAATGTATGCTTTTAAAAAATGTAAAAAGGGCGTCAAATATTTTGGCTATCTTAGCTAATTGATCAGTCTTTATTATTATTTAAATAGCAGACAATCAAAAATCTGAAACAAATTTTGCCGAATAGGCTGGGATCACTATAAATAAATAATTTATATTTAGCTTTATTTTTCGCGCGACGTCGCCCACTTTTGTTTTGGTGTTTGAAGCATCCCGTAGTAAGTTTATTTTAGTGATGTGTAGCAGCAGGAAATAATAGTCGATTGAGCGAAGTATGCGTTGTTCACTGGAGGTTTGAAGGAGAATTTAGCAAAGCTGAAACCGACGTAGGCTTTGATTTCATAATGTGATTATGTTTTGGCATGACTACCGTTAAGGCGAAACAATTTTGGGTTTGTATTCCAAAACTGGAAAATGTTTGTGCGATGAACATGAATGTTTTTCAGTGTCTGGGTGTTTCTCTGTATATTATAAGTATTTAATTCATAAAAATATGCAATAAAACTATGAAATACATTATGTAAAATGTTTCTGCAAAATAATTTGATTTTGAAATTAGGAGTCAGCATCGTACTCTTACTTGACTCAAAGAAAATACTTCTTCTGTAAAATGCATGCAGTTTGGAGAAGGTTCTTCAGATATTCTGAATTTAATAATATGTACGTTAGCCATGTAGTACATTTTTTTTAAAAATAAATAAATAAATATACTACGACAATACACACACCGCCATCTAGCCCCAAAGTAAGCGTAGCTTGTGTTATGGGTCTAGTACCGTAGTAGATAGCTGATTAATATTTTTATGAATATAATACACATAAATACTTATAATATACAGATAAACACCCAGACACTGAAAAACATTCATGTTCATCACACAAGCATTTTCCAGTTGTGGGAATCGAACCCACGGCCTTGGACTCAGAAAGCAGGGTCGCTGCCCACTGCGCCACTCGGCTGTCACTTAGCTCGGTTTTTTATGTATCATCAATAGTTTAATCAGCGCACGCCATGTAATTTTATAGACCAAACTTTGCTACTTTGCTACTTTGGGATTATTCCAATTTTCATAAGATTCATTTTTTTTTAACATTAATTATAGCCTTTGATCGTTTCTGATAATTGATCTTTTTGTTGAAGAAATGGATAAAATAGGTCCAGGAGTTTCGGGACAAAAAAAAAATGTTTTTGTTTATAAATTTAGTATAAGTATATGGTCTAGATATAGATGATATATATCTATGCTATTTTATTAACAGCTGATGGTGAAAATTTACTAATAAAACACTATTTGCCAAATTAACATATTATTTTTAGACTTCAATAAATTTTGACATACGATTTTTTTTATCGCTGTTTTTTATGGCAAGAGTGTTACTCCAAAAAGAGGCGCTTACATTATGGAGTGTTTTTTCTTAGTAAAGAATATTGAGCGTTTTTTTTTCATAATAAAGAATGTTGAGCCACTTATTAACCTCATCTAGGTCTTTCCTATGCCGTGATGACAACTTCCGGCCCAGAAGCTCTCTTATAACTGCATCATCTAAGTCATAGTATCTGAAAAGTGATAAGGGAAAATAAAATACATATCGATTAAATAAATAATAAATATATTACGACAGTACACACATCGCCATCTAGCTCCAAGGTGAGTTTAGCTTGTGTTATGGGTACTAAGATAACTGATGAATATTTTTTTATGAATAATATACATAAATACTTTTAATTATATAGATAAACACCCAGTCACTGAAAAACATTCATGTTCATCACACAAACATTTTCCAGTTGTGGGAATCGAACTCACGGCCTTGGACTATCACGGTTCATGAGATACAGCCTGACAGACAGACAGATAGACAGACAGACAGATAGACTGACACACAGCGGCAGCGGAGTCTAAGTAAAAGGGTCCCGTTTAGGATATTTAATTTAATAGTTATTTTGTGATTATTTTATTATTTTTAATAATTTTATAATGGTATTTAATTTAATTTGTGTTTCGTTTAAATATCAATTAATTGTATTTCTTTAAAATGGTAATTTCAAAGTATATGGGCTACGCCTGAAATAAAGACTTATATATATTATTATTATACTCTTTGGGTAAACCTAAAAAATAAAAAGTGGCTGTTAAATTGGACACACATCACTATCCAAGTTTTTCATTACAATATTTCCAAATAAATTTAATATGTTATGCCTTGCTACAGATTGCATTGCTAATGTTACTTCAAGATAATATAGCATTCTTATCATGAGTGAATTATTAAATTAGTCTGTATTTACAATGTTTATTGATTGCAAATAAACCAACAAACTAATTTTTCCTCTTTATTATTAGTATAGAACTATCATTCTGCTTTGTCTCCCGTCATGTGTATAAGCATATCATTAAAAAAAGGATTGAAAACACTTTTGATCAGTATATTTCCCTTGTAAATAATTGATTACAAAGTTATATAATTCTTTTATTATTATTAAACCATACTTACTTTTCGATCAACATTTGCTTAGTAGGTTCATCAATTTGGAAGATCATTTGCTCGGACAGTTTTGATGGAACTGTGAAGAGCCTCTCCAACAGGGCAAAAGTTCTGAAATTTGTTAAAGTATGCATGAAAATAGGCTTGTACTGCAAATTATACTCAAGGACAGATTGGGCTTAATCATCAATGCGGGTAGATAATATATTCTTTAAATATTGGATAGTTGTTACTTTGCAGGATTCTATGATATACAGTGACAATTAATAATTGTAAAGTATACAATTATTCAGTGTAAAGTCAAAATTTCCAAAGGACGTGCAAAAGAGGATCTGATGGTGTAAAGTACAAAGATTGAAGAAATTATATATAACAACGTCCAGATTCAACAGCTTTTCTCAGAGTATAGCAAAATTAAGCCCATTCAGGTAGGTCTGAAACCGGTTTAGTATTGTGGTGGTGGTACAGGTGATGGTGAGAACTATGTTTGTTAACCTAGCTAAAACTACCATGAAATCTCATCAATCAGCTCATATAGTCAGACCCTGACAAACTAAGTGTGGGTGCGGCGGAGGGAGTGAGAGTGAGAGTGGGATTGGGAATGGCAGTGACAGAGGTTGTAGGTGTGGCTGTGGGCGTGGCTGTGTGTCGGGCTGTGGGTGTGGCTGCGGGTGTGGCTGTGGGTGTGGCTGTGTGTGAGGCTGTGGGTGTGGCTTTGTGACGGGCTGTGGGTGAAGCTGTGGCTGTGGGTGTGGCTGTGGGTGTGGCTGTGGGTGTGGCTGTGGGAGTGAATGTGAGTGTGGCCGAGAGAGTGGCAGTGAATTGATTTTTTATATAACTCTCAGTAAATTATGTGTTGGGGTTTTTTTTTTAATTCTTAATGTAATTTCATATTATTTTGTTAAATAACTAGTTAGCCCTCGATTGTTATCTTATTTGGTATTAAACAAAGATGCAGCCTAAAACAATAGCAGGCTAACTTGTTAGGTGTAAGGCAATGATATTAAACCCACACACCTAATCTATTTGCATGCTGCACTATACCGGAATGGCTTGGTGGCACATCTTTGCCAGCAGGATGCTTACCAGCCACAGCCCAAGCCAACCATGAGACCAGGCCAAAGAAAATTCAGAAACCATAAGGGGCCGGAATCAAACCAAGGGGTATCAACAAATTAGTCATAGAAATAATTGCATACCTGTAATGATCCAAGACATCGCTAGCAATGAGTTCAACAGTTGCTCCTGTGTTCTGAGTGATGGACCTCTGGTGAAGAGTTGAAACTGCCTCGCTAGCTGAAATGTTAAAAATCTTCATCAAATTATGGTAAGATATGACACAGTTTAAGATGGTTACGAGTTAACCTGTTAGAAGATAGTTATGTTAAATTATAAATGACCAAACTGCCCCTACTGTGCTCATTGCACCACCCACAACTCTAGCAATATCAGACTTTCAGTGACAGGCATTAGTAGAAATATTGCAATTTCAATATAATTTCCCAAGGTCCAATGAGACACTTGAAACAACAGATGAAACAGTGGTTTTTAACAAATTTATATTTAGTTAACTTTTTTATATTTTCTGCCAAAGTGTTGGCAGAAAATCTTAAATTAGAAAAATAACTGAATGCTGCAACCTATCTACATAGTGACTTGGTTGCATGGGTTAGTTTCAGATAATTATTACTAGTTTTTTGAAAATACATGGAATTATAATAATTAAATTAATAATTTGAAATTATGTTTTCAAAATAATCACTCTGGCTCTTTTGCTGTCTCCATGCAAAAAATCATGTTGATCTGTGGCTCTAAAACTGCATGGAATATGGGCAAACCAACTCAAACACTAGTATTATTTATAAATTTTACTTTTAATGTCAAACACGTGTCATTCATTCACTACACACACCTTATACATAGCACCACTATAAACATACTTGCATGCTATAATTATAAATTTTATTTGAAATTCTATTTTGTTAAAATCTCTCACCATTTGCTTGTTGTGTAATTTTTCCGGTATAATTGAGAAGGCTGACTACCAAATAGTTTATACTAGTTCAGTAGTCAATGAACAATTTGATTGTTTTACAACTACACATAGGTATTTGTGATGTAAAATGTAACTACCTAATAATATAGTTATTAGGTAGTTACATTTTTTTACACCTTTATATTTTATACATCTAAAAAAATTGTAAAGTTTTTACATATTTGTAGTTGCTATGTAAATTAAATAAAAAATTAACGAATGATATAATACAATGAGGCTTAGGTTGTTGAGAATAAAGAAGCTTAAACCGGCGGACGGCTCCAAATATTTTAATTTATTAATAGAATAATTCCAAAGCTGCTGCCAAACTAGATAATAATTTATACAAAGTTTATACCAATGTAATGTGCTTTGGATTTTTATCTCTATGTTTAAATAACTTACATGAGCATCCTTCAACCCACAGTTGATATATTTCAGGATCGATAAGTGTAAAATTACTAACAAAAACGTCCACTTCTGTGTACATTTTATTTTGTTTGTGATTCTGTTGATAAATGAATGAAAATGTCAGCTTAAACTACCCAGCTGTTTTTGACATAAGCAATCTTACCCACAGATCAGTAAACACATATTAGTATAATATATCTATTATCTATATGTATAAAAAATTAATAAATGTTGATTTGTTTATCTGCGAGTTTTAGCCATTGTGTAATGGCACGAACTACAACTACTAATTCATTAAGTTCAGATAAACAAATCCACGAGGTAATTATTTTTTTAGGCTCAAAACTGCTTTAATCTGTGGTTAAATGTCAATTGACATGCACGACAGTGCATAGGAGCAAATAGCAAATTCTACTAATCGTTAATCTGTGGCAGCAATTAAACTTAAAACTATGGAGGGTAGAGGTAAGGAGAGTCATCTTATATGGGAGAAAAGTTGAAAAAGTGTCCAGTTGTTGCGCTAAATAACAGTTCAAAAATCCTCCACAATGGCGCTGGTGGATGCACAGGGTATGGTATGAATGTAGCAATCGTAGATGAATTGAAGTATGCCGAGTTAAAAAATTTAATGTCATTATCGACTAAAGTAGTTAATTATTGAGAATTTCAACAACTTACGTTGTACAAAATATTGTGGTAAATATAACCGTACTTCCTTGTATCTCCATACCTCCTTGTTTATTTTTCAAGCCTACTCTAACAATATTTATATTTGGCGCTTCTTTTAAGAGTTACCCTGATGCAAATGTGGCGCCATCCTAATTTAATACATTTTGACGACACTTTTTCATATACACAGATGACTCTCCTTACCTCTACCCTCCATAACATATAGTTATGCTTTCATTTTTAGTATATTTCACTAAAATTTGCTGTTTAAACTTTGAGATATAATTAACAGTAGTATTTAATATTTATATACTGGTCTGTGACAGTAGTTACCCAAAATGTAAACCTTCAGTACCTTCATTAAAACCAAACTTGCAAATCTAATCGTTGACTTGTAACTCCACCTGAGACTTCACCTGAAAGACTGTATAGATTTAACATTAATTAAAAGCGAAGTTCAAGCTAGAAGTAAAATAGACTACCTAGTTAAATGGAAGAGGAGGACCGAAATGCAGATCCGTTGTTTGACGTTAAAGTTGAGATAAACGACTGTTCTCACAATGTTTCCACCGACTCGAGGTAAATGAAGCTGTAAGGTATGCTGCAGGCATCTCTCTTATAGAAGACATAATAAAGATTATAGCACTAACACACCTTGGTTATAGGTCGACATCCTTAGGTAATAGTGGAATAAAAATACTGCAACTAATTAATGATTAGTATTAAGTGATATTGGTAATTAATGAGAGGGACAAAGTTTAACATGCTCTCCAAAGTACTGAGGGAATAGAAGCCAGGAAGGGATAGACTCTCCAAATTTGGCCTTTGCAGCCAAAAATGTACAGCCATCCAGTTATCAATTTAGATTAATGTTCTAGTGCTGAGGTAAATGCAGTCTACGTAATAATACCAATTAACCCATTTCACAATGATATATTGTGATACTATATTATTTAATCCTTTTTTGGTATTCATTAATTTGTCTAGTCATTATTTTCGTTTTAGGAGTTCTTTTAAAATAGTACAAACTATTGAAGATGGCAAATTATGTTTGTGGACTGTACCAAAAGCTTGGGAGAGAGGTGGACTACTGCGGTGGCCACGATTCAAAGTTGAAAAACTACGCCGAAATCCACATTCAAAACCACTAGACAATTGGCAAATTACTAATTGTATACTAAAAAAGAGTGATTTAGAGAGTTTTGATTTTGCTGAAACAGTGATCAGGCTCATGACCGATCCAAGTGATAATGAAGATATTGAAACAGATGATCAAATAAATGGTGACAAAATTCAACCCTTAAAATCATTTGGCTTGGCTCAAAATCATGTTAAAAATCAGAGATATCTTCAACATATTCCAGTAAGTTATCAGTTAATTACCAGTTAACTTCTTTTGAACTTGAAATAATTTTCTGTCATCTTTCAGACATATTATCTTATTATGTTAATTTATCTTATTTTCAGAAAGAACCCACAGAAGCTGTAGAGAATGAACCAGAGATGGAAGACTTTGCAAATATTCTGGTAATACCTGCAGAAAACAGTAGATCTAGTTCATTTCAACCAAAAAAAATTGTATTAAAGGCAGCTGTTACTTCTGATACCAGGGGAACAACACAGTACTCAGAAATAAATTCCAAAATTGATTCCTTATGTTCTTTTGTCTCTGCAATAGCACAGGATCAACAAGTTCTAGTTAGAAACCAGGAGATTATAATGAAGAAGTTATCAGATATATCTCAAAGATTGGACAGTTCTTTGACAAATGATGCAGAAGTAGAACCATCTGTGTCATTTAGACATACAAAACCTAGTGAAATTTTATCTACAGGAACATTAAAACCAATCTCAGATCATAAAAGCTTAGATGAGTTGGAACAGTCTCTGAAAGATAAACATAGAGCAGCGGAATTGAAGAAAACCTATTCAGTTATATGTGGCTACGGAAAAGGGAGGGCCATTACTAATGCATATGTATTATTGGATGTTATGTTTGAACGTCGCTTCCTACTGCAATGTTCTTGGGCGGGAGGATCGCGATCTTCTGACTCTAAAGTGTGTTTTAAAAGTTATGTTAATGTTATAGATTTCTTTTTTCAAGTGATACATTCGTCGGACAAGCGATTCACAATGATTGAGTGCCATGCATTCTTTCAGAAAATATTGAGAAATGCAAAGAAAAGGTGTGAAGCGAAGAGAATGAGGGCTTCTAGTGTAAGACATAGACGAAAACGATTAGGAAACATAATGAAAGCTGAAGTTGAAAAAAATGAAGAGAATGGGGAGTTACCAGTTACAGAAAATGGGAATTGTACAGGTTCAGAAAATGAAAGTCTTCCTTTAAAGTCCAAAGACTTGCATTTTTTACTTTAATGGTTAAATACTGTTTATATTTTAAAACAGTGGAAATGTTTTAATGAATAGTCAACATTTTCAATGTTGTGTTGTTAATTATTTAAGTACTATTATTATTGTAAAGATCTTATTTAAAAAGACTGAGAACTAGTTATTATGATCAAATAATTAAACATTTGTTATTTAGGTTTGCAGTATGCATTTTGATTAAATCTGATATATTTTATGTATTCAAAGCTAGATCTTCAATTTCTTTGTTGTTCATGTCTGTTACCTTATATTGACCAGGGTAATTACAATTTAAATTTTGAAAAGAGATACCACCTTTAAAACCGCTCTATTAAAGTACTACCACTCTGCATATTCACACGCAATATATATAGTATAATAAGTACTCTTCTTCTTCTTTTGATTTATGGCTTTTCCTTTTCATTGTTCCTTGGAACAATGATTGGTCATCACTTCATGAAAGCAATCATTAAACAAGTATTTAATCAATTCAATATAATTGCATTAACAACACATTTTACAATCACCATTTTTTACAGTTGGGTGAATTATAAATGCGCAAAAATTACATTTTAGTCTTTAGCGCCATGGCGAGTTACAATTTTTTTTTATACCTCTACAGGTTAGCCCTTGACTTCAAACTCTCGTCTTTGTTGGCAGAGTAGTAACCAACCACGGCCGAAGGCACAGAAAAACAGAAGTTGTAAATTTCCAAAATGTCCTGCAGGGTTCGAACCCGGGACTTACTCTCCTTACACTCCACGGCTAAAACCGCGCTCACCACTGCCAAGTAGGATTTAATTGATTCAACTGTACTAAAATCTCGAATTTTAATGTTGAGAAGTCGTCTGATAATAAGACAACTAGATAATGCCTTATACTAAAACTTTCAATTAATTAAATACCTTTTTTCTATTAAAACGATGACATTTTTGAAAAGATTTTTATCTTGTAGTAGTTTCCAATATAACTTCTAACGCGCGTACAAGAGTACACACACGTTTTTATTTATTAAATGTGTTTATATCCTCTTTAGTATGCAGTCGTAGACTGAGTAATACATTCTTTATTACTCAGTCTACGTATGCAGTATTTTGCACAGATTCATTATCTAGTATTTTGTATACAATTGAGGTATCCAGATTATAAAGTTTTTAAAAACTACGTTACAAATATCCGAGAGGTAATTTACTTAAGTTCAAAAATATAAAATTAGAAAAACAATCATGTTAAAATTATTATTTAATAAATTATAATCCAATAAGAAAGTTTGATTAATTCAATTACATATGCAAAGTTTTATCAGCGTTTACTGATTTTGGAACGTTTTAAATAAATACACGGGATTTTTGTTTTTGAACGCATCACAAAGTATAATTGATTTTTTTCCAACATTGGATTCTTAAAAAATGCTATTTTTATTTGGCTTTGTTTTGTAAATACAATAGTAAGTACGAAATTTGATACCAAACCGGATGTACTAAAATCTTCATAACACGTAAATGTGCTGATACATCATCTAAACAAGATATATTTCCAGTGTTTCGATTCCCAAAATAGTCCTCGACAGGCATTCAAATGCGGCTAAAAAAATCGTGACGTGCCGTATGCTTTCCTTGAACTACGAATTTCCTATGCTTTTTGTTGGATTCTTAAAGTAAAATTAAGTCTCAGTAATCTTACTGTAGGTATATTGAAAGTAAAGTAAGTACCGTTTTAAAATGAATGTGACCTTAGTTTAGAGGTAGAACTGGGGTCACCACACCAACATATTTATTTAGGATATTTTTATAAATGGTGCGTTTTATGTGTGCCCCATAAGAATCCTTTTGTTTACCTGCATAAAAGTATCCTAGATCCCATCTTCAATATGAAAGCTATTTATGTGAAAGATTTCATTTAAAATGAGTGCAGTGCCTAGGCCAATTTATTTTCTCGTGATCATTATGTTAGTTCAGTTAGTTTAACATAAAAAGATTTTTCAAACTTAGGTAACAAATAAACGAACAGTAGTATATTGCTTTTATCAATTATGTATGGCACTTTCTGATGAGAGTAGAACTTATTGATAGTATTTCTGTAGTATTTCTCTGTGGTGTTTTATAAAACGATGTTCATTAATTTATGGTCCAATTGTAAAATTGGTATTCTTTTCTTTATCATTTGGACTCAACTATTTTTTGCTTCAGTGGTTTGTAAATGAAGTACACTGCACCTGTAAAAAATATCCTCTTACCGTTTCCTAGGCAGCTTAAAAACCTTGCATTTAACAACTTGACTGCCCATATTGGCAGTTGAGCTGGTGATCAGCCAATATAATGATAATAGCAATGAATATAAGTGGGCTTATATAATTTTACAGGCAGTCAAGCTGTTGAGAGCTTGGTTATACATTTGTTTATTCAATCAAATCTTTATATAAGTATAATCATCTTTACAGAAAAACGCTAAAACAAATTTTGACCCAACTTGGATATTGCAACCTGATGCTAATCACTAGGTCAATGAGGTTATACGTAGTATAGATATGATAATTTCTTTCTAGAGCACCAAAAATGGCAGCAGAAATTTTAGAAAAGGATTCCAATATGGAATCATCAGAGGATGAGGATAATATAATCCAATCGGAGGAGCAGGACGCAGACATGATGAGCATGTTTGCTAGTGTGTGGGTGAAAGTGGAAGTAGAGGAAGATGATGCTAATGAACTCAGCAATCGTGTTAAGAAGTATGTATACAACATTAACGCCTTCTCATACAAGTGACAGACACGTGTCAAATCACAAAAACTCACATGTCTCTAAAATTCATAGCACTAAGTTGCTATACATAACTCAGACATGCCTGATTAGGATCTGCATTCCATCATTGATATAACATTTAATTCTTAAAGAATATTTTTAATAGCTGTCCAGTATTCTAACCAATATTTATCTGATAGATCTGACTATAAAATTATGATTTGTTTATTTACAGATCTTCGAAAAGTAAGAAAAAGTATAAGAGAAAAAGGTCTAATAAAGTACTCTCCTGTGGCGAATGTGACTACACTACAACATACAAAAACTGTTTAGAGGCCCACGTGGCCAGTCACAGTGCCTCCAAACCTTTTTCCTGTGACCAGTGCAACTACACCACCAAGTACTCCACGGCCCTGCAGAGGCACATCACAATCAAACACACAGCACGAGAACCTAGGACCCTTACTGATGAAGAAAAAAAGACAATGCCACTTCACAAGTGTAGCGACTGTGATTATACTTCATACTTTAAATGGAATCTGAATGCTCACAAACGAAAACACAAGCTAGAGAAACAATTCAAATGTAAATATTGTGACTATGCAACAGCATACAGGCACAACTTCCTGAAACACAATAAAGTGCATAACGAAGGAGTGTTCTATAAGTGTGATAAGTGTCCATTTGTGACAAAGTTTGAAGGCCACATCACAAGACATCTGTCCAAAATACACAACGAAGTTACAGAGAAAGCCAACAAGTGTGACATGTGTGATTTTGCAACGCTAGTTCGTTGGCGTTTGAACGTTCATAAACAGAGAAGCAGACAAGAGAATCCTATAAAGTGCATGCATTGCGACTTTGAAACGATTTACATGTGTGAGAGTAAAAAACATAAGGTTTCACATTATAATAAAATATATGGGAATGGTTATCTTAACAATAAGCCAGAAATGGATCAAATGAACCTGGTGGTGGAAGAGAAACCTGATCTCATAACTAAAGAAATGCTTGAGCCACAGAAACGGGAACCAAATCAATACACACTTGATCCAAACTGCTTAGATTGGAACAGCATTCAAGTTCTAGAATCAGAGGACAAGGAAAGGCCATTTTTGTGCCACATGTGTAACTACACATCCAAGTTCAAAGCTGCTGTGCAACGTCATTTTCAAAGACACCACACAGGCAGCCAAAATCGCCCTTACAAATGTGTAAACTGTGACTTTTCAACAAAAACTAAAGATCAGATAGCATTGCACAATAAACGAAGCTTATCAGACAAGATATTGTTTTGTGTCATCTGTAACTTTACCACTAATTACAAATGTCAATTTGTTATGCATCAGAAGTGTCATTATGCGTACAAATGTACTATATGTCCGTACTCATGCAGACACAAATATGAATTGCAAAAACACTTTACAACTATGCATTTGGGTAACGGGCTAAAGTGCAGTTTCTGTGATTACCGAGCAGCTAGGAAAGAGAGTCTGCTGTGTCATGAAACAATTCACACAGGTAACAAGCCTTTCAAATGTACACACTGCCCGTACATGTCTGTACGGAAATGTTTGTTAGATTATCATTTGAAGAGGTACCACAGTGACATAAAACAGGACATAACAATTGTTAGTGAAGATAAGATTGAGTCGTTAAAAGTGCCACTACCAAAATTGATAAGTGATAATATAGATCCAAAATTGTTAGGGTCCAGCTTGGAAGAGATCAAACAAAAAATGGGATGGAAGGATCCAATCGACATGAAAGATTTTAAAGTAAATATGGGAGAAACTAGTGAACTCGCCCATTAAGTTGTTTGCTTTAAAATAATTATGGATCACACAGCTGGGTGTGGAGTGTCTCCTTTCACATAAGGATTAGCTTTTGCAAAAGTGTAAATAATTATAAGATTTTAAAAAGCCTTTATAGAAAAGCATATTTAGATTGTAAAATTTTTATGTACAAATAATTACAATTAATTTTATCAAGCAATGTTGTTATGCATATTTTATTGTTAATATTTTAATGCATTAACTTCTGTAGTCAGGTTAGGTAAAGAATCCATTTGAGATTTAATTCAATTTGATAGCTTATATTGTAAGGGTGAGTCCACATTGTCGAAAATTTCGCTACGGCGCCTCACGCCCGGAGTTACTGCAACTGTTCATGTAAATAGAGCTGTATTGTATGACATTAAAAGAGTTCTGAGGATCGAACTTAGGCAGTAGGCATTTTCTACGATTGCAAACAAATTAGTGCGATTGTATTAGATTTTTTTTTTTAATGTACATTAAATTATTTTTCATAAAAATATGTAATTTATATAAACCGCGAGCATGCCGTCAGCAAGTATGACCGTCAGAGCGCTTTTTTTGTTCCTACAAGCAACAAGTCAAGTGCTATCAAGAAGGAAGTATTCTGTTTCATTTGTTGTTGCTGGAGATTCTCAGCACGATTGTTATGGACTTGTGAACCTGCACCTTGCTTGCTCAAGATAGTCACTTATCATAAAAACATTAAAATGGTACCAAGTGTGTGCTTAAAAATCAAACAAATATTGTAAACAGCGGCCATGTTTGGCCAATTCAAACAGACATTATTCATTGTGCATTGCTAATTTTCACCTACAAATTGTGGTTTTATAGGTATTCATAGCATATTTCGTTATGCAAATAAGATAGGTATTCTTATTTGAAGTTATAGAAAATTTGCAATGCACAATGCAATGTTAGTTTAATAGTCCGTTTTATCTAATATTCTCATTATTTTTTTATGTCAAGTATGTCTCCAAAATTTTAAATATTATTACATATATAATATGAATTTGAATTTTTTTTTGAAACATACTTTCCACTAAAAATAGAAAAAATTGCATATATTTGATAGAGTACAAGTTAACATGTCGGCTGTTAAGTTTCTGGGCATACAAGTTGATGCAACAATGGCATGCTGTCAGTGAGTTCTCGGCTTTATAATTTTGCAATTTAAATTTTTGACTACTGGATTTGAATGTTAAAGTCAATTTTTTACAAAATTATATACAATTTATTGTGCACAAGATACAAATTAGACGTAAGATTCATAAAATATGTCGATATTATGTAAATAAATATTTTATTTGTCAAATTATTACCTGTTTTAATCATACTTTACTCACATTGAAAAAGCTTAACAGATAGATTAAATTCGGTAAAAAAATGAAATAAGATTAAAAGTTATTACTAGGTCAGAATTCCACTTGATATTTTGAAAAACCTGAATTTCATTTCTGAAAACACTTTATTTTATTACGTACGGCTATAACTCAGCAGCTCGTCATCATTGGTTTAAGTTATAGGCAAGTGTTTGTGTTCCTCGTGGGTTTAACTTAAAAAAATTAAATATGTTGAAGACGTCATGGTTAAAACGCTTACAATATTGCATTGGAATAATAAGCAATTAATTACCAATGAGGTATAAAAAACGCCCGGGAGTAAGGACGTGAAGGAAGATATTTGGTGTGGAAATACGGGCCTTCCTGTAAACCAGTGCACGTTATAATAGAGAATTTGACGTTTTCCAGGATCAAAATTAGTCTATGTTACTCTCCGGCCTTTCAATTAACTCTATGTTGACTCTATGCCGAAGCGTAGCCCGTAGATACGGAGTTAGCGAAAAGGACAAACAACTATTGCATTTTATAATATTAGTTTGGACAATAATATTTTTATGTCTTAATGCAATGAATCACTTTTTTATTGGCTAAAATAGCTATCTGCACTCTCTCCATTATTATTTCTAAAGTGAGATTAATAGGTACTTTTATTGTTTGTTAAAGTACGTATATACTATCGTATGTTTAGGAAACAACACTTAATATCTATTATATCATTTATACAAACTTTAGTAAAATTACGTACATTGTCGTACATTTATTCCACATAGTTTCGATCTAATCATACACCCGCCATTCGGACCGATACCTTTATATACCTCTTAATACAAAAACATAATACGAATGAGAGCCTAGAAAAAAGGCAGCACCGAAGGCTACATACTAGAGACCGGTCCTCAACGAGATGGGCTGACCAGTTGAAAAAGTCAAAATCGTGCAGTTTCTATCAAATCACCAAAATAGCCTCAAACAGAAGCCGACGGAGACAATTTACCCACTCGAAGGTGAGATCTCACCAGGACCACGATCTTCAGTGATGAAATAACGATAGAACATTAAGAGAAAAAAAGTTTACAATTATTATACTTAATATCGATAGTATTTCTTTTGATAATTTATTTCACTGACCTATATAACCAACAGCTAAGTAGGATCCAGTGCTGTAGGACATATCTTCCTGAAAGCACGCTATGCCTTGACACCGGCCCATTAGGCTATCTACGATGCGCTCACGGATATGTACAGGGTATCAAGTAAGAACTCTTCTGTTCCATCGGCGATCGGTTCTGAATAGATGTCTGTTTTACTCACTGCCACTTGATCTTGCTAATCCTTCGAGCTATGTCGATAATACGTTTTCTTACGGATTTTTTGACCATATTATTATTGACATACCCTAGCATGCTCCAAGCACAGCGATTTTGTCAGGCCATGTTTTGTTTGTCAACGTTTCCGCTCCTTACATTAGAAATATCTAAGTTTTACAGTCTTTTCAAGATTTAGACTTTGTCTAGTTAAAGACTCTTGCCTACCTCCTTGTTAGAAGTTGTTCAATCTAAGTCGAATTATTTAAGAGTTGTATTGAACAACTTCAATAACAATGTTGTAAAAAAGAAAAAAAAATGAAACCACAATCCAAGGACAAATACCTTTTATTTAAATTTTATTGTGCATATTTCGATAAATATAAAAAAATATGGCAAAATAAAATGTAACTGAGCGTGCATTCATTTAAAATTATAAAAAAAACTGCGCTTCGCCGCAACCTCAGGCCGCTGACTCGACAAATACAATAAAAAAAGGGTCTACAAATTACAATATAACAACAACTTTATACATAATTTTATTTTATTTCTGACAAAAATAAATTGTCTCAATTTTTTCGTCGATAAATCTATGAGACGGAAGCTGTTTTGTAGACTAGAATGTGTTTCAAAAACCCGTGCGTGGTTGTCTTTAGCCAATTAAAAAGAAACTAATTTGTCTTACTCCATGAAGCCATAGACAACCCCACACGGGTATTTTCCAAGCAATTAAATTCAGCTTGAGATTTCCCGCGCTTTGCAATTCTAACACCTGTTAGGTTGACATCCGCAAAATTGCAAATGGCCGGCAACGCAATAACGCTCAAACGCTCTTGTAATATTATCGTAACTCTTAGATCTAGGCATTGTAATTAATATTAAATTACATACAATTTTTTATCTAAACTAAGCAGCAGACTAGAATTTAATGGCGTCTACATAACGTATATATATATATATATATATATATATATATTATATATATAAATATCGATAGTTTTAAATTTATACATTCTTTATAAGACGTGTCTTTATAATATTTAAGTATTGCATAAGTTCGTTAATATAAATAAAAAGTATGTAAATAAAATATTTGTAAAGTAAATAATGATCTACCTATCTAAAATGTAGATGAGAATGAATTCAACGGTGTTGGTATAAATACTATAAATGGTTCGTATTTCTTAAATCAGAATCCGAACGCACATTAAATTCTTGTTTTCAGATAAGCTAACAGTTATATAACATTAGTAGCGTAGTTATCGTAGGGCTAGGACATGCTAGTATTGGGGGGCTATAAAATTAAAAATAAAAGCCCCGTCTAGGGATCTTTGAACGACGTTCATTTAAGTTATATACTATCCTAATTGAATATAGAATTTTTGACGTCACACCGACTAACAATAAACTTATAACGGCTCGAAAGACAATTTCTCACACCTCCGTAACATTACATAACAGGCTGTAAGTGTTTGTTTTTCAACAACATTTTCTCTGTTCCCCAAGCCTGCTTTTTTAAAGTATCCATCAATAATCTTTAGGACTTCTTGGCAGCTTTTGTGTCTATGTTGTTTCTTTTAGCAAACATGTTTATTTGTTGGGTTTTTTTTCTTTAAACGGGGCCACCGCAGAATTAAGAATATACAGAAGCCGTGTACAAGACTAATATTGAAGTATCAAAAACCACTCCAGTTTAGTAGTGTTTCTCGAACAGGCGATTGGTCACTGTATTCCATTTCGCAGTTGACAGTAATTATTTTACCTCTAATGTTCTAAACTTTTACCATAAAATGGGGGAACTGAGAAAAGTTTGTGAGATAGCAACATTATGCGGGTGTGAAGTGAGACGTTCGCGGGGCGTTTTCACTGTTTCTGAACACAATGCACTGCACGCAATAATGGTTCAATGACTGTTTCGACTGTCACAGAATGAAGTAAATAAATATACTAAGACAATACACATACGATTAAGAACATTTCGAAAGAATTCTTAATTCTGTGGTTGCCACCATTTAAGAAATAAGTAATTGTCTTTGCAGTCATTGAGCTGTAATGGCAATTATTTAGTTTGTCGCCGACCCTTTTGGTTTGTAATCCCTTCTCATCTCATTTCCCATACTAAGCTAAGGAATAAGAAACATCAAGATACGTGCATCACTGAGAGTCTAGTTTTGAATATTGGATAATTGTTAAGTCATCGTAAAGTCAATATCTCCTGAGGATGCTCCGGTTTCGGAGCGAAACGTGCGTAGAGGGTACATTGCCGAGGATCTGTTTGGTGTGAAGTATAAGGATTGAAGTAGCTGTTCGCGGAGTATAGCAAATTAAGCTTAATTTTCATAAGTCTAGTTTTGCTTCTAAACTGCAAAGTGTAACGGGGCTTCTGCTGATAGACGGAACCTTTAATGTGCTTTCAGATATCACTGACTTCATATTACTGTTTGTTTAAAAACTTGGTACGGTTGTTAAACTTCGACTGAAAAACATCGTTGAGGTTTCACCGCTCCACTGGCATCAAGAGCTTAATATTATAAAGACACTTAAAAAAATTGAGAGCTGTGCAACACTATACGAGCTATTTTGTTCATTTCTCGATACAGACTTAAGCATAAATTGTACAATTACAAACATCAGTTCCAATTTACAACATCCATTGATCCATCTTGTTACCATTTCAAAATACACAAGTATTCCTTAAACTAAAATTGACAAATCAAAATGTATTCCATGAACTCATTTTAATTATAGTTGTTTTATTATAATAGGCGTGATTTATTATAAAGTTGGTCCTCGAGAACACTTTAACCATGGGTCGCATATAGTTATATTTTAAGGAGGGCACTTGGTCAGTTTTGCTGTTGTGTTGAAAGCATTCGCGTAGCCCAGAATCGACATACCAGGCGGTGAGTTGGACCACCTTGGAGGTTTACTCCCCGTGGCAGTATCCACGAGGACTTCCCGCGAAAGAAACAGCATTTGGTCCGTATATACGAAATTATGTTTTAAAACTTAAAACTAATAACTCCGAAATTTCCATCAAGAGGACCAAATATAGTTTAAACGTTGACTAAAAATGTAATTTACTCTCGTGACTGAAACGTAAGCCACCAACCAATATACAATTATATTATTACAGATGTAAGGATGTATGAGAGATTTATTCCAGGAAGAATTTTCAAAACCAATATAACAGTTTTTTCAAGTTATCAAGAAAGTTTCATTGAAATGGTTTAAACGTTTCATGCGACGCTTGATTAGCTAGACGCACTTAAATTCAATTGCTTATTGAAATGATTCAATATTTCTCACTTTGATGTGTCAATTTTTAGTTTTTTGTGTCATGTCATGAGCAAAGTATGTAGTAGGTACGAAGTTTCCAACGCCTCCCTTGCCTACTTATAGATTTCACTATATTCTGATTTTGTACCCCTTTCATATTAAGTACAGCTAAGTTATTTCTAATAGTTTAAACTGAGCATTGATATGTTATCAGTTAGTAACGACTCTATCCAGACAATTCTGTATCAGTTCACATCCTACTTTGCCCGTATCATGACTGTACCACGATTCACATTCAGAACAATTATCATTATACGAATATTCGAATACATAATTATTGTTAAATTTTAAAAATTTGTTTCAACAATTTTTCTTTACAATTTCGAACAATAAAGTTTAGCGTCACATCTCACTCCAGGAAAAGGCTAACGTTAATTTTATTTATTAAAAAGGGAAGAGTGTAGCAATATATTAAAATAAATATTTCTTTTCGCGCATGTGCCATAGTGGGTACATACATATTTGGATAATTTTACATTATTAAGTATTTACAGTTCATATATCAAAGGTACATACGTACCGACATACGATGCGATAAAGAACAATTAGTTTCTGCAAAAATATATTACTATTCATGATTCGAAATACAAATCAGAGTAAAACATTCTTCCTCACGATGAAAACAATAAAGGCACCACATAAACATTTGAAAAAATTGCGCACCGATATTAAATATTCCAAAAACAATATCATTGAGACAACTAATAGAACCCCTAAATATTACATTTACAACCTAATGCAACGTGTCATAAAAATTACTAATAACATTAAGATATATTTTAGGAATTCCTAAACTGTTAAAACGATCGCATCATGTATCTCATCCACACTCTTATCTTAAAATCATCGATAAATGATTGTAATCTCAAAAAGAGTAAATAATAAGTAGGCGTCTAGCCTTTTTGAACAGTCCATAGACAACAAACGACCGCAAACATTGACATGTCCTTGGTCGTGCCACAGTGTACATTATTTTGCCAAGAAAACAACGCTTTCTTAGGCTGCGTTTAGATGACGTGAAAACATTCGTCCCACGATAGCCGCTTGACCGCCGCGTTGATATGATAATGACAAATATGAATTCTATAGTCCACACAAAAAAATAGAGTTCACATTTGTCATTAAGCGTATATTTTCTCCTAAACTAGTTTGTACATATTATGAGATATGCAATACATATTAATATGACTGTACCATAATTCGGAGCTAAATATCTTGAGATAGGCATTCTGTCTTTCTTGACTGTTTACATTTGTCTATCTCGTTCATATACCTGTCTCATTGATTTTAAGATACCAGTGTAGATAATTTACTACCTAGGGGCCTATATATTATAGCATATTAAATAGAATTTCAATGAAATAAATAAATAAAAAAAAAAACAGTGAGCTTTCTTAAAACAATAATAAACTCCACAATAACATCCAACTCGTAGTTTCCCTGTATTTACACAGACCATCCAATATCATCCGAATAATCGTTCTAGAAAATGACGAACGCGCGTGTGACATATACGTAACATGGTATCGATTAGACACTGATGATGATTCTTTTGTACCAACACATCTCTAAGCAAACTAATTTGACAGGTGTAAAGAGAAAACTCTGATAGCTCTACTTTCCAACATGTCAATTTAGTTGAGAGATATGTGTACAATAGAATTGGCACCAAAACGTTAGTGTTAAATAAAGTTTACACAAAACATTACTGCCTTATATCACAAGATAAGTTATGAAGAGAGAATTAGTATGTCACAGCAAGAAACAAGTTGTTTCTGAGCTGCAATAAAAGCCCCTGTAATTTACAGTGCAGGCACAGTTCTTTAACATGCTCGTAAGTGGGTATATGTCCCTTTAGATTCACGAGCGTACTTGACATGAGCGTCCTTACTCGACTTAAATATGAGCTAAATTGGTCCGAGGTATATTTTTACAGTAGCTATTTATCCACATTAAAATACGCTTACTTTTAGCAGTGCATCGAACGCGTTCATTAGAGTATAGTAAAATATCAAATAATCATATTTTTGAAGGAGTATATTGGCGGCTTACCTTTGATAAGGTTAACGTATCTCAAAACTTAATGGTATCTAAATTATACTTATGTAATGAACAATCTTAATAAGTAGGGTGACCATATATTTAGGTGCTATTCTGACTGACTTTAATTTTAAAAGTAAATGTACAAAAAGTTCAAAACTGACGTCAAACATCACTAACGACGGAGTCTTATTTTGTTCTCGTATAAGGTGTTTTTTTTTCTATTTACAAAATCTCATCTTTAAGATTAGTTATAATCATAGATATATATAAGAAACTTATTCATAATATTATTAATGGAGCAACTTTAATACTGAGATCAATTTAAACCTTACTAATCTTCTGAACTGGTATAATGCATCCAATTTAAACTCTTCCTTCTTGGAAGTCAGTTAAATGGCTACTGCAAAATATAACCTCTTTTCGGATTCCGGAATTATAGTAGCAAAAGCTGCGCCACCAATTCTGTGCGCCTCGCACATTTTAGCTCAAAAACTTCTATCAGCTTAAAAGGCAGGTCCTATCTAAAGAGATCTAATGAATGTTTTAACATTATTTATCTACACTCATATCTTAAAACCCTTAGTATGTATTAAAAAACCCTAAATTTTTAGTACACAATTTTTTTTACAACTAAATTCTCAAGTCTAAAAATAGTGCTCTCATGCCAACAATGAACTAAGTGAAAAAAGATGGCACTACATTAAGACGTGCTAATTTAGTTTAGTTTACATTTGTATACAACAGAATCTGCACCATTGACATCTTCTTTAACTTTACATAGTACAAAACAAAGTCGCTCCCGCCGTTTGTACGCATAGATCATTTTAACGTCGCAGCGGATTTTAACTACCAACTAACAAAACAAACGCTGGCTAAACCTTAGAATACAGATTACGGAAACGTATTATTAATTAATCAATTGATACTGCTCCAAATTATTGCATTGCAGCCGTGCGAAGTTTTTCACTTAGTCACGCCATAACTTGAGATTGACTTTATCGATGTTATCCAACTTTTTTTTAAAGTTAAGGAAGTTGCACAGACAATTATAAAGTTTAAGAAAACTTACCGAATAATAAACTTATCTTAAGATTGATGATTAGGATTTTAAGATATGAGTTCAGATAAAATAATATATGAAATTGCACTCAAATAGGCAATCGATTAATAATATTTCGTGACATTTTCATAAACTACTACTTAATTTTGAACCCTAACCCATTGGGTTAGAACAAAAATTATAACGCAGATATAAGGAAATACTAGAAGTGATATGACATATTTCTCTAACCGCAGACCAATCAAAACGAGCATTTTAAGCCCTTAATAATAAAACTACGTCTTCAAAAAGTCTCCGCGCATTTTTCCATACTGCAACTCTTGCTAGTGACGTAATTTGCGTTAATTTGCCGCGTATTAACTATACGCACATTAAACTATGATGCTTTGTGGTGATCGGTGTGTGATAAGATATACTAATTTTTTTCCTCTTACTGTACTTTTTTAAACTAAGCCTTAATGACGTCTAAATAACGAATTTGTCCGTGTATCCTTAGCGCGAGCAAACTTAGTTGTTTAATGAACAATTATAACAATTTGTACACAATTCATTGTATCATTGTAGTATTTTGAGACTATTTTTATATTTTTTATTATTTTGCTTTTGAGACTAAAAACTTATTTTTTATAGTATGATAAATTGTTGGTGATTCCCGGAGTTTTAGAATAAGAAAATCATTCAACTTTCTCCGCATTAAAACTAGGTGGCAATGTTTCTGAGGTTCGTTAACTTACTGAATTAAAGCAGATTATCTCAGAGATTTTTTTTCTAAATTTTCTTGATATTTTCGAGGCGAAAAATACACGCAATATATATATTAGTGTACCTAGTAGTAAGGCAGTTTAATTTTGTATATATTATTATGTTACTAACAAAGTGACGGTCATAAACATTATATTTGGTGTTTACTATATTTAATATGACATATTGAATTGTTTTTGTTATATTATCTTAGATATCCCTCAGTTTTTCATTCGTATTAAAACTGCGTTCAAGGATCAAGGATTTTTTTAAATTTTTAATGTCGTCCAATATATATGAAATGTCTCACGACATTCGAAGCTAATATTTAAGGCAAAAAATAATATATATTAGATTTATTAAGTACAACTTGATTAAATAAACTATTTTGCACCACTAAGTTATTTGACAAAATTAATTTCATTATATAAGCCTTTAGGACCAAGTAATCTACTGGATCAAAAACTGAAATCGCTAACGTAAACAGATAATAATAATTCAAGAATGCCACCTCTAGTACGTCTCAATATCCACGTATATACTTGAATTACGCTATTAACGTCCTTATTTCTAAAGAATAAGGTCTTAAATAGCCGAGGTTTGTTCTCGTTCCGTTACTGCAAGAGCAAGCAATATCCCTTCATATATTTTATACATAGAATTATTTTACAAAAATAACTATATTATCTACTTTATTGGCTTCTGATAACTATTTAATATTAGAAATTGATCTGTTGTTGCCACTTGTGTTTATTGAAGAAAACAAACAGCTTTTTTATGAAACATAAAATTAAAAATGCAAGAAGTCTCATTAACTCAACCCTATATATAAAAGAAACTATTATAAGTACACAAATTGTAAACTAAATTGACAGTCGTGAAAATAGAGCCATCTTTTTCAACAGGAAGCTGTGCGTAAAGGATGGCACTAATTTGACAACAGCAGGTCAGCTTAGTATAGTCTAGTACTTGACCAGTCCTTAGTAGTTCTGTCCTTTTCACAATGTATCCAGTAGAAAAGAACAGAACTATTATTAGACATGACAAAACAGTTTTAAATATTTATTTACAACATAATTGCCATTATTACATTTAGAAAAAAAACGTTTTTTTTTTTAATATTTCTTCAATCTAACACAAGTGGAATAGAGTGATAATAATAATTTATAGTCGTAATATGTGTTTTAACTTATATACAGCAGAGGTCGTCTAAATTAAAATTATGAAGTTAATTTTCTTGAAACGAAAATAATAATAATACTCAATGGGTAGCCCTACCGAACCGTAGCTTTTTACGCTTTCTTGTGTGAAACTTGCTCGCTCGTTACAATTTTTGTACATGCATACTTAAATAAATAAATATCGCATCGCCATCTATCGTATCTCATCTTTGAAATATTTGAACTCTAAAGTATTTCATCATTTTCTCTTATTTTTGAGTGTAATTGTTAAATAAAAATTTAATTTAATTTTTATATTTTATTTCAATATTCAAATTGAATGTTTGTTGAAAACAATAAATATGATTATTCGGCTATATAACATCAAGCTAAGACCACTAGGAGCATATCCCAAATGAAGAATGTTATATTACACGGACAAAGTCGTGAGGTAGTTTGATATATTCATCTGTATATTTGTTTGGTTACGAAACTTATAAACGGCTTTCAGGATGATTTAGATTTTTAATACAACCTGGTAGATGGCAATGCGATCGGATTCCAGTATTTTTGTTTTACTTTCAAGCAGCTAGTTTTCAATCAAATTTCATTGAAATCTCTTTGGTACTTTTTGAGATTAGTGGTTTAAAGTAAACAGAAGTTCGTTATCCTTGTCGAGTGCCATAAATTAAGACGACCTTTACTTTTTTACATTCGATGTAAACCAAATTTTCAGTGTGTATACTCGTTTTTCACTTTTTTTTAATTTGACCACCTTCGCAGTCGTTTTTCTTGTAAAATAAATATAATGCGATGATATTGTTGTGTGTTGTATTTTATTTAAACTAGTTCTTTTATTATTTATTTACCACAAAAAGATTAGAAATAGGTTAAATACTTTTTATCATCTATGTTCTATCACCTGCCGAGATTTTATTTTAGTTAACCCAAACCATTGCAATAAGCATACAACCCATTAATTGGTTAAATTCCGGCATTTGTAGCACAATTAAATCGCAATGAAACATAAACGTGGCTATTTTTAGGTTAACAAATATTGTTAATATATAAATAAATTAAGTTTTAGTGGTAAATTAACCAGTCAATGGGTTACTGCAATTTAATGATCATTCTATCAATTAATTAATGTATATAAAGTTTGGTATTCATCAGATCTTGTGGAGCACAAAGGTCCCATTTGTTTGGGAGTTATGTTAACCCTATTTATAGCATTGGGTGGTTGCTATACGTTTCTTTATCAAGGTTACTTGTGTTGACGTCACAGCCGCTGTCCTGTACCTGCAAATACATTTTTATTGTTAGCAAAGTAGTAGAAACATATTGGTAAACTGGAAGAGATCTCTTCGTAGCGGTAATGTCGACATATGACGCGCAGACTGTTGCGTTAGTATTTCAAAATATTCTGTAATTTTGCTTGGTATGCAATAATAGTGTATTCAAATATTATTGAATTAATTATTTAATAATACAAGTACATAGGTATAACTTGCAGTGAGGTACAATTAACTTAATCTGGACATCATAAATAAAGCACGTATTTTTACTACGGTAATTTTTTTATTCAGCTTTAGGGTATAATTAAACGTTTTTCTTTTTTAAATTTTAATATTTGTTTTCAATTTAATTTAATTATTTTTAACCGTACCAACCTCAATGACGTGTCTATCCTGTAATTGGTAACTGTACTTGGACAATAAACTATAATTTAAAATAAATAAAAAGTGTGTGCGTAGTAAAAACTTTTCCCAATTGATTATAATATTTGCCACTAGACGGCGTATAAGTCAAGAAGCGTGGAGTATATGACATATACTTACGACCAATCCAAATTATTATTTTTAAATAGCGGAAACTGCACAAACGTCTGTATAAGCGTTAACTGAGTTACTCCCTAGTCGCGCCTAAAGAAGCATTACTTCAAAAATAAAATATTAATAAAAACTCGCGTGTTTAACATCTTGGATTATGAGCCTTATGTAATAATAATAATAATAACAATCATTTATTCAGGCTAAAAATGATGGATACAATAATTACATGAATGCCCTAACCTCTGCGGAAGGAAAACCTGTGTTACAGAGGCTAGGTCCTTCCTGATGTTACAAAGGGTGCTTATTTATTTGAAACCTATGTTTTATAAAATATACATATTATAAAAATTTAAGAGCTAAAAATAAGAAAACAAAATAAAAATTAAACTATAACTAAAGAATAAATTTTGTAGGTCTGTGTGGGGTATTCTGGGTGTGTGTGTGTGTGACCGTATGTGCGTGAGTGCGTACATGAATGTGCAAGTGGATCCTTGTGTGCGTGCGTGAACAACATTTAAGACATTCAAAACAGTGCACTAACATGAAAGAATGTTGTACAAATGTGTGAAATGTAAATTGTGTTAATGTTTACATCATAATCTTAAGTATATCTTCAGTGTCGTTATAGCTAAGACCTGATAGCCAGCCTTTTACTGATATTGCAAGGTCATATTTACTGGCATTGATTAGGTTTTTGTTTACCTTTATAAATGTATATGACGGCGCCGGCAACATATACAACTTACATACATACCGGCATATACAATACATATACATATACAATACATTTATAAAGGTAAACAAAAACCTAATCAATGCCAGTAAATATGACCTTGCAAAATCAGTAAAAGGCTGGCTATCAGGTCTTGTATGTGGATGTATTAAGGTCCTAGTTGCGAGCGAGTGTGTGTTTAGAGTATAGTCGCGATGTCGGGAAGGTCGCAGGTTGGCGGCGCTCACCCACGGCGCTGTAGACGGGCGCGGGCAGGTCGTCTTTGCGGTCGGCGGGCAGCGGGCGGAAGCGGCGCGCGCGCGCGGCGTTGTGCGCGGCGGGCGCGGGCGGCGCGGCGGGCGCGCGCGGCGGCGACCCCGACGACGACGACGACGCGGGCGGCGACGCCACGCCCGCACTGCGGCAGCGGCTGGCGGCGCTGCGGCACACCACACTATGTACGGGGCTGGATACCAGTTGCGTGCACACAGTCATTAGGACCAGGCTAAGCATAAAGCATTAAACTGGCATAAAATGTCATAACCCTCCCCTGTTGCCAGTTATATGAAAATGTTACGGTAGGCAGTGCTTTTGTGCATGTATGAAGTCCACGCCACAGTATACATACTATATTCTTGCATGTTTGGAAATTCACGCACTCACACACACGCACAATACACACTTGCACAATTTATTCCGTATACTTTTTCCATGTAAATAATATACGACGACAATACACACATCGCCATTCGGCCCCAAAGTAAGCGTAGCTTGTGTAATGGGTACTAAGATGTCTGATGAATAATATACATAAATACTTAGAATATACATATAAACACCCAGACACTGAAAAACATTCATGCTCATCACACAAACATTTTCCAGTAGTGGGAATCGAACCCACGGTCTTCCACTTAGTAAGCAGGGTCGCTGCCCACTGCGCCAATCGCCAAACTAAACTGTAACTATTGATCTAAAGCGTTAAATAAAAAATACCAGAAAGCTCTCGGCCATAAAATATGTCCTTTTTACTAGGTGTATTTATTTCCTGAACCCAGAGGAGAACCGAGTTGGTCAGTGCCATCAAGCAGTGTAAGATCTCGTACCTAGACCATATATTGCGACGAGATAGTTACCGACTGCTACAACATATACATATAATGATGGGAAAGATTGCAAAAAAGAGGGTTGGAAGGCGACAGACGTCCTGGCTAGGAAATATAAGGGAGTAGACCGAAATTAAGACCGCCAGAAAACTATTCAGTTTAGTCATGGACATAGACAAAAAAAAAATGACTG
Organism: Pararge aegeria; assembly: GCF_905163445.1. NCBI lineage: Eukaryota > Metazoa > Arthropoda > Insecta > Lepidoptera > Nymphalidae > Pararge > Pararge aegeria. The sequence goes on from NC_053191.1 coordinate 18,312,235, forward strand.
CTGACCTCTAGTAGGGAGAGGCTTTTAAAGAAGAATTTATTTATTTCCGAACTAGTGTTTTTTTTGTTGAAAGAATTCTTGTTAATATCCATAGACAATAGTTTCCGGAGAGCCTAACTGCAAGAGTGGCGGTCTCACCTGGTGTGCGGCTGCGCGTGGCGGTGGCGCGGGCGTGCGAAGCGCAGGTTGAGTTCTCGCGCGGGGTCGGACGCGTACTTGTCGCCCGCGTTCTGCCGCCGCCTGCGCAGCGCTGGGGAGCGGCACAACACAGCTATTAGCTTTTTAAGTCTTAATTATTGACGTACAAAGCAGATGAAATAAGTGAAATAATTATAAGTTTAACTTTAATAGTAATTGAAGCTAATGGCAAATAGATGGGTATTACCTATGCCTAGTTATCATTATGAAGATTTGAAAACCTTTTTTTTTTGTATTTTTCGGTGTAGAATTCTGTTTAGGTTGTTCCGTTTTACGTACTATTTGTGAACTCGCTATTCTTACAAAATCTGTTTTGTTTCTAAGGACGGCGCATTGCAAGGTTATGCATTAAAAAAAATCTGAATTATAAAGGAAAACAATAAAGTTGGTGTGACGAAACACTGCATAACTATTATGACGTTATGCCAGATTTATGTAATGTGTCAAAGCTACCTTCTCATTCGTCTAGATCGAGACGTCAAGTCAGTCTGTTTTCAGTGACTCTAGATAGAATCTACCACCGGTTCTGAAGGTAGATTATTTTAAGAAATTTGTTTATCCGCCCCTTGAATAACCCTAGATTGTATTTTTGAGGAAAATGTCATGCTAGTTATAAAATCCCGGAGCGACGGCTGAACGTGCTCTCCGAGGCAAGGTGGCGCTGCGCAGGAGACGTACCGGGAGTGAGGTCGGCGGGGTCGTGGCTCAGCGGCCCGTCGCCGCTCCACGACGCGCACTTGGCGAGGCGGTGCTCGGGCGGCGGCGCGCCCGTGGCCACCGGGATGCGGGACCCGCTGCCGGACGAGCGCTGCCACCGACACACATTACTGACACATCCGATACAAGCCAGGCAGCCAGTGGCGTGCATAGAAGGTGTGCACAGGGTATGCAGATGGTATCAAATGAAGAAAATCTCCAGTACGAGTTATAAAAAACTTAAGGATAAACATTGTTAGAGTTATAGAAAGCGTACCCTTAAGTATTTATAACTCGTACTGGGGATTTTCTTCATTTTATATCGTCTGCATACCTTGTGCAGATCCTCTATGCACGCCACTGCAGGCAGGACGGCTCTAGCTTTAAACTCAACTTTCCCTGGTTAATCAACATTTCTTAACAGTAGTCAACAAGACGACACAAGAAATATCAACAAAGGGTGGTTGCAGAAATGTATGAAGCCTTGGCTAGGTATTTATACAGCTAATCAAAATGTTTGGGATCTTTTATTTATTTATTTTACACTTACTAGATAGAACTACATAATTTATGGACAACTATAAGACGAGTGAATGAAAGATGACATAAAACATTATATAAGACATGATATTAATATAGTGTACTATAGTGATACTCTGCGAATATTGGAATAAAGGTAATTTAATATTCTCAGAGTAGAGTCAACAATTCACGGAACAATGCTGTCCACCCCTCATGGAATAGATCCCATTGAGCAGTGCTGTATAAGAGCGCGTTGAATGACGACAATGAACGCGGTATAGGTGCCATGCTTCGTGCAACAGTGTTACAGGAAGTGAATAATTTGTTTTTTCGTGGACGAAGGTTATTGCCTTTTGGGGCACGTATAAAACACAGTCGGTTATGAAGATCTGGAGCATCGACGTCTCCTCGTAAGATTTGGCACATTATTTTTTTAATTGGTCGCAAGTCCGTCTGACCTCAAGGGGTTTGATCCCTAAGCAACCTAAAATAAGTTTGGTTGGGTATATAAAGGGGTAATACCCATAGCAGCGCTTGAACAAGTATCAGTATAAGTATAAGTAATAAATAAATAAAATAAGTAAAAATAAAAATCTCACGAAGGCCTTCTCCACTTTTTTTCTAAAAAGTTGTGAAAAAAAAAAAAGTGATCTTTCAATGTTCATTTCCGGAAACCGTTCAATGAAACGGTTAATAGTAATAGAAATAGTTCTATTTCTAATGTAGGAAATTGATTTCCGTTGCATAAAATACAACTGACGGCCATCTTTTTGACAATGACATTTGTGACACTACTAAGTGACATTGACAATTGGTAAGCGATAAGAATGACATTTCTATGCATTCGACACACAGAATTTTAGCAAATTAACTGAACTAACTAACGTTTGACATGACTGCCACAATGAATGAATAAAGTTGCAAAAACATTATTTTAATGTTTTAAACTGTAGTAGTATCGTTCCACAAAATAGTCAAACGTCCAATTGTTAAACCTGTAATTTAGTTTAGTTCAGAGATTGTGTTGTTCAAAATTTGCTTTATTTTTGCGGTGAAGCCTTGCCTTCATATTAACTATTCGTACTTACATCTCTTAAACTTTGTGAGCCGTCTCCGCTGCCAGCTTCCCGTCTTATTACTGAGGTACTTCTGGAAAAGATATTTTGAATTAGTATTCGTCATCGTCTCTACCAGTGGTCGGCCAATGCTGGGCCACACTAAAAGACTCGCTTGATGCCGGCTCCCCACCTCGGGACCGTCTCCCCACCTCGAGACCGTCTCCCCACCTCGTGACCGTCTCCCCACCTCGAGACCGTCTCCCCACCTCGTGACCGTCTCCCCACCTCGTGATCGTCTCCCCACCTCGTGACCGTCTCCTCCACTTTACCTGGCGCAGTGGCGAGCGCTGCGGTCTAATAGGCGCGAGTCCTAACAGGGGCACTAATGTACAGCCGGTTCACGTTAACGTTAACGACTGACAAAGCAATGCCTATGTAAGAAGAATTCCTATTAAGCTTTCTTTTATCTAATGAGGCATTTTTGGCGGAATCCACGCGCTTTACGGACACATATAGAATCCTCATCCGCCATTATTGTATGCAGTGGCATTGTGTCCAAAAACAGTGAAAACGCCCCGCGCACGTCTCACGTTACACCCGCGTAATGCTGCTAGCTCACAAATTTTTTTTCATTTTTCCATTTTATGGTAAACGTTTAGAACATCAGAGGCAAAATAATTACTCTGAAGTGCTAAATGGTATGAATAGAATAATAACCTTTTACTCGAGAAACAACTCTAGAGTAAAGTGGTTTTCGATGTTTTAATATTAGTCGTGTACACGGTTTCTATATGTTCTTAATTCGGTGTTCACGGACCACTTAATATACTCGTAGATGTTACCGCCTTACCTATCTTGTATAGCATCTAAGCGAGTTCGCTCTACGGCTGGACTTTGACTTTTCTCACCGCTCCGCGTGGAAGACCTGCAATACATATTTGTATACTAACATCATAAAGAACTGATATAAAGAGGTAAAGCGGTGGATCAGTGTATAGTGATAGTTGGAAATTACAAAATACTTGATATACGCAGATATTTTCGTCGTTCAAGCAGTACACAATTACGTTTATATAGACGTGGCGTCTTATTTATTGAAAATAAATACCAATCTCAATTCCAATATAAACCAAAATACGTTTTTCATAAAACAGCGATTCTTTGTTACTGTCATCATGCCTATTATGTCTATAATTTAAGGTCGACTCAAACGCGGACGAAGTCGCACGGGAACGCTAGTATATAATGTATAAATTCAGCCTACGTATGTAACTGTTCGCGTTAATCTCAGCATGCGCGAAAGTTTACATGACTATTAAATACTAAAAAAACTACATCTGTGCTGATACACGTGACTAACTTCAGTCCGTCCAGCTTTGTCACGGATTCCAAAGCGCGAAGAATTGAAGAAGTTTGCCAAAAGTTTAGTTACCGTTTGTCCCTTTGGTGTTCAGTGGCGTCATAGTAAACGGACGCCTCTTCGTGGTTGAGCCGCACCTCGCCCGCTCCCCCACCAGCAGCACCACCGCCACCCAAACCACCACCACCACCACCACCGCTACCACCGCCACCACCGCTGCCACCACCGCCGCTCACAACTGAGTGTATTTTCACTGCAACGAGAAGATAGAATAGAATGGAATTTCTCAAGAATTATAAATATCTCGTTCAACACTTTTTGAAGTTATACTTCTTTTGGCGCGTTAGGGAAAAATGGTGAGAGTAAAATTTTACGACGCGCGCGCACAGCGTCACAAAAAAGCGACACCATGAATTTAGCTGTAGTCAACATTTTAAATTTTCTAAAGAAGGTTTGTCAGTTGACTTTGAATAATTCAAACATTACCTTTTTTTCTATTGTTAGTGTAATTTTTACCGCAAACGAATACGAGAATACAAGAATAAGGCAAAACTTAAATTTTTTGCCAGACCTTTATCTTGTTACGCCAAATAAGTATAACTTCTAACGCGTGTACAAGAATGCACATACGTTTTTTCCCCCTTGTACATTCACTTGGCTGCAATCAGGCCTGAATGTGAATTTATTATATTTATTTTTCTTTGATTACGCAAAGTACTAAAATTAGAACTCTTCGAATCCTGAAACTCACTTGAGTTTGAGTATATGTTTCATGATATGAAGGTACGAGTGTTGTAGGTAGTGGGGAAAACAAAAGCTGGAAGGGCACTCCAGATCTTTGCGGTGCGAGTCAGAGACGAGAAAGCAAAGCACTTCGTACGCGTTCATAGTTTATCAACAACGCAGGAGTCTATATCCTTATGTATCAGTAATAGATTTAATTCGAATTGTATATAACACACAATAGTAGATAACAGGAGCGTGAAATTCCAGTACCGGTTCCATCATAGTCTTACGCTGGAAAATAATATAATCAATCTACTCAATATAGTCTAAATTCTAAAATAATATGTATAATTCAAAATCTCTAGAAGGCAGAGTAAATAAGTTCAATTGTTTTCTTTTATTTTGATTGTGTGTACCCGGATTAGGATTAGCCTAAAGTTTTCAACAGCGTAACGCGTGCTGGTTGGCGAGTTCCGGAATGAGATTCCCATTCTGCTAGCCCTTTGAGCCCTCGAATTCCCTTTCTTACTGTTCGCTGTAGATAAGGATTACTATAAATTACAAGCTGTCATTTGAACATTTTGGATTAGATTGTTTATTATTTGAATGTGATGTCTCCATTAGGTGAGATTACCGTATTTCAAAACAAGCTAATAAATAGACATTTCTTAATTTGACTAATGTAAGCATCCATTTTTGAAGAAGTTGATATTTAAAGTAAATTTTACGCGCTTTTTTGGGAAAACATATTTGGATCAATTATATTTGGTACCTATTTACCACTTATATGTGACCCATGTTTAATGCAAACAAATGAATTATTATTATTATAAGCTTACCCGAGTGCATAGGCGACGCGTTGTCCGGAGGCCGCACGCGGATCTCGAGGCGACTGGACACCGTGCTCTCGGGGGGAGGCTTCGGCGCGGGAGGGGGGGAGGCGCTGTTCGACGACCGCGATATACTCTGAACAAGCAAAACATTACACAATCAATGAACCCTCGAAGAAAACATCTTCCCTAGCACCCCTAAATCCCTGGTAGTCTTTTAATGTATAAAAGGAACTGCTTTAAATCATGAAAATGGCAATATAATAGTAGATTTAACATGTTATTGCCGACCCCTAAAACACAAGTACATCTTAGAAACTGCCCAGAAGTAGTTAAATAAATCAAATTGGTCGTTATATTTCAGTGCATAAATAATACAGGTAAATCGACAAAACGGTCAGACCTATTTTTGGGTCGGGCCTTAAACACAAATACAATGCAGTCACACTCATCAATACGACATCAGTTATACTCATCAATTTTTGTATCGTATTTTATGTGTTTATTTGTTTTAAAGGGAGCTTGCTGCCTGAATCAAATAAATAAATACTCACAGGAGCGCTATGCGCACGTTGTCTCTGCGGCGGGGGCGAAGGCCCATGTGCACGTGCGGCGACGCCACGCATGACGTCGAGGCGGTAGCGGAGCGCCCCGCCGGTGCCGTCATCGAACGATGCCTGTTGCAACAGCGGGGGGCGAAGCTCCCTGACTCTGCTGCCTGTAGGGAAATAAACTTATCCTAAATACCACGTGACCCATCATCATGTGGCGCGATCCGCTTTGCCAGATGCAATGTCATTGTGTACATGGTTTCATATATGTGCAATTTCTAAAAGAAACTAAACTTTTTTCTTTGTGTTGACTGTATATCAGAACCTTTAAGTCAAAGTCAAAAATATCTTTATCAAGTAGGTCCATAAGTGGCACTTTTGATGCATACATAAGAAGAAGCCCACAACAAACTTAGCCGGATGTTTTTTTTTGTTATCACCACCTCAACCTGGTGAGAGCAATAATTCACACCCAAGCTTTTTTATCGATTACGTAGTCCTTTATACTAAAATAGGGACTTTACTATAAGCTTACGTTCAATAAAAACTTTGAACTTTTTAAGAGACATCTCCAAGATGTCAATGGGTAGCAATTTCCTTTAAGCGAATTATGAATTTAATGTAACCTAGTAAATTGCACTGCAAGTTAATTCTTACTTCTTGTGTTTAAATTATATACTTAGGATTTTGTGTCTTTGCAACGGTCTTTAGACCTCCCTAAAAAGCTTTGTTACTCACTCGAGGAAATACAGGTGGTATTTGCACAAAACATAAAAAACCATATACTTTTTCGATGGCGTGATTTAAATATGCGCTTACGGTTATGTTGCGACCTTGCAGAGTGTGCGGTGTGTAGGGCAATCCAAGGGCGTTAGGGTCCCAAGGTGCTGATATGTTAACCACAGTAAACGCAGCGTTGGTCAGCTCCCAACGAGTTGGATAGACGACATAAACGAGTCGCTTGGTCGCGGGTTGGTCACAGGCGGCCCAGGACCGAAGAATTGGTTTCTGTACTAAATAATTATGTCCGGCAGTGGACGTCAATCTCTGAAGTTATGATGATGACGTTGAAGAGTTGAAAAGAGTACTGACAGTTAATAGGGAACCAATACTATTTTCTCCTACTACAAAGCTGCTGGGCAATCTCACCGATGGCGGGCAGCGTCCAGCTGCGGGGCAGCGCGGGTTGCAGGCGCGGGAAGGCGTCGATGCCCACATTGTGGAGGCAGCATTTTGTGCTTTTCGGCGGAGGCTTGTCCGCCGCTTCTGTCTTTTCAGTCTTCTCGGGTTTTTCCACCTGTTAGAACGTAGATGCAAAGGGTTTTATTATCAGCCTACATACGGGTTGAGTACACGATATTACATAATTCTACTAGCGTACCCAGCCCGCTTCGCCGGGCTTGATTTTGCTTTATTTTATTTAAACAATAAACTTACATCATTAAATATTTATTAAAAGCTGTATTTGACAGTTTGGCAGTTCAAAAATAGGAGTGCTCCAATCGTCAGCAAACTTTACAGGATTACTCGCCAGGTCAATCCGGAGATTCCCTGAAAGTTTCATTGAAATCGGTCCGGCCGTTACGGAGCCTATATGAAACATACCCACACACTTTCTCTTTTATATATATAGATAATTCTATGAATGCCAAAACATAAGTATTCAATTGGGGATGCTGAAAATATAAAATAACAATTTCAAAGATGCATATGGGGGAAGAGTTAGGTTGGGTTCCGAGTCCTGAGAGCTGCCACTGACCTGGGCGAGCGGCGCGGCGGGCGGCGCGGCGGGCGGCGCGCGCGGCGGCGACTGCTGCGTGGGCAGCGTGTGCTGCGTGTGCGTGAGCGGCAGCTGCGTGCGCGGCGCGTTGGAGCAGCTGGACAGCGCCGACGTGGCCGCCCGCGTGTTGCGGTGCTCCGGGGACTGCGGACAGACGCGCCACTTCACTCCCTCGCCCGCAGCGTAGCGATAACATTCAGCGAGTGTTTTAAGTTTCTCTAATGTTTCTAATTTTTTTTGTGTGTAATAAAACACTTTGATAATAATCTTATGATATTCATAATATCTGTGGAGGGGCTAAAATTCTTGACTGTTCAAACTGCCTCAGGGCTAACATTAGCCCTGGAGTTGAAACAGTCCCTGGTTTAGGAGTTGAAACAGTCCATGTAGACAGGGGGCAAAAATTATATCCTCTGACAAGAAACAAAATTAACTTGTCCACCAGCAGACAGGAGACAAAAATTATATCCCCCGACAAGGGATATAATTAACGTGTCGACTAGCTTAAGCACGGCATCACGGAATCGGAGAAGTTTACCCCCGTTAATTATTACACAGATATTATTTCCACTTGTGTTCCAGTGTTCGGAGAGTTGATAAAGCTGTGGGAGACGATTTTTTATCCTTTTCCCGGGGAAATAATGGTCTCTTTCCCATGCTAGCGGTGTCGCAGCACGGCAACAGGGAACAGGAGAAGTTTATCCCCGTTTATGGATTACACGTATATTATTTCCACCAGTCCGCCAATGCTCGCCTCCTGCCCATTTTACCCGTGCTGGTAAATGATGATGCAGTCTAAGATGTAACGGGTTAACTTGTTTTTGGTATGGCGCCAAAAACAGGTTAACGCGTTCTATTCTTTCTATGCGAAGCAAAATTGCGATACGCTGAAGGGTGGTAACTAGTCACAGCCGAAACTTTCACCGATCCCAGATCAGAGAAAATTAAAAAATTATAAATTCCCAAATTACACATGCTGGGAATCGGACCAGCCTCCCTCTTAAAATCACAGTGCTCACCGCTGCGCTAGGGAGGTCGTCAAAAAATATTTTCGCTATTAAGTCCCTATTGAACACCAGCGTTGCAAAATTCCTAAACAGGTACCTACTGCCATGGTACTGTAACACAGAGCCACACTAAATATATTAAAGCAGTGTGCAACCTACGACTAAATGAGCGAAACAGCACTCTAACACAGATGCACGAATTTACGGGGCCCTAAAGCTGTTATAGAAGTTTTTAGGTCGGGGTTACCGTGTCGAGGCGAGCGGTTATCGGATCTAGTTTCCATACTGCTTAAGCTTAGATAGGGGAGGCCTGCGTCTAGCAATGGGCTAATAACTATAGCCTAATAACTCGAGTTTGATACTTCTTGTTTTGACGATATACAGTTGAGACGAGTTGAGTTTATTTTTTCAAGGTCACGTTTCGTTACATGACATAGAAGAAATATATAAAGTCGATAAGAAAGAATCATACATCGTAAATAAAATCAAATCGCGTATAATAGCGGGTATCCGTAATTCAATCATAATATGACAGTAATTTTTCAGTAATTCATTGTCTATTTTACTTCTTACGTTTACGCTGCGGCCTCCTGTCATAGGATCGTTAAGGCTTAGAACTTCCCTAAATCATCGGTATCAGATTTACTATCTTTGAGCTGATACTGAGTTATTTTAACATAAAAAACCCGTCCTACTCTTTAACTATTTTAATTTTAATTTGACCAGAGAATCGGCCTAATACAAATTTGTTAAATGCATGCAAACGTTGGAGATGGCCAGATTGGCCTTGACCCTAGCTAATATCTATTTATTAATCGTTTACTAATCATGAACGCAGAAGGGTTTTTTGTTAAAATCAATCATACGTTAGTGCATATACTCTGCTCATAACAATAGCGCTTCATACATGCACAGAAGCACTGCCTACCCCAACATTTCTGTATCACTCGCATAAAAGCATTTTTCATTTTATGCTATCTTCTTGCTTTTTGCTTACCCTGTCAAAAAACCTCGTGCACGCAACTGGGTATAGTTTGTAGTACACCCAATAGCCACTATCTAGCTGATTTCGAACTGGCATGCTTCTGTTTGACTTGTATATATTTTTTATAGTCATCAGCTATTTAAAAAGTCACTGTTAAGTAGAGTTTTTCGAGAAAGCTTTATTGAGCACTGGTTCTTTTTTCATGACTTACTCACTTACGGGTTTTAAAATCCATCTCTTAAATATAACGTTCTACTCGTTATATTTAAGTTTAGTAGTAGGTACATTGTAAACCGCATCGTCCCTTTATTATATGTAGCTATATTTGCGAGATTAATGAATATTGTGATTTAAATGGGTTGAAATTATTATAAAACAAAGCTTTAAATTGAATACAATTTTACAAATATTATAAACAAAACAGTTAATTTAGTAATACAAAATGAAACACATCTCGCACTGTTAAGTAATTGCGTAGGATTTAGGGAATGGAATATAAATACTATGTTATAAATATTAAATAAATATTGGTAATGGAAGAAAGTAAAGAAAAATAAAATAGGAAAGGTAAAAAAACTTTATTGAAAAACATAATAAGCCACTCACATATTATTCGTTAGGTAGCCAAGAATAAAATAAAATAAAATATAAATTACAGGAATACTTAAAAATATAATATCACATTCTAATTAAAATATAGTAATTTATAGATATTTATTTATATATTTAACAACAATACATCATATAAACTCCATATAACAATATTATATCAAAATATTGTTTATTATATTAATATCAAAATCGTCCTAAGGCAGTGATAGCTAACTCTAGCTAAATCTAATAGGAAACATATTTTGAGCAAATGTTTTCAATATAATAATTAAACTTTATCCACACTCATATTATTAAAATCTGGTAATATATTCAAGACTTTTTGCCAATCTCTAATATAAAAAAAAATATAAAACATTACAAAAAAACGCTTTATTAATTAATAGTCGCTGGGTGCCGCCTGGGCAGATGTGAAATATCTAAAGTTGGTAAAATTTACAAACTGAAATTTTAACGTCTAACCTATCGATAGCATCAGTAATTTAATGGTTTTTTAACCGACTTCAAAGAGATGGAGGTTCTCAATTCGTTACCCAATTTCGAGTCATTGGGTAACAATTCGTATGTACGAGTATGTAATTGGGTAAATTACTCGAAAACGCCGGAACCGAATTAAAAATTGTTTTAAAGCGTATATTTTCCACGTGTTCCCATTTAAATTTAATCGAAACCGATGGAGCTGTTATTAAAAATTCAACAATAATACATTATTGTTGATTTTTAGATTTGTAGACCCAAAGGCAAATTTCTTAGTTCTTCGGTGTATGTTGAAGTTGGTTTTTTTTAATTTAAAAATAATTTATATCCATATTATTAAACTATTTAAAAAGTGTTTTATCGAAAAATTTGAAACGTAGCGGTTAGTATAAAATAATGTGATAGCGGTGAATGACATTCTGGCAGCAAAAATTCAAACGAAAAAAGCAAAAATAAAAGCTTGTTAAAAAATGTTACCATGATTGATTTTAAGATATGAGTTTAGATAAAGCGAGGTATTCAACTGCAAATAATTAGTTATGTACAATATAATGTGTTATTTATAATCTGATATCTGTTCGTAGCCTATAAAAAGAGCTCACTACAACCGTACTAATGGCAATCTTCTTACATCAAAATTAAAGGACCTGGCCTAATTGATCGATTACAGTCTTATGACCTTCTCACACAATATCAAATCAACTGTAGCCTTAATTTATGATTCATGTACGCTCCTAATCCAAGGTAAGTTTCGACTTTTGATGTTCTGTAACGCCAGAGTAAACTGCATTTTATGATTTTTATTTTAAAGCTTCCAAATTTTTTCTTAGCAATACAAAAAACTGGATTACAGAACTTGTGACTCTTAAAATGTGCAAGATTAGACCCATTTTACCATGACGTTACGATTTTCTAAAACAACTGCACGATTACGAGAGAACAAATTTTATACTATGTCATATGCCCATTTTCTAATGATACCTGTTACTGTAATTGATAGAAAATGGGCATTAGGTTATGTGACATAAAGCAACATTTTCGTGTTTCTATTGCATATACATATACATACATGTTACCCACTTTCTTCGTGAGAATCGTTTGTTTTCCTGAGATAAATAGTAGCCTATATTACTGTCCGTCTTTTCAACTACCTTTATGCCAAAAATCAAGTCGATTGGTTGCTTAATTAGGGCGTAAAGAAAGGACAAACCATCACACTTTCACATTAAACTATTTGTTTTGGATTAAGCTCACTTTTCAATGTTATCAACTGTGCACAGTCTTCGTTAAGTATATGGTGTGAAAGCCATAATGCGTTAATATTCGTAACGTATTGCTCAAAAGCATTAAGGCTTTTTCGAAAATCCAGCCTTATGGAATATATTTAGTAATATAAACACCTGTTTAAGACTTTTTGGAAACATAACCGTTTAAGGTTAAATATGGGTGTGACATTGGTGCAAATTGATGAGAAAGCTCGATCCCAGCCGTATTTTATGAATCTATTCTTTATAGGCATGGGTTATACAACAGAATTGGCACCACTTTCTATATCATTAGGTACGGAGCGGGCCGTGAATCAGAACAGCGGATCAGAATATTGTTGTAATAACCCCTCCCCTTCCCACATGCGTCATACGAGGCGACTAAGGGAATTAAACGGAGAACGGGCAGGCAGCGTCCTCTGTGCTACTACTCCCCGTACTAGATGGTCCATCCTGTTGCGAGAGGCCTTTATCCAAGAGAACTTTGAAAGGTATGGAGCAGCGCCACAACTTCCAGGGGGTCGGGGTGTGGCGGCGCCACTGTAGCGCTATATTCTAACAGTTTTACTGCATACAATATTTACCTGCAGCTGTTCCTGCTTCCACTCATTGTCGGTGGTCTCCTCAGAGTCGTCGAACTGCGACTTCCACAACGACACCAGGGTAAGGGCACCGCCTTTCGTTACCTGCAACGAAATATATAATAGAATACAGTATGTACGGTAGATATATCATCATCATCATCACTTCAACCAATTGACGTCCACTGCTGGACATAGGTCTTTTGTAGGGAGTTCCAAAAGCCACGGTCATTGGCTTGGGCCGGTTTAATATCGTCACCTCGTTGGAGGCCGACTAACGCTCCGTTTACCGATGCGGGGTTACCATTCCAGCACCTTGGGGCTCCAACGTCCATCGGTTCTCCGAGCTGTGTCATGCCCATTGCCACTCCAGCTTCGCAACTCGTTGAGCTATGCCGGTAACACTTGTTCTTCCACGGATCATAATATAAATAAATATAACATTATATTATTTACTAGTTACGAAGAAAATACATACTGAGACATACAGAACATATAAATAAACAAACTTTGCAATTGTGTGTATACGTAAAACACCAAGGCTTTGTTCTGAGCCAACTTGATCTCCTGGGAATCTCGATCGAAGCCAGTCGCAATGCAAACAAATACCACCCTTCAACAGCTGGAATACTTCTTATACCTGCATTACCAGATTTCTACCGCACACCGCACTAAGATTTAGGATTACTAAAAGGAAATAAATAAACTCCTGAAAACCGTCAACGATGTTTATGGGCAGCTGTGACCTCTTAAGAAAAGGTGACCTTGCCCGCTATACATTAAAAAAAAATGCTAAAATGGTCACTATACGAAGTAAAACTCGAACCTCAGTTAAATAAACAGAGTTTTTTATCTACTAAAGCAATATATTTTTTTTATTCTTATTAAAGTGCTTTTATTTTACAAAAATATGTCAGCCCTATCGTACCTTACTCTACAACTTATGAATAACTATTTCTACAAAGATCATATACCATTTTGGCTTCCCCAGAAGTTGGGGAAGACAAGGTGGTATAAAACACACCTACCTTCATTAATAATGTAATTCTACATTGATCATTACGGACACATTCGTTCAAGAAATAGTGTACATCTTTACTACCTCACATACCAACAATAATAAATAAAACGTATTATCAAAAACGTACAAAACATAACAAATCAAATCACTTTTTAGAGAGTAAGTTTAGAGTTTAACATAACACACGTCCCTTCGTTTGTTCGCACTATCCGTGTCACCGTGTGACGTCATTTACGAATGGCCTCCAACTTTATAACACACATACCTGTTGTAATGCGGATACGTTTTCGTCGTCCATGACCGCAAACTGCGTGTAACTCTGATCGGCACGAGCGCGCGTGCGTCGCGGACCTACGAATGTATTTTTGTTAATACTTTAGAACAAATATAAAACCGACTTCATTTTCATACAATCAATTCGTCTATAAGTACAAATAATAATAAATCATAACTTTTTTTAAAAGTTGTCAACATTTATTTATTTTTCTTAATATTTCAAACAAAGCATCAAAAATCAATTCATAATTGGTTCAGTAACTGCATTACATACATACATACATACAAAACATACAAATTTAGCGTGTATTAATATGTTACTGCTCCATCTGGTATGTTACTTTACAATGCATGTAAAAATTTTAAACCCGACAGGTTTTGTAACCGCTTCTCTCCGGACCTCAAAATTATTATACAAGCTGCTTACATAAAATTGTTTATCGCTAACCCCAATTTATCTCTTGGAACCTCAATGTATTTGCTATTCACCATTGCATCCACGCACAAGATATGCACAACTTTGGGTATCATACATCTAGATAATACACAAAGGGGTTGTTCCATCTCTACTGAAGCCAAAATAATCGTTACTGAAACCAAAACTGTATTTTTCTCACCTCTCTTGAAATGTGTGTCGGAGTGGACACTGTCCACGTCTGCCACTATGCGCGGACTGCTGGCTTCGCCTGCAAAAGAATAGACCGTTGTATTAAAACAATTGACGTTCTATATTGAGTTCCCATTTGAAGCGACACATGTGACATACGAGTGTCTTTGGAACTAATAATGTAATGGTTTTTAGAAATGCTTATTTTAGTTGTATGGAAACTCATGTAATTTGATGACGGACCATTTTGTATCTATCAGTTAGTATGTATGTAGTAGGGTCAGGGATACAGTTACACTATAGCTTTTGCCTGCGCTTGTTTCGTTCGTTCTGCGGGATTATTTTCCAAGCCTAAAAAATATTCTAAATCTGTCTTCCGGATACAAGCTACGTCTGTGCCAATCGTCTTTCGTAACTATTGGTGCAGTGATTAGCAGAGCATAGGTAACAAACAAACGGACAATTTTCGCATACATAATATAAGTATGAACTGCACTTATAAACCTGTTAAATTTGATACCATGTCCGATAGTCTCACCTGTGACGGACGGCGTGGCGGGCGCCAGCTCCTGAACGCAAGTAGGGGGCGCGGTGACGACCCGCAGCCTTAAAAGCGTGGGTCCTCCACCGGGCACGGGGGCCCGTGGCTTGCATGGGGGCACGCTTTGCCTCTCAGGGCGGTTTGCGGGGGTGCCGGTCATTGCAGAGTTCGATTGTTCCTGCAAGGAATGAATACACTTTAACACGTGACAATAATCAAACCTGAATTGGAGCAGCGTTGTGGGCCTACGCTCTACAAACCTCTCTCCTATAAGAGAGGAGTGCTGTGGCCAGCGTAAAAAAAATTAAAATTATGATGATGATACTTTTATTTTACACCATCACATAAAAAGGGTTATCGACTTCTGTACATATTGAGGAGGTATTTTCAAGGTCCAGAAACTTTGTTTTCGCAATACTATCTCTTACGGATCCTCCTCTTTTAATCGCGTAGAGATGCTCCGAGCATTATTCTCTGTCACCCGTTGAGTGACTCCGAGTCAGCATATCACATCAAGCCCACAGTTTGATATATAGTAAAGATAACAGATGAAGAAAGCACAACACAGTGTAAACAATTTGAAGCTCTCTAACAGGCACCAAGATTTGATAGGAATGGTGTCAGTTCTTTTGTTCAAAAATATCTAAACTAAATTGTGTTTAAATGGTGCTATCCTTTTCCACTAAGAACACAATAAAAGGCACTAATTAATATTTGCCAACTTAGTTTTGTTAAAAGATTTATGTACAACAGAATCAGTATACATATGCAAATGGCGCAGTCAGTTTTATGACATCGCAGCAAAGGATAGTTCCCAAAATGGTGCTGCCCAGCTTTACGCAAAAAGACCCACATCCAGGTGGGATGGGGGTTTCAAGGCAATGCCTGGGACTTCTTCGCAGAAGTACTGTTTTGGCAAAGTAAGCTTAGGCCTTCCACTTTACTCCCATGCAATGTTTTATTACCTTCGCATGTCTGTCGGGAGAGGGCGCGGGTGTCGTCCTGGCTTCCGCTTCCTTTTCTGGCGTAGGCTTGTCTGTAGTTGACTGCTGAAAACAAGACACGGTGTCAAACTATAGACTATATAGAAATAGTTATCCGTCCAGCGCGGCTTGACTAGTTCGTTAATGGTGTTAGCAGCGTGAAATCTATGCTAAGGTATGGCAACGAAACGTTAATAAATTTAAATGACGGAGGTCCTTTAAACTAACTTAACAGCAAAAATCAAGTAGATTGGTTGTTTATTTATGGCGTCAAGGAGGGAGGAACAAACAAACAAACACACTCGTATTTATGATATTAATAACAGATTGCCACTTAAATAAAAGCGCAGATGCAGTGTTCAGACCAGAATGACCGTTGACCTTTGTTAGGCTAGCGTATCATTTCTGAGTTTTGCCGGCTCTACTCGATGGAATCTGCCTTCAGAACCAGCGGTAGTCACTATAAACAGACCGACTGGACGTTTCAAAAGTGCTAAACTAGGTGCTTACCTACTGGAAATAAATGAATTTTGAATTTTGGTCTTACGTAAGATTTACATAAGTTAGATAAATTCTCTTTACACCTGAAAGCCACCTTCTGTAAGATAAACTTATGTTATTATACAGTCCGAGAGACGGAGAACTTATGTCTACCGTTATGCGCAGAAAGAAGCTTTATTTGGCCACCTACCTAAGAAGACCAGTTTTCCTTCGCAAGACTTGTACTATACGGTAAAATAGTTGGGAAGAGATCTCCAGGCCGTCAGAGACGCAAATGGTTGGACTATATAAGGGGGTGGACCGGACTTTGTTACCGAGATCTATAGAAAGCGGCACTTAGTAGGAGGCTTCCGGTTTGTTGACCGCCAATCTTCAATTTAAAGAGGATTTAATTGAGGGAGTTCGCCACTCACGTATCCGTTGAGGTGCACGGGCGCGGGCACGTGTCGCGGCGACGCGGGCGCGACGCGTTTGTCGTTCGCCAGTTTGTCGCGCGGCATGTTGCTCTGCGTGTCCGTGGCCACGGCGGTCGTCGCCTCCGTCTCCAGCCGCGCCCGACGCGCCTGCATCACACGGACATCCATTCAAGGTCTTGCAAACACACGTGGAATACCGTCGGTTTTTATAGTAAAAAGTGACGGTGCAATTATTATGGCCAACCATCACCCTTCTCAGGGCATGCAAGGAACACGTCCTGCAACTGTCATTGTACCGGCACCCACGATCAAAGCCAATTTTACGCGGACGAAATCGTGGAGAACCGTTGTTTTAATAATACATTAAGATCCTGAAAATACTTTTTGTGTTTGCTTGCGTCTTTGTTATACGAGTACGCGAAATAATTACAGACTAAGCTCTATAAAAGCTGAAATAATTTGGATATATTGAGATAACCTTATCAGTTACATAAGTTAACATTATTAGCAGTTCTAGATATCATTTATAAAACGTGTAACAGAATTACCAAATAATATTAAAGGATGCATAAGTATATTTCATAAGGAATAACCCTGTAAAAATATTGAATCAAAACAAGCATATTTATTTTTCCATACAAAGGATTTCAATAAATTCCAAGTGTTTACTTACGACAACCCTATTGTAGATAAAAGACCAACACGTGCATAGTACCTACGCTACGCGACGCGTACCTAATAAAGTGGCAGGAGTCACATGATTTTGATTTTGCATGTGATGTTAGTGCTGTATATGATTTCCTTCAGTAAAAAATATGGCCGGGGTTTACTCAAAAACTTTTAGGTTTTCGTTTCAATATCGATAGGTCTCAGAGACAGTACATCTAAGTCCTGATTCATTTACACGTTGTATATGCGCGTATGATATGGCGGGAAAAATAGTATCAAAATAGTATTTTTGAAGTACTATGCTATCTTGTAATGAGGCCCGCTTCAGCGGATGCACTTCGACCCTCGAGGATCTTTTGTGCTCAAGTACTATGCTAAGTAATATTAAATGAGAGAGAGAATTAGGAAAGAGGCAGAGATAACAAGTCCGAGAAGGAAAGTGAAACAGAGATTGTAGCGAGAGATAGACTAACCTTGTCTGGTTGATGGTCAGGTGAGGGCTGATGGTCTGCGCCGGCCGCCAGCGCCGCGCGGGCGCGCGTGGCAGGTGCCGACTGAAACAATGAGATTGTAGGTTGGGAGTGTACGGCGAGCGGAACACGAGTTGTCCATTATCGTCGACCATTTTTACAGCTTATGTAACTTACTCTTAACTAAAACTTAGTCTAACTTGAAAGGTCTGTACTGTTCTGAGTCGTTTATGCAAGTTTAGTACGTCTTGTAAACAGGAAGCAAGTGTCCTTTATGCAAGTTTAGTATGTATTGTATACAGGAAGAATGTGTCGTTTATGCAAGTTTAGTACGTCATGTATTAAGGCCTTACGTGTCGTTTATGCAAGTTTAGTACGTCTCGTATACTGAAAGCAAGTGTCCTTTATATAAGTTAAGTACGTCTCGTATGCAAGTCGTAAGTGTCGTTTATGCTAGTTTAGTATGCCTCGTCTACAGAAAGCAAGTGTCGTTTATGCAAGTTTAATACGTCATGTATTAAGGCCTTAAGTGTCGTTTATGCAAGTTTAGTACGTCTCGTAAACAGAAAGCAAGTGTCCTTTATATAAGTTTAGTACGTCATGTATAAAGGTCGTAAGTGTCGTTTATGCAAGTTTAGTACGTCTCGTAAACAGAAAGCAAGTGTCCTTTATATAAGTTTAGTACGTCATGTATAAAGGTCGTAAGTGTCGTTTATGCAAGTTTAGTACGCATCGTATAAAGCAAGAAAGTGTAGTTTTGTCAAGTTTAGTACGTCTCGTATGCAAGTCGTAAGTGTCGTTTATGCTAGTTTAGTATGCCTCGTCTACAGAAAGCAAGTGTCGTTTATGCAAGTTTAGTACGTCATGTATTAAGGCCTTAAGTGTCGTTTATGCAAGTTTAGTACGTCTCGTATACTTAAAGCAAGTGTCCTTTATATAAGTTTAGTACGTCATGTATAAAGGTCGTAAGTGTCGTTTATGCAAGTTTAGTACGCATCGTATACAGCAAGAAAGTGTAGTTTTGTCAAGTTTAGTACGTCTCGTATGCAAGTCGTAAGTGTCGTTTATGCTAGTTTAGTATGCCTCGTCTACAGAAAGCAAGTATCGTTTATGCAAATTTAGTACGTCATGTATTAAGGCCTTAAGTGTCGTTTATGCAAGTTTAGTACGTCTCGTATACTTAAAGCAAGTGTCCCTTATATAAGTTTAGTACGTCATGTATAAAGGTCGTAAGTGTCGTTTATGCAAGTTTAGTACGCATCGTATACAGCAAGAAAGTGTAGTTTTGTCAAGTTTAGTACGTCTCGTATGCAAGTCGTAAGTGTCGTTTATGCTAGTTTAGTATGCCTCGTCTACAGAAAGCAAGTGTCGTTTATGCAAGTTTAGTACGTCATGTATTAAGGCCTTAAGTATCGTTTATGCAAGTTTAGTACGTCTCGTATACTTAAAGCAAGTGTCCTTTATATAAGTTTAGTACGTCATGTATAAAGGTCGTAAGTGTCGTTTATGCAAGTTTAGTACGCATCGTATACAGCAAGAAAGTGTAGTTTTGTCAAGTTTAGTACGTCTCGTATGCAAGTCGTAAGTGTCGTTTATGCTAGTTTAGTATGCCTCGTCTACAGAAAGCAAGTGTCGTTTATGCAAGTTTAGTACGTCATGTATTAAGGTCCTAAGTGTCGTTTATGCAAGTTTAGTACGAAGTTTAGTACGTCTCGTAGGCATGTCGCAAGTGTAGTTTATGCAAGTAGTATGTAACGTGTAGGGTAGGCAGTGTGTCCCGCCGGGCACTCACGTCCTTCTCCCAGTCGTAGGGGTCGGTATCGCGGATGCCGCGGCGCTTGCAGCAGCGCTCGAGCAGCGAGCCCAGCATGGCGTAGTCGGGCGTGTCGGCGTACTCCAGCTGCTGCACGTGCTCCAGGAACTGGCGCAGCTCCGACGGCAGGTGCTTCAGCAGCAGCCGGTGGTCGTACTTCTCCTTCATCAGCCCCACCTGCGGCACGCGCGCCTTGTGACCACTGACAGGCACTTGGGGACCGTTCATATATATCCCTACTAGTATTATAAATGTCAATGTAACTTCGTTTGTTACGCTTTCACGCGAAAACAACTTAACCGATCCTCGTGAAACTTTGTACACATATTCTTGGAAGTGTTAGAAGTAATATAGGATACTTTTTATCCCGAAATTAAGCTCAGTTCCTTTGGGAGAGGGGATGAGTGTTTGACGAGTTTACAACATAACTCCGACAAATTATAACCGATTAAAATAATTATTTTTGTACCAT
The DNA here is from genome assembly GCF_905163445.1 of Pararge aegeria. NCBI lineage: Eukaryota > Metazoa > Arthropoda > Insecta > Lepidoptera > Nymphalidae > Pararge > Pararge aegeria. Next base: position 18,332,652 of record NC_053191.1, read on the forward strand.
AGAGGTGTGAAGCCAAAACTGTGGTTGGAGCTACAAATAAATTTAATGCCACATCAAAACACAAAATCAAACGCAGATGAAGTCGCGGGCAACATCTAGTGTTTACATAAATGTGAGGGGATGGTGATAACTTCGTTCGCCAACTTAAACCTACAGTTACGAGGGATCCGAAAGCGCCCTCCCTGGCCTACCACATACTTAGCCGGGTAATTTTTTTTTTGTTATCACCATCTCACAGTTAATTGATATTAAGCTTTGAAGTTGGAGCAATTCACACCCAAGCTTTTTTATTGCTTAAGTAATCCTTAACATTAAAATGGGATTTTTCTGTTTACGTTTCATATAAACTTTTAACTTATTGAGAGTAAAATACTAGTAAAGTTATAACTAGTATTTTACATCACTGATATTCCACTGTCTTGGTAGCCATACCCCGTAAGCAAACACCGCACGCTTTTTTCCCTAACTTTGGCCCCCAGTTGACAGCTGACAGTTGACAACTGGCATTCGACTCTCCTCTAACACAACCTGTCTCCTACACCTATATACCTAACCTATACACTACAAGTCCTACGAATCACTTGGCGGCTTCTTCTCAGTAGAATCTGCGAATCGGTGGTAGAGTCACTACAAACAGACTGACTTGACGTTTCAAAAGTGATTATATTAGGCCTAGGTTTGAAGCAAATGAATTTAGAATTTTGTTAATTGAAAATTGAAGCAGTGATAGGTGATAGCCCAGTGGGAAGGACTACGACTTCACTATCGGAGGGCCGAGTTCGAATTCCACGCATCTCTAACTTTTCTAAGATATGTGCGTTTTTCCAGCAATTGAAATATCACTTGGCTTCACAGCAGCAGACTTGCGCCTTTATCATAACACGAATGCCACGAATTATTATAGCGCACACACTTGTGAATTGTGCGCTATAATAAAATGCGATTTTTATAAAATCCAAAAACACTAAAAATAAATTAAATCTTAAAAGGGCCCAATACAGTCCGACTCGCGCTTGGCTGGTTTTATTATTTTTTACCACTCTCTCGGCAATGCCTTTTTACCTTTAAGCCTATTTTTAAAGGTAAAGAACGTCAATACATCCTTAAGTCATAGTTGTACTGTAGCCCCTACGTGCTTTTATGATTTGAATAATTTGCACTAACGTATGATGGCGTCCCTGTAACTCACGAGAGCCTGTAAAACGCGAACCATAGAGTATGGATTCTAAGAAAAACCCTCAAAAACTTTTGAATGCCTCGCGAGGTGTGAAAAGTATAGTATTTAACTCAGGGTTAAGGCTGCCTTCATTGTGTGCCTAAATCCATCGTTTGCTTGGGAGTAAACCCGGCGCCCGTAACGTAAGACATTGCTTTACCCCCTCATTGATCAATCGTCTATTAGTATACAGAGCGGTCTTACTTGCTCCTTATCCTTGATTTTCCTCCACGGCAGCTGCCCGTTCACGAACTCCACGAGCATGTAGAACAGCGACCACAGGTCGTCGTGCCGACCCATCTCCTTGTTCTTGTGGGCGTTGATCGACGCGTACCGAACTGTGCCTGGAAACAAACGGAATTACATATTACTTTTGGTGTTTAAAAGCATAATTTCGCAGAGTGTGGTCAAGAAAGAGATGTGAACGGCTACATTTTTTGCCGAGTAACCGAGTACCGAGTTTTACTCGGGTTTATTGATGCCAAACCGGTAATCGGCCCAGTTACTCGATTAAGGTTTTATCATCTTACAGAAGCGAAAACATAACCCATACAGGCACGGAAACCCAGGTTGCGAACCTGGCTGCAGTCACTGTGTACTCACACAGCCGTCTCGTATACAGGAAGAAAATGTCGTTTATGGAAGTTTAGTACGTCTCGTATACACGAACAAAGTCTCTTTTATGCAAGTTTAGTACGTCTCGTACACAGGAAGAGAGTGTCGTTTATGCAAGTTTAGTACGTCTCGTATACAGAAAGAAAGTGTCGTTTATGCAAGTTTAGTACGTCTCGTATACACGAACAGTCTCTTTTATGCAAGTTTAGTACGTCTCGTATACAGAAAGAAAGTGTCGTTTATGCAAGTTTAGTACGTCTCGTATACAGAAAGTGTCGTTTATGCAAGTTTAGTACGTCTCGTACACAGGAAGAGAGTGTCGTTTATGCAAGTTTAGTACGTCTCGTATACAGAAAGAAAGTGTCGTTTATGCAAGTTTAGTACGTCTCGTACACAGGAAGAGAGTGTCGTTTATGCAAGTTTAGTACGTCTCGTATACAGAAAGAAAGTGTCGTTTATTTAAGTTTAGTACGTCTCGTATACACGAACAGTCTTTTTTATGCAAGTTTAGTACGTCTCGTATACAGAAAGAAAGTGTCGTTTATGCAAGTTTAGTACGTCTCGTATACAGAAAGTGTCGTTTATGCAAGTTTAGTACGTCTCGTACACAGGAAGAGAGTGTCGTTTATGCAAGTTTAGTACGTTTCGTATACAGAAAGAAAGTGTCGTTTATGCAAGTTTAGTACGTCTCTTACACAGGAAGAGAGTGTCGTTTATGCAAGTTTAGTACGTCTCGTATACAGAAAGAAAGTGTCGTTTATGCAAGTTTAGTACGTCTCGTATACACGAACAGTCTCTTTTATGCAAGTTTAGTACGTCTCGTATACAGAAAGAAAGTGTCGTTTATGCAAGTTTAGTACGTCTCGTATACAGAAAGTGTCGTTTATGCAAGTTTAGTACGTCTCGTACACAGGAAGAGAGTGTCGTTTATGCAAGTTTAGTACGTCTCGTATACAGAAAGAAAGTGTCGTTTATGCAAGTTTAGTACGTCTCTTACACAGGAAGAGAGTGTCGTTTATGCAAGTTTAGTACGTCTCGTATACAGAAAGAAAGTGTCGTTTATGCAAGTTTAGTACGTCTCGTATACAGAAAGAAAGTGTCGTTTATGCAAGTTTAGTACGTCTCTTACACAGGAAGAGAGTGTCGTTTATGCAAGTTCAGTAGGTCTCGTATACAGAAAGAAAGTGTCGTTTATGCAAGTTTAGTACGTCTCGTATACGGGAAAAAAAATATGTCGTTTATGCAAGTTTAGTCTCGTATGCAGGTCCTAAGTGTCTTTTATATGTGTCAGGAAATATTTGAAAATAAGTATAATTTGCAATTTATTTTAACAAAACGTATTTTGTGCATCAATAAGTTTATTTTTATTTTTATTCCGCTACAAGTTAGCCCATCAATGCAATATCACTACAGGTAAGTGATGATGCAGTCTAAGATGATGGTAACGGCCGAACCTTTTAGGGGCATGGCAGTTACACTTGGCCCATACTTCTGATCGTAAAGTTTCTGAGAGGATGGCTGATGATATAATAAAATGTTTGTAAAACAAATCATTTGAACAATAAAAAAAATCTACACGACATCGTACAAGAAAGCTAAACCACTCAACGGTGCGTCTTTGTCGGTAGGGTGGTTACTAGCCACGGCCGAAGCCCTCCACCAGACCAAAAACATTTTGTGGATATAGTAGATACTTCCAAAGATCATACAGCAGTTTTTCAAAATTACTCATCATGTTTATTGGTAACGCAAGAAGTTCGAGAAGTCATACAGTTTGATTCGGACTATTCCCTACAACGGGAGCTAAGGACCCACCCCTGAAGCCGGCGGCGGCCCGCGGCGGGCGCACCTGGCCGTTGCTGGTGGTGTACTGGCGCGCCAAGCCGAAGTCCAGCATGTACACGCGCCGGCAGTTGGCGGGGTGCCGGCCGATGCTGAAGTTGCTCTGAAACATTGCGCGCCTCGTAAGCGGCCTGTGAGAGTTGCGCCTTGCTGTATCCGTCACTGCATCCGTGATCAGTGCAGTGCACTTCATACATGCACAAAAGCACTGCATACCCTACAATTTTTGTATTAATCTTGTCATCTTCTTGCTTTATGCCACGGGGTAAGGACAAAGTGTTTTTCTTCTTGTGACAGTTTCATCCATACCTGCGTACAGTGGCGTTCCTAGGGTTTTGAATTTGAGCAAGCCCAGTTACCTATAGGACAAATTTAACTCGTCATGATCTCTAAGTCACCATTTTTGTTCTGCTAATTGACAAACAATATCAACAAATCTTTGAAAAACACTACGATTAATGTCAGCACGCGAATTATGATTGGAAATTTCGATTGATAATTGGTTGGTTAAAGAAGTTTGAATGCACTGTTTGCCAAAATTAAAAAAGTAATTAGAGAACTCCAAGTGTTTCTGTGAGTTCTGCTCTCTTGAATTTTTATGATGCCTGGTAATTTATGTCATAACCAGCCGCGTTACAACCATTCTTTTGATTAGAAAAAAATACCACAAATACCACAATAATACAAAACCAACAAACAATTTATTAGAATGGGAACATCAAACAGAGTTCTACAGATCCATTAGGATGTCTTTTATGGGCTTAGTATGAGAAATACACAAGTCTGGCGTAGGTTTCGGTGAAGTAAAGAGCTGTATTTTTTTTTAAGAAATTAAAAAAATTTACCTGTTGATCGCGAATTATTTTTAAATTTCGCCACAGAAACAATTTGCACACAATTTGAGCTCATATTTAACAATATTTACTTTAATTTATAAGAAAACAAACCAGTAAAATGCACTATTCAACTCAAAAAAACAATAATAAACTCCTAACTACTAATCAATAATCATGAATCTGTCAAGTGTCAACTAGTTGTAACACAAATAATAACACGCGTGAAGTTGTTTCAATTCACTCGCTGGTCATCTTCACTAACTTCAACTAGCAATCTGGCATTTGATCTCCATACTAAATTATTAAATAATCTAGATTGTCTCTGCTAAATACATTGAAATTTCTATGAGAGAGAGCAGTAAAATAAAAGCCCCATATAAGCAAATGAGTGTGAGCGAGACAAAGCGGGGCCTCCGATCGCGTACGAAGACACGCGAAGAGCGCGATAGTGATAGTTCGGCGCGGCTGGTTGCTACCACAGAGTCTACCTGCCAGAGTAACGTAGTGCTTTTTTTTTAATTTATTTTACGGCCATGGATTCAAACGTAGTGCTTGCAGTAACGGAGACAAAGAGTATATACATTATTAAGCAAAAGTTAAAACATTGTAATTATATCCTCAGTTTTAAATATTTAGTTATTTTCATTTCGGAATAGTCGAGAAAAATTTAGGAGCAGGAGATATTTTTTGTAACGCAAGTCCGGCTTTTCGGCTTGTATGGTAGTACCGCCACTGCCTGCGTAATATCTTCAAATCACAAGATCTAGGTTCGATTTCAAGTGAGGGTTCATTTCGAATCAAATGTAAGATAATTGCTTTTCTTATCAATAATTCTAGGTAAGAATTAAGTAATACAAATTGAGCTATAAGAAAAAGGTAATTTTTATACTCACAGGTTTAATATCTCTGTGTAGAAATCCGACTGAGTGTATAGAATCTATCGCTTTCAATATTTGAAGACCCAACCTGCAAGGAATAAAATACAAGCTTTATTACTCAATCAAACCATAATAGTTATTTATGCAACTGTTGTACAATAAGAGTATTAAAACTAAAATTTTGCTGGTTGTTTTTTTATTTTTTTATTTCGCGCTAACCTGTTACGGAGTATGGTAATCATCTAATCCCTAATCGGTTTTACGCAACATCGCGCCAGAACACTAAATTGCTTAGCGGCACGTCTTTTATGGTAGGGTGGTAACTAGCCACGGCCAAAACCTCCCACCAGGCAAAAAAATCCAAGCATGTTTAAGAAAAACTTATTATTCCTCTTCATTATTATTGTGATATCTGAAATAAATGTGTGAATTATTTCAGTTCCATGTAAGTTTTAATGTCTATGTTTAATTATAGATATCTTTGTATACAATCGTTTATCAAAATAAATATCTCCCTATAAAAAAAAATCGATTGTCTGTAAATTCGGTTTACTGACGATAGTTAAACGTGACAACGTCATAAGAGAATACTGATGGAATAGTTGCATTTTTCAAAAGAAAATTTAAATTTTATTTGTTTGATAGATATTTTGTATGGATATAGAAAGTAGATAGATTGAAATCACAATTAATATAATAATAAATATAATAATAATATTTATTTCCAAAAATCTTAAGTCTAAACAATATAGTAAAAACATTTCTTATTTTATAGGATGGGGCATCCATGAAATCTTAAAAATTATATTACTACAAGCTTCTGAAGCTAAACTAAGAAACCTTGTATTTCAGCTTCAGTGCCTTCACCCCCTAGGGTTTTTGATTATTTTTAGCTCAAATATTAAACATGCAGTTATAATTACTTAATAATAATAGGACTACGCTAACTACTACGGGCTAATTTATTTATATTTTTTGTAAAAGGTTGATTATTAATATGTTATATACTACTTGTTCCTCTCTATAAAAAAATAATAAATATAAAGGTGTATGCCTGTGTGTGTGTGTGTTGTGTAGTGAAGAGAGGGTGTGTATTGTTGTATTCATTGATGAGAATGAATGTGTGTAAAGGGTACTTTGTAAATAAAGTTGTTAGTAAATAAATTAAATTTTAACAGAAAATGGGTTCCCTTTTTATTTTAAAATAGTAAGTAGGTTTTCAGTATCGTCATATGATAAACTCTTTAAATATGCAGTTATGGCTTTTTTACAATTTATTTTGTTGAGAGGGTAGATGTTCGTTGACTCATTTATTTTGTTATACAAATGAGGTCCCAGGAAAGAAAAGAATTTTTTAATAAATGATGTGTTTGATAATTGTGATGTTTTTACTACGGTATGTTTTCGGCGTTTATTAAGATGGGCAGTATCATACGTAAGTTCAGCATGTTGCTTTAATAAGACACTTAATATAAACAATTTCCTTACTGAGAGAACTTCACAGCTTTGATAAAGCAAAGATGTCGAAAACAAATAAGGGCGAAAAGTAGCAACCTTTAATAAAGCACGTTGTGCGATTTCAACTTTCTTTATAAAAGTTTTTGAGGCTCCACCCCACGAAGATATGCAATATGTAATTAGAGATTGACACAAAGCAAGGTAGATGCGTTTCATGATTGCAGCAGTTACGGCATGCCTGAGATTTTTAAAAATGTAAATCATTTTGTTTAATCTAGAACTCAATAACTCGATATGTTTCTTAAAATTTAAATTGCAGTCTAGAGTAACGCCTAAATATTTTATAGACTCAACTCGTTCCAAACTTCGGCCGGAGCAAGAGGAATTATTATAATCATTAGCACAAGAGTGATATATCAGGCACAGATCATTCGGCAAGTTTGAAGTTTGCCGCAGAGAGAATGTGATGTATTTAGTCTTTTCTACGTTAAGTGAGAGTATGTTATTATATAACCATTTAGTAACAGCATTAAAGCCAGTTTGTGCCGCTTCATAAACTTCTGTCCAGGTATCTGCTGTAAAAACTAGGGCAGTATCGTCCGCATATGAATATATTTGACCTTTGTGCAGTTGGATACGTGTGAGCAAATCAATATAAACAAGGAAAAGTGTTGGTCCCAGAATACTGCCTTGTGGCACACCGTGGGTAACCAGTTGTTCACTACTGCAGTAGGAATCAACTCTAACACACTGGTATCGATCCGTTAGGTAATCCTTGAAAAGTTGTAGCTGGAGCCCTCTGATACCTATTTTTTCTAGCTTCTTTAGTAATAAAGGTATGGAAACGGTATCAAAGGCCTTAGCTAAATCCAAAAAAATGCATATACTTTTTTTCCCCTGATCGAGACTGGTAGCAATGTAATTGGTTAAATAATGTACTGCATCATCAGTGGATTTGCCGTGTCGAAAGCCAAATTGATTGCGTGATAGGAATTTATTCTTTTCTAAATATTGCACCAATCTCCTATTTATAATTTTTTCTAAAATTTTAGACATTGATGACAAGATAGAAATAGGTCTATAATTGTTCAGGTTATTTTTATCACCATTCTTAAAAATTGGACGAACTTCTGATTTTTTAAGTGCTTTTGGAAAAATACCTTTTCGAAGACAACAATTAAAAATATACGTTAAAGGTGTTATTAAATATTTTATACATTTTTTAAGCAGTTTATTTGTAATTCCATCCCATCCTACAGTGCATTCACTTTTTAAGTTGATTATGAGATTGTGTACTTCTTCCTCATCCGTATCCAACAACACAAAAGATTTTATATGATTTTGTGAGTCCCGCCACAAATCAGGTGCAATGTCAACTTCATTGCTAAAACCTTCAGCCAAATTTTTACCAATATTTATGAAAAAGCTATTGACCATGTCAACCGACAATTGTGGCGAGTCTAACAAATTTAATAACTCTTTGTTATACCCTGTTTGTTTTTTGGAATTCATAAGATTTTTAAGTACATTCCATAATTTTTTGTTATCATTTTTTGCCATATTCACCTGTTCTTGGTCGTAATTTCTTTTAAGTTTCTTTAATAATGTATTACAATAATTTCTGTAACGTTTGTAAATTAAACATAGTGTAACATTTTCTGGAGAACATCTGGCCCTTTTATGTAATTTATCTCTGTGACGGATGCATCTAAGAAGGCCAGGTGTAATCCATGGCTTGATAATTTTCTTTCGTCTAGACAATGTGATTATTTGTGTATTATTATTGATAGCTTTTCTTAGTTTATCAATTAAGTAATTTAAAGCGGTATTTGGGTCCGGACAATTTAAAATTGGAGCAAAATCAATATTTGATATATTTGAGTATAGCATTTTTGTGTCGATTTTTTTGATGTTAACCATAGCATAATGAGTATAACTTTGTTTTAATTTTATATTAAATATTACAGGCTTATGATCGGTTAATAATGTTTGTGGTACTAATGTTGTTGAGGGACTTAATGTTTTTAATAAAATATGATCAATGCACGAGCCACTAGCATCTCGCGTCACAAATTTGTGCGCCGGTAATAAACCATGAAATGCAGTTAAATTTAAATACTTCTCTGAGTTAGCGTCCATTCTGTCCGTAATAAGGTCTATATTTGTATCTCCAATAATTACAATGTTCCTACACTTAGAATAGCTCTGAAGTACGTTATTTAAGGATATCAGGAAATTATCAATTTTTTTAAACGACGGTGATCGATAAATTGCAATCACGGTCATTTTTTGTGATATCAAAACAAGACAATTTCCGTCTTGGAATGATGGTTCTTCAAATATAAAACTGTGCTGTTCCTTGTAGTACACTACTATTCCATCATTTTGATTTTTATTATTTTTTGTAGCTAAAGAATTGTAACCGCTAATTACAGGCAAGTGTTGTGTGTTTGATACCCAGCACTCTGTTAAAACTATTAGATCCAGATCTAATCTAAGTCTAGTCATTAACACCTCAAAACCATTCATATTACAATTAATACTGCGAATATTTTGTGTAATCATTGTAAAACTGTCATTTAATCTTGAGTTAATATGCTCGAAGCAATCCTCAAGCTCACATGTTAAACTCTTTGAAATAGACACACTGTCCAGGTCATTTGATATTTCATTTAAATTATTGAATTTTATAGTTATTTATAATATTTTTCGGTAGATTGTATCGTCTTTTGACTATGTAAAAAATATGTATATATTTCCTTGAAGGTGAATAGGTATAATTGTTGTTTATAAATACTAGTGTTCGGTGTAAAAAATTGTAGTTTGTATTTTTATGCATAGTTTTGTGTAAAATTTTTGTAAAGGTGTGTTGTAAGAAGTGTAAAAAATATAAGTGTATAAAATATAACAGAGACAAATTGTAATAAATTCTCAAAGCTAGTCATTGTGTCTTTCTTAATTTCTCGATATCCGATTCCATGCAAATTTTGATCTGTGGAGATTTTTCGTTTTTACGTAGATATACTACTCCTCTAGATGTCCAACAAAAACTGTAGTTATAATTCTTTTGGAAACTTCTCGCCAAAAAATAGAGCTTCTGTGTATTTTGTGTCAAAGTTTCTGAAATGAAGATTGGTTTAATAGGCTCAGCAAATTTAAGATGTGATGTATTTAATTTTTCATTCTTTGGTTTTAATTTATTAAATTGTTTTACTTTGGATAGGATTTTTTCTTTAATTAGGACACTAGATAGTTCCGCGATAATAGGGTTTGATCCATCTTTTGTATTAATTCTGTACACATCACGTATATCCGAGCCAATCAGATCAATTTTAAGGGCTTTCCCTAGGCTCTTAACCGTGTCAGTCATATTATCTTTAGTTTCTCCACTACTTTTTGGAATGTTTCTAATTTCAATTCCCGTACATCGTGTTTTACGTTCCAGGTTTTCAATTTTTTCCTCAAGTTGGTGAATAGTAAGTTTATCATTTTTTCTCTCCGATTCAAGAATGGAGATCCTGGATATAAACTCGTCGTGTTTGCTCGACATTGTGTCGACACTTTTTTTTAGGTCTTCATTTTGCTCCATTAAGTTATTAATTGTCCCCTTTAACTCTTGAAAAAGCCTGTCTTGTTTTTTTGAAAAAGAGTTGAACATCTCACTAATGTATGTCGCAGTATCGGGACTAAGTCCGTCATGTTTCCTTTTTTTGCGCTCGGTAATGCTTAGTCCAAGCGTAGGTAGATCAGGCGCTGAGTCGCCGTGTTGCATCTTTATGCCTTCCATGCCTAATATTATTTCCGGCTGCGCGGGAGTTGAAACGTAAGGCGCCTGCGGCAGCACGTATAGCAAGGGATGGAAAAGCAATTAATTAAATTTGTCTCGCCGCACGGGCCGTACCGACAATCAAGTCAAGCCAATCTACTAGGAGCGCATACCTTGCAAAGAGTTAATAACTCAAAGAGGTCTCATTAAAATGGTGGTTATCGACGATTACATATACATTTATCGTCCGTCCAGATTTCGTTGACCTATGTAAGATTATTAAGCGGTCTTAGATAATCATGTCATCTCTTTTGTTTTTGTATTTCGCCTCATATAATGATTGTTTGTTTCATGAGCAATAGAATAGTATGAATGAATCGTAACTCACTAATTATTGACCGAGGAAGATACTGTATTCACTTTATGCACTCCTATTATTCTGCACACCAATATTTAAGTAATTTTATTGTTTAATTTAATTGAATTGATCAAGTTACATTTATTTGTACGCATGAATACAATTATGTCAATTTTTTTTACAATGTACATAGTTTCTATCATCACCGTTGCTATAAACAATTGACACCACATTCACTTTTCACTGCACTTCATACTTGACGAAAACATGTAAATGTATGATTGTATAGCAGCTGTCCACGCGGACGCCTCGCTCACTCAAGTAAGAGAGAGACAGATGTCGAACGCTGCCGAGTGCGGAGGCCGATTGTGCCTTTTTGTCGCTCGTTCCGCGCTCTCGCTTGCACTTCAAGTCTTAAATGGAACGCCTCAGAGCGAGGTAACGCCGCATGTTTCCATGTTTTTTCGTGCGTGCAGCCGGCGCCATCGAATTATAAGACGTTGTCACGTCAAAACCATTAAGCATTACTCACCGCAGCGTGGTGGACAGCGAGAAGGCGCCGCGCGGCTGCGCGCGCCGCAACTCGGCCAGGTTGCGGCCCTGCAGCTGCATCACCACGTAGTTGAAGCGCGCGTTGCGGCCGCAGCCGATAAAGCGGCACACGTGCTCCTTGCCTGCAACCCGCGCACTACACTCGGGGACAGTTGCGTGCACTTCGCACATGCACAAAAGCACTGCATACCCTCAAATATTTACTAAGGCCGTATAGAAAGAGATTTTACTCATTTGATGCCATGTTCGTGCTTTGTGCCTACCCCTGATAAAAACCTTGTGCACGCCACTGCTTGGGAACCGCCTTCATTTTATGCCTTATGGACTAGTCGATGTCTTAAGAAAATACCTACTGGTAAACAGTTCATGTATGCCTAGGAATCTCCTTAGATTATTTATTTATTTATTTATTTATACTCTTTATTTGCACACAAATAAAAATACAAAAAAAAGAATAAAAGAAAACACAGACAGAAGAAGTATACAAAAGGCGGCCTTATCGCTTCGTAGCGATCTCTTCCAGGCAACCTTAGGATAAGGAAAACAAAAGGATAACATACTGCAGGTTGTGCATATTAAAAAAAAATTCATACTAATAACTACATACTAATACTTAAACTAGATTACACATATAAAATAATACATAATAAATTAAATAATAAAAAATAATAATAAACTAATATATACTATAACATATCATAAATACATTAACAACAGTAAATACTATTACAAGTCGTCTTCAATTCAAACTATAGTGGTTTTTGACAGCTTTCTTAAAAATACAAAGTGTCTTAAGACTGCCTTATGTCTATTGGGAGCGCATTCCATAGCGCTATGGCTTGCACTGTAAACGAGTGCTCATAGAACTTAGTTCTATGAAAAGGCGTACTCAGAGTCAGCGCGCGACACGATCTTAAATCAGATTGCACTCCCAGAAAAGTAAACTTCTCCTTAAGATAAGAAGGAGTTTTTAAATGAAATAAAACACAGTACAGAAGCGAAAGTACATGCAAATCCCGGCGACGGCGAATAGGGAGCCACTTGAGTTTTTGTCGAAATTCGGAAACGTGGTCATATTTGCGTAGGCCAAATATGAACCGAATAGCAAGATTTTGGAGACGCTCAAGTTTGTTAATCTGGTCTTCAGTCAAATTAAGAAAGCATGCATCCGCATAATCGAGAATTGAGAGAAGGAGAGAATGGGCTATCATAACTTTGGTTGGGATTGGCAGAACAGCACGTAGGCGTCGCAATGAATGCATTGTCGCAAAAGTTTTCTTACTCAGCTCCTTAATATGCGTTGACCATGATAAATCCTGATCTATTTGAATGCCAAGATCTTTAACGGTGGCACTAAAAGGAATAGCGACACCATTATAAACAATAGAAGGGATGTTCTGCCAATCAACTTTTGAAATCATTCCCGGACTGCCAATAATTATTGATTGTGATTTTGCGGGGTTCACCTTCAGCCCATACTGCTTGCTCCATTCACAGATCAGTGAAAGGTCAACATTAACAGCAGTAATAGCAGAGCCAAGATTTTCAAAAGTTGAGTGGCGATAAATCTGGACATCATCTGCATACATGTGATAGAGAGAAGCTATTTTTTGAGTGATAGAATTAATGAATATGGCAAATAGTAAAGGAGATAACACGCCACCCTGAGGTACCCCGGCCGTAACATCACACCAAGATGAAACGGACTCATCAGTCCGAATGCGTTGTCGACGACCAATGAGGTAACTCCGAAACCAGTCTATCGCCGATGGAGATATGTTAATAGAGCGCAGAAGACTAAGCAAGATATCATAGTCAACGGTATTGAAAGCGTTACTAAAATCAAGCAGAGTCAGAACAGTAAGCTGCTTATTATCCATCGCCCACCGAATGTCATCGGTGACTTTGACCAATGCTGTAACCGTACTATGACCAGGACGAAATCCCGATTGCAAGGGACTAAGAAGATTATTTTTATTAAGAAATAGGCTTAACTGCTTGTAAACTAATTTTTCAAGGACTTTTGACAAGAAAGGTAAAATCGAAATGGGACGGAAATCTGAAAGAGAAACAGGTCTAGCCTTTTTAAGGAGAGGAATAATCTGAGCATTTTTCCACGCATCGGGAAATTTGCTACAACAGATTGAAAAATTCAGAATATGAGTTAAAATGGGAGAAATAACATCAAGAATAGGAATGATCATATTACGGCTAATGCAATCAGTACCGACAGCATTCGAGGCGATGGACATTATACTCTTCTTAACATCACATTCAGAGAAAGACTCGAAGTTAAAAGAGAGAAAGTTTGGAGTTGAGGGAGAAGAAAGAGTTCTAAGTGTATTTTCTTTATCGACACCATCTATTGTATCGGAGGTAGATAAATGTTTGTTCAGGAGTTCAATATCAATGTTAAAAGAAGTCTTATTAGATGATTTACCAACTCCAAGTGACTCGAGAAACTTCCATGTTTTAGCAGTGCTACCACTTTCGACTGACTTATGTATGTGGCGTCGTTGGGCATCTCTACACAATGTATTACAGCGATTCCGTAATTTATGGTACTTTAAACGGTTATCAACCGAGTTATTAACTTTGTATTTGTATTTTGCGGAGTTCTTTTTATTCATTGAGACTTTGATTTCATCCGACAACCACGGTGCTGGCAAGTGCTTCATCTTAATAGATCTTATCGGAGCATGCGTATCATAAAGCTGCGTTACAAGAGTATTAAATATCTCAACCTTCTGATCAATTAAGTCAACAGCTGTGATAGCATTCCAATCCAAGAGGCTGGCATCATTACAAAGGCGACTCTTGTCAATCCCTCCAAAGTTACGCTGCAGAAGTATTCTCGATTTTGCTTTATGAGGACGTATTTTGTAGGAAAGATATATCAATTCATGATAGGAAAATGCATCAGCAGGACACTGGCCGTGCTTAAAGACAAAGTCCGGAGAAGAAACCATTATAAGGTCAAGAAGAGAGGGAGTACAGCCAGGCGAGTAATGTGTTGCAGTAAGAGGCAGAACAGATAAATTACAGGATTCCGCAACTGACATTAATTTCTTGCTACGAAAATCATCTTTAAGTAAACACGTGTTAAAATCACCCATAATAATAGTGTGGCTGTACAAGGGGACAAATTTTTCAAACATTGATTCTAATGAGCAAAAGTAATTAGAAACAGAGGGCGGGCAGTAAAAAACACCGAGAAGAATTTTGGTATGCGATAGGAGAACTTCCACCATTAAGTGCTCAGCCGCATCAGGTTGCGGGGGTTGTGAAGACAAGCTAACTATAGAGAAAGGAATATGAGAACGCAAGTAGATCGCTACTCCACCACCTCCTTTACCAACCCGGTCATTGCGGATGAGCCGAAAACCTGGCAGTGAGTATGATGTTGAAGGTAAACACGTTTTTAGCCAGGACTCAGACACAAGAATGGCGTGTAAATTACGGGAATCAAAAGATGCAAGCATATCAGGATAGTGAGCCGGAATGCTTTGAGCATTAATATGAATGACATTAAAGGTTTTCAGGCAATCTGAGAAACAAGAATCAATGGTTACATCAAGCGGAAGGAAAGATGTACTGTGAAAACTATCATCACTAGAAGACAAAGACTGAAAACAATCACTATCTACACCGTTTGACGACATATAATAAATAATAAATAATAATAATAATAAAAGTATATAATATACTATTTAATAATTACAATCTAATTATAGGTACCGAAGAAAAAGATTAAAAAAAATTAGGTATCTCAAATATTTTCCTAATCCGCCAGCTGCTAACAAAAACACTATAAAAATAACAGAGAAACACACACAATATTACACAGTAAGTAACAAAATATCGAAAATAATTGACAACAAAAAAAACATCTAAAAATAAAAATAAAAAAAAATAAAATTAAGTATAAGTGTGCTGCAAGCCTTATATTGAATAAATATGAAAAATTTCTAAACGAGATGTCGAATGTCAAAAGTGATACCTCGGTTGTCAGTATCAATTGTCAATGTCAACAAACCTAAGATGTCAAACGAAAAATTGTAAACACAACAAGATTAGGATTGAACGTTCTTTGATCAAAGATAACAAGTAGAACTGAACTACAAGATTGGCAGTAATAAAATACTTTTATAGCAATAAAATACTTACAGCACACTGAAAAGAAAGTTACAAACGGAAACCAACTGCAATTATTTCTTGATAACTCGCTTAGCTCTCGGGTTGACCGATCTGGATTCCTTAGGAGCAGCAGGAGCAGCAGGAGCAGCAGCAGCTACAATGGAAGGCTGAACATGTTGTATTGTGCTGGTGATGGCGTTCAACTCTGACATAGTCGTGATGTGATGCCGCTTACCATCCGAGTCAAGCACCACAATTCTGCCATCCCTGGTCCAACACTTTGCCAGCCCAAACCGCTGTCGTGCTGCAAGAAAGGTCTTATGCCGACTTTTGATCAGAAATTCCGATAAAGTCACGCCAGTACCCTTCAACTTCGTTTTCGCAGACCAAACAGAGTCTCGAAGTGACCAATCTCTAAACTTAATAAGTAAAGCACGGGGCTTGTCACCCCCAGCCACTCCCAAGCGATGACAGCGACTGACAGATCCAGGAGACAACTGTGGCAATTTAAGATGTTGTGAAAGTATGTTGCAAACTGAAACGTTTGAATCCTCTTTATCATTCTCTGCAACACCGTGAACAAGAAGAATTTTCCTCCTGGACCGCATCTCTATCTCATCCTGTTGTCTCGCCAGAAGCTCTACCTGCAGCTGGAGATTTTCCAAAGCAGTCAAAACAAAAGATCGAAAAGCTGCGAACTGGGAGTTAATGTTTGATGACGGACTTGTGGCTGGAATGGCTCCTTTTAACTCCTTCTGGAATTCCGCCATCCTGGCATTGAAGTGGTCATTGATATCACATAAGCTTCTTTTAATTGACTCCATTATAGTGTAGTTTCAAAAAGTGAATGTGACAGTGAGAACTTTAGGTTATATGAGCACACTGTCAAAACTGGGGATTTACTGTGCAAATAATTCTGTGCAAATAATTGATGAGAAAGCTGGCAGGATTAGGGTATTTAAAGGTACATTATTTGTAATTAATAATCACTTAATGTAATTTTAGTGAAAATTAAAATCAGAGCAATAAAAGTTACAACTTGTTTGTTTTATGCCTACCCACAGAAAAAAAAAAGAAAGATTAAATCAAAAAATCAAAATTTTTTGAAGATGAAGCTTTCATTTCATACATATTCGTTTACATAATTGTAAGGCGATGGTGATAACTTCGTTCGCCAACTTGAACCTAAAGCTACGAGGGTTCCAAACGCGCCCTGGTCTAAGAAGAGCCCACAACAAACTTAGCCGGATAATTTTTTTTTTTTTTTATCACCGTCTTCCAGTAAATTGATATGAAGCTAGAGCAATTCACACCCGAGCTTTTTTATCGTTTAAATAATCCTTAATATTATAATAGGATTTTTCTGTAAGCTTACGTTTTATATAAACTTTGAACTTTTTGAGAGACATCTCAAAGATTTCATTTGGTAATTTGTAATAAAATAATATACAATTGCCCTTGAATGAATTTGCAATTTTGTGTATAATAATTTTAATTACCGAATAATTCACGTTACCGAATGTTAAACAAGTAAAAACCATTGTACAACTTAATAATGAGGAGTTGGATTTGGTGGATACGACAATCTTTTTAGGAATAACGTTAGATGCTAAGCTACATAGGCGGTAAAAAAGATTCGTCATAGGACAAATATAGAAACTGCTAGGCTTGTGTATTTTAGTTATTTTCACAGCATTATTTATGTCCTATGGCATTTTATTATGGGGTAATGCTGCTGCCATAGATTCTAAAAGGGCCGTTCGTGCGAAATATAAAATGGAGAGTCATTAAGGGATAAATTTAAAGAAGTTAAAATAATGACTGTGCATAGTCAGTACATATTGGAAAATTTAATTTATGTCCATAAAAATACAACAAAATTTAAAAAGAAAATGGATTTTAACAATATTAATATTAGAAGCAAAAAATAATTGTGCAGTTTACTAGGCTACATAAAATTGCTAATTCATTCAAGGGCAATTGAATATTATTTTATAACAAATTATTGAATGAAACCTTTGAGATGTCTCTCAATAAGTTCAAAGTTAAGCTTACAGATCCTATTATAATGTTAAGGATTACTTAAACGATAAAAAAGCTTGGGTGTGAATTGCTCTAGCTTCAAAGCTTAATATAAATTTACTGTAGGATGGTGATAACAAAAAAAAAATACCCGGCTAAGTTTTTTGGCTTACACCAGGGCGCGTTTAGCTCCCTCGTAGCTTTAGGTTTAAGTTGGCTATCGAAGTTATCACAATACCCTTACAATTATGTAAACATATATGTATGAACGCTTCATAAGTGCTTTTGATAGGCCTGCATTAATAAATATTTACACTGCTTCAAATTCATTGAATTTGAATTTGAAGCAGTGTAAATATTTTACTAAAAGAAAGATATGTTTGAAAACATCACAGAATAGATATCTTATCCAGTGCGTCCCATTTTCACTTGACTGTGTACACACACTGGACGTACTCTTGTAATAAGTTTGAAAACAAGATTTCACGATTACTGTTCCACTATCACCTTCGCCACACCTTGCCCTCCGGAAGCAGAAGAAAGAAGGTTGTACCTTGCAACTTTTTGAGAACTGCTACCTCCATCTTGAGCACCTGTTTGGGCTGGCGCGCCGACTCCACCTTCAGGGCGACCTGTTCCTGCGTAACCAGGTCCAAACCCTCGTAGATCTCGCCGAATCCGCCGCCGCCTATTTTTTTCACCACCTGAGCAAAACATTTTTCGCTATGGTTATATAGAATGAAAGCAGTTCTATTAACTATATCCCACTAGCTTGCCTGCTTTATTAGTCTGGTTGACAAGTTGAAAATTATATGCGAGAAAATTTTGTTGGTTAACAATTGTTTAACTTATTTAAAAATTAACCTTAAGTAAAATTTCCAACGGGAATAAATCATTTATAGTGTTCGAAACACACCATAATTTTTCAAATAAAATATATTCAATAATTTAAATAAATTAATTATTGTGCCCTACACGCTTTCGACGCCGCGCGCGCAAACCAAAAATGTCGCCGATGATTATATTAAATATATCAACAAACCATAGTTTGTATACTCATTGATATTGTATTGAAAATCGAATAATGGCCTTTAGTAGACTATCAAAGAAAAGGATATCTATGGCGGGTGACGCGACTTTGATAAGCTAGATTGGCGGGAAAGAAAAGTTAGCACGGATTTAAATAAATTAATTGAGAAAAGTAGATTAAGTAACGTATTGTGGATAGAACGTTACAAATTGGGAATAGATGATTTATAATGGAAACGATATACTTAACGAAATATTGTTGTGGCGAAACAAGAGTCGTATGTACTGGTGATGGAGTTGTTACAATTTTGGTACTATGGTTGTACCTGATGTTGCATCACATAAGCAATATCTCTCTCCTTTGGGTTATTTAGGTTTCATATATGGAGCCCTAGCATTATTTTATACAAATAGCTTATATAGCAGAGTTTGCTCTATACAAACAACTTGTTCCAAAAGTCCTGATGTTATAAGTGATAATAGTAGTTATGTTCGACCTGTCTTATATGTCTTGAATCAAAGGGCCTAGCGTTATTACATATGACAATGTTGTAATTGTGTTTATAAGTTGTTTTAATTGATTGAATAAAAGAGCAACGGTAGAGTTTCTTGCCAGTGGTCTTCTCTGCCGAAGTCAGCATTCTGAACTGGTAGTAGAGTCACTTAAAGGTAACAAGTAAAATGAATTATAGAGAAGCTTAATATACAGTATTAGAGTCGGTCCAATTGTTATATTTCACTCCTTGGGGAGTCAGGGTTATAGAGTACAGACCCACAATACTGCTCTGATGCAGGTTGGTGGGCTTTAATGATATCTTGTATAAAATTAATACTTTAATAGTAAGAAAGAAGAATAGTTATGAGAATAAATAATTACTGCTAAAAAACTAGGTATTTAGCTTCAATAATACTGTTAATTAATGAAAGATCCAAGTGCCATCCTGAATATTGTTAGTATTGAAGTTAATATCTGGTACCCGATTACCGTCTATCCTATATTTTTTTGGCACGCGCAGACCTATTTTAAGCGTTAAATTAAAATTATAAATAATGGAGAAAGAGTTCCGGGAGTTGGGAGTTTGAAATTTCCTCCTCTTTCAGAGTCTTTTTTGAAATTCTTAAATGTTAGTAATAGTTTATGAACTATAGGCCAAAAACTAAATGCCATTTTTTAAATTGGGCCAGAACCCTCCAAACCGTTAACCTCTGCGACAAAATTCTTAATATCTCACCTTCCATCGCTCCTTGACGACGTGTCCGGGCTGCAGTAGATCCTCGGTCGCCATGGTGATGGGCTGCGCGCGCCGGGACGTGTCACAACGGGACGCCTCACGGGACCGGTTTCCCCCAAAGTTCGGGAGAGTGCGGGACCTACAACAAGGGTCGGTGATCGCGTATGTAGTAGTAGCACTTAAGAAGCTGCTTCCCGTTCTCTCTTACATCTCTTAAGGCGCCTCGACACCCGTGGGAACAGGGATGGCGACAACTGCATTCTGATCTACCACACGGGGTCATGTGAAAATGTCACCTGATAAATATTACTCAGTGTATTGAAGATTTATTCAAATGCACCTAGATAAAACAATGATAAATTTGTCTTATTGATACCATACACTTATGTTATGAAAATTAAGCTTAATTTGCTATACTCCGCGAAAAGCAGGAGAATCTGTATGGTGTTATTTATAATTTCTTCAATCCTTATACTCCACACCAAACAGATCTTCGGCCATGTACCCACCCTCTACGCACGTTTCGCCGAGACGTTGACTTTACAATGAATAATTGTTAAGTTTACGTCCTATCGTAATACTAAACAATTATTCACTGTAAAGTCAGCATCTCCTGAGGATGCTCCGGTTTCGGAGCGAAACGTGCGTAGAGGGTGGGTACATTGCCGAGGATCTGTTTGGTGTGGAGTATAAGGATTGAAGAAATTATAAATTAAACCATACAGATATTCCTGCTTTGCGCGGACTAAAGCAAATTAAACTTAATTTTAATAATATATCATGGATTTCCGCAAAGGTGGGCGTTAATTGTTGCGCCACAGTGTATACTTCTGCAACAGTTATCGCGGCCCCATGTTTATTGTGTCAATTCTTTATCCTTATAATATTCTAAATAAATATTAATAATAATAGTTTTCAATATGTGGCTTACGCAAAACATTATTTATTGTGCTCACCTTAATAGAGGATTTGGCTGCACTCTTCGGGCACTGGCGGCTTCGGCCTGCCGCACTTCCCTCTGAAAATTAAAGTAAACGATTATTAAAAGAAACCTAAACCGATTACTATTTTAGTCCGAGAAAACGAGCTCAGAATGGTTCAATCTATTGTTTTCTTTTCGTATTTCTTTTGTTTACTTTCGTATTTTTTGTGTACACCCTACTGCTGACAATGCTCCGGATCAGAAAACACAATCAACCTCTGCACAGCGTCTTGGCCGGCGAAGACGAGGTCCCCGACTTCTAACGTCAACCGGACGTGGGCTCGCACCACGTTCTCGAAAGCGTGCGGACTAATTACCGTCCGTAACCCTTTCACTCCAAACGTCGCCTGAGCCGAGGTTCGGCCTCACATGAGGCGCCCTCAGGCCGACGATCCCTTCGCTTCTTCGAGCCCTAGGGTTCAAACTCTTCCTGGCAGAGCCCCATTCCGGGGCCAACAAGCCCGCGTTACGCTGTTAAAATCATTAGGGTTAATCAGCTACACACAATCCGAAAAAAAAAAGAAAAAAAACCTTATACTGTAACGTTTCTCTTGTTTTGTGATAGGTGGCCTGGTAGGGATCTCTTGTTAGCGATTAGGCCGCCTATTGTACCTGCCTTATATTTGTAATTTTATTCCAGTTCAACTTTTCATTATATTTTGGTGTACAATAATGTTTATAAAAAAAACTGTTTCTCAAGTATAATAGAATAATGAATTTAAACTGTGAATTGTATACGTTACAGAAGACTAATAGCGGAGTTTCCTGCGGAGTCACTTTAAATTCTAAATTCAAAATTCATTTACTCGTATTTCAAGTAGGCCTAATTAATAAGCACTTTTGAAACGTCAAGTATGTCTGTTTGTATTGACTCTACCACCAAATAAACAGACAGACTTGACGTTGTAAAGTACTTATGTGATTTTTTTTTTAACTGAACGCAGATAGTAAAAAGATCCTTTCTTCTTTACTTACTCTACTAGATAGTTGAATAATTTGAAGAACGGATTGCTCCATCGACTTCATTTGGCAGTAAGCACTAAATTTATTGGTTAACAATTAAAAATAAACTGTCAAGATTTCAACTCGCCGTGCACGAATACGACTGGTCCAAATCGTATAGCTTCCTAATAAGGAAGGCGATAAATAGTTAGATAATAAATACAGACTACTACAATTTTAGTGGAACTAGCCGAACTGTGCGATGGTGTGTCAACAACATCATTATGTATATAGTAGTCCTATCTTCAGCAGTGGGATATCAAAAGAATACCCTTTTGATATCCCACTGTTGAAGATAGGACTACTTTTTCGTAAGAGAGGATTAAGGTATTTGACACACCGAGACACGCGGGCATTCTAACCGGATATTTCATTTAAATCTATTTAAAAACGTCAAGTCTGTCTGTTTGTAGCGACTGTTTGGACGGCAGTTTCTATCAAGACGAAGTCAACAAGAAACTCAGCAATTGCACTTTCCAACATCGACATTTTTTTTTTTTTCATATTAAACCTAAACTTATAAGGCCTTACTAACGAACGTGTTGTATCACACTTAAACTGAGTACATTTTAAATGACAGAGCGTGACAAAAGACGTAATAACAAATAGTGTCCCGGTGTAATGTCACGTAGAAACCGATTAGGGGTTTAACTACCATACTCCCTACTACTACTTGTAGTGGAACAAAAAAAAAAGAAAAGCGGAATAGGTACTATAGTGAAGTTAGCTTCGCTCAGTCGATGTAGTTACCTGGGGTTCATTTCTCGGGCGGGGCGCTGGCGCCGAGCAGGAACCCTGGGAGGCTGTGTCCGCGGAGGACGACGATGAATCTGCAACACACGTGTGCATCTTACACATACTTGCACGTTATATCATTGGAACTGTATTGCGATCGTCATAATCATTATCATTATAAGCCTGGGGCTGGCATGTCCTCGAGGATAAAAGCCTACAAAAATAAAAATAAACGTATGTAAACTTGTGTACACAAATTTTTGGCGTTACAAGTTAAAAACCTTTTATTTTTTTATCTCACGTCTTATTCTACGTTTAGGTAGGTAGGTATTTAATACAAAGAAAGTCATAACGCATTATCTAGTTATCTCATTATCGGACCACCAAGTTTCACAAAACATTTAAAAGTGTAACCATGTGCGCGCACATTGCGTTACATCGTATAATTTCATTCCCATGATGTTCTCCTAACGCCGCTAAACTTAAAAAAACATTATCAGCCAATTTATCACCACTGGACACAAGCCTCTTCTCTAGAAGAGAGGAATTCAGAGCATAGGCGCTGCTCCAAAGTTGCCGGGCTTTAAAGATAATTATCATAGTGAAAAATAATAAATAATTAGTATTGTGGCGTTGAAGACCAATTCAGTTGACCAACGTACCCGATTGGTTGGAAGGCTGCTGTGCTGGACGCTTGAACGACGGCTCCCTCTCGCAACCGGGCTCCTGCTCCCTGAAACAAACAAGTTCATCCTATAAATAACTATTAGTGTAGTTTATGGGGAAGACAAAGAAGTAGAGGAAGGCCAAAGAAGAGATACGATGGATTTCATACAGAAAGAGGACTTTTGTTTAAATATGTATGGATAGCGAGTTTTTTTTAATCTAATAGTAATGACGTTCAGTCTAAGATGGTAACAGGGCTAACCTGTTAGGGATTAAGCTAGTTAATTAAGCCCATAAGCCTAGTCGGTTTCGACGCGGCATCCAACGCTTAATCGCTTAGCGGAACTTCTTTGTGGGTAGGATGGTATTCGCAATAAGCCCCGGCCAAAGCCTCCCACCAGATAGTACGAGAGAAAATTAAAAAATATATAAATTACTAATCAAACCAGAGAACTCCCACTTATTAGACACACACAGCGGTCACCACTACGCCTAAAAGGTCGCTATAAATAACGTGAATGAGATGACGGCTAATATAAGTAAGTGTAAGAAGCCGTTTTGTACCGACCACACTTAGAGTGGGATAAGAGCAAGAAGAAGAAGAGAAAGTGTAATTTCAGTGCTTGCATTCACTTCGAAATAATTGCGAAGAACTAATAAGTATTAGTAAGCGGTGATAGCGTAGTGGTTAAAGCTTCGGCTTCCTTTTCGGGGTAACCGAGTTCGGTCCCCGGCAGGCACCTCTTTTTGAAGTAAGTGCGTTTTTAATTAAAGAAATTTGAAACATCGCTTTAACGGTTAAGGATAGTTATGAAAATTAAGCTTAGTTGGCTATACTCCGCGAACAGCAGGAGAATCTGTATGGTGTAATTTACAATTTCTTCAATCCTTATACTCCAAACCAAACAGATCTTCGGCAATGTACCTTCTACGCACATTTCGCTCCGAAACCGGAGCCTAAAGCCTATGAAGTATAATTTCGGTTTTTATTTACACGTTGTCGACTACATAGCAATATTTGATTAGTTTATTTAAAGATTAACATTAATTAATTATTATTTTGCTGACTTTAAGTTTTATTTACCACAAAAGTACTATTTTTCTACAAAAAAAAAAGACTAGTACATATCTCTGATTTTTCTCAATAAGAGAGATATCTTACGCATAGCTAATCAAGCTGTTTATACATTACACTTAAAATAACTCATAAGTGAAAACGGATAAAAAACCCCCACCCAAGGCCTTTATAGAACTAAGTATGGATAACCTTTCAGTTGAGAGCAAAAATGCTTCTAAAAGTTTTAAAAATCTTGGCGATACAGTGACAATCGCAATGTTCGACAAGTATTTTGTCAATACTCTGAACTGACACAGTTTAGCCTAATCAAGTGTATCGAAAACGCGCTTTTTGTTAGGTTCAATAATCAGGTTTCAGGAAACGCTGGTCTATTTATGTATAAAAGGAAATGCGTCCTACAAATAAGGTCGAAGGAAGTGCTGCCGAGTGGCGGTAGGTATTCCTTAGTCAACTTAGCTACAATTTAATTTCCATATCCGATGGAAACTATCGTATATTTGAACCCCTGGTAAAAAAGAGATATATACTTGCAGTTTCTGCATCCATGATAATCTTTATACTAGTCACTTTGCGTATTCTTTTAGTAAATCTTACTTTTCACTGACTAATATAATAATTTCTAAATAGTGATGTTCGTTCGTTTGTTGATTTATTTATCTGTAACCTATGCTCAGTTTCAAACACTGCACTGATCTTAATAACATTACTCATTAGGTACATATATAGCTAGCATTCTGTAGGATTTTTATCCCGGAAAAGAATCCGAAAACCGTTTCCACGGTATTAAAAAAATAGCCGTTATTTTGACAACCCTGTAAGCACAGCTTTTGGCGAAAAGTTTCATAGAAATAGAAGGCCTGTAGACATAGTTTAGTCAGTTTTCCCAGGCATGCAGAGGTTACATACTTTTTATTTCAAGAATTTACGTTAAGGGGTGCAATGGGTTGATAACTGTATGAGCTTCAGGTTTTTAACAGACGTTAAAATTATAAAGGCTTTTAGAGAATTTATTTCTTATCCTTTGGGAGAAGATTCAAGAGAATACTTCCACAGGGGTAAGACCGGTTATTTAAAACAACCCTCCAGGTTCTAGAATCATCATCATCATCATCATCATCAACTCATTACGGGCCCACTACAGATCACGGGTCTCCTCCCACAATGAGAAGGGGTTAATGCCGTAGTCCACCAGTGCGGATTGGTGGACTCCAGACACCTTTGAGAAGATTAGGTTCTAGAATACGGCATAAGAATTTTACGCGTCATTAATTAACGCAGACAAAAATCGCTGCACATCGCTATTTGACTTTGAAAGCATTAAGAACGTCATACAAATTGTAGCTGTCATATTCCGACAACTGGCCCGCTGACCCCAACATTGTATTTTCTAACAAAAGCAGATTGGAAACCGCGACGGATTGTTTATTTTTACAGAGAAAGGTCAAGTTGCTTTTATTAGAAGGGTGTCGCTGGGTGCAGATAATAGCAACATTGTAACTTGGTGGATAAGTTGCTCGGAGGTTTTAATAAAGAGATAACGACTAACCTAAATCGAACGCCTCATGTTTTAGGCGACGTCAGTAGACATCTAGAATCAAAATTACTTTATTGGACTTCACATGCCTTTGAGAACATTATGGAGAACTCTCAGGCATGCAGGTTTCCAAATGATGTTTTCCTTCACAATTGAAACAAGCGATGTTTCAATTAATTAATTACTAGCGGACTCGTGCGACTTCGTTCGCGAATGAGCCGACTTAAAAAAATATTCGTTTGTTGACTGTTGGCTGTTTTACAGAACTTTAAAGAAACAACAATTCCGACAATTCCGATATGCTTACTACATACTTCGTTACGTCGTTCACGCATCGCACGCATCAGAATCTCTCAAAAAGGCTATTTTTTGCAGTTTTTTCCCGAGATTCCAATATAAATGAAGAAATGACCTGTATACAAAATTTTATGGAAATCGTTGGAGCCAATTCCGAGATTCCAATTATATAGGTATATACAAGAACTGCTTCGTTTAAAGATATAAGATAAGATAAGATTAATAATTATAAACTTAATGGTTTCACTCTTTCACTAGGACATCTGCTTGGTCCGTGAGTTATTATTATAATAAAAAAGCCTGTGGGCTGTGCCCAGCCGTGGGACAATAATATACTGAGGATGTTGATTACGATTAATGATATGCAATTAAGGAATTTGGCCTCCATCAACAACTCAGTTCAAGGTAGTATAGCTATAGTATAGTCAAATAATGCAGTTTGTAACTACATTTCAAAATAATCATAGACAGGTTTTTTGGCACACGTGAAGAGGAAAATCCGAAAATCAATGATTTCAATTTTCATTTTGAATTATTGCCAGAAATTACTAAATTTTAAAGTAAGGTTACTTGGTCAACTGGGGTTTTACATGAAACGGTTCAATTTGCATATTCTTTTTTCGCTCGGTTTGCCAGTACGTCTACGGTATTTTTTGCGTTGTAAAATAACTACTTAGTTACACGGTTATACCCGTCCCGAGGAACAAAATCAATATCGGCAATATACTTCGGGTATGTTAATTTTACTAACGAGGCAGGGTGGTTATCGATCTAATCTATTCCTGTTTAGTATTTTTCTTGGTTGCATTTCGCCTCGTTCGAAGCATGTATATTATAATATATACAGTGGCATAATTACGTGTTGTAGGTAAGCAAAGTCGAGTACTTTTTTTGTGGGGGTGAAACCTCCTGGTGGAATGTTACCCACTAAATCCTCCTCAGTGGCCGATCTCGGTATGTTTTGGGAGGCTCCGGGATCTCCTAGGGTGCCTCACTTGTGCAACGCCCAAAAGGCTCCTCCCGGGAGAAACGGTCCCCCGACCTCGTGAGCATGGCTGGTATGCACGGCAAAAAGTGCCACCACAAGTGGCCATCTTCCCGGGTTTCGACCGAGGTAAAAGATGGTGAGCGGCCAGATTCTCTATTCTGTGGCAAAATGGATCCTACCCACATTAAGATCGTTTTGTTACCTTTATAGGACCTTTATGCGGTCGGAATGTGGTAATAGTTACCTATGCAGTATTTTATCACACCTCATCCTGCGGCACCTTTGAAATGTTAAGAGTATATAAAAACACCGCAAAATTATTCCAACGTTTATTTGAAAGACCCCTAATGTCGCGTCAGGGTTGACATTTTCACATACTCACTGTGTGAATCTATTAAGGTTAAGGACAGACAGAAGGAATACAGACGGACAACGGTGGCTTAGTTATATAAAAACATAAGTCGTTATCAAAGTTTGTAGGGAAAACTTTTCATATGGAGTTTCATTTGAAGGCTCTCTTCGCTTACATAACACACATAAATGTGACTCTCTGTCTGTTTGTGACCTGTTAACATATAAACCAATGAACAGATCTTAAGGAAACATTTTTAGCTTTCTTTCTGGAGGCGGTACGACCTCTCACGGGAAATCAGAAATTGTACGCGGGCGAGGTCACGAACAAGAGTAAAGAATAAATAATAATTCAATATCACTATAGCGGTCTGATTGGTGTAGTTGGTCTAAGGTTATCTTGTCTAACTACGGATCGCAAGGTCCTGGGTTCGAATCCCGGTTGAGCCAAGAATTGTAACATTTTTTTTAATAGTAATAATTGACGGTCTTCGATGATAAACAGAGCAAAACTTCACAGGGCATGGTCTGTGAAATTTTGGGGATAGGAGCACGTCCCGCAACATGCCGCCCTGTTTCCATCGATTTGAGGCGTAGGTGTTAAGCCTCATATTCCTGTAATTACACCGGCAACCACGCCCTTCAGATCGGAACACAGCATTGCAACAATGCCGCGTAGCGGCAGAAATAAGTATGGCGGTAGTACTTCCCCGGACGAGCTCTGTCACATAAACCTCTACTACTGTCCGTCAGACAAGATTATCAAGCGTTAGTCTATCGGTTAACACAAATGAAACTCAGTAAATCACATGGAAGCTTCTCAACTTTTTGTAACTAAGGGCCATCGCCCACGGCGACTTTTTGTAGCGATACAGTAGCGATGCTGTCGCGTGTCCGCATCGATACAGTCGCGAAACGGTCGCTAGCTGTGTGCCCTCGCCCACGGTCTTAGATTCAGTCGCGAAGCAAACGCGATACTGTCGCGCTTCTGTCTCGATGCAAACGCGATTCAGTAACAGCACAAAAATACCTGCGATCGCTACAGTTGCAAGATGGACTCCGTTGAGGCAACATTAGTCACGTTGTCTTTGGTGCTGCTTTTACGTAAGCAGCCGAAGCGCAGGCAACGAAAGCAGCGTCAATATTGGATGCACCCATTTAATAAAGAGAGATTACTCAGTGGACATCATGTAACAACGTTTAAAATACTAAAATCCTATGATCTCAAATTCAGAAGTTGTTATAGAATGTCATATTCGACGTTTTGTGAATTGCTTTCCATTGTAAAACCAGAGTTGACACGCAGAAATACAGTGATGAGACAATGTATATCAGCTGAAGAACGACTAACAATAACTTTAAGGTAAGAAAAACCAAATTTTATGTTAATTATCTTTTAATAGTTTTTGCACATTTTTAATCACAACTTAAAAAAATAATTATTATAATTCAATATTAATCATACTTAAACTTAATTAAGGTTTTAATTTCTTACTTTTTACTTTACGGCGAATATAGGTTTGTGATAATAGAATCTTGTGTAGAATCATCATTACTGTAATTATATTCATTATCATTATCATTATGTTGCAATGAACTACCTGCAGTATTGACATTGGCACCAGCAGGCGTTGGCGCCGAGTGGTAGCTATTTATTAGTTGCGACACACTACTTTCATTGCTTGTACGAGCAGGAGTTGTGTCGTAGCTTTGGTATCCAGACTGATATCCATAGTGACTGGTGTATGCAGACGTTTGTGCCATATTGTTATATTTGCGAAGCAAATTTATCATTTCAGCTTTCGCATCGAGTTTATATTCTTCTTTTATGGAATTAAAATGTGGAAAAAGTGAAAGTAAAAAATGTTGATCTGGATGTTGAATGGCGGGCGTGGCTTTGTTCAATTTCTCAGTTAGAATTTCGTATAATTTGTTTTGTGCATCATCAACGCCATCACTTGTTTTAAGCTTCTTTGATTTTGGAATAACAAAAGATTCCAAACAGCCTTCGGAGTCGTTTTCCTCAGTAACTGTAGGTCGACTTGGTGGTCTGATTTCGGTCAAAGGTTGTAAAAATGACAATAATTTATAGTAAACATATTGTTTTCTGGGTTTAGCCCCGGACCCACTGGGACAATTTTTTTCTTTCAGCCGTTCTCTGTTAAAGCAATCTTTTAAACTTTTCCATTTTTTCTGGAGTTCAATAGCTGAAAAAAGATATACAAATTTATTATTGTTATGCAATTGAAAAATTAATGCAAATGGAGCTAGAACCTTACGACCTTGGCATCCCTATTTAGCTCGGATCATCTTGACTCGGAGAGTTAAAATGAATATCACCCTTAAATTGCCTACCCCGACAAGGATTACAGGTTTACAGGCGTGATTTATATATTTGTAGGTATGTATTTTTTATTACTTTATTTTCTTTTTTCCTTTTTTTACAGGTACTTAGCAACTGGATGTAATTTCACAGATCTTCATTTGGACTTTAAATGTGGACATACTACTGCACGTACGATTGTAAAGGAAACTGTGGAAGTAATATGGAAAAAAGTAAAAGACATCTCCATGCCAGAGCCAACAGAAGAATTACATTTAGAAACCGCTGAAGGATTTATGAAACATGCTAATTTTCCTAACTTAATTGGAGCAATAGATGGAAAACATATAAGAATTATAAAACCATGTCATACCGGCTCAGAATATTACAATTACAAACATTTTTTTTCCATCGTTTTGTTAGCAATATGTGACGCTAATTACAATTTCATAGATATAGATGTCGGATGTTATGGAAAGAGCTCAGATTCAACAATACATGACAGCAGCGAATGGGTAAAAAAGTTACGACAAGGAAATTATAATTTACCTCAACCAAGACCTATATCTAACAATGGAATACCTATACCGTTTTCGTTTATTGGCGACGAAGGATTTGCTTTATCACAACACTTGCAAAGACCATACGCTGGTAAACATTTACCACGAAAGAAGAGAATATATAATTACCGTTTGACGCGCGCAAGGCGTTATATTGAATGTACGTTTGGTATATTGAGTAACAAATTTAAAATTTTCAACCGGCCCATAAACGTTAATGTAGATTTTGCTACGAATATTGTTAAAGCGTGTTGCGTATTGCACAATTTTATACGTAAGCGAGATGGGTACAAGTTTGATCACACTTTGAGTATAGTCGGATTCCAAGATCCACCTGCCAGTGATAATTTACTTTTAATTGGAAGACGAAGATCAGAACTAAGTGGTACTGCAATCCGAAACATATATACTGACTATTTCACCGGTGTAGGTTCTGTACCGTGGCAAGATTCAAAAATTTGAAATAATTTCACCTAAAATAGCTATAAGTAACTAGAAAGGGCTGTAAACGTAACTTAATTCACTTATTCTGGAACATCTATATCTCATTAATTCTCACCACTCATCTACATTTATAATGATAAAATTTAATAAAGTTAAATAACTTACCACAAGCATTCTTTTCTTTATTTGTTTTTTCTCCAAATTCTGAATCAAATATTTCATTTATCTCTTCCCATGCCTTTCTTTTTGCAATCTTATTCGAATACTCAGGAAGACGCGAGTCCCATATTACAGGACGGTTCTGAATTGCCATAATAAATGATTCAGTGTCGAACGACTCCATTTTACGCATGTGACGGACAACAGCACTCTCGACCTGTCTGTGTTGCACTGATGCTCGGTTCTCCATTCACGCACCGCCCTCCCTCCGTTCTTCCCCCGATGTCGTCCGACACGGTCGCGCGTTTGCATCGATACAGTCGCGATGCAGTAGCGCGTTGCAAATGCGACTAACACGCGTTAGTAGTGATGCTGGCGTGCGTTTAGTAAATGCGCGACAGCATCGCTACAAAAAGTCGCCGTGGGCGAGGGCTCTAAAAGGTTTAATGTGGCGTGCAATTCAGTTGAACAACGGGTAGCAAATTATCTACTCCGCTAGCCGCTGACAATAGTACGTAACGTAACACGCCCACGATGTTTCTGGTCTTCTTGATTTTTAATACTATCTATAGTCATGCACTGAACTTGAAATCCCCTAGGACACTTAATCCAGATAGATAGGTCCAATTTCGAAAAAGAGTTAGAAACGCCGAATCTAACTCGGATGGGCAGCGTTTGGGAAAAGCCGTGACATCTTCTCATCCAAAATACCTCAGTGCCCGAAAACCAAAGTCTTCGTACGTATTGCAATTTATAACCCATGGCTCCGAACTGCACGCGCACATTTGTGTCACTTAAAATTCATCCAAAATAAAAAATAAACTGGTTTGGTAGGTCCTGTATTTGATTCCTGGGTCAAACAACGTGTTTTATTATTATAATATCTATGGGTTACATCTAAACGAAGATACATTATTATTGACCATATTTCTCATTTCCAGCTGTACAGAATTAAGTTAAATTTTTCCCACAGAAAAAAATTTCCTCAAACGCAAATTAAATAGTAAGAGAATTCCTATTCACTCTATGAAATTATTCTATGAACCAACATAAAAATAAGAAAAGTTAAGTTATCTTAAAGCTGATTTTAATGTGTATATTCATATTACTTGTAAGGTAATTTAGGATATTAAAATTAATTATTATTTTAAATAGCAACCTTTGTCTAGCTTAACATCTCAACAACTTATGCATCATTTGTACACATATCCATCTGTATGTCAAGAGCCTGAAAAAATGGAATTGATTTACCCATGTTCAAAAAAAATGTAAGCAAATTGCTCAGTAACAAAATCCTTCAATACCTTGTATGGTTATGACAAATTGGGTAACATTAAATAGGTATTTTTTAATAAAGCACACAACAGAACAGAAAAAGTTCTACAGCAACTCTAAGGTGGCATATTATCTAAAAAAACATCTATTAAGACTAAATAAGTGAGATAAATGAGGTAACACAACTCAAGGAGATTACATGTAGAATACAGCCGAGTGAAAACTAACAGTGCACTTCTGTAAGTTGTAGAGAAATCAGGTCTTTTGCAAAACTTAAATCAGGTTATGCAAGATCGGAATCCCAAACAGTGACTGAATATGATTAGGATTGATTCACTTCATGCCCTAACTAAAATATCCAATAAACTTGTCATAGAGTTAGTTGAATGATTGGTTAAGTAACATAGACTTCTTTTTATCACAGGAAAACAAACTATTCCCGCAGGTTTGTAAATTGCAATAAGCGCAAATGAAGAACGTGGGAAACAACTAGTAATATATAAATATCAATTAAACTGTAAATCCTACAATCTGAGAAAAGCTGATACTCAATTGGCTCAATAGATATTTGCTAAACATTGCTAAGATCCATCACGCAAATCGGTATTCAATTTCAAAGAAATTTTCAAATTAAGCCTGAAGTTAAAACTTTGGCCTTTTGAACCCTCATTACTAAAGCAGACAAACCTGGTTGTAATCACAAGTATATGATAAATACTTGCTGACCCAATTCTCAAGTTTGGTTGTGCATAGATTACTGCAGATATTCAGTTCCACATACACCATTTTACAATCAAATATTTGGAATAGGTCCTTCAAGAGTGAATAGATATGTAGGCAAGTGTGCTCTATCTCAAGGCACATTATCATTACAAAATCAGACATGATTGCAGTCAAGAAATAGTATATACTTTAAAAAAACCCCACTTTTGAGAAAGCTTGTTTTAAATCCTTTTATCTTAGTATACAGCCATATGTCCAGCAGTATGACATTTATACACTTTGGATGATGCTGATTATATTGATCACTCACAAATTCACAAATAAAAATAAAGGAACAAAAGTTCTTTACATTTTGATCTGAGCAGAAAGAGGGATGTTATTTGAGTTCATCACCATATTCTTCTCTAAATATTTGTACCATTATAACAATTTGCATTGGAATAGACTGATTACGTTAATGCGTGTAAATTAGTGATATTTTAATGCAAGCACTGAGCAATGAAGGATTCATACATAAATATCTATGAAAAGGGGGATTACTAAAAATCGTTTGAAAGATAAATAATTATTAATTAGAGTAGTAACATACTAGTAGGTATGTAAATTACTGATCTCCTTTTCATAAATAATATTGAGTGTGCCAGATACAATACTTATGATTTGTTTACACATAATATTTGGTAGATAAATGTCAAAATATAAAGGAAATTTGAAAATTATCGGAAATTTGCCAAGAGAGATGACAATAGCAACCCGGCTGAATAGTCTGCACTATGACGCTATGCAGTAATACCGGTGTTACGTCACTTCGCAAAGCGGTCGGGTTATACGGAAATGAGAGAGCTATATTTTGTGCTATCCCACCCACATATAATCGATTTTTAGCAATTCAAACCTATTTTTCATAATAAAAAACGCTGGAATATAATCGGCTATTTACACGGGATTGCCTAAAAATTATGCTCATTACTCAAACGCGTGGGTAAAATGCAGTACTCACCCAGAAAATCGAGATAGGTCGGTCCGAATAAATTTAGATACTCTGAAAAATCACTGAAAATACACTTTACACGTAAACTATTGTTTAGATTTTTATTGTTTTGTGGCTATAAACTGTCTCGCTACGCGTATAACGTGTTTAAACGCATCGTGCGACATATTTTTCGCGTTTTTCTCGTAATTTTAGCACGAATCAGACATCGATCGCGATGCCATGACAGGTCGTTTTGACGTAGTGAAGTGTGCTACGGTCGCTCAGCTGACGGGACTAGTTTTTTCATCGCGGAGTGAAGTTAGCTGCGGAGGGCAACGACCTGAATAGTTTATTTTCACTTCTTTTTCTTTAAATATTATTTATATTTTTAAATAAACCTATAAGTACATAAAGAATATTTTAATTTCTATCATTTATCTCACAAATCGAGTTAGAAACGTAGAAACAGGTACCAAGAAACCCTAAAATGCGTGTCAATGCTAAAAGATACTCACTTTTAGGAACTAAAAGCAATGAATAATAATTTAGGAAGTTAACAGCCTCCTCCTTGTTGGGCCTAAAAGAAGATTGTAACTCACCATGGTATCGAATGGGCCCAACCCAGCTGGACTTGTCTCGGGGCGACTAGCGACATCTTTTCCTTTTCTTCAGCCACTATCTCAAAATTTTCTATGATTTTATTAACTACCCCCGATGTTATTTAATACGCTAGAACATCACATTTTCTTTCCAGTCTAGGTATCTTGGTTGAGTAGCTTGTGAAAAATTAATAAGTACCTAGTAGGTATTCATAAATTACTAGTATTGAATTTTGATTATGTATGTATCGAGTCTGACGATGTTAACACCTGTAACAAAAATAGAAACACTTTAAAATTAGATCGGTATAGTCAACTATAAATATTGCAACAAGGTGATTTTTAGCAAAAAAAAAAGAATTTTCTCTCTTAATAATTTTTCTCTCCTTCAGAATATTTTTAGCAATTAAGTCTCGGCTATTTATGGGGCAAACACGTTTGAACCTTTTTTGCTATTTATTTTTTAATAGGAGTAGCTTCTTGAATTTTATTATGACCACTATCCGAAACCTTTAAAATACATAATTACAATACCCCACGGCTAATGATTTGATGATTTGTTCTCGGAACTCCAACATTAAGGTTTAGATCCTAAACAGTACTTTATTATTTTAAATACCGTGGTATGCATGACAATGTATTATGTACTGTATACCCTTCTTCAAGATGTCAGAGTTTATCCTTTGCCTGCGCTATGAAGATTGCCTCTATAATTGAGCCTCGGCACATATTATATTTAAAATAATATAAATAAATTAATATACTACGGCAATATACACATCGCCATCCAGCCCCAAAGTAACCATAGCTTGTGTTATAGATTTAGTACCCATAGATAACAGATGAATATTTTTATGAATATAATATACATCAATACCTTTAATAACAGATAAACACCCATTCATCACAAAAACATTTTCCAGCTGTGGGAATCGAACCCACGGCCTTGGACTCAGAAAGCACTTCAGGGTTTCTACACGGCACCGTACCAGAACGCCAGATCGCTTTGCGGCACTTTTTTGTCGGTAGGTTGGTAACTAGCCACGGCCGAAGCCTCCCGCCAGATTAGACCTACCAGCCCACCAAACAAAGAAAATTCTGAAATTATAAATTCTCAAATTCTCCGCCGGAGCGCGAACTCGGGACCTTCCATTTAAAACCACAGGCTCAAAGAAACCATTTAAACTATTTGAGTACTAAAGCTTAAATTTTGTCCATGCGCCGCGCCGCGCCCTGTTTGGCCGTTGGGCTATGGGGTCAGGGATGGGAAGGTGACTCATAAAGCGATACAACAGTGAACATGTCAAGCGTGATCGTGTCGCGGTATCAATGTAAGTAGGCCAGAGTGTATTTGAGTCTCGGAATCGCTAGGAGTCCCAGCGAATTCGCCCACACGTTTTAGGGTTCCGTAATGCTTGAATGGTAAATAGCTTCAGTTCCTTTGTGTTTTAGTCCCAACTTTTTATATCAGTAACAACTATAACATCAGTAACTGAAATCCATACCTAATATACTAAATACGAAACTGTGTTTGTCTGCTTTTAATTAGCGCCTGAATCAACTTGATCTCTGATATAGAGTTATTTGAAAGGACTGAGAGTAACGTAGGCTAATTTTCATCACAGAAAAACGAACCGTTTCCACGGAAAGCCGTAACAAATGCGGACGAAGAACGCGGCCAACAGCTTGTATCGATGTACAATACGGAAATTTTTATTACAAATGAAAAAAATTTAAACAATTCCACATTAAAACATGGGTTGAAACTGAAATTTAGGATTAAGGCAAGTCGTTAGAATGCTCAATTGACGTGAAGAGAGACATGACAGATGAACAAATACAACGTCAATTGATTTTTTATAATAGATTTTCAGTATAAGAATAATGTTGTGATGAAAAATGAACTAATATATGAGGAATATTTTTTGTTTTATTTAACCCAATAATTATTAACAAGATACGGAATTGTTCCTTTGTAGTGCGACTCACACTCCAAAGCAAGAGTTTATCTTTTAAACTGTTTTGTTATAGCTATTAAACTGGCAAACCAAATTATTGTGTAACTAAGGAACTAGGTATAATTTGACTAGCTTCTGCCCGCGGCTGCTCGCTGTTGTTTTTCCGACCTACCTGAGGCAGTGGTGGTGAACGCTGTTGTCTCATGAGCTAGAGGTTGCGGTCTCGATGCCCCGCAGGGGAAATTTGAAAATTTTTAATATCTAAATTTTCTCTGGTCTAGTCGGGCTGGAGGCTTCAGCCGTGGCTAGTAAGATGAAGCGTAAGAAATGGTAAGGGGTTTTGCTATACGATTTTTGGCATTTCTTATATTGTCTAAGTATTTTATATATTGATGGGTTTTATATATTATCAGTTACCGTTAGCATAATTATATCTTATACTAATATAGGAAGCTGAGGAGTTTGTATCTTTGCTTGAACGCACTAATCTCAGGAACTACTGGTCCAATTTGAAAAATTCTTTCAGTTTTGGAAAGGTTATTTATTAATTTTTTAAATTATTAAAATTTGTTTTGAATTTTTTTTATGAAATACTAAAATTTTGACGTGATCTTTTTCTTATTTCACGAACTGATCGACAAACTACACTGACAACGTCACTTTTAATTTGAGATGCTGCACGATGCTTTCTTGGTTTGCATGCTACCTCTGGACACAACGTCTCACACCTCCGCGGTACCGTCGTGACCACGATCCATGCAACTGAGTCGAAATATCGACAAATCCCATAATATATTGCGGTATGTATACCCGTTGAAATACTTTTAAAAAATGTCGTTTATTTAAAGTAGGAGTTAGGTAGTTAGGTTAGGTAAGTTTAGGTTAGAAACTATTGTAATGAAGCGCGTAGATGTCTTGAGCGTCTTGGCAATTTATCTCCGAAATGCCACCCCAGAAACCTACCGCGGGGGCCATGGACCCTTTTGATACACACACGCTACGCCACAGCTACGGAATGCTAAGAAAATAGTTAAGTTGCGACCTGGCGCACGCGATTTTTTTACGTGGTTCACTGTAACCATAAATCTATTTAGAGCAATATATATCTAACGTGGGTACTGGGTATTAAGTTTATGATATAAATGATAATCTATTTCATAAATATCAAATACTTACACCCCCTTTGATCTCAGACTTTGTCGTCAATTCTATCCAAGACGTCTCTTTGTTGCCAAAACAATAAATAAACAACTCTTTTGAGGTCGTTCGTTACCATTTCAATAAAAAAACAGCGTTTTGTCCAGTAAAAGTTTGTTTTTCATTTCATCAAAGACAATAGCTGCCTCGCTTTGATTTCGCAAAGGTATGGACTACGCAAATTTAACTTTTCTAAGTTATGTGCGTTTTAAGAGTTAAATATCAAACTATAATGGTGAAGGAAAATATCGTTCTGAGAGGAGACCAGAATGGGTTGATGATGATGGACTAAGGTCTACATCTTTCCAAGTGACTATCTATAGTTACCATATCTACTAATGTTATAATTGCGAAAGTCAGCTTGTCCGTTGAATTTTTTGTCTAAACCGATTTTCAACAAGTTAGGCCCAGCAATTTAGCAATTATAATTTCTCAAATTGCCGGGGACGAAACCTAGACCTCCGGGATTTATCCAAATAAATATCTTTAGTTGTGATGTGTTATCGAAGTATGTTTATTTGTGTTTGCAAAATGTGAAGTTGTAAAAAGTGATAGATGGACCTATTTGTATAAAAAAATTGATTTGACTTTGATTTTAATGAAAGAAGCGTCGTAAAAAGGAAAAGTAATTGAGGGGAATTCCAAGAACGCAACGAATCGGTTAAAAAATTGCTATTTTTAACACTGGTAATTTGCTATTGAATTAATTGAGGAAATACCTACCTAGAGATTGTGTAATACTTTCACAATTCACATAATAACCGTTTGGCCGACATTCCCGATTATTTATATATGTGCAAATTTGCCAAGAGAATAGAATTTTTAAAAATAGTTTTCTATCCAACGTAGATTCATACTGGATTATACATTGCATTGATACTTATGTAATAATACGAATGAAGAAAACCGTAGCTGCAATCATGTGTTATGTGCTAACTGTATAAGTACCTAAGTTAATCTTCTTAATATATATAAATCTCCTGTCACGATGTTTGTCCGCGATGGACTCCTAAACTACTTAACCGATTTTAAATTAAATTGGCACACCGTGAGCAGTCTGCTCCAACTTAAGAGATAGGATTGCTTAGAACTTTAATTATTGTCGCAATTTTATTTTATTGCAAATTATTTGTCTATAATTAATTGACAGTCACAATTATCTGTTAACTACATAAGATTCTAACAGATGTCGATACTTTTCGACTGGATTGAGTAAGTAATCAATAGATGGCACTGCTATGGTAAACCGACTAACGTGTTATATAAGCTATAAGCTAGCTAGCTAGCTAGCTCGCTATCCCTACTAAATTAATCTCTACTAATATTATAATTGTCAATGTAAGTTTGTTTGTTACGATTTCACGCAAAAACTACTTAACCGATCCTCATGAAACTTTGTACACATATTCTTGGAAGTGTTAGAAGTAATATAGGATACTTTTTATCCCGACATTAATCTCGGTTCTTTTGGGAGAGGGGATGAAAGTGTTTAACGGTTTTACACCATAACTCCGACAAATTATAACCGATTTAAATAATTATTATGGTACTATAGAGGTTATAATATGTGTTTAATTTTGCCCAAACTTTGTGTAGATCTGAATGTGGTTACAGATAGAGGACAGAACTCCCCAGCGGACAGCAGCAAACCCCTCATTTAAGGCTTAGCGATGAAAACTTTTATTTTTTTTAGACTTAACTAAATTGAATGCATGAAATCAAAAAAACAAAATCAAACGCAGACGAAGTCGCCGGCAACAGCCAGTATATAAGTACCTAAGTACTATTGATAGTCTAGTCACTAGCCTCTAGTGGTTAGGAGTTCGGCTTCCTTTACAGGGTCCTGAGTACTATCCACGGCTCACTTGCTCTGACAGATAAGGAAAATATCAAGCAGAAACTGGCAAACGCATTGTTTTTAATATTAATCTTACATAAGAACTAAACTAAATATAATTTTCGTGAAGTCGCCTGTACGGCGTAGGCCTCCGCCATTAAATCCTGGAAAAGCCTTTTGTCACCTCTGTAAGTTAAACCCATAGAATTAAAAACTTTCAGAACCCACTGAATGAGGGTTACCATTATTTCATGAAGTGCATTGTGTCTTAATGAGGGTTAAACTTATTACATTAACTGCATTGTGTCCAAAAACCGTGAAACCCCCGTGCACGTCTAATTTCACACCCGGGGAATGTTGCTAGCTCACTTACTTATTCCCATATTCTCCATTTTTGTAAACATTTAGAATATTAGGGGTAAAATAAAATAATTACTGTCAACTGCTAGATGAAATGAAGTGACTAACCACCTAAAACACTACCAGAGAGGAGTGGTTTTTGATGCTTCAATATTAGTCGTGTAGACGGTTTCTGTATGTTCTTAATTCTCTGGTTAAACCTTTAGCAACGTTTTCTTTGAACGTCCTCGTTTTCAATATTCAAAGAATACGATACTAGAATTTGTAGAGCGGGTTTACTAGGCACTTTGGAAGCTTTAAGTACCTTCTCACATTGGTTTGATAATAGCAGAACCGTTGAACTGTTTCAATGACAATTTGAAGTGCGTGTTTTGTTTTGAAATATATAGACAAAGTCTAGAGTATGTTGTTTTTATTACACAAGCTTTTCTCTCCGTGATGACTAGACTTGCCAATCAAATCAATAAAACATTCTTAATGTTTCATAAGTAGATACGTATATCTGCATTAATGCCATCAAATTTAAAAATATAGGTAGGTACTTATATACTTACAGACTATAGGTATTCCTAATTTTTCGTACTTTTTTAAGCACCTAAACGATCTTTTCATTATTTTGTACTGTGCAGTTTAATCTATAAATATAAAAAAAAAATATGATAGATACCTATTACAAAATTTATTAATTTTCTGGAATATGTTTTTTTTCTGTTTTTAAAACATACTTTACATTACAAAGTGATAGAAATATTGCTTACATAATAAGACTAAATACTAGTAAGAAAAAAGTATTAGATATAGGTACACGTTGCTGCTACACCGAAATCGTAAAGTTTTTACGCTGCTACAAGCCGTCGCTCCTATTTTTAGATGACATTACATTGTTAATATTTACGCAAAATCTTATGAGGGTAAAGACCTTCAATTATCCGACTTCAAAAGTTAGTAAGGTGATCTACCACTGCACTGATGATTGCGACAATTTCCTGGGCCCCAAGTCTACTATTTAAGCCTAAACAAATAAAAATTAAAAAATTCTGTTCATCAAAAATTCATTTTTATCCGCAACATGACGATGTTTTTATTTTCCTGTTACCATTTTTCATTATCATTTTTTTTTGTTAGTAGTCGATTGATGACATTATCATTTATGGTCTCTTGAGACACAATTGTAGCTTGACGTGGTTGAAAAGCTTTATTGCTACCTCTGACTCTTGGGAGGTTATGTAGGACTCCCCCCTCCCTGTCCCTCTTGTTGGCTTGGATTGCTTAAGTGCCTTAACACATTGAGCTGCCGATCTTCAACATCGCCGTCACTCTCAGCCATGATCTTGCCGCAGCAGGTAGAAGAGGAAGG
Organism: Pararge aegeria; assembly: GCF_905163445.1. Lineage (NCBI taxonomy): Eukaryota > Metazoa > Arthropoda > Insecta > Lepidoptera > Nymphalidae > Pararge > Pararge aegeria. The sequence continues at coordinate 18,373,991 of NC_053191.1, forward strand.
ATTTAGAGGTAAGAATCTCCACGCTTCTCCAATGAGGGTTTGCGGGCTTTAACACTAATGTTGTTAAACATCAAAATCATCATCATCATCATCATCACATCAACCGATAGACGTCCACTGCTGGACATAGGTCTTTTGTAGGGAGTTCCAAGTTCCACGATTCTGAGCCGCTTGGATCCAACGGCTACCTGCGACGCGCTTAATGTCGTCTGTCCACCTCGTTGGGGGTCGACCAACGCTGCGCTTACCAGTACGGGGCTGCCATTCCAGCACCTTGGGACCCCAACGTCCATCCTTTCTCCGAACTATGTGCCCGGCCCATTGCCACTTAAGCTTCGCGACTCGTTGAGCTATGTCGGTAACTTTGGTTCTTCTACGAATCTCCACATTTCTGATTCGATCGCGTAGAGATACTCCGAGCATAGCTCACTCCATCGCCCGCTGAGTGACTCTAAGCCTTCTTATGAGGCCCATAGTTAACGACCATGTTTCAGAGCCATAGGTCATCACTGGCAACACGCACTGTTCGAAGACTTTCGTCTTCAGGCACTGAGGGATTTCTGACGAAAAGATGGCACGGAGTTTCCCGAACGCTGCCCATCCGAGTTGGATTCGGCGGTTCACCTCCTTCTCGAAATTGGACCTACCTAACTGGATCGTGTGTCCTAGGTATACGTATTCGTCAACAATTTCGAGTGCAGTGTTCTCAACGATTACTGGTTGAAGCGGAACATGAGCATTAGACATAATCTTCGTCTTGCTCATGTTCATTCGTAGGCCAACCTGTTGAGAAGCTCTGCTGAGGCCATCGAGCATCGTATTTAGGTCTCCCAGAGTCTCTGCCATTATGACTACATCGTCGGCAAACCGAAGTTGAGTGATGTACTCGCCGTTAATGTTGATGCCAAGTCCGTTCCATTCCAGAAGCTTAAAGACGTCCTCCAACGCAGCGGTAAATAGTTTCGGGGAGATAACATCTCCCTGTCGCACGCCTCGCTGCAATTGGATTGGTCTCGTAGTCTGATCCTGTATACGAACTGACATAGTGGCGTTTTTGTACAAACACTGCAATACTTGGATATACCGGTAGTCAATTCGGCATCTCTGCAGTGACCTAAACACAGCCCAAGTTTCCACCGAATCAAAGGCTTTTTCATAGTCCACAAACGCTAAGCAAAGTGGCCGGTTATACTCTTCAGTCTTCTGTATAACCTGCCGCAGCGTATGAATGTGGTCTATGGTACTAAAGCCCTTACGCGAACCGGCTTGTTCGGGAGGCTGGAAGTCATCAAACCTACGAGCGAGACGATTCGTAATGACTCTCGAAAACAGCTTGTAGATATGACTCAACAGCGAGATGGGTCTGTAATTCTTCAACAAGGTATTATCACCTTTTTTGAAGAACAGAACCACCACACTCCTGTGCCATGCCTCTGGCGTTGTGCCTTGGTGAATAACGGAATCAAACAATCGCTGAAGGACTTTCAGTATCGGTTTTCCACCTGCCTTCAGGAGTTCTGCCGTTATTCCGTCATCACCCGGCGCCTTGCCATTTTTAAGCTGCTTGAGAGCCACACTAATCTCGTATAGGCTGACGTCTGGGATATCTTCGGTATAGTGTCGAGTTAATTTGGCTCTAGGATCCTTAGCCAAATCTTCAACAGGCGTCTGTACTGTGGTGTACAACTGTCCATAAAAGTTCTCAACCTCACCCAAGATCTCAGGTTTGGAAGAGACAAGACTACCATTATTGGTCTTCAGTCGCATCAACTGGCTCTGACCGATAGACAGATCTCTAGCGAACACTTTAGAGCCTCTGTTTTGCTCGATGGCATTTTTAATACGCTCTGTATTGAAGTGCCGTCATACGTACATCAAAATACGTTGATGATATAACCGGGGTCGACGACTTCATGTGCTCTACGAAATACAGGAATCATTATGAGAATAAATCGACGTGGAAATTTTTAGTCGGATGCGGGAATCGATCGCAGGTGCCTCGTGATCCATATATGAACATGCTAACCAGTGCCATTGACCCAAATCTTAAACAGGTGATTTCAATTAAATAAATAAATGTCGGACAAAGCGACTGGCGTATCTGATCGTAATCTATAAAACAGAGCAACACTTCGCAGGGCATGCGTGGAACACATCCTACAAAATACCGCCTTCTGTCCATCAACGGCCATAGGTGTTAAGTGCCTGTGATTACAATTTCAACCACGCAATTCACACCTAATTGTAGTACTTGCCCGGAAAAGTTCTGTCACAAAAAGCTCTACTAGGGCTACTAAACTTGAGTGCCTTTTAGTCTACTACCTCTCCTTCAGCAGTTCTTACCTATCTATATCCTGATCTGTGATGATACCTGAATAACGCAAATTCCGCAACCAAATAGTATATAGAGTTGTTTTTAAGAATACTGCTAGCAATGAAAAGAAATGAAAACACGGTCGCAACGCCAGGAATAATTATACACCCCCTTAAAGACCCTACACCTTTTTTGTTTTTTTTAAAGCCTTCTTGAGTGCGCTTTTTTGCAGCTTGTATTACGCGCTTTATACAAACAACTATAAGAATTTAACTCTTATTACTTGGGCAACGAATATGGTTTGTGGAAAAGTGGAAACAATATAAATAATGTTTAAAAATAAAAACACTAAAGATCATCAAACTTTGAGTGGCTGTGCTTCAGCGTATATGTTACCACCATTTTGGACTCGCGCCAACCGTCGAATGTGTCTAGTGGAGAGCACCAACTACGATACCGCATTGTGAACTCTATATGTGAAGAAGGAAAGATGATTATACCTTGGCTGAGTGTATAGAAGTGCGATGTAAAAGTTTACAATTTTTACGTTGAATCGCACTTAGCACTATGTTTTTGTTATATATTATTACGATACTGGTAAAGAAAATGAAACTCTGTTTCATTATTCGATTGCGCAGCGCAGTGGAGGGAATGTAGTTTCTCGTCCACGGATAAATCTGTAAAATATGATTTCAAGTTCATCAATTAACATATTACTCAGTGCAGTTGTAGTTGGCATGGCGTGAAGACCATGAATTGCATAAAGCATTGTAAATAAAATGTCATGTCAAAATTGTAGAATTTTATCGCTCGTGGTGGAGAAAACACAATATGAACACTATTTAGATAGTCAAGTATGTTATATTAATTACCCGGAAAGAATTAAGTTCATAAAATAGTTGCAATAAGACAAGTAGGATGAACAAACTGGAAAATTTATATGCATACAATTATATTGAAGTCCTTCATCGAGATAGAAATCTCTGGGTATATCACACTACCCCGATATAAAGTAGTACATTTTATTGCTCATACGGATTGTGCATTTTGCGTATGCTACAAGCATCCTCGTGCATCTATGGGCCCTAAAAAGGCACTGCAACTTGTTTCGAAGTTATTAAAGGTAGTTTTTTGTGGTTCTGGTATAGCGAGTCCGCATCGAAAACCGTAGCTTACGTAATTCTCCCATTTGGTAGACGACAAAACGACAGCAAGAGTTTGAGTTTTGTAGGGAGGTTCTCTGCTACCTGTTCCACTTAAGGATGTCACTTGAAAATATATGTTATTTCCAACTCTACTTCTACTTTTACTTCTAACTCATTACAGTGGGCGTCAATTAGTTGAAATGATAAAAATTCGTTTTACAGGATTAAGCAAAGTTTGAGGATATTTGTCCGTTCTCAATTTAACTGCTATTTACACCAAGTTAAACGTTGTCTCCAGATTTAGAATGGCAGTTAACTGTTATTGTGTAAGTGATAAGTCGATACCACACCGCGAATTGCATACTCCGGTTACTGACGTAGAGCCCTGGCACTGGCGTGTAAACATTGCTTGGAACTATGTTTTACGATTTCTAGCGATAGTGTAGGTGGACTGCCTCCCAACGTGATGTTTAAATTCCGCACACTGACCTAATATTGGACCTACTTGCGGAAATTAAGTCAATGGTTGCAAGGGTAGGCAGAAATCCAGACATTCCGAAATCGTTGTCATTATTATCGCCCCATTACCAGTCAACTCTCACAATGAGAAGAAATTTACGCATTGTACTTCACGAAATTTCTCAGGTATGCAGGTTTCCTCGCGATATTTTCTTTCCCCGTTATAGCTAAAATTATATTGCTAAGTTACGCACATAACTCTAATGCCTGTTTTCATTTAACCTAGAAATCGCCTTAGAATCGAATACCCAGCGATTTAGGTGATTCCTAGATAAAACGTTTCACGAGCTCTTATGTGATGTCTAACGACGTTAGGCAACGGCAAAGTAAGGACACCGATTCGGTAGATCGTACAGTTTAGGGAACTCGTAAACTGAAACTTGATAGATGAAAACGATACAAATTAGAATTTTTAAAAAACTTAAATCCATACGAAATATGAAAAATATGATAATACAAACACCAAAGACCAGACCTTGTGGCAAGAACCATAGACAAGTTTGTTAATATGAGTTGCCCAGTGAAAAGCGTTTGGTGAAATGTAAGTTATACATTTACTTACATTGCCTAGGTGCGTGAAACTCCTATCTGTAAACAATTATAGGTTATCATCTCCGTTCAAAAATGGGGGATGCCAATTATAAATGTATGTGTACTTGGATACGTTTTCAATGCGGTTGAACAATAACTATTTAATCAAATAATACAAATACGGAAACCCCAGTGCGGAAGTCCGACTTGGCTGGTTTGTATTATTTTCATCACACACAGTTTAGAGAGCTAACGCTTGACTGCGACAACTGACGATGCAATCTAACGTCCATATTTTACATTCATAAATAGATTTCCATCCATAGATTTATTACCTAGCGACGTTGTTGTAAAAAAAGACCGAAATATTTGAACAAAGTATTGATAGCCTAGGAGCTTAAACTTCGGCTTCCGTTTCCGGACCCCGAGGTTTGTTTTGTATCTACCACGATTTGGAAGGCAGATTCTACCGAGACGAGCCGGCAAGAAACTCGGTACAACCCTCCGTTCCTACATTAAGTATACCTAGTTAAGTACAGTAATTTTTCACAGAGGGATTTGCGAGACAACCTTCGATAAGGTACCTACAGGTATTGCAGTTTTCATTATTTTTTTCCGATAAGCTTCTTTAAAATTAACTGTTGGTCAGTGGTAAGAATGTTCACAGTACCAAAACGCTCTTTCCCACGAGATCCGAGACCTGCTCCCAGTAGTGCAACTTCAATAGGCTTATGATAAAGATGTTATCATCATTATGATGATCCGAAGCCTTAGCAACTTTTCAAGTTCATGGGAACTTTTACACACGCCCCCTTATATACAAAACAGTATAGTACAAACACGCGAATAGGATAACGTAAACAAATAAAGTTAGCAGATATGCGAGAGAAATGATTCTTGAGCTATTTCCGACGGCACATGACTCACTGAGAGTTTACCTGAGACGTGTTGTTAACTGAGACCTAGCTAGCAGCTATATCAGCCGCCGGATCGGTAAGCTTGTGCTCCGTCTTTGACCTATTTACTTGCGTACTACCTTGATAATTATATTCTTGGTATATCTCCATAGATTCACTGAAGATAACTAACTGCAAGGTGATGTTTCAGGCAAAACACACCGGTTTTAAGCAAATATCTTTGACGAAATTCTTTTTAGTAAATAATGTACTGAATAAAGGAGATTTTTTACCATAATTAAAAGCTAAACATAACATTTCCTCTTAATCTCAGAAGATTGAAAAGCAAAAATCGGAAATAAATAGAATTGAATGTTGTTCTTTGTATTGTTTTTTGGAAAAATAAAACATTTCCCTAAATTGGCGTGAAAGAAAAAGGTATATTAACCAGAATTGCCATACTTTGGCTTTCAGTCATAAATAAAGAAAAACATAGGGTTTAAAAATTCCACCCGCTAAGAGTTAGCTTCAAATCAAATCTCGTCCAATGATTGTGCGAGATGGGGTGTTCAGAAAACAAAAGAAATAACATCTCAGACTTCAGAAATAGCTATTGTTTGCAATCCGACAATCTCGAATAAGTGTTAACGACACGCCGTAACACATTTGGACGTTTTTAGAATTACTACTTCAGACTTCTAAAAACTTTTCTGCTTGACCTTTTTCCGTAAAGGAAATGACGTGGTTACCTGGATATTAAGAGTCAATGCCCGATGACTCTGACTGCCCCGATATAGGTCAAAACCTTTTTTTAATTGACAGTGTAGAACTGTTGCCCTAATGTACGTACTCTACGGGTCGCATATCGGAGGAAGTGGTTAGCTTTCGCAGCTCTGCTTGGAGGGGCCCTAAGGCTCGAGGAAGCACAGAGATTGTGGACCTGATTGGCCAAATGTAAAGGCTGTACCTCGTTTTAGGTGACGGTTGGGATCACACAGAGATCGATTAGGTTTTGAGTGAGACCACGACCGGATCGGTGTCCTCAAAGGTGAAGACGCGCGACAGTTTGATGATAAGATTAAACATGTTGAGTCCCAATATCCTGAGAGCGTTGTCTGTCGTTATCCATTTTTTTAGGTTGTGAAAAACACTTATAGATAGATTTTACATAGTTATAGAAGTGACAGTCCAAATTTATGTCTTTATTGCTAGCTGATTCGCAATACAAAATCGCTCATTCATGCGATATATAATTTAACATTTTGTAACCTTTTAGTTGGATCACATTTCAATTTCTATCCTTAATATTCGAATTTTTGTCATCTTACTTTATTTCTCAAGTTACGACTGAAAATCATTCGCAATGGATACATTAGCTTTTTAAAACTCATCATAATTTTTAAGTACACAATTTTTTTTCGCCTCATCATAAGTACACAATTTTTTTTCCAAAAAAAGTAAAGTTATTGTTTTTTGTGTCTCTACCAACGGCACATACTCGGAATGCAGATTCTACTCCGAAGAACAAGGAACACAGCAGTCTTTCAGTTCAAAGTTCTTTTAGGTAAGTGGGTAGTAGCTACTATGCGCCACATGTGTTCATATAATTATCTGCATATCTTAGCTAAATATACGCGCTGCCCAAATGCACGTTTGTCGATTGACAAAACACAAATACTGACGGTATGCAGACTATTTGTTGCCTGTGCTATTTTTAAGGAAGAGGAACCATCATTTGGAACGAAAAATAAAATGGGATGCTTAATCATGATAGAAATATGTATATATAAAAAAAATCGTCATAAAAAAAAATTTTAAACTATATTACAAACCATTCTCAGTCTTACCGAATATTCGTAAGAATCGGTCATAACGTTTCAGAGGAGTGTGTCCCCGAGCACTAGGACACACAAATTTTTATATATTAGACTAGCTGTCCCACGCGACATCGTCCGCGTTCGCGTTTACCTTAAAAGATAGATATATGCTTTTTTCAGAACTTTATAATAGGTAACAAAGAATTTTAGATCCATGTAGTTTAATCAACAGTTCCGTTTGAATAAAGAATTAAAATTCGTGTATGCCGTAAAAGAGGATCTTATAATAAAAACCTTATACTTTATTGTGTGTTGTTTTTTTCTTCTTCTCCAACTTATTTTAAGGAAAAATTTGAATTTGGCGATCGCCTAGGTGAAGTTCACCGTACTGCAAGAAAACTGATCTTAAGGGTGCCTTCACATAATTCATCTTTCTTCAACCGATGTTTCACAATTCAGGCTGTTAAGCTTTGGAATGCCTTGCCTCTTGAAATCCGAGAGGCGCAGTCAATCAGCATTTTTAAAAAACTTGTTAAAGATAATTTTTTTGTCTGAATCTTCGGAACCTTAGTTTATTTATGTATTATTGTTATTCATTGTATAGCCTATAGGAATACATAATATCAGTAAACATAATATTGTAAGTTATATATATACATATATAGTATTTATGTATATACAGGCATATATGCAAATATATATCTCTCTTCTTGCGCTGTGTTTTTCGCCATTGGTTGCAGGGAAGAGATCGCTATGTAGCGATAAGGCCGCCGCATTGTATACTTTTTCGTTAAATTGTTTATGTGGTGTACAATAAAAGTGAATTAATTTGACGGCCGACTGGCGCAGTGGGCAGCAACCCTGCTTTCTGAGTCCAAGGCCGTGGGTTCGATTCCCACAATTGGAAAATGTTTGTGTGATGAACATGAATGTTTTTCAGCGTCTGGTTGTTTATCTGTATATTATAAATATTTATGTATATTATTTAAAAACATATTTATCAGTTAAATTAGTACCCATAACATAAGCTACGTTTACTTTGGGGCTAGATGGTGATGTGTATATTGTCATAGTATATTTATTTATTCATTCAAACTCAACAATGAGTTCGACACGGGAATCAAAACCTGTACCTCATGACTTGAACAGTCGATGTTAACAACTAAACTAATCAGGCAGACGTATCAATCATGAAATTAAACCATTTCAGCGTCGTAAACAAGCTAGTACTACATAATTACCGTACGTCAAGCACTAAATGCGAATTTCTTGGCTCCCAATAATCTTCCCAATTATCAACAGTTACTGTATTGGTACGTAACTTGTAGATATAATTACTGGGTCAGTAGGAGCTTCTTGAGTAGCTCTCGAAGATGAAACAAATAATTAAACTAATCTGTATTGGCGCTACAGTCGACCATTCGTCTTAGGGTCGATGGCCTTCCCGAAATATTACTCTGAAACCAGGCCAAAAGTCGGCATTGTTTTACACATTTGGAGCACCGGTACAAACAACTAGTTTATCAAGACTTCAAACAGGAGGAAGTTAGCAATTTGACGTATTTTGTTGGTGATGTTATTCTATATCTCCGTTGGATCTGATGATTTGTACGAAAGAGTATCTGTACGGCGATTCTGTAAGATTGTTCGTGAATCTTAAAAGATAATGTTATCCTGGTCATTCCAGATTCGGTCTTATAAAGATCCCGTAGGTACAGGCCTTTTCTCTTAGTAAAAGATAGTATAGAGCATAGATATTTGTTTCATCGAAAAAGTAACCTTTCACAATATTAGACACAAAATTTCGAAGAAACCGCGGTCGGTCCACTTACTCATTGTCTTAGGTTAACGATTGGGATAGTAAATGTTTTTGGTAAACATTGATATTTTCAACCATTTTTGTAAGTAATTTATTGCAAGAATCGTAAACAGTGACTTCCTAGTCGCTTTCAACTGCATTTATTAACCCTGCGTCAGGGTCATCCTTTTTCACATGATTGGAGCCGGTCCCGATATAGGTTTTAGGGGTTACTTTTTTAATCCTAATTCTTAGGAAGGAAATAGTAATTTTTATGATGATCGGAACTGCTGCTGTCTGATGCTCCTAGAAATGTTTTAGTTACATTAAATTTTTATAAATACCTATTAAATACTAGCTGATGCCCGCGACTTCGTCCGTGATTGTTTATGATGAATTATGAACTTCAGAAGGTACTGAAGTAGCAACATGTTGATATTTTTGAATTTGTTTTTATTAATAGTAAGGATTATTTGTTATAATTGAATTATTTAATGGTTCCATATGGTATAGCATAGGATTAATATTTATAGGGCATTGTGTAAAATGTAAAAGGTTTTTATAATTTTAATTAGCATTAAATTAATTTACTATGATCGACAGCTGTAATAGTTATTTCCGTGGCGTTACCTGGACTACGGTTTCTGCTGAAAATCATGCATGCTGGCCGGGCATATAGCACAATGCTGAGCTGGACCCTCTTACTAGGTTGTGCCACACAAGACAAGCTTGATCCTGGCGCTTCTGTTGTCTATGTAATAGAAGCGTCTGGTAGCACCTAAAGTTACTACCTAATGAGCACGTGTTGTAAATTGTAATGTGTGGCATAATGTATAAATAAAGAAATTTTCTTTTTTCTTTCTTTCTTTTTCAAAATTACGATATATTAAATTGGTGCATAATAAAATGCTAGTTATTTTTGGCACGTGACATTGACCTATGAGCCCAGGCATTTTTTTGGTATGTAGGCACATGCCAAAAAATTCTCTTCGTCGAGCTATACCTATGCCACTCATCCAACGAACACAATCTGAAGACAGATATATTGGTATTTAGTTTATTAAAGCCATAATGTACAACGATATAGCGTATCCGAGCAATGATTTGTAGAAACCAAATAGGGGTCGGATTAAGAGAGCTTTGCTTTGATCTCTATTCTCTACATGAGTAGAACTGTCAAATGCTTAATGGAATGGAGTGAAGTGACTAACCGCCTGTTCAAGAAACGGTTCTAAAGTGTAGAGGTTTTTGATGCTTCGATATTAGTTGTGTACACGGTGTCTGTATATTCTTTATTCTGTAGCTGGAACACAGCATTGTAACAATGCTGCTTTGCGGGAGAAATAAGCACGGCCTATTTCCCCGGACGAGCTCTATCACAAAAAGGTCGACCACGACTTGCTATCTGAAGATTTTAGATAAAATAAATTATTAATTACGGGCGTTAACTCCTTGACATTAGGGCCCCTTATTTGCCATTGCGTTCTTATTGCAACACGCCATTGAACACGCTTATTTGTGACGTAAAAATTGACAAGTACTTGTATGAAGAGTTGCCAAAATGTACGTCACATAATCGTGATATCGTGCGCAGTTAAGACTTCAATGCCACCGAAAAGCAGGGCCCAGCCACCTTAACAGTCCTGCGGGTAAAAGTAATCCGCATTATGACGTCATAAGTGTTTCGTATTGCCAACTCGTCCTAGTTTCGCACACAAACAATAAATATTTGTTACAGCGGGAATAGAATCTGGGACGGGCGACAGAATGACTGACGGCTCGCATTAATGTGGGTGGAATTCTGTTTTTGGGTTTTCAGTTTTGTGGGAGCAACGGCCTGCATCGACCTCCTGAACGAAATTGAAAATCGAAGGCATTGTAGATAGGTATAGCAGAGAGCGTAGAACTATCATGTTACTTTAATTTGACGACCTCCTTGGCGCAACGATGAGCGCTGTGAATTTAAGTAGGAGGCTCTGGCTTCGATTCCCGGCAGGGGTTATTGAGAATTTATACTGTCTGAATTTACTCTGGTCTGGACTGGTGGGAGGCTTTGGCCGGACTAGGTACCCTACCGACAAAGACGTGTCGCTAGGGGCATACCCTAAGGATATGTACTACCATACTCCCTAACATGTTAGCCCGCTACCATCTTAGACCGCTGTGACATTGCAGTCAAGTGATAACTCGTAGTGGAATAACAAAAAATAGGAAAGGATTCCATTTAAATCGATCGAATATCTTATATGAATTACTTTAATACAAGTAGTTGTATAAATAAAGATTTTACAAGCACTCCACATAAATTACGTAAAGAAAACAAAGGCTAAAAATAAATAAATTATGGGAGTAAAAACTGATGGAAAATGCGCGTTTGGACGAGGCGTGGGTGAGACCGCAACGCTGCGAGTTTCTAGCTTCTGTTTGAACCGATGAACACACAACATTGTGATGTCGCTTATATTCGATATAACTAGCACCATTTTAAAACGACATAAAGTTGAATAAGTTATAATTCAAATAATAAACCTTCTTCGTAAACAAACTTACAAGTTACACATCACTGCATAACATATTAATATTCTAAATATTCTACAGTCTACTATATTAATATTCTAAAGAGATCATTAGTATACTTAGTTAGAAAAGAAGCCAAGGTTTTAAATGTTCGTCAACTTTTTATTTTAAAAACAACCCTCTTGAAACACAAGGAAATGGTTAATGCCCCAAATCATAGCAAAGTTTCGAAAAAAAGAGTATACAAAGCAAACTTACCACGACTTAAAACAGCATTTGCCAGACGCTTTTTCCCGTATATTGATGCACATGTCTACAATAGTATTCTTAAATATATAGATATTAAGGACCTAACTGTAAAGGAGGCTAGGGAAAAGTTAACATTTTGGCTCAACACACTTGCATACGATGACACTGAAAAGATATTAAAATTCGTACAGTAAAATTTTATATATTTATTTATCTTACCATTTTATATATGTAGAAATAATATATATCTTATTATTAGCAACTATATTATATACACAGGCTAATTTGTTTATTTTATTCGTTTCTTACCTCATTAATGCCTTTATTTAAAACTGTCACCTTCATCAATTTCTCTTTTTTGGCCGAGCAATCAATTTTGGCAATCTATTAACTGGGCCCCACGATACAGGTCACCTAGTGTGGGGTCCACAGGTTATCAATAATAAGAGGCAAATATCAATATTATGTGCATTCAGCTTTACAAATTTAATATGTTAACCAATTCATGTGAAATTGTTTTACTTTTTGTGTTGTATTTCTTTTTCTTTCTACTATTGTATTGATATTCTGTGTAACATTTTAGTTTCAATAAATGTTTATTATTATTATTATAGTTATAGTTCACGCGGGTGAAACCACCGGAAAACAGTTATTATCTGGGCATATGTACGTATTTCATAATCGTTACGTTAATCGTTTTTCAGCGAAATGGTAGCAGTGCGGTTGTCGCGTACGCACACATTCCCGTACAAGCTTCGCTGAATATCACATAAATTTCGCTCTACCAACAATGCAAGTCGCATCAGTCAATGCTACATACCAATAATATCAATCTATGATTGTCTTGCAGCGCTAATAAAAAGGAAAAAGCTATTGAGACTGCGGGCGCGAGTTCAAGCAGCTTATTATATTGGTCTGAGAATAGCAGCACCCGACATCGCAAATGTCACACGAGTAGGGCAGACGGACTGGCTGCTCCAGTACGGCTAGCATAGGCCGGAGACAAAAATTATGTCCCTGCAGACAATTATATTCCCAGGGAAAGGATAAAAATGTATCTTCTACGACAGCTTTATAAACTCTCAGAGCACTGGAGCACAAGTGGAAATAATATCCAAATAATATATGTGTAATAATAAACGGGGGTAAACTTCTCCTTTTCCCTGTTCCTGTGCTTTATCAGGTGAACACGTTAATTATAAATCGAATATAATCGGGGGATATAATTTTTATATTCTGCCTGTGCTAGCCCTGCTGACAAGGGATAACATTTACGCGTCCACCTGCCAAAGCACAGCAACCGGGACTAGAAGAATTTTCCAAAATCACAAAGGGATTGAGAACCTCCTCTTTTTTTAATCGTTTTCTCAAGTTTAGTAAAAGGTAAAGGCTTTTTTAAAATTAATAACTCTTTTCAGTTATTCCGTCAGCCCAGAACTAGAATGTTCGTTTTTATATTGCTGACTAGCACCATTCTTTTGGAACAAAAATGGTCTGTGGCTATGCAGTGCAAAAATTTTTACATTTGAGCTTATATTCACGGGGGAATAAATATAAATAACAGTCGCAAGATTTAAGACTGACACAGGACAGGAAAAAAATGTAAAATCGCTAATTCCAAGACGCAACATCCAAGAATATCTCTTTATGCGTTGATGCTAAATGTTTGCGATTTTGACAATAAGGGCGCACATTGTGTTAAAGGATATGTAGCACTTCCTTGTTTTATTTTAAGTAAATATTTTCATTAAACCAGATACTCATAAGGCCACATTAATTATTTTGGTCGGACATTTGATTACTGAGACGGAAAAAGTGTTGACCGAATTTTTGATCATGTCATGAACAAAATTAATGGTGCACATTTTGTTTTCCTTAATTGTTGCTGTTCATCTTGTTCATGACTTTACGAGCTTTTTGCGTTACACGTGTAGCACTTTGAGCAGCTGGTTCTAAAGTTTTACCATACGTGTAGCACTTAGAGCAGCTGGCCCTACAGTTTTACGATACGTTTAGGTACGTACGTACGGTATCAATCTACCAAGGTACTACCTACCTATGTGCTTCTCTAAAACAGCTGGGCTTTAATTACGTGTAATTTAAAACAACAGAGACCACTTGGAAGCTACAATCATGGATTACTTACTACTACAATTGGAATACTCAATTGGATAAGCTCATATGACCCCACAAACCTCGCAGTTGTGTGGGTCTAACAAATCGTAGGAGGTCGACCGGTACTGCTCTTTGGGGCTGTGTCTCCAAAACCAGGTGGGTTTTCTTAGGTTTTCCTCAGTGAGCTTTTTTCTTAGGGGTTTCTGAGCTTTCCGATTGTAAATACTGACCCAGGGTTCATTGTCTTTGCTTCAAACTGTGTACAAGAGGTTTTTATTCTCTTGTAAAATATCGTGTACAAAATTTTAAATTTTACGGTCATAAGGAAGCTGGCAGGGTTGCTTTATTTTGTACAAAGTGTTGCGATTTGCCGCGTTAATAGGCATTTACCTTAATATAATACTTTGCAATTTTAATTTCCTATCGTTTCATTTGTATTTAATGAAAACATAGAATAAATGTAGGATGAAAAGCTCGTTAATGAACACGCACGAGTGAGGGTGATTTGGCAGAAACACACAGATCGTATCGGCGGTACAATAATAGACGTAGGGACAATCCTGCAGACATGTCATGATACAAAAATCGGTGTAGTAACGTCAGCGAGCTCATACAAATGTGTTGAGAGCTACAATTTTCGCAATGTTTTTTTGTTTGTTTTCATTTTAAACCGCTTTAAAGAAGAAGTAGGATTTGGAGAAATTCATATACTATTTAGGTAATAGTCATTAGATCGCAAAATTTCATTACAATAACTAAAATTCTTTTCATTATTATTCTCATGTACGAATCACTAGAATAAGGCCATATTATATATGCATACTAAGTAATATTACAAATATTTGGTTATTTGTTATCAATACACTTCGAGACTGCTCAACTGATTTTATTTTATTATTTCATCATGCTATTTTATCCATACTTAGTGATAATAATATTTCACCGCGATACAATGATATTGAAAATAAATTAATATTGAATATAAACTGTGCAAAGTTTCATAAAAACACGCGGATGCAATCATAGCAACAATGAATTTGAAGGTCGAATGGACTCAAGGATTACTATGGCAAAAAGAACACTGTCCCACATAAAACAATAATTCACACACACCTTTATACGCACATGCGTGTGTAAATATGATTTCTAGAAATTTGAATCATTAGTAACAGTCGTCAGTTGTTTTTTTTTAGGTTACTTTTATGGGAAACATAAAATCTATACCTGTCCGGGCATCACGTGAAAACTACTGAACGGATTCTAATAAATTTGGTATAGTTGTAGCGTTAAATTTGAACCGATTTTAATATTTTTTGAAGTTATTTTTCATTTGAAAGTGTATAGTATGAAGCATGTATTGTCTAATTTTAATGAAGATACTTTTTGAAGTTGACTCATTCGCGGACGAAGTAGCGTGGGTCCGCTAGTATACCTATATAATGTAATTTACATTTATAATTATTTATTAGTAGTTATAGATTTGCTTTTAATCGGTTGAGACATAATACCCCATTTACAACTTATTAATTTAGTTTATGACTTGAAACCTCGTTAGATTTAGTCAAAGACTTGTGTCGGCGGGTGCTTTTAGTTTATATCCGATTTCTGTAATATTTATTTTATATTTGGTAGAGCATTTTAACTCTCGAATCCCATTTAAATTCAGTTATACAACATACAATCTCAAAAAAGGACTTCTTGCACTTTAGATCCATACAATTTGTTCTCTTCTTTGAGAAACGACAACTTTTTTCTATCCAGATCTATCGCGAGCTGCAACTAAAGCATGGTGCAAGATAAATCGGAATCCTTCATTTCGCTTTCAAAGCCTGCTTCCATGTTGCCTTTGGCCTTCCACGCTATCGCTTTGCACCCCTCCAGGCTGCCATTGAAATGCTTCTTGTTTAGCGTAAAGCGTGGCCTATCCAGTTCCATTTTCTACGCTGTATTTTGAGAAGTTTAGTGTTTTCTTTAGCAAGGACACAGAGATCTGAATTGGAAATTGTTGCCTTAAAAGTAAAGGATGCCACAAAGGCCAGAACATACTTTTAGATTATTTTAGTTAAATAGAATATGCAAAGAAGCAAGGCCCACACGTTAGCAGCAATGGAGTGTATAAACAGTGTTGAAAGCTCATGATAACATTGGGTAATTGATTGATTGACGCGCTATTTATCAATCAGATAATTACGTACAAAAGTTATTTATGTGTTCAATCTTTTTTGTACTATTGTTCTTTTGTTCTTCCGCTAGTTTTAACAACCCGTTTGAACGTCCATTTCTCACGGACATTTGCCTCTGTCGTAGACCAACATTCTTATACCTGAATTCAGATCTTGATCACAGACACGTATATATTATTTGGTTTGGTATATGTTTAATTTAATATTTTTATTCTAGAAAAATTCGCTGGCAAATATTCTGTGTTGGTTATAGAAAAAGATGCTTATCATGAAGAGATCGATCAATCGTGAAATCAGATCGCTAAGCAAACTAATACTAAAACGGATCTCGACATCTGTCAGTCGTAAAGTAATCCCACCATCTCATCACCCGTATTTATGTCTTAATGCTGGGCACATTTCATCCCTAAAAGGATCAAGGGCTGTTAATATTCCTGTATTGTAGAAGAGTTTAGAACAACAACGTAGCCCCACAGTGTCAATTGGCATTCTTGGGTAATTAACTGTCAGTTAAGACTCGCAGTTAATTTTAAGACTCTGTTTAGGTGGTAGTAATAATGAAGGCGACCCATGACCTAGCATGCTCTCCGGGGAAGTAGGAAAGACAAGGCCTTATTAAATTATTATCCCTCCAGTTATTCGTTCTCCTCAAGAGCGATGTAACCACAAAAAATCCACGAATTTGATAACTGTCAATATCATGCGTTCGATAGGAAAGCTTAGGTTCACTCTGTGGATTTTACGTGTCAAGCTACAAATATTTTAAAATGGTCATCACGGTCAGATCTGTTTTCAACAAAAATAAAATCTGACCAAAGTAACCGAGCTCAAGGAAATGCTGAAGGGCCAAATAAAATAGGAAAGTAGATCAGGATGATGCTATATACTTCCTTGGAATGGCCTTGTTAACTAAAAGGCGTAGTGGTAGTCGAGGATTCCAAAGTAGCGGCTTGTCGTAGGTAACTACTGGACACTAGTGGCACTGATGACCAGCTGTGGTAATATTTTAGAGATATCAAATAGTCACTAGAAATAAAATCTTTGATTGTGATCATTAAACGAACGATACAATATTTTAACTTCACAAGCGTTTGTATTAACAAGATAAATCACTTCGTTGTTTACACTGAAAATAATTCGTAAATATAGTATGTAAACATATAGTGCAATACAAATAAACAGAACATTAAAAGTGTAATGTTTGTCTGTGTCTGTTTTGAGTCCGAGGTAAAAAATTAAAAGTTATCATTGCTTTCTATCCGATATAATTGGCATCAAATGCAAGTTCAAGTCACACGAACTGTAGGGCTGGAATTGCATATCCTTTTGAAAGTTCTGTAACTTTAAATGTTAATTATTGAGAAAAATCATTTAACCGTTACGTGGTTTGTTTCACAAAATAAGCACCTTCTCTATTCACAGTGCAGTGCAGAGACAACGGATGTACAGAAGAATAGATAAAATCAAAATCAAACAATTTAACTTCGTAGGAAATAAAATCTGCAGTAAAATATCTGACTTTATGTAGTGACAAGTCAGTCTTTCACGTGTTGCATAAATAAATTCTCGTTCTTTATCAAGACAAAGTATATGGCTTGTTAATAACGAACTGGCATTTACTGCCAACGTTTTAAAATAGGTCTTCAAATATATCATTTCAAAATGTTATAAGATTGTTTGTTTTTATTAAATCTTATATTGCACGAGGCATTTCGTTTTCTTGACAAACATTACTGAAGAAGTTGTAAATTTAAAAGCTATTTTCAGAAAAACCTCTTTCAAGAACAATAACGAATTGCAATGAGACGGTTGGAGTGGAGTAATCGAAAAAATCGTAAAAAAAAACGTGCAAGAATTTGAGTTTGCAAAAAAATTTGCTTACGTTAACTAAGTTTTTTTTTGCCACTGATTTTCACATCCAGTTATTTGTTTGAACTCTAGCCACCCCAGTTTCATATTTCGGTTGTTTTTCCATTAGATCAACAACCATCATCTCATATCGTTGGTAATTGTATTTATGAAAGATGCAAAATAACACGCTTAAGTAATCCCAATCTTTTGTATTTCCCTACTTTTAGTGCCTAAGTAACTAGCATTTGGATAGTGTTATGGATTGTATAGCAAAAACGTGTTTCGGTATTATACTAAGTGCATATATAGTTGGTATGTGCCGGATAAACAAAAAACTATGGTAAAATATATATTTCTTACATCCTTAGAAACGTTCTGTTCTTCAACTTATAACTTATTTGTATGTTAATAGTCTTGCCCATACGTTTCATTTCTTTAGCTTCTATATTTTAGTAAACTTATCATAATTAACGTTTGTCAATCGTCGTTTCCGTAATAAAGTCTATTTTAAGAATTTGTCTTCCTCATGGGTTGTACTTTCAAACACACTTAATGTTAGTTTTTGAACAAAACCGGCGATCATGTTCATGTCGAGTCTACCTACACAATTGTAAAGGTCATTGCACACGTCACCAAAAATTAGCGCCAGAAGAAAAAAATATTTGAAACATAGGTACTCACTTACCCATTCAAAATCATTGTCAACTCACTCTAACACAAAAAAAAAATATGAACTATTATTGGAACAACACTGAGTATCTCGGTACGTTCGCGGTTATTTTTGAAATGGCGGACGGTCCGCTCCGTGGCCGGCAAACGTCTGAGTAAAATAATTTTATGATCCCGAGAAAGTAAATTGGGATTGGGGAAATATAAAATATCTGGTGGGCTAGGGATGGAAAAAGATTCGTCGATGGGAAAACGACAGAACATCGACTCGCTGAAAGAGTAAGAAAATTAGGAACACGTAATAAGCGTCTGCTAGCACTCTCGTTAGTATACTGGTTAGAGCATATTCTTCCTTGATCCTGGGTTTCTGTGTTCCTGTTAAAAATGGTCAGCTTGGAGTGAGGAAATAGGCGGTGCCTCCTACCCTTGCCTCGTAAAACACGTTAAGCCGACGGTCCAGGTTTTATAAAAAACTAGCTTATGCCCGTGACTTCTTTTAAGTTTTAGATATTTAAAGAATCGCGTAGGAACAGTTTATTTACCTGGGCTTTAAATTATGCAATGTCTGTCTCCAGGATGCAAGCTATTACTATGCAAAAAATTTAAAGAGCGGGTTTTCTAATAAGCCCTTTAAAATTAAAACATTTTTAACCATCCTTTTGCCTGCCACGCTGCCATGCCAGCTTTATCATAGAACAGAGTATGCACTGTTCTATGATAAAGCTGGCCTGAGCTCAGCATCGGGATGTTAATAAGCTGATTATGACATTCGGCGAATCTACGTCTAGAAGCAACGGTGGCTGAGATTATTATCTCATAGGTACAATAACAGAATATAAATGAGAAATAAAAAGCTCGATCACCTCTGGAGTCTGGTGTGTATGGTCAATAATATCCTCATCGATTCCACACCCTGTGACCTAGTAGCTTCCTGCTCTATCATCAGACCGCCATATCACCATCAAGGCCTATTTGAACAAAGTATTTGACATGCAGAAACTTTATGAGATAAGTGAACGGCAGACAGCGATTAATTACTTATTTTAAAGTATGTATCAATGTCTAAAAGACAACAATCTTTGAGTTTTGTAGAGCTAATTTGGTGAATTATTTAATAATATTAAAATGATAATCACTACTATGAGTACCTACTTATTATTTATCAAAGTTGATACAGTTTTTCACACTCACTCTGACCTAGTAAGTAGTTTTAACAAGAATATGTCTTGGCTAACAAACCGGTTCCGTATAGACAATATTATTTGTTATCTAGAGCCTAGACCAATCCTAAAAACGTCAAATTTGGTAAATCGTCCGTTCTGTTCCTTGGCCTGTGCACGTACCTAAATAGTTTTCTGGCACCGATGAATAATTTAAATTAAAGTTAGTTAAGTAATTTCATAAAAAAAACTCTCTTTATTCATCATAGATCCCGGTCGTTCATCGCAAAGGTGAAATTCGAATATCGAAAATTCCGTTCAGAAATATTGATAACTCTAAATTACCGACAAGATCAAAGCGCTCGTTGTACTTAGCTTTAGTACTTAGTCAGTTTTACTAGCACTAACCGGCCAGTCTAAATATCAGCGCGTAAGTATCGATTTAGAATTTTACAAGTCTAGAAACGATTTCATTTTGGCTTCAAAAGACGCTTTAAACATCGAAAAGTAATGGCACATCACTAGATTCCATTCCATATATCAACAACACCTGGCAATACGCGATGTTCTCAGAAACCTTTGTTTATTTTTGTACGTGTACAGTTTTTCGCCATTTACTCCAAATTACAGTTAAAAACATTACCGGTTTATATTTACTTGCGTTAGATGGACACAAAGGCATCCACTGTTGACATCACCGAATATTATGTTAACTTAGGATGAAAAAAAATGTAAAAAAGTAGAGATCTGTAGACAATTCGCCTTACAAGTTGCCTTCATAGCTGAACAAGTTGCGAAGCTGAACTGACATAGTTCGTGGCGGCAGACGTAAGTATAGGTGCCCTACGGATTACGATCCCTCATCCCTCTCGGTGACAATCACCGAGATACAGTGAATATGACGTCATTTCAGTAGTTTATTGACGTTATGTGACCAATTTGAGAGCTGTAAACCAGCGCCTTTTAGTGTTCAGCTCAACTGTGCCTTCTCTAAATAATGAAATTGTTACAATTTTACTAATACGTGCTACGACAAAATTTATTTTTCTTTAATTCAAATTATCATCACTTCTGGCCCCTCAACCCCCCTCACGCTGGTCACTCAATTACGAAACTCAGAGTGATGGATTGGTGGGCTTCGCTAGTTGGCCAGACCATAATAAGCGTTTCGCAGGGAGTTTCTGTACACAATTCGATGATCCCTGCAAACCCCTATATCTAGAAGTGGTCGTCTTTCGGTTGATATGACGACGATAATCCTATCTTTAAAAACACGGGTATTTGCGGTCTACCCTGTGGTACCCCAAACAAGCGATTTAGCGTTCGCGTACGCTGTCGATATAACTGCGATACCTTTCACAGGTTAACCCACTACCATCTTAGACTGCATCATCATTTTCCATCAGGTGAGATTGCAGCCAATGGGTAACTTCAAGTGGTATTAAAAACCAGTAGACCATTAAGGCGTTCTGCATTCAGCCCAGAGAATCTCTGAAAAAGCGACTCTACCCAGGCGGTTACTTACTGATTTCAATAATCATCTGCATTATATTCATGTAAATGTCTGTCTCAAATCGCGTACAAATTAGAGGCAATACTGATCAAGGCTACATATCAATAAACCACGTCCGTCCGTCTTAATAGTATACAGCATAGATTGCAGCGGCTCGAGTGCCCTTAAGTTGACCCCGTTTCCATTGATACACGACACACGTTAAAAATCGCTGGCACAAAATATGTTATTTCGCATAAGGAGAGAAAAGTTATGGATCAGCAAACACTTTTATGGAAGTTTTATGTTACTACTTACTACTCAAAGGTGACGACCTGAATTGGACTTTCTAGCCCGTTGCTAGTCTAGCATGTTGCTTGGAATAAATGCTATAAAGCGACAAAAAAAAGCGTGTTCTGGAAAATTTCAACATCGTCCGACCCTTTATCATCTTTTCCGTCCATCTAAGCGATTTAGCATTCCGGGAATATATCGCGGTAAAACTATTAGTGGCATCTATAGGTTTAATAAACTACAATACTTCTTCCATCTCCCTTTCAACGTGCATCGTCACTTCAAATATCAAGTGAGAACGCAATCAAAGTAATAAAAAAAAATCAAAACTCGTAGCCAAATAGTGTAACTACTAATACAAAATTCGTAAATTTTTATATACCTCAAGTAGGTATATCTATGTTACTCTTATGATTATCCGACTTTAACAAAATAATCATAGAAAATGGAAAAGCGCACTACTCACATGTCATATATGAGTAGTACAAAAACAAAATTTAGCAGCTGTTTTTTAGCGTCGCCCAGCTCTTATCGCGTCCAGATAAGGCTTGTTTTCAGATAACTCGGCCGCTATATCTATGTTGAAGATGTATAATGTATATGCCATTCTGGTTTTGTTTTCCATACGAGAAGGTTAGTTTTAGTTCGTTCATTCTCATTTAAATACTAAACAGTGTGTTTTCAAGAGGTTAATGAGATAGTAATAAGTCTTAAATAAAAGTTAAGGTAAGTGTTAAGTAACAAGGTTAATTTTGATTATTTAAGTAGGTATAAACTTTTTATTTTTAATATTAAATAACAGTAGCTGTATACAATATCGTTTTTATGATTGTGTACTTAGTATGAGGAAAACCCCGATCATAAGCTTATTTGTAGTATCATGCCTACATTTATACTAAGTTGTGTTTTATTGTTAAAACCCCCTGCATGTAAAAAGGGGAGTGTTATACTAATAAATTTATGTGCCTTGTCTGTCTGTGAGTGTCGTTGAAGAGCTCAAATGAAGGGAATATTGAAAAATGATTTTTCAGATCGAAGAATTGGTTAGGGTGCAGCGATATCTGATGTTTATCTGTTAGGTATGAGGTTTACTAATCTTAGTCTATTATGCCACTAAAAGTTAGCCCTCGACTGTAATGTCACCTGGTGGTAAGTGATGATGCAGTCTAAGATGGTAAGGGGCTAACTTGCTAGCAAGTAAGGTAGTCATACTCCTAACAGGTTATAAACAATTCAATTTCAAATCATCTAGTCTTTTAGATTTGTAACTTTGGTGTCCTAAATAATAAAATTGCAACTGAATATACCCAGTACCCTTGACTAAATTCCGCATCGAGGACTGGCTGGACCAAGCCAAATCATTGATCACTTATTGCAGATGTGACTTGCTTGAATTGGTCTTATTAGGGACGGCTGAAGCAGTTTTCGGCGTAGGTTCTTTGAAATTTGTATCTTACGTTGTATTCCTCCATATAATCTAACCAGCCTGACATTCATGGATTACCTACATCATTTTTCCATTATTTTCTCAATTCTGGGGCATTCCCTCAAATATGATGGGTATTCAGGTAGTCCAATGTGGGTTTGCGGGCATAAAGGATTAATACCACGGGTAAGAATTTAAATTGAGACCAGCGTGAGGCAAAGGGTTCATAAACACCAATTTACTGGATTGGACTGATACTGCTTTCTTGCGCGATCCAAGAATGCTGGTCATGGACCATCGAGGCCTTAGACAGTCAAATATTAGCTTCAAATCAGCGATTTCCGTGTTACGCCAAAATACTTAGCTAGTTGTGATGCAAAGTGACAAAAAACGATAACAGAATATTAACGCGTTTTATTATTATTGCGTTAATTAGTTGTTTGATGTTTCGCTCGTTATAATGGGTATGTCTGTCCCTAAGAACAACGAATAATGGCCTTGTGGCCATCTGGCTGAAAATGCAATACAATAAAAAATATACCATAGAGCAGGGAAAACTTCTTGGACCGTCGTTGGTATATTAGGTACTTGGTTCGTATCAAAAATTGGTAGTATCTCATTTGGAATTCTCAGTGCTGGTCCAGAATTAGGGAGTTATTTGCTTCCGGGAGTATGTTGTCCAGTTATTAGGATACAGATATATAAATAAGAGTCAGAAGGTGATTACAGGTACTCCGCTGTTGTTAGTCGACATCTAGTGATCAAAGTCTTCAATAATAGAGCCTTTATTAAAAACTCCTTTTACAAAGACTGTTCCGCCATTTTTTTAACATAGCAGCCACGCAAATCCTTGTAGGTGATTATGAAACGATAGCTAAAATTATCATCATCATCATATCAACCAATACAGGGCACGGGTCGCCTCCCACAACGAGCAGGGAGTTAAGGCCGTAGTCCACCTCGCTGGCAAAGAGTGGATTGGTAGACTTCACACGCCTTTGAGAACTTTTTGGAGAACATGCAGGTTTCCTCACGATGTTTTCCTTTACGTGCTCCGATAACTTAGAAAAGTTAGAGGTGCATACTGGGATTCGAACTCGTCCCCCCAAAACTAAACAATTACTATTTCTCTCTCTTAATCTATTCCCGTGGGATCGAAGTAAAGTCAAGGTCAAGCCGCAGCGTCCATCCTGCATCCTAAGTCGCGTTCAGGGAACGACCAATCACAAGACTCGAATTCAAGCAAGTCTTGCCATTGGTCACACGCAGGAGGAAAGGTTGACCGCGTTTAAAAACGCAAATTCTTTCAATAGTAATAATTGACGGACCGAACTGATGGCCCACTTGATTGTTAGTGGCAAACTGTCGCCTATAAGCAGAGCAACACTTCGCAGGGCATGCAAGTCAACCTCCGGCGTAGGTGTTAAGCCTCATGTGCCTGTAATTACACCGGCCCTTCTGACCGGAACTCAGAATGCTGCTTACAGCAGATATTAACAAGACAGTAGCAGGTAGTTAGTCAATAAGAGCTTCACTATTTACCCACTTACTACTGTAAAATCTAAGAGATTTTACTTCTACACAGACTTTTATAGGTGCAGTGAGTAGGCACTCGTAGGTACCTACTAAATTAAAATCTACAGAATCTGATTTTCAATATTTTATTTTATAACATGGTAGGTTGTAGGTATAATTATAGCTAATAATTTTATCTAATCTGATAGTTTTCAATATTAAATACCTACTGCCTACCTTCATATCGGCCCACAGTGTCGTATTATCTTAATATAAAAAGATACCGTACCGGGTTATAGGTACGTTTAAATTTAAATGTAAGTAATTAAAAGCGAATCTGAATTTGCACTTGATAAGAATAAAAGAAAAAATCTTTAAAAAAACCAAAGTCATTTTACAAAACATTTATCAAATCAGCTTCTTCTAGATCCTATATAGGAGATGTCATGAAGTGATGCCTTGTACAGGATCTATTAGAAGCTGTGGATTTCTCGAAAACACTAATCATCGGGTGGGCTATGTGATTGGTACGTCAATTATTGTTTTAAAAAAAAAAAAACTGTATTTCGGATTATAGTACATTACGCATTTTTACTGTGTGTTAACAGAATGCCGTGGCAAAGACCGCCAGATGTGCCAGTTGGTAGAGTATGGGGCCGGTTCAGAGGCAGGGAGCGGGATGGTTCCCCACCACTCATGTAAGTTACCTTCAGACAAATATTAAGTAGCTAGTTCGGCTCTGGCCGATATTAAACGGAGTTGTCTACATGGCACTATATACTGCGACCAAGCGGTCATAGTATATACTCTTCATGGTCTACAACAATGCTTAACAAACTTTGACTTGTGAAAATTTTTACGGCCGATTGGCGCAGGGAGCGGCGGCGGTGCTTGCTGAGTCCCATAGCTTGAAAATGTTTGTGTGCCGAACATGAATGTTTTTTTTTATATTATAAGTACATTCCTACTAATGTTATAAATGTCAATGTAAGTTTGTTTGTTACGCTTTCACGCAAAAACTACTTAACCGATCCTCATGAAACTTTGTACACATATTCTTGGAATTGTTAGAAGTAATATAGGATACTTGTTATCCCGACATTAAGCTCGGTTCCTTTGGCAGAGGCGATAAGTGTTTGACGATTTTACACCTTAACTCCGACAAATTAAAACCGATTTAAATAATTATTTTTGTATATGTGTTTAATTTTGCCCAAACTTTGTGTGGATCTGAATGTGGTTGGAGATAGAGGACAGAACTCCTCAGCGGACAGAAGCAAACCCCTCATTTAAGGCTTAGCGATACTGAATACTTTAATTTTTTTTAGAACTACAACTAAACTGAACGCCACCTCAAAAAACAAAATCAAACGCAGACGAATATTTGTTCTTAATAATATTCATCACTCATCTTTGTACCCAAAGCACAGCTGCTGCGGTTGCTCTAGGGCTGGGAGATGTGTGTATTGTCGTAGTATATTTATTTATTATTACAAAGGGTTTTACTTGTATGGGCGAAAACAGGAACGCACACAAAATGAGATAGGAAATAAAAGTAGTAGATGAGCACAAATATCGATGGTCAAAAATTATTTCCAACAGTGTAATTACAAATAATAGATAAACCCAAAATTTTATATCATTTCTTATAAGTACATCTTGTTATCAGAAACAGAAGGCGTAAATGGTCGCCCAAAACTTCGGGAGATTAAGAGCTACGTCTGGTCGCATGAAATGGCTTCGTAGCATTTCACGTTGCAGTTTCATGCGTTGCGAATTGGAGTCGCGTAGCTAACTTTTAACAATTGCGAATGTAATAATGTAGTAACTTTGATGTTTTGAAACCTTCAATCACGTAAACATTGTCAACATGATTGCATTTTAACGTTTTGCTTCAAATTTCGCTTGCTTGATCTTTATTATCAAATGCGTATTCTAGCCTTAGTTTACTCGTATACAGAGACAAATGTTTAAACAAGAAATTCTTATTGGATAGAAAAAGGCGTTACTCCGCGAAAAGCAGGAGATTAAAGAAATTATAAATTACACAATACAATCAGTATTGTGTGGAGTATAAAGATTAAAGAAATTATAAATTACACAATACAATCAGTATTGTGTAATTTATAATTTCTTTAATCTTTATACTCCACACAAAACAGATCTTTAGTTTAATGAGTAAGATAAGTTATTATGTTGGTATCTTACCAAAATACTATAATACCCAGTAGGTACCTTATTTAACAGAAAGCTCATTTCGCTTTCAGGTGTCTATCGAGGCATAATATAATGGTAATTTTGTATTAATATTACAGGTATCAAATAAGGGACATGGAAGAACCTTATAGAAAACCATGCTTGGACTTGATGCAGGAAACTTTCATACGTGATGAGCCTATTTGTCAAGCTTTAGGTAACTTTTAAGTTATAACAGTCAACGTCATCGGCAAAAGTAGTATAGCACACAGTTGGGCATTCATTCAGGTTTCCGGTACCATAGGAGACCTAGCTTTAGCTAGACTATTAGTTGGTAGGCTTAGGAATCAGATTTTGACTAGTGACGATGTCTAAAGTTTTTTATAATATAAGAGCATTCGAAATCGGTATTTTGAAAATATTTTTTATGAACTTTATCTTGTACAGGTATCTCCTCGGACCCAGAATCAATCGAAACAATACGGAAAAACTGGGAGGAGATCCTGTTGCAACAGATCTCTATCGCCTGCTTTACAGAGGAAGATGGTGAGCCCAAAGACCTAGTCGGCTTTAACATATTGATGGTTAAATGCAAGGATGATGAAGAGGAAGACATTACGAAGGTACGTAGGGGATAATAGAAATTGACTCTGATAATTTGCGTTCCCAAGGGTGTCCGAGGGTTATTCCAAAAACTCCATGTCCCTTTCTCCTCTTTTTTATGTTTAGGAAGGGAGTCATCTGTAGTGCCGGACCCATACAAGCTAAAAACCTCTCCTGCCTTCTAAGCGTTAATGTTAACATCGTCTACTTTACCTTCCTTACTTTGGACCGCCGATTGGCACAGTGGGCAGTGACCGTGCTTTCTAAATCCAAGGCTGTGGGTTCGTTTTATTTGTGTGATGAACATGAATGTTTTCAGTATCTAGGTGTTTATACAACGTGCCAATGAAAACCGAAATATTACTTTTAGTGTTGCCCAAATGCAAGAACAAGACGAGACTTAGCCAGTCTTGGTCTTGGTCTTGCGCCAATACACCTGGTCTTGGTCTTGGTTTTGGTCTTGCGCTCCCAGTCTTGGTCTTGGTCTTGGTCTTGCAGCAAGAGTCTTGCAAGTCTTGCAATTACCTATTAGTCTATTACTATTTATTAAAGTTTACTTTAAATCTTAGAAAAACGTATTAGAATTGGAACATTGTGAGCTTGAATTAACATAGCCATAGTAAAGATCAAGCAGATTAATAAATAACTGAAGATTTGATAAGAAATTCGAAAAATCAACTGACCTATATGTCGTTTTCCATGGAAGTAACTGTTTCTTAATAAACATTTATGATTTATAAGCTTACATTTGCTAAAACATGTAAAAAAACAAATTAATTACAATAACTTGACTGTATTTTAAAGAACAATACTTATCTGTCTAGAAAGAGATTGAACCCTCAACTTATAAGAAATTTAATAAAAGAGTTTTACGATTTATCATTTATTTGAATAAAAAATAAAATACAACACAAATCAACCGCTTTATCATTAGGTTATGATACTTTATATCAATTCTTTTGACCAAGAATTAATACAAAGTAACCATCTGGCTGACTCATCACTTAACCTATTTCTATGTTTTCTAATTACTAATGATGCTTTAGAAAATAACCTCTCAGCAGGTACTGAAGTTGCAGGTATTGAGAGAAAATCACGGGCCATTTTCGATAAAATCGGATACTCTGTCTCATGCGTCCTCCACCAATCTAAAATGTCTTCCGAGCTGGCAGTTCTTGGTTTTCTCAGGTACTCCTCCAACTCGTCTATCACTAAGCCTTGAAGACAAGATCCAGATGACGTCGAGGGACATTCATAGAGTTTATCAAAGTCTATTACGTCTTCATCTTCATCACATACTTTATTGTCTTTTTCTGGTAATTCCAGAGATTTGTTCAGTGAGTGTAGACTTTTATATTCTTCATAAAGTTCATTGAACTTGCGCAGACTTTCTGTTTTAAGTTGCTTCCCCCACATTGTCAGGTCAAAAGTCTGAGCCTTATGCCTTGGGTCTAAAATTGGGTCACCAAGTTTTGTACTTAAAAGTTTAAAGTTTATTAGAAATTTATGTAATTTTTCGAGTACCTGCCATTCATTAGCTGTGATTTGAAAATCATTCAATTCGGTGACAGAACTGCACAATATGTCAATGCCCGCTCTCACTTTTAAACCAAATCCAATCATATAATGTGTGGAATTCCATCTCGTTGGACAGTCAAGAATGGCATTTAGATTTGATGGCACGCCAGCTGCTTCACAAGCAGACTGAAACTTCTTCTTCACTATCTCACTTCTTTTTATTTTACTGGAAATACTGCGTAACTTTGTTACAGATGTACGCGAGTCAGCAATATTTGGTGCAGATTCTTCATCTTCCTCATCCTCAGTTTCGTCTGCATAGTCTTCGTACTGCTGATCTTGCGCGTTAGTGTCAGACTCACAGTGTAATGCTAAGGTCTTTAATAAATCTTGTACACCAAGGTTTAAAATGTGAGCAAAGCACCGGAAATGTTGATTGTCTGAATCAAAGTGTGGCGGCAGCTGTTTGCCCAGTTCATACATAAATTTGGTATTTGCAGTTGCGTTGTCGACCGTGATACCTTGTATTTTATCAATTATGCCATATTCCAATAAACATTCATGGAAAATCGTTGCAATATCTTCCCCAGTATGTCGACCGCGTGATGGTATAAAATCAAGAACTACAGATCGATACTTCCATTCGTTGTCTATATAATGAATAGTAACCCCGTAGTAACTCCTACCAGCAATTGACGTCCACCCATCAATGGTAAACGACATTTTAGATGATAATGGTTGAAGTCGTTCCTTGAGATTCAATTGGAGCTCTTCAAATCGCTCTTTGACTTTCCTTCTAAGTGTAGACCTTTTAGGAAACACCATATTAGGGCAAATACGTCGAAAATATACTTGTGTAGCTTCGTCATCGAAAAATGAGAAGGGAAGATATTTTTTCACCACCCAATCAACTGTAGCTGTCGTGATGTTGTCACTGCTGTTTTCCGACTGAAACAAAACAATAAATCTTGTGTTATTATTTAAAACATACTAGGTTTGAGCGTATAAGAGGAGGAGGTTTGTTGTTGTTAAATCGAGAAAATCGTTAAATTGATATTTGTTATATTAAGGTTGCACTGTACTGTAATTTACCAAAATAAAGTACTTAGTTGTTACTGGCCGATTAAATGAAAATATGGGTGTTTATAAGAAATATTTAAGACGATAATTACATACTTAATATGTCGCACCCCTAGATGAAAACACCACTAACTCAAAAATACTTACGTAAGTTAATGGCGTTTTTGAAAGTATCGCATGAATAGCTACGCGGAGTTAAAATTCTTTTAACTGTTAAAAAAATATTCTTACCTGTCCACTTCTTCCAGCGGTTACTAAAAAGCTTGTGATATCTCCACTTAATTTTGGTTTAACAGGAAGAAATATTTCTGATTCCTTTTTGTGGAAAGACATTAGATGTTTCCTTAAGCCTGAAGTGTTTCTGTTTTTCATTTTTATTTCAATCTTTTTATGTTGGCACAATTTACACAAGGCAGTTTGGGATGCATGAATTATTTCGAAAAACTCCTCAAATTTGCTTTTGGGTCTTTTAGATCTGTGACTCAAACTCTCGTTACTCGGACTAGAATAATTTGAATCTTCGTCACTCATATTAAATTGTACACGTGATACGTTTTTAGAAAACAACGAGAATTAGTAAAAACAATTATTAAGTTAGAATCGAAGCACAGCTCAATTGGAAATGACTGGAATTAAAATAATTCCTTCATTTATAGTACGTTTCCTTGCTTTTTACCGCGCCGCCTCGCCACGTGCCGGCTCTATGAAAAGGATGCCGCCGCAAATCGAACGATGCCGCGTGCGGCGTACAAACACACACTAAATATTACCTACTTGTACAGACGCGACCCGTGAATAAAATATATGTAAAGAATTAGTGCCAATCACTATTCTTTACATATAAGTGAATGTTTTGGCGTGCATCTATACTAATATTATAAAGCTGAAGAGTTCGTTTGTATGTTTGATGACAGAAGTTTTAAAATAAATAAATAAATCCTGAACGTCACTATACCTCCAAAGTTACTATTCCTCGTGGACGAAGTCGCGGGCACAGCTAGTAAATACTTACTCTCATCATCTCTCTCAGAGATATTCGAACACTTTTTTGCTATTTTTTCTTGTAAAAACTTAAGAAATATAATGACTAAATGTACAATAATAGTACCTAAGTAATTAGTTTAAAACCATATAAGTAATCAATATTATAATTACTTACTAGAATTAATTATTATGACATCTACTACCTATCCTCACCATTTTATCCTAATCATAATACTACTTGCGTGATCAGTATAATGTATTCATTTTCATTCTAAGCACTCTGAAACTTATTTATTCTTTGGAACACCTGTAGGTACTCTTAAAATTCGAAATTATTTTGCATGAATAGTGTCAAATGTTATGATTTCGGCGCGGCGGCAACGATTGTTTTAGATTTCAAAAGAAGCCGCCGGCGCGTGTATCATAACCATGTACTTCCGAAAAGCGGCAAATTTCTTTGAGAAGTAAGTACAAAACCTTTGATGCCGCATTATCAAAGTGCCGATGGTGGTGGTGGTTTTTCATATTCTTTGATATAGTTTTTTGCGTCTCATAGAATTCCTAAGCGTACCTACCTACCTATACACCGAACTGTTACACCTAACTACTCCGTGAAATAGCGCTAAGTCCTAGCTGCAAGACGCAAGAGTCTTGCAGGCTATGTCTTGTTCTTGCTCAAGTCTTGCACGGTCAGTCTTGGTCTTGGTCTTGCTAAAAATACGCGGTCTTGTTCTTGGTCTTGGTCTTGCAAAAACGCAAGAACAAGACCAAGACTGCAAGACCAAGACTGAATTTGGGCAACACTAATTACTTTAGATGCTTTAGACGTACCTACATTATTTACTGTATCTGAGACTTATAGTTTTTGAGTAAACCACTGCCACATAGTTTTTACTGAAAGAAATCAGATACAGCCCTCACATCACATGCAAAATTAAAATGTAGTTACTCTTGTCACTTTATTAGCAGGTACGCTTCGCTTAACGTAGGTACTATGCGCGTGTTTGTCTTCAATAGGGTTGTCATAAGAAACACAAGAATTAAATATGCTACATATTCAAATTCAAAATGTTTTTATTCTTCTTTTGGTTTAATATTTCTACAGGGCGATTCCTTATGAAATATACTTATGCATCCTTCAGCAGTATTTCGTAATTCAGTTACACGTTGTATATCTTAATATATATAAATCTCCTGTCACGATGTTTGTCCGCGATGGACTCCTAAACTACTGAACCGATTTTAAATTAAATTGGCACACCGTGAGCAGTCTGGTCCAACTTAAGAGATAGGATAGCTTAGTAAAGTCACAATTTTATTTTATTGCAAATTATTTGTCTATAATTAATTGACAGTCACATGTTATATGTATATACAACTATACTCATTTAAGGCTTAACGATACTGAATACTTTAAAAACAAAATCAAACGCAGACGAAGTCGCGGGCAACAGCTAGTGTATTATAAGTATTTATGTACCTATATCTATACATATAAAAATGTTACGTGGTTTGTGAACGCTTCAAAAACTCAAAAAGTTCTGCACCGATCGAGCTGAAATTTTAGCATGGTATATAATCCGCATCAAGGATTGTTTTTATAAATTTTTTCCATCTGTCAAATATCCGCCACCGCGAAACTAGTTTTTTCTAACGATCGATGTACCAGTGACAGCGCCATCTGCCGAAAGCTAGAAAAACACTCGCTGACATATGTAATGTATTCTTTGTTTTGTTTCTCATTTCTCAACCATTCCGTAAAAATGTGCTACAGCGAAGCGTGGCAGGGTACAACCTTATTCATAAAAATATCGATCTTAGTACCCATAACACAAGATACGATTACTGTGGGGCTAGATGGCGACATTTGTATTGTCGTAATAAATAAACTTAATTATATTTCCTTCACTTGTGGCCCGTTCTCCTATGAAATGTGCTATTATAATTATTCTCCAATATCTATCGACAGGTAAAGGGTGATTCGTGGCGCAAATGCCTGAAGACCTTAGTCTGCGCAGAGAAGCTGGTGGACGTGTTCGAGCATTACAACGTGGATAAATACCTGTCGTCCAGCGGCCTGACCGTGCTGCCGGGACACAGGGGGCAGAACATTGGAGCTCGTCTGATAGACGTCAGGTAGGTAAATGATGCGTCTCAACGCACACAGGAAAGTTTCGACACAACCTTTTAAGCTATTGCATAGCTTTTATCGCGGGCGCCGCTCACTAGATTTTGGTCGAAGCAGGTTATTCACTCGCGATTAGTGTCTCGATTATTATTCCCGTCGGAGTAAAATCTACTATTGCACTACTCTCCAATTTAAACTGGATCCTTTAAATTATTAACATTAGACCAAAAAGCGAAAATATTAATCATGGAAAATGGCGCGAGGACTTGTTTTTTGCGCGCCAAGGTAAACCAGCATACAGCCAGCATCGTTCGCTGCTATAGATATTAAAAATAGTATAATGGGAATATTTTTGTATTTAAAACATAATTTTTAAAATATAATAAGTTTGAAATATAATAAGTTATGAATTGTGAATAATTTGATAACATTTCGTTCGTTTATCTTAATTCAGAAGCTACCATTTTAAGCTGCATACGACCTCTTTGTTGGTCAAAAAAATCTGTACTACCCGGCTAAATTTAAAGTGGTACATCTGCATACAAATAACATGCAGTGAGGTGCAAACTAAACTTATCGGATCGTAATTAATAAAGCACAAGTACGGTAATTTTAAAATAAAACGTGTGTCGTTCTCCTTTTAAAGTTATAATCGTATTTTAAAGTTTATTCTTTTTTTTTCCTTGCAAACGTGATGAAAATCGTCTTATGAAACGCGTTTGGTACATTACTTGTTACACTCTCGACTTTCTTAGGGTGTTCGCTTTCAGCTCATGCTTCTAATCCGCCTCGACTTTAAAATGCAATGTTACAAAACAAGATTCTAAATGTACTATTACCATGAAGTATAGATACAGGTACAGGTACTTAAAATTCACTTTATATGTGACTAGCTGTTTCCCGCGACTTCGTCTGCGTTTCATTTTGTTTTTTTATGTGGCATTAAATTTAGTTGTAGATCTAAAAAAAAAAAAGTATTCAGTATAGCTAAACCTTAAATGAGAAGTTTGCTGCTGTCCGCCGAGGAGTTCTGTCCTCTATCTCCAACCACAGTTTGGGCAAAATTAAACACATATTATAACCTCTATAGTACAAAAATAATTATTTAAATTGGTTAAAATTTGTCGGAGTTATGATGTAAAATCGTCAAACACTCATCCCCTCTCCCAAAGGAACCGAGCTTAATGTCGGGATAAAAAGTATCCTATATTACTTCTAACACTTCCAAGAATATGTGTACAAAGTTTCATGAGGATAGGTTAAGTAGTTTTTGCGTGAAAGCGTAACAAACAAACTTACATTTACATTTATAATATTAGTAGGGATAGGGATAGGGAAGTAGGGATGTAATGATAAAAGTCCTTTTTTCAGGAAAGAACTGTGCAAACCTTTCGGCATCAAGGCAGCCTGCACAGTGTTCACAGCCAAGACGTCGCAGGTGCTGGCGGCGAAATGCAATTACCAGGTCATCGCCACCTTGCCCTACGCGGACATGGTGAAACACGGAGTCGACTTATCCGGCTGCAGCACCGCTGAAGCTAAGGTCATGGGTATTCAATTTGAATAAGCATGTCATTACTACATGACTAGGCATCTTGTACCTACACACACTTTAAGCTTTAGGTACTGGTTAGGACCATCAGGTGTCTTTGCAGCATAAGCAGGACTGATTTATATTTAAAAACCGATCATACAGAATGTAAGTCTTCAAAACAAGAAGCACTCAGACCGTTTCAGTCTGAGTTTTGACATTATTGGTAGTTATATGTTTCTGCATTCGAAATACTGCGATATTAAGTTCTGAACTTGGTCAGACCTCGTAGTTTTCAGAACAATGTTTGGTCTTGGCCTTATTACCTGAATTTTACGACTAAAAAGAGCAAGTAACGCATGAATAAGTATTTATTTTCTTTCTTTAGTGATTAAAGGTAAAAGTATGTAACTAAATCTCTGCATTGTATACGGTATACCAGTTATATAAAAAGGTTAGTAAGTGATAATGAAATAAGGAACAAATCTATTTTATAAATGTTAATTTATTATTATACACAAAATATTTTTATAAATAAAATACTTTATCAAATCGCAGTGGTTTTCTTACACCTATTTACAAATACAAAACATTTATAAATGCATGTAACATCACTATAAAAATGTCATGTTCCGTACATAATCGTCCAAAAACCTCATGATTAAAATATAATATTCAGGAATTTCAAAAACAAGCTCATTTGGGACATTTTTCTTGTTCAAGTTGTGCTAGAACATACTATTTATTTTAGTAGCTGACGATTGTAGTTTGTAAACGCTTAATATCCAAAAATTCATCCATATCAAAGTAAATTATTATTTAGTTTAGTGTATATACTCGACTAGCGGGCTAAGACCAACAACGGTCTCGTAAATGGTGCAAGCAGCGTTCACTCTTTCGTTGCTGGAATGTTGTCAGTAATTAAGCTAATTTAGTCGGTTATAGGTTTTTCTATTTGCTGTTTAAGTTGAAGTTGGCTCGCATTATCGTAGTGTCTGTGTATTATTCTAGGAGTGCAAGCAAATTTCAACTTAACGCCACAATGTTAGAGTGGAGTATCTCATTAACAGAGTTTACCGGGCGAATCTTCTGCATCTTATGTACTGTGCCGAATTAAATTTTGAGAAACTGTAGCATGTTCTAGCACTAATTGCACAACATGGTAACATCGAATCCGTTTTAACTTATTAATTTCATCATAAACTCGCTAAATAAATTAATATAATTCTACAAATTGTC
Organism: Pararge aegeria; assembly: GCF_905163445.1. Taxonomy (NCBI): domain Eukaryota; kingdom Metazoa; phylum Arthropoda; class Insecta; order Lepidoptera; family Nymphalidae; genus Pararge; species Pararge aegeria. The sequence continues at coordinate 18,409,761 of NC_053191.1, forward strand.
TTTAATCATCGCCTACAATTAATTCTAGCAAAATACTACACACATTACATCACAAATAGCATTATTTTTCACGTCTAAAGTGCGACTACAAGAATTAAACGTTATAATTTTTTTATACTGTAAATTATTTGTACATTTTTATAGTACTTTTAAACTATTGTATAACAGCGATTATTTATTTTAATCAACTCTCTCGGTTCCATATATAATAGTGGTCTCTAGAAATCAGAATACATCAGTTTTTTTTTGTTTTTACCTACACTTTGAAGGAATATAAAATGTTTATTTTAAAATAAATATCAAAAAGGCGACAGACGTGCAATCTCTTTGTCACAGGATACGGCCGTGCGAATATTGTGCCAAAGAGACAAACGGCTGGGACTGTTAGCGCCATCTAGTAGGAAACATTGCAGTATCAAGATACTTTCAAAGATAGCCAGCGAGACGCGATAAAGATGTGTATCTCAAAAAATAAATACTTAATATTAGTGTGTTAGGTTAGGTAGGTGCTAATTTGGTATACTACTTTATCTATACCCAGTAAATATCTTAAAATTCTAAATCAGGATTTTAAGATATTTGTATAGGTTAACTTCATTTATAACTATTTATTAAAGTATATTATTTATATATCACTTTAGTTTCGAACGTCCAATAGGGTTTACATGCTCACCACGAGATATGTATGTCTACCCGTTATCTCGTCTTACAATGAATAAAACGCATTGATTTCGTGACGCGCAAGCAGCCCTGCAGTCTGCAGAGTTTAATGGCAACTTGGCAAGGTTATAAAAGTAAGGCAATACGAAATTTTCACTTTTTAAATGAATACATTTAGTTCTGATAACAAGTTACAGAGGCGCCCTTTTATTTTAGACTTATTTAAACACATTCGCACCTTTCAATCCGAGATCAGAGATCGCGTTGCTTGGAATTCGTTTGAATAACGGATCGCTTCATCATAAACGAAGCAATCCTATTGGCCTATTGTTGTTCAGCTCAGGCTACCGCTGGTGATCAGCTATAGTTCCGATCCTATCCACCTTAAATATTATAACATACAACGGTTCGTATATACAACCAGTTGTATATTTGGAATCATATTGGAATTGGAATCATCAATCAATTCGAAATTGGAATGTATTTTCGGAAGTTTAAATCAAACTATACAACGCGAAACGCAATGACAAAATACTGTTGAAGGGTCCATAAGTAATTAAAAACATTCTAAGTGTTTACTTAGACAACCGTATTGAAGATAAAAGACCGACACGTGCATAGTACCAACGCTACGCGACGCGTACCTAATAAAGTTACAGGAGTCACTTGATTTTAGTTTTGTATGTGATGTTAGGGCTGTCTCTGATTCTTTCTCATCTGATTTCTTACATCAAAATCTATGAAATGAAAATCTCTGTCTGACTGTTTATTCAGGCCAATCACATAAACAAATGAACCTATTTTTTTATCTAGTCCACCCTAGGGGTATTCATGTGCTAGGAATATGCTGATAATCCATCTTTGGAAAATATCCTAATTTTAGTTTTTTTTTCAAATTTAGATTAATATGTAACTCCAACAAGATTCTGTTTGTATGTTTATGAATTTAGCAATAATAGTTTCAGCGTAAACTGGCCAGGACAAAAAGATAGATATTTAAACATAGCTGACGAAACTATATAGAAAGAATTACTATAATGGATCCTTGTTTGCCTTCAGGGTGTCATATATAAGATTTTCTATCTACGTTTACTTATTCGATCGTATAAAGGTTTAATACAAATTATATGATATCGAAGGAGCGGCACCTAGTTTCAATACTGTAAAACTATACTGTCGCTAGATGGCGCTCTTATTTCGGCGGCTTCCATAGCAATCGTAGTAAACATTTAGGCAGACGTAGATAGAAAATCTCAAAATTTGGACTCGGAACCCCTGAAAATTATAGTACATTAGAACCTGTTAAATAGAAAATAAGAAAATCGACAGCCGCTTTAAACTGTCCGATAAAAATAAAGCATTTATTTCTGTGTTTACAAAATATAAGAAGCTACTGACCTTTATAGTACACAGGACTGTCTTCCTCTATACACATTACAGCTTTAATTTCGTCCCCAACAGAAGCGCCACATATGAAGTACGAGTGTCTTTTGAACTAATAAGTAATATAATGATTTAGTTCATCGAAGAGTCGGATTACAGTGTCACATTATAGGGCGATATTGCAGCCGTTAGGACTTCACCCTTTCTTTTGAAAAGGCAGAGTTTGATACCCAGTTTTGAAAAATTAAATATCTCTTGCTCCTAAGGGTGAGGAAAAACATCGTGAAGTACCTAACCCTCCATAGTATTCTTGTAATATAAAATATGTGGTACCGGCGATCCTGTAACCTGGCGGGCGCTCGTTAATAAATCGATTGACGCAATAAGGTGTATGGTGTTTTATTCCTGCTTAGATATTGAAATTCTCAAGGTCGTTTTTAAATTTGGTAAACTCATGTAAGTACGGCTCAAACGTTTTTCATTCTGAGATAGAAGCCGGGTTCTGTATAGGGCTGGTAATCGGTTGATAATAATGAGAGCGTCATCCAGTTGTATTTCCAGTTATGATAGAGGTGTGTACCAGCTGGAGTTTGTTCGGCGTGGCGGCTCTACCGGCGCAACTTGTCGTTGAGCCAGTCGTTGGTGAGCTCGTCAATCTCGCGCACCTCCAGCAGGCGAGGCGCGCCCACGGCGGCCGCCAGCGCGCGTTGCGTGGCCGCGTACATCACCTGCGCGGGGCGGCAGTATGAGATGAGAAACTAAATAGATTTTTGGCTTTCTGAAGTGAAACATCGTTTGAATATACGTTTAAACGAATGTTTTGTTCTTGATATATATGTATATGATAATATTATTCTTTAAGGATAATATTATTATAGTGCAATATAAGAAAAATACAGTCATTTTTAATTTCGAAAAGTCCTTGACTTTCATGTGAGTGAGAGAGAATAAGATAGATTAGATTTCATTACATTTTTTTCCTATTTTAGTTACCATGGAAACTGAACAAATGTGGTGTGTGTGTACTCACGTAAAAAGTAAAACTTATTTTTAAATATTTTTTAAAAAAAATTTACTACGACAATTACTATGAAAATTGATGTTTACAAGAAGCTAGTATCAATAAAATTATTTAAATATAAATTCAAAAACTGAGGAAATAATTAATATTTTTTAGGCTCCCCCCCTCGCACACAATATTGCCTGTGTGCGTAGCGCATTGAAGAATTGAAGTAATGGAAAGAAATATTGTCTGTGTGAGCAGTCTTAGACCAGTCAATTGATTTTTATTTCCAGTATGTTGTACACCCAAATTAGCTCAAGTTGTACACGACCCGGTGCACCATGGCGTCAAGAATGGCTAACCTGCAATTCCATGTGCGCGTCGCGCGGCGTGTAGAATATGAAGCACATGGGGAACGAAGTCCGCCCGTCGCTGTGTTCCATCTTGTAGCTGGAACATAAAGTACACTTGTTAAACTATGAAAGAGAAAGAAAAGGGCAAATTTTCTATCATGACTTGTTTTGTTGCCTTTAGTATACTTTTCAACAATTAGTAATAATGAGTTAACACACTGAAGTATTGTTTTAACTCGAATTAACATGCAGGGAGCAAAGTTCAAATCCCCTTTAACTTTTCTAACTTATGTGTTTTAAGTAATTAAGACTTTTAACTTTTTCATTCACTTTAATTTAATTTTTTTGGAAATTGGTGTTGTCAACTCCTCAGAGTGCCCTGGGGAATGTTAAACCATCCGATCTCATCGAATCCGTAAGCATCAGTGAACCCAAATCACAATTCGAACAAGCTGTATATCAAATGAAATCATAGGACATTTTGCTGTCAAATAAATATGAATATTTCTTTAACGGTGAAGGAAAACATCGTGAGGAATGCAGGTTTGCCTGAGAGTTCTACATAATGTTCTCAAAGGTGTTTGGAGTCGACCAAACTACACTGGCCCATTGTGGAGGGCTATAGCCTTAACCCCTTCTCATTGTGGGAGGAGACCCGTGCTCTTTAGTGGGCTGGTAATGGGTTGATATGTTATGATGATGATGATGAATATATCTACATCATGATTATCAATGATTAGTGTAGGCTAGGCATCTATTATCTCACCTGTAGACAATAAACCTAGGCTGGTGTGAGGGGAGGATGTCCTGCAGCTCTTCCAGTTCCACATTTTCGAGTTCTTCATCAACCTCCAGCGCTTGCTTTTCTCTGTTCACCTGCAATATATGGCATAGGGTATGATAAACTTAGATAATCAAAGTCAAAAATATCTTTATTCAAGTAGGCCCATATATGGCACTTTTGATGCGAGAACTTTTGATTACATGAGAAATGTGAATACAGTAATAGTGAGTGGTAGTTAGGTGATGGCGATAACAAAACTAAAGCTGCGGGGGTTCCAAACACATCCTGGTCTAAGAAGAAGCCCACAACAAACTTAGCTGAGTGTTTTTTGTTCTCAACATCCTCCCATTGTCATCTAAAAAGCAACAATTAAGACCCAAGGCTTTTTTATCGATTATAAAGTCCTTTATACTATAATAGGACTTTTCTAGAAACTTTGATCTTTTTAAGAGACGTCTCCAAGATGTCACTGCATAGTTTATTGTAAAGTTGTAAGCAATTTCCTTTAGACAAATTATTTGTAACCTAGTATATTGCACATAATAATATAGCCACATATTCTTTAGTTAAGTGGGCAAGAGTAGAAAGGGGAGCAGATAATGACAGAGTGTTATCTAAATAATATATTATGATACCAATACTGTCATAACATACTTAGAAGAAAATCTGTGGTTGAAATGTTTCATTACCTGAAGCTGGTCGAAAATTAAAGATATTATGATTGTGACTTCAAAATATATATATCTATATTTTTTTTTGTACTTGTTGGGCATGCGTTTGACAACTATCAAGACTGATAGAAAGCAAAGATGAGGTCTAAGGCCATATAAGTATTCTGATTATATACAGCAAGAAACACTGATGCTAGAATAGCTTTCCAAACCATAGAGGCACATATCAGAAAGGATATTTTACAATATTTCTCAAATAAAAAATCTATTCAAACAACATTAATAAGGTACATAACACAAAAGATAACAGAAAATATTTATCAATGCAATATTAGTTATGGCAGCTGATACCTAGAAATAGAGCAATCGTTAACACTGACTCATGACATTCTCTGAAAGTTACTGAACATACATAACCTTTAACCTTCAACACAAACTGACACCAAAGAAGTATTGTCAACTATGAGCAAATGCAACTGCAGACAGATAATAAACTCATGAAAGTGATGGGACTAATGGTGGCAAAAAAGAGGACACAGCCAATTAACTGGTAATTTTTCTATCAAGTTACTTCCAGCGCTCATTCATGGAGGCAGATAAAACACCAAGGCATGTGATGCTGACATGCTTGAGTGTTGCACACCAATACTTCTAGTGGGATTACAATCACATTTCCAAAAGTCCTTGGTAACTTGGGCAGTAATATGTTTGGAAACACAAAACACTGAAGTTTGTTAAAACAAATAGTATTAGCTACGTAACTTGACTGTATGTGTGTGTGTGTGTGAACTTGACTGAAACTAATCTTGTCATACCATATTTCATATTACCCATTTAATTCACTTTATTAAACAACTAAGTGGAATTCAAAAAATGTACCTAAGAATATGACTGTGGGGTGGTGATAACTTACCACCTTACATAACTCTTCTTATACCAGGGTGCTTTTGGAACCAAATTTCAGTTTTATGTTATCACCATGAACACTGTTATGTATGAACATTCCATAAGTGCCTGTGATAAGTCTACATGAATTGAACATTCAACATCATGATTGTATGCCTAATCAATGCCTAGTTTTGTGCCCATCATCTTTTCTTTTGCAATGAAGTTGTCAGAGTTCTTTATTTACCATGTTCAGTTGGCTTTATGTTATAGTTATTTTGTAGCTTAAATACAGTTTGGTGATCTAAGATAGCAATCTGACTCACATAGTTAATGATTATCCTGTGTTAGTAGTAATAACTTGGATATCTTATCTTAATGTTCTCCCTAAGTCACAAAGTGTAAGCAATAGGCCAACTAGGTCTTGTATTCACAAAATAGATGAAATTTAATGTTGCTTACCCAGTGCTATTGCCGATTTATGTGATGTTGCAAATAAGTTCTACCACACAACCCTCTTTAGATTCTAATAACGTAAAATAAGAGCATCTTATAATCCCGTGTTTACTAGCCAGATTAAATAGTAGCATTCCATGTATAATGAATATTCTCCTCACTTAGATTGCCCCAACTAAGAAGCCGCTACGTTTTAGGCTTATATTCTATTGCAACTTTTAAACTTCAAGACATGCAAAGTAATGAAAAAACGTATTTACCTTCAAAATTAACGCAGCATTTGCCGTATGTTTTTGGAAACGGAACTTTTTCAAAACCTCTTTTACATCTTCGCCAATATCGCACACGTTCACGTTTTGGCCTGACATTATCACAAATTATTAATTAAACAACAAAGTTCTAAATAAACTAACAGGAGATAATTCCACCCCGAAGTTAAACACGCGTCAACAATACCTATTTGATTTTGTAGGTATTGACAAATGAGAAACGTCAAATTGTTATAGACACTATAATATCTTCTGTTCCATAAAACTTTGTACGCAGTTGATACGAGATTTTCTATTATTTTATTAAACAAAATATAATATCAGGTTATATACATTGCAAATCCAATTAGGTTTTTAAAGTTATCATATCGAAAACGATTATAAAAGCCTATTAATCTGCATTTATATAGCAAGGGAAATATGTGCCCAAGTGCCTAATGTTTAATTAATGCCAATTTCCGTACAACGAAACGATTGCCGTAAACTATGCCGTAAACCTAAACACAGCTGACATTTGCTTTCTACAAGTGACATCTGTTAGGTGCTGTCAAAAAAGATGTATTGTCAGATTACGATTCATACAATTCGTAAAAAGATTTAATTGTTAATTCTATCAAAAATATCTCGTTTTTCAATCTGAGATAATAATCCCAACAAAAGGAGACTTTATAATATATTCATGTACATATAGAGAATACTAAACGACGTTGTTTTTTGTTTTAATTAGTTTTTAAACCGCTTTAAAAGTTGGTGCTATAAGTTATCGGCTGTTCCGCGATTTATTCGTGTTTGATGCGTATTTCTGGCCTATATAGGGGTCAATAACATTATTGTGAACACTTGTAAGTAACTTTGCTTTAATTTCTTCATTATAAAGTCACAATTACTCATGGTTTTAGCTACTATCGGTTTTGGTACATTTTCATGTGTGATACCCTTTGTCAGTAAATAACTCGTTTTTGAAAGTAAATGTGTGTGTGTTTTTTTCTTGATAGAGCGTGCGATGTTTAACAAAATCTATGAATAGCGAGAAATTATAAAGTGTCAGCTTAAAATTTTAGAAAGTTACTGATTCTGGTTGGAATGGATCTCAAATATCTCTAATCGCATATCTGATGCCAGGTGTAGTTTATACAAAGCAGTTTGATAGAGGTTTGCAGCTACATCAACAATCTTACCTTAAATAGGTAAACATTTTCATACTCTGCTTTTTCAATGTTTCTATGAATTGAATCAATAAATGAAATACGACAATACACACATCGCCATCGAAAATACACAATCGGCTGTCAATTTACTCATTAATTGTCATTCCTAAGCCGTTTTTTCAGAGGTAGAATGAAATCCAAATGTAGTTCTCATCTGTTGTACTCTAGGCATACACAAAGTTATAAGGTGTATTACCCAATATTTTTTTATTAAAAAAGTGGATAAATCATCTTAATTGGTCATATATTAAATGACCACTTGTAAAAGGGTTATCAATAAATTCTAGTTCATAACTTTAAGTATATGTAATTGATAATGAAGAGGTAATGCTTACTAAAACTATAAAGGGTTTTCATTTAACTACTGATAGTGTTTGCCCTACTTTGTGCTTGTACTTTAAGGTAAAGTAAATTGTAGTTAATATATATTATGTAGCAAGCTATGTCTATTATGTGAAGAGCAGCAATTGCCTTGTGGTTAGGACTTGGGCTTCAATTTCTGGGGGCAGAGTTCAAATCCCAGCATGATCCTCTACCATTTGTAAGTTATGTGCCTTCAAAGCAATTAAATATGCTTTAACAAAGAGGAAAAACATTGTGAGGTGTCCTGCATGTCTGAAAAATCTCCATAATGTTCTTAAAGCCACCAATCCACACTGGGCTAGTGTGTTGGAAACCCTTCCCACTGTCGGAGAAGACCCACACCCTGTAGTGGGTCGTTAATGGCTTATCTGCCTTACAATGTAAATAATATTTCCAATACCTTTTGGTCTAAAATATGTAGTTTCTTTAAACCACTTGTTTTTTTCTTAACAAGAAAAAATAATGTAAATCTAGTTTGCATTTAGCAGACTTATTTGGAAAAATGCAGTATAACTGACAAGTACATGGCATAAGTGTTATCAGTTCAACAAGGTTTGCTTAGGGTTACCTAGATGAGACAGCTGTTGAGCTGGGCACAGGAAACTACTGATAGTATAGATAACAAAATATACATAAATTATAGATCTGTGTGGGTGTTACAATCTGCTGTTTATGTTCAAAGAGTAGTATCATATAAGGTTTTTAATTCAAATAACATGATTCAGTAATTTAAACAAGGTGGCAAGTTTGCTAGTTTCAGATATATCAAGTAAAGTGGTTTATTAAATTATGAACGGTATCTACTACTAACTTAGAATACTTAATAAGCAATACATATGTGGAAAACTTTAGGAATTTTAATATAAATCTGCTAAACAACACATTGCTTTATTAACAGAAAAAATATTAACTCTATTTCTTTTTCATTCACAGGTCAAATGGAAATTTCTTTGTACAGAAGATGAAATGACCTAGGATCACAATGGCATCAGCATGTAAGTAAACAATAATATGCTATATACATCATTAGCTTAATTCAAGTGGTCAAATATCAAAAGTAACCTCAAGCAAGCCCAATTACAAGAACTAACAATGCAAGATTGTTTAACTTGGTGCAAAAAATTGAGAGACCCAACCCCAAAGAATGGGATTAGGGGCAAAGTTTGTTGTGGGCTTCTTCTTAGACAGTTTGGAATCCATGGAAAGCTTTAGTTAAAGTTGATCATCATATCAACTCATTATCAACCTTCCGCAGGGCACAGGTCTTCTCCCATAATGAGAAGGGGTTCAGTCCATAGTCCACCACGTTGGCCCAGTGCGGATCGGTGGAGTTTACACACCTTTGAGAACATTATGGAGCACTCACAGGCATGCAGGCTTCCTAACGATGTTTTCATTTAAAGTTGTTAAAGCAAGTAATATTTTAATTGCTTAAAAACGCACATAAATTATAAAAGTTAGAAGTGCGTGTTGGGATTCTGACTCAGCCCCCCGAAAGTTAAGTCGAAGTCCTACCCACTGGGCTAAGCTTCAAGTTAAAGTTAAAAAAATTAATAGTTCTACAATTGAGATATTACGTATTTTTGCAGTTTAAAGCATAAAATCATCCTCAGTCGAATGTCTCTCTGCAAAGGTCATAGGAGGTTCATAGGGTATAGATTGACCGAGAGTAAGGTCTACTTACTCTCTGTTCTAATGTTATATAGGCAAAAGCATTGAAATCTCATCATATTATAATGCTCGTACAATGTAAATAATGCTTAAACTTTTTCTTTGTGAAAATGCTTTCTGATAAGCATTTTCACAAAGAAATTGGACTTTTTTCTGGGTTGAGGGATTTTTCATTAAGAAATTTTCCATACCAGCTTAGATTCGGAAATTGGCGTTGTCAACTTGTTTGCTACCGAGTGCCAAAGCATCTGTGGACCGCCATCACAATTCGAACTAGCTTTTACTAGATTTTAAGCTGTTAAATAAATATGATTTCGTTCACAATCTTTAGTGGCAGTTTGCCCTACATAATAAGAATTTATTTTAATAACTAATCCTGAAAATCCTCAAAAATATTAAAATAATACTGCGATGGAACTTAGTTCTTGATATTTTTTAACATCGGTTGGAAGAAATATGCATTGTCACACATCATGCTTTGTAATTTAGTTACTATGTACCTCTTTAAAATAGATTATATCAGTTTTGATAACAATAAGTAGCATTTATAATCTGCGATATTAGATAGATGCGATAGATGATTTAGTATCACACCAATAAATATCAATACATTGTCATTCATTGCATTGAAGTGAAATTTCTTAATGCGCGCCTTAGCCTATTATAATGACCTGCGTTTTCTAGGTGCATGCCTCCTCTTTCTTAGAGGTTAGGTAGGTATATAGGTATGCTTATATTATATATTTTAAGGTGTTTTATGTATTATGGTCTCCATAAGGGCTCGTTATGATATAAATGCCCAGGGAGACTGAAAGGTTATTCCACTAACAAAATATTCCTTAAGAGTGTTTAAGTCACACACACTTCGGGCGTTAAAATATGAAACCCAAAACAACGATTCCATCACTAAGTTTGAAGAAGACTGGTTGTGCCGACCACACGTAACGGTGAACTTCCTACTAGCTAAAGAACGCAGAGATGTGGTATTTCCCGTACTAAAGATTTCTTCGATAACTCTTTCGTTTTTCTTGAAAAAAACCCTGTAGAGGCAAAAAAAGGATCTAATAAGCAAGAAAATAAAAAAAATTATGACGGCCGTTTACAAAAAAAAAAATTATTAACCGCTTTCTTAAATAAAGTGTTTGTCATGTGACAAAAGTGTGTCAAAAGTATGACAGAATTATAATAATCTTTAGCAAGGATCGCCGCGATAGTAGGGGTTTATTACCTTATTTATGATGTTTATTTGTTTCAGGCGAAACGTCGGAAATGTTAAACAACGAGGCAGAAAAGTAAGTTTGTATTTTTTTATTTAAAGTTATGGAAAATATTCACGCCATTCGACTAACTAATCGACGAGAAATCGAATTAGTAGTGAGGTCCCGGAAATCATACCCAAACGTCAGTTAAGTATTGGCCTTTTTAAATAAAGTAATATTTGAAACTGTTTTTTTTTCTGATTATATGTTTCCGTAAGTTATCAGAATTTTACACTATGCTAGACAATGCCCATTACTTGGCTTCAGTCATTGAATCAGTCCTTCACTCGGTTCTTGGCTCGCTCGCAATTGGTGCAATTATTTCTTACCCCAAAATTCGATAGGGTTACTTCGTGATAGCAAGTTAGACCATAACATAGTGTGGAGCAAAATAGGTACCTTTGTACTTCAAGACCGTTTATCCAATTCAGTTTTCTCTATTAATCTATCGCTACAGAGGTCTTTGTCAAACTTCCTGTATGGCGCAAGGCGTAGTTTGCAGGGGTCGCGGTTTCGATTTCCGGTTGCATAATAATTAAGGCCGATCGATAAAACGGCGTGGTGATACTAACTTTATACCTACTTAGGTGCTCAGGCACCAAACCTCACAAACTGCGTCAGGGTATATTTTTTTGTTACTATCAACAACTCAGTGCTACTCCCAATTAGAGATGTACAAGTTTAGTACGTCTCGTATAGGTCGCAAGCGTCTTTTATGCAAGTTTCGTACGTCTCGTGTACAGGGCGCAAGCGTCTTTTATGCAAGTTTCTTACGTCTTGTATACAGGTCGCAAGCGTCTTTTATGCAAGTTTAGTACGTCTTGTATACAGGTCGCAAGCGTCTTTTATGCAAGTTTAGTACGTCTCGTATAGGTCGCAAGTGTCTTATATGTAAGTTTCGTACGTCTCGTATACAACTCGCAAGCGTCTTTTATGCAAGTATAGTAGGTACGTCTCGTATAGGTCGCAAGTGTCTTATATGTAAGTATAGTACGTCTCGTATAGGTCGCAAGTGTCTTATATGTAAGTTTCGTACGTCTGTTATACAACTCGCAAGCGTATTTTATGCAAGTATAGTACGTCTCGTATAGGTCGCAAGAGTCTTATATGTCAGTTTCGTACGTCTCGTATACAACTCGCAAGCGTCTTTGAGAACCTCCTCATGTTTTGTAAGTCGGCTAATTAGAGATACACTTGTTCCTATTGAGCAGCTACCTTATATAGGGAAACTCATGGCTTTGTATTATATCCAGTACCATTCTATCTGACTCTTGCTTAGCCGAATAACTCGACCACAGAATTAAAAACATAAAGAAACCGTGTACTCGACTAATATTAAAGCTTCAAAAACCACTCCACTTTACTAGTGTTTCTCGAACAAACGGTAAGTCACTTCATTCCTATTAGCAGTTGACTGAAATTATTTTAGCCCTTGTGTTCTAAACGTTTACCATAAAATGAGGAAAATGGGAAAAAATTGTGAGCTGGCGACATTTTGCTGGTGTGAAGTGGGATGTGAACTAAGATGACTGTTGAATATTTTTATAAATAATACATATAAATACTTACAATGTACAGATAAACACCAAGCCCACTGCGCCAGTCGGCGGTCTTCCGATTTACATAGGCGTGCAATATTTCAGCTTAATCGAAAATCGTAAAGGGAGTCAAATCTAAATTGCAAGATTTCATTACAGACAGACTGACACCGGTGAAGTTGGAACTAAACAGGAGTTATCAGTCCAAGTGTCTGTAGGTGTATAAGATAGTATCGTTGTTTGCAGAGTCGAGACCTTGTGAACACGAAGATCATCCCATATTCAGTGCTTATGTCTTATCATACGAGTAGGTAATAGGTATTAATTTCTAAATAGAAACAATCCATTTTTTTTTTCGTTTATCTCCCAACATACCGTACAAACTTAATTTGAATTGACATCGTATTTTTATCTTCTTAAAGGTGACTTTCCTCTGCAACCTAACGTAGTACCGGCGACACTGGACAAAGTGGTTTTATTGCTAAGTAATATGTATAGTGATGTGCATAGGTCAATAGGTTTTTATCGGTGGCTGGAAAAAAGGAAAAAGTTTATGCAACTTTTATGGTCTGTTGTAGGGTCCACACTCATGGTAGATTCATATGGGAGTCATGGAAACCAAACGTTCTTAATGTGCTTCAATGTTTTCCTTGTTCACCAATTACACAATTATTCTGATTAAGGTGATGCGAATTCACTTATGTTGTCATATTAGGAGGATATCCCAGGCATGTGCGTAATTACTACAATAGGTAAACGGACAAAAGTATGATTGAATATTTGTGTCCGTTTACCTATCAATATGATATTCATTGTGATTCTGCTATTCATAACACAGACAGGAAAACAAAACTGTTTAATACACATTATAAAATACTTTGACTGCTTCAGCAAGAGTAAAAAAAAGGCAATGAGGTTACAAATTTAAACATTTATGGGAATTGTAAATACGTTAGTGAAGGAAAAATTTACAGTAAAACATTACCATTGTTAGTAGTCTTACTGCAGCCTTTTTGTTCCTTAGTGAGAAGGATATAAAGCTCAGATAGGCTCACTGTGCTTCTTGAATATTGTTCGGCGGGCTTTAGTAACGAACTTATTCGCTTTTCGTAAGATGCAAAACGTAATAATATGTGTTAAGCTGTGTATTTTTTTTTATGCTTTTATATAGTTTACGGAAGATACGCTATAGTTACGATAGATATAGTTTACGATAGCCTACGCTTCGGTAAAATCCTTGGCACCCTTAAAGACTTTAACCAGTTGCAGCACTATGTAACTTGTCTAAAAGTATGTCAATCGGTAGTGTCCGAAATAAATACGATTTGACATCGACGTTTGTACATTGTTTCGATTAGATGACAAGTTTCACTGGTAAGCTGCAGCGCATCACGTAGGGGCAGAGCTAAGTGAATAGCCTATTATGTTGCTTTGTTTTCTAAAAGAAGTGTCCCACGAATGGACAAAGCTCTCGCTCCCATCATTCAATAAATTCTTATTTTGTGCCACTTCAGGCCAGCCAAACGATTTCTCGTGTTAATCATGCCAATAAATTTTGTCATGACCCCGGGGCTATAGTTATTTGTAATCAATAAAGAAACAAAACAAAAAAGGAGAGATTTTAATAATATGTTCAGTTTAAATTGCGAGCTACAATCTTCTATTTAACTTGCTGCGTATGTATGTATCTTTCGATTTGCACTTTATGTAATTATCTGTTACCAAACGGCGTGTCTGTTTACGATAAAAGTTGGAAAGTGATCGTAAGATATCTATTATAGTTTAAATGTTCCCACCTAGGTTAAACTCTACATTTATCCCGATGGTAGTGTGGAGGCAGATCGTGATCATTGCTGATATGATAATGAAGCCAGCATGATTTCGCCATTGCACAAGTAATGGCTCCCATTACGCAATTTCAGGGAATAGAAAAAGAAACGGCAAGCAAATGCTACAAACTTTTTATAGTGCGCATTGAATGAACGCGCCTTCAAAAATATATGGCAGGCAAACAGTCGTAGAGCGTAAAGCTTTTCATTCTATCGATATCTTTACTCCCACACATCACTTAACCCAAGTCAATGCAAGCGTCTACCCAGTTACTCCTCAGTGTTAAATCGCGATTACGCCACAGCGCACGGCTGTCAGACTTTCTACCTTTGGATATCCAATGAGAAAAAAGTTACGTTAATTTCGCGCGGGAAAGTGCATTTGTGTATGGCAAGTCTTGTTTTACACTTCAGTACGCCTTCTATTCTTGGATTTATTTTTAAAAGATATTATTATAAAAATCAAAGATAACAAAATGTTAAAAACGCTAATATATTTGTAGATGCAGTTTCTGTTAAGCCCTTTAGTTGCCATTCCTTTATTTAAGGCGGCGCTGTCGCTAATAAATGGTACGTTATTACACTCATTAAATTCATACAGAGTTTGGCTTTGATTAAATATAGTTCTTAAAATATAATAATTCTTTTTTTTCAATGAGATCAGAACCCGATTAGAAAACTTTTCGCTTGACTGCTTTCCATTTCGGCGTTGTTTTAAATGTTATCATGCATCGACTTCAACCAAATTTAATGGCTTCATTCAAAAGGCATCTATTAGAAAGGGTTTATTACTTAGTGGCGATCCCTTACAACCCTGACCCACCGCATCGACTCGCCCTCCTGCCTTCCCCCAGAATTCTGTTTTTAGAAACTCTGATTAAAGAAACTCCACGCTTCTTGACGCCAGCTAGTGGCAGATATCAAACCTACTTCCCTACTTCACTATCCCTATCCATACTTATACTATAAATGTCAATGTAAGTTTGTTTGTTACGCTTTCACGCAAAAACTACTTAACCGATCCTCATGAAACTTTGTACACATATTCTTGGAAGTGTTAGAAGTAATATAGGATACTTTTTATCCCGACATTCAGCTCGGTTCCTTTGGGAGAGGGGATGAAAGTGTTTGACGATTTTACACCATAACTCCGACAAATTATAACCGATTTAAATAATTATTTTTGTACTATAGAGGTTATAATATGTGTTTAATTTTGCCCAAACTGTGTAGATGTGATGAATGTGGTCGGAGATAGAGGACAGAACTCCTCAGCGGACAGCAGCAAACCGCTCATTTAAGGCATAGCGATACTGAATAGTTTAATTTTTTTTAGAACTACAACTAAATTGAATGCCACATCGAAAATCAAAATCAAACGCAGACGAAGTCGCGGGCAACAGCTAGTAGAAACATAAATAATCATGAATTCGTAAATAGGTTTCATTTCCATTGCTTTTCCTTAGTCGGTTAAATGTACGTACTTCAAAATTATTATTGTTTTTTATAAAAAGCAGGAAAACCAATTAGATGAAGCTTGTTGAACCTGTTATTGTTCGTATGTATTTTCGATTCGTTGTTAACTCCGAAACATTGTAAAAAACTTAAAAGTTATACCGAGAAGCTACTTTACAGCGAGACACCACGGTAAATATATAATAAGTTAAAATATATTCACTGTGGTAACACTAAGATATTAAGTTATAACATTTAAGGCATAAAAATAACAGTTAAAACTAAACGTGACTTGTATAGACCACTAAACTATGGAGGGTAGAGGTAAGGAGAGTCATCTTATATGGGAGAAAAGTTGAAAAAGTGTCCAGTTGTTGCGCTAAATAACAGTTCAAGAATCCTCCACAATGGCGCTGGTGGATGCACAGGGTATGGTATGAATGTAGCAATCGTAGATGAATTGAAGTATGCAGAGTTAAAAAATTTAATGTCATTATCGACTAAAGTAGTTAATTATTGAGAATTTCAACAACTTACGTTGTACAAAATATTGTGGTAAATATAACCTTACTTCCTTGTTTATTTTTCAAGCCTACTCTAACAATATTTATATTTGGCGCTTCTTTTAAGAGTTACCCTGATGCAAATGTGGCGCCATCCTAATTTAATACATTTTGACGACACTTTTTCATATACACAGATGACTCTCCTTACCTCTACCCTCCATACACTAAACTGAACATCATCGCCTCAAGCACTATTATATTCAAAACTAGCGGAACCTCGCGACTTCGTCCGCGTATGGGTCAATCGAGAAGCTAGAAAAGTTCTGATGCTAACATCATAATCATCGTGGCTAGCTAGGTATGTACCTAAGATTATTATACGTGGTATACTGAGTTAGTCAGTTGTCATTGTTTTAGTTGATTCATACATACAGCCATCCATACATCCATCCAGACAAACTTTCGCATTTATAATATTAGTAGGTTACCGTACCATGCATACATTCGACCGTTGTCCCATATGCCTTGCGTCTTGCTGTTATGTGTGAAGAGTAATGTCCTTAATAAAAATTAGACAATACATGTTTGATTGGTTACACTTTCAAATAAAAAAAAATTATTAAGATCGGTTCAAATTTAACGACGCTATGAAGTAAAATTGATAAAAAAATTTATCCCATTTCTTAGGAAGTTTCGGAGGAAACTTATCTTACTTATCAGCATAGAAAATATCCTATATATTGAACCGGAATATCAGCTACCACTATACCAAATTTTAATTAAATCCGTTCAGTAGTTTTTACGTGATGCCCAGAGGGACAGACAGACATGCAGACATACAGACAGACAGATAGACAGACAGACAAAAATTAAATAAAAAGTTGTTTCGGACTCAGTATCGATTATAGTAGTAGTAGCTATCCCCCAGGTCAAAATTTTCTTTTTTAAATTTATTTTATTTTTGTCAAAATATATTAAATTTAAAGAAATCTTCCAGTATATGTCATACCTTTAAGTCCCCAAAATAAGGGTTATAATTTTGAAACGAGAAAGTAAAAAATAGTAACATGGTACATACCTTATAACAATAAAAACTTCATCCCCATTATCATATCAACCCATTACCGGCCCACTACAGGGCACGTGTCTTCTCCCACAATGAGAAGGGGTTAAGGCCTTAGTCCACCACGCTGGTCCAGTACAGATTGGCGGAGTCCACACACTTTTTAGAATATTATCGAAAACTCTCAGGCCTGCAGGTTTCCTCACGCTGTTTTTGTTCACCTTTGAATCAAGTGATATTTTAATAAGTTAAAACGCACATTAGAAGAGTTAGGGGTGCATGCTGGGATTCGAACTCGGCCCTCCGAAAGTGCAGCCGAGCTCCTACCCATTGGGCTGTCACCGCTTTCACCGCAATATACAAACATCATTGCCTGGAAAATAATTTTGCATACATTAAATAGCTTTACAATGAGAGTAAAACCTGGTCTATTCGATATTTACTTGCACTTCTCCTTAACACTAACCCCAATAACATGGCACTTAAGCTACTTACATAAGTTATTTCACCATAAAACGTAGTTTCCATTCAAGGATATATTTTTATATCTCTCACAATCGTTACAAGATAATATTATGATAGGCAGTGTATTGAGGGCGGCTATACATTTAACGGTGGAGTAAAACATGTGTAGGAAGCCTGCATGTCTGAGAGTTCTCAATAATGCTTTCAAATGGGCGCGAAGTCCACCAATCTGCATTTGGCTAGTGTGGTGGACTACTGCGTTCCCCTACCCTTCTTATACCGAGAGGAGACACGTGTCGTAGTGGGCTGGTAATTCGATGATGACGATGACTACTGATATCAAAATAATTAACCAATAATTCTTAAAGTTAAAATTTCGTGATGATTACGGTTATTTTCTTTGTATGGTTTTTACGCCATTCGACGTGCTATCAAGTATTTGCATATATCTTATCTTGGGGTGATCTTTTTAATATGTGGCTATGCAAGTATTATAGCAAAATATTTACTCTCAATCTTTTCAATTATTATTGTCTCGCTTCTCTAACGCGTTTCAATTATTTAAGTAGTAATGCATTGTTTGTTCGGTTTGTTTAGTTTTTGATTGTCATATCTTTGAATGCAGTTAAATGACGTGCCTACTGCCTGGCCTCATTAAACCTGACATCTGACGGTATACCTAATATACTTAGGGTATTTCTAAAGTAGCGCAAAAAAGGTTGAGTCCAACTAACAGATACGCGCTAACGCGGCTTTAAGTCATGGGTCTTAGAGGACACCCTTGGGCGACGCTCTCCCGATGTCAGTTCAAACCTAAGCCTCAGAACATACGTGTCATACATATTGAACTAAATAGATGAGCCGAACTACGATACAACGGTCGTGGATATCTGTTATTCGCTGTTCCGGTTTCAGCAAGTCCAATGTCACCTTTTTAGTGCAATTTCACCGTATAAGGTTAATTTTCAATAGTTCGGAGCTACGTTTGCTAAACATATGTTCAACCTTTTGAGGATTATCAGCTTTTTTCTCAATTATAGATGTTTTATTCATACCTACAATAGATACTGCTACTTCTAGTGTCTAATCGATATTGACTCGCTCCTAGGTGTCGATTCTAGGCCGGTTAATACATGTTTTACGGCTATAGGCCACTAGGGGGCACTGCAGTGATTTTTAACTATATTACCATTTTCTTCTACATATAAAAGGAAAGCCAAATGATCTTTTTAATTTAAGAAATTCATCAGTTGTATAGTAACCTCGGCTTTATATATGTGTTTGAACCCATTGTAAAACTTCTGTAGTTAATTTTATTCGCTCTACGACAATACGGACGGTGTTTATATATCCGTGAGACACCGTTCGTGTTTATCTTTAATACCCACCTATGCACATTGTATAAACTTTTAAACACTGTAAAGTATATACATGTTTGGTTTTTCTTGTACAGTTAATTTACAAATAATATACATATAGTTACAAAGTCTTTTGTCGTCTTCATTTTAACCGATGGGCGCTACTACCACAGGGCTAACGTGCGCGGCACGGGATAGTTATGTCTACCAATTTCTCGTCATATTTCCTATTATAGCGACACACTACACAAAGTCCACAACGCTGGCAAAGTGTGGATTGGTGTGCTTCACACGCCTTCCACACGTTGTTTTCCCTCACCGTTTAATCAAGTGATATTTAAATTGCTTTAATTAAAAACGCACTTAACTCCGAAAAGTCAGTAGACGATCGAACTCGGACTCCACGAAAGTAAAGCCCGAAGCCTTACCCACTATGCTATCTACGCTTAGGCGAGTATTACGGTGCAACTTTCAATGAGGTTGCTACCACCGGCAGTGAAAGTTATTACGCAGCTGTTGCCTGTTACTGTCTCGGTTACTTGCATCCGTTTAATTTATTGCCCAACTGTCTGATGCCCGCGACTTCGTTTGCGGATACTCTATCTAGCACCGGGCTATACAGTCAAACCTGGATAAGCGAGAGTTCAAGGGAGCACAATCTCATTCTCGCTTATAGAGGTTTCTCACTAACACGAGTTTCTCGCTAATGCAGGTACATGGGTAGCGTTTCTCTCTTATAGAGGTACGCAGCAATAACAAGACATATATTCATGCACTATGTAATTTTATTTTATTTAGAACTTATTTACATTAAAAAAAATCCGTCAATTTCGTTTGGGTTTCTGTTTTTGTATTTTGAATGTTTTTCTCTAACTCATAAATTTTGTCGAATATTGCTTGCTCGACTGTCGCTTATAGAGGTATAGATAAGTAGCAGTCTCACTTACGGAGGTCCATGAGGGAAAAACGACTCTCTCTTACAAAGGTTTCTGTTTCTCGCTAATAGAGGTTTTGGGAGCTTAAAATGACGGGTCCTGGCTATTTCTCTCACTGATAGAGTTTTCTCACTTATCCAGTTCTCACTTACCCAGGTTTGAATGTACATGCATATACAATGTGTAACGGAATGGCGAAATACTGTTGAAGGGTGCATAAGTATATTTCATGAAAAATCACCCTGTAAAAATATAAAATCATAATAAGCATATTTATTTTTACACACAAAGTTATTCAAAACAAGTGTTTACTCATGACAACCCTATTAAAGATAAAAGACCGACACGTGTACTATACACGTGTCGGCCTACGCTACGCGAAGCGTACCTCATAGAGTGACAGTTGTCACATGATTTTTATGTGGTCTGTATCTGATTTCTTAGAGTAAAAACTATGACAATGGTTTATTTAAAAACTATTCGCCTTTCGGTTTCAATAATGTACCTCTAAAGCCTCTGAAGTATTATTTCGGTTTTTTCTATTTCTATTTGTATATCTTACTAGTATTTTTAGTAGATGCCCGTGAGTCGTTTTTTTAACTCCCGACGCAAAAAGAGAGGGGTTGTTATAAGTTTAACGTATTCTGCGTATCTGTTGCGTACCTAGTTGATGAGGGGATCTGACCTATTGCCTTATGTCCGATGGATTCGTAACGTTTATTTTTTTAAAACTCCCTCAATATAGGTATCTAATGAAAGGGCTTGACTAATCGAATAATGGAAACTATATAGTCGGGGGATTTTTCAAGGATATTACTATATTTTATAATAATAGTTTTTTTTATACGTATTATATATTTTTTTCGAATATATCGATACCTCTGTATTATGCCACTACACTATAGTCACTGCAACCTCACCTGATGGTAAATGATGATGCAGTCTAAGAGTAACTGGCTAACCTTTTAGGGGGTAGCAGTTACATGAAGTCCATACCTCTCATTTTTTTCTTCGCGACATGGTTACCGTTTATATCTTTATTTACATGTTACTAGAGACGTAGTCGGTGCTATTTTTGTTTTCAGTCGTTATCGCTATCGTCCATCGCTTATCACGTCAATATATCGGTAGTGCCGCGCATTGGGCGCATGAGGCGCTGTTGCACACTAAGTACCTACCCGGCTTCACACGGGCCTAAACACTTGCTGATAATAAACGTTTATCGCTATTGAGCAATTATGTGATACCTACTAGAGTAGTCGTCAACAAATGTAGCCAGATTATTGTACACAAACCAAATTTTTTTTTTTTTTTTTTTATATATATGGAGGAGGAAAATCCTCATGGATACCACTAACTGGCATGCCCGACTTCACCTATAATTATGAAGTGACCTACGGACTAAAAACCTCCTCCATCCTCCACTGTACTTTCCGGTATTACACTAAGTGTTCCATCAGAAAGGCAGCTGTTTAATTTAATTCAGGCTTCGGTGTTCTGCCTATCCCATTCGTCATCTTCCCGAGTTTTCATAATGAGCTTTACCAATTTAGCAACTTTTTCCCATTCATCCTTATTTTAAAGCTGTTACATATTTAAAAAGGTTTTAGGTTAGAGTGTATTGCACCATGCAAATAATGCAACGAATGTCATTTTGTTGTAAAAAATCTATAACGGTATAAAAGTTCTTATTTTAACAATTTTTTGAGTTCAGTTCAAAATACAGTTGTCAACACCCCTCCTCCCGCGGTCGTCGTACGAGGCGATTGGCTTAGTTTATTTTTATTTTGTTTATAAACAGTAGCAAAATATGACAGATTTTCAAATGATAACAAAATCATTATTAAATTAATTAATTAATTAAAATTAAAAGTATTAATTTAAGTATATTATGTTATTTGTTGCAATACCTATATTGCATCGATAGCTATTTCCTTTTACGCTTTTGATTGTTCGGAAGAGTTCCACCAAATCGTGTCCTGCAATAATTTGTTTGTTTGTTTGTTTGTTTTTAAGACTTTATTGCACACACATATTTTATATAAATTAAACACAAATACAGAAGAAACTTCAAAAAAAAATGCAAAGGCGGTCTTATCACTAAAGCGATCTCTTCCAGACAACCTTTAACGTTAGGAAAAAAAACGAAGGAACTATATTGTATAATATATTGTATTCGTTTTTCTGTGTCATCGTACCTATACAATAAAAATGTATTATTTCATTCATTCATTCAAGTAGGTATATTTTACTTTTATCTTTGATGACCTCCTTGGCGAAACGGGTTCGATTTCAGGCAGGGGAACCGATGCTGATTGCTTAACCGATGAAGCAAGTGATATTTATATTAATTACTTAAAACGCACATAACTTAGAAAAGCAGCACGCACCTCTAACTTTTATTGGAACTCGGCCCCCCGACAGTAAAGTCGAGCTTCTACCCACTGGGCTATCACCGCTTCACATAGTTGATATAGTATAATGCTGTTCGTATGCAAATAGGGACAGGCTTGTCTTAGAACAAACAGATCTACGCTTGTAACTAACTTATTTCAGTAGACGATGAAATTATAACACGAAAACTTTTTCTTGGTAAAACTTTTATTGGGACGTCGCGTCGTCTCTAGTACGTAGTATATTATTACTCAAATTTACCTGTAAAGCTAAAGGATTTTCCAGACAGGATGCAATCACGCGCTCTGTTGTCCAATTTTGTAAAGTGTATGTACTCTTAAGACTGACAGTTGTGTCGTAATACATATGAAATGTTTTTGGATTTATAATAATATATCGTATCTCTGAAATAAAAAAAAGGTGTGCTACGTTGTTTGAAAATGTTTAATTACCGTGGGAACCGTTGAAATTTTGGCTGTTTCTGTTTTGGTATTTTGGCTGTGTTTGTTTTTGTTATTTCCTGTTTTCTCTTTTAATTTGTGCAATAAAGACTTTATCTATCGATCTATCTGAATATATAATCTCTTCCTTATTTTATAAAGTGATATTTCTCTGTGATTATATTACAAACAATGTATACTAGTTTTAAAAATAAAATTTTAATTGCCCATGTCATGTAAAGTTGTGGCTACTCAAATCATACCTATTTATTTCGGTAGGTTTTGATGCATTCTTTCGATCGTTTAGCATGATAAAAACTACTTAGATTTTAAAAAGTGGCGTAAACATCGTGATTCAATTAATGCGTAGTTTTCACTTGTGCACTTAACCTTTATAGAGGTCTTCTCCTTAAAGTCGTTGGCGTAGAGTCGCTTAAACCTGAGCAACAACTGTCTGCTTTTCAGCTTTCGTGACGCGTTATTTTCTTTTTATTCCATTACGAGTTAGCCCTTGACTTAAATCTCACCTGGTGCTAACCTGTTTGGTTCAAGGCAGTTATAAAAAACCCATACACCTAATCAGTTTCTACGTGATAGCGACTAGCGAATACGACACCTACTTCCCATACGCTACCACGTAGAAGCCGATTAGGGGTAGTCTGCCGAGGATCATACCCGGGGCCTCATTCTTAAAAAGGCGTTCTCCGTCGCAACACCTTATGAAACTGGTTAACTACAGGCCGGCAAAAATAAGAATAATTGGTAAATTCACTCTCATCCCAGACACCCAATTATGTAGACAAGCGGCACAAGACCGTAGTGTTAGGAAATACCTAAATACAGTACAGTATAAAAAATACCTTCCAGCATAATACGTTCAGCAGTGACCGTCAATCGCTTGAGATGATGATAAAATGGAACGAAAATAGTTCTAAGCGCGCCGACGAATCTAGAATCGTAATGTTTTATTGTTTTATATCGCTTTTGATAATCGTGTTGTAAAATAGTGATTAAAATCATATTAAAACATAAGCGATTGAATGCGTGATTGGGCTCCTCATTAAAAGATAACAATTTATTACTACTCTGATTATAGGCTCGCAGGGAATTAAAATGCTTAAGGCTGGGAGGTGTGTTCACTTTTTAGAGAAAATTCTAGGCAACTATATCTGATGTTGTTGCTGGTTGTAGGTGTTCAAGGCATCAAAGCCTTCCCTGATGTCAACCTATTGTGTGGTTCATCTATGCAGGGTATTATAAGGGTACCTTGAGATCCATCGATCCATTGAGCCCCACACATAGTTTCCGTTGAACATTGCTGTGATCTAAGACTGCTGATCTTCTGATGTCTTACTAACTGACGTAGAATTACTCTGATCATTTGGTGTGCCTTGGCCCGCTGATTGACTTTACTTTTTTAATTTAGAGTTAGCAGGTATATTGTTATTGCCATAAGAAACTGCATCTTTGAATTAGCATTGATTATTTATTGGACTGAAACGACAGCTCTGGTCTTAACTTGCTCTACGAGACCAGAAAGAAAAAATAAGGCGAATCTCGGATCTAAATTAGCCCTACTGTTGTGGGTAGGTCTGCTCTATCATAGAAAAGATATATATTGAGCTTTTAACTACTACACAAGCAAACAAAATTAGTTAGTTAGGTTCCCAATTCTTAAGTACACAAATCTCTTAACAAAACTGAATTGGAAAGTTAAAGTAGTGCTCTTCTCATCACAATGTTTTCAGTGAAAAATACAGCACTATTTTAACATCTGTCAATTTAGTATCATACACTATTTTTATACCTGTCAATTTAGTTTAGTTTATAGATTTATGTACAACAAAATTGGCTCCATTTTATCTAAACATTTAAATAGTATATATATGTGTAGGTACGTAACGCTAGGAAACTTTATAGCATTAAAATACTATTAAAAACTTAAGAAACGTTACCTGCGTAGATTACAGACTGTGTTCAAGTACAGTGTTGTGTGAAGTGTAAAAATGATAAATTAAGTGTGAAAAGTGTAAAGTGACAAAAATGCTTTCCCGAAATATTAAATACAAGCTTCTGGAGGACGACGAAAATGGGTAAGATTTTAACAAATTGCTTTTTTTTAATAATCCATGTAGTCATGTGTACCGGGTAATTTGGTTCACGTGCAGGTGGACATTTATTGCGATGTTCAATGACTCTATTGTTTAAATGTTGTTGAACAAGTTAAATATTTGCTGTTTATTTTTTCTGTATCCCATCTTTCTTTTCTAAATCCATGATAATAATACCGGAGAGTTATAAATTTAAATATCTGTATGTTTGTGTAAGTTTCATAGTTAAGCTCAGTCGGATAAATTTAAGTACGGGTTTTTTTAACAATACATGTTTATTAATGTAGGCTGTCAGTACTAATCCTCGAAATGGCTTAACTACAACTAGCAAACTAACAACTATATTGACGACTTTCACAGGCAGGTATGTGATACTACATAAAATATGCATTTAAAAAGTCTGAAAATTCACAACTTGTTAGAATTACACGGAGTTGTACTACATCGTTATTATATTTCGAGTTAAATTAGTAGATTTTTAATTGTGTATTTAAATTAGAAGACATGTTGACAAGTTTGTCGTAATTCTAAATCTAAATTACTATCTCTCTTGGCTGGAACTTGGCTGACACGCTCCGCGTGTCTTGCTGGTTGCTTTATATCCCCGAAAAACCGACATTTACTTTACTGCTACTTATTTTATAAGTAGTAATGGTTAAAATCTGCGACGAGGCCATAAAACATAGATACAGATAAGTGCTGCTCCTTGACACACTTTTATTTCCGCTGGTAGAGATTTATCAAGACTTATTCAATTGGACAGGTTCCGTGGTACCGTACAGACAAGAACTTGCTTAGAACTATAAAGGTAAAAAATGATCGCACGTTGCCACAAAAGGCGAAAGAGCCGCTCTTTAAAATAATATTGCCATGCCGTATCAACAACGTAACACAAGTTAGCGTTCAGCCGCAATTTTACCTGCTGATAACTGATGATTCTGTCTAAGATGGTAACGGGCTAAACTGTTAGGGGTACAGCAGTTATATTCAACCCATACCTATAACCAGAACGCTAAATCGCTTAGCGGCACGTCTTCACGAGTGGTAACTAGAAGTTTTCCACCCGACCAGACCAGGGAAAGTTCAGTGGAAGTGTCGCGTTTTCCAGTAAACATTAAGTTAAGAAAGTATTAATTTAGTATCTTTAATAAAATATTGACATTCCGTGGCAAGTGGCGATGCATCCTCCCCAAAAATGGTAAACCAGATATTAAGTTACGTTAATACTACCAATACTAATGCCCGTTTAACCTAGGCGTACACTAACGAATGCCAAAGGATCTAGGCAATGTCTAAATAAAAATAAACTCTTAGATGTTAACTATTTGTGGACGGTTGATGTCTGCCTAGAAATCTTCTTAAATAAGGAGTTACTTATTTACCGGCCCACACTTCGCCTTATTTATAATATCGTTTATCAAATGATCAGGTATATAATAATTCTCATCTATGTTGTCATTTAACAATAACTGATAAACGAGTTTGGTTATTAAAATAAAACATAATCTCCTATATTATCTGATCTTCTTGCAAACATCGTTCATAAATGAGACAGTAACCCATCTTCAGCCCTCGTATAGATATCGATATCTAATGAATTTCACTTAAGTTGAACTAAAAATGTCGGGGCGTTAATATTACATTCCAGGGGATGTCGGAATTCAATGCACGCCCACCAAACGACCCTGACTATATAACTGCTATAGCGGTTGCTTCAAATTATGAGAACTTGTTATGAAGCTATATTGAGAATGAAGAAATCGACAAACATGAGGGGCGGCGGGGTTTTTTTTTTTATTTGTTTAATGTGTTTAATAGTCGTTTTATATACTCATCAAATTTTGTATGAAGATGAAGATGGTCACTGATTGTCACTGATTAGCAACTGTCAGAAATGTAAGGATGATTACAAGACACTAGAGTTGCTTTCGGGTGCTGTGACACTGTAACGTAAGAGTGATAAATAACTTATTTTACTTTTTTGAAGCTTAAGTTCGCATTCATGTATTTCTAGCGTACCTAGAAATGTATTAAATATTTGAAAATAAGTACACCAAGAATGGATATGAATAAAACCGTTTGCTGCCGACAGACGAGCAGAGAGAGCCGTCTCAGAATTCATTATATCCACCAGGCACAAAGCCAAGATGGCAGGCCTTCGCTTTTAAAGCACAACACCGGAGAAGCCTGCCTACCTGCTTACCGCGGAAAAGTTCCGGGTAAGGAAGCAATGCTTCGAGGCCCATACCACCAAGTTGGCCTATTAGGCCTAAATATAGACTTTAAAACCTTTTATCTTTTTTTGGTTGATCTTTTTTTGCCTCTATAAATGTTCTATACACGAAAACGTTTCGATACGAGTATGTGCAGACTCTCAAGTTCCGAAAAGAATTGTAATTGATACGGAACAATATATTCCACAGCTAGTACCAATTATACAATTATTTTAATGAAAATAGTATCCGGAGCCGAAGGCCATAAGACCGGCAGCTGATTATAATCACAATACATTCTGTTTCAATCCTCATTACCATAAGTTAATATTGGATCAATGGCAAGTTTTGTCTTTTGAAGGTGTATTGACTTAGCATGGATGATACTCGCATACATTATATGTATTTGTGACATTCCTTTGATACGCTTCTCCTATCTCAGTCTCAGTGTCGGACCATCCAAGCAATTATATTTTCGTATTATTTCATGCAGTGCTTCCACTAACATAGGTATCGCTGATCTGTGTCCGTGAAAAAATTGGTCTAAACATATTTATTTCTTACTTTAGATTTATACCTAACAAAGTCGGTTCTTTTTTGTAAAAAAAAAGAGTGTGTGTACTTATGTACACGCGTTAGAAGTTAGACTTCTTTGGCGTATGGAAAAAATATAACTAAAATGCAGTAGTGATTAATATTAAAATTATTCAAAAAGATTTCATTTCAATAAAAAAGGTTTTATTAATGTAATAATATTTATTTATTTACACTGTTTGTACTGTTACGAAACACGTGTTGTTAATATAAAAATAATAGAATGTACAACTTGAACATAGTTATCGATTTTCATGCCACCTAGAACTAACTTTACGGTGTAGAATTCAGGTGTCGGTGTGCGCGCGCATCGTGAAAATTCACTCTCATCAGGTTCCTCCATCGCGCCAAAAGAAGTATAACTTCAAAAAAAATTACACGCTTTTTAGTGGGTAGGTTTGCAATCATGTCGAAGTAATAATAGCCGAATTTCTACTGCTCATAATAACCAATGTACAGCATTGTTAATCGTTGAGGAATTTCTTCGTCTGCCTGTAGTCTCCATCATTAGATCTACTGTAGAGCTTCATTATAACCCATATGGTTGCAAAGTTCTCATCAGAATAAAATACTTTTTGAAAAACTTACAACCGCACTAGTCGCCGCTACGATTTTCGGAAGGTCCCTTCGATTTCTCTGGTCTGTCATCATCAAACCCTAATTTCCTTATCATGGGACCACGTTTGAAATATTTTCTTTCCAACAAAAAAAGAATCCTCAAAATCGGTTCATATACGACTAAGTCATCCGCGAACAAACATAAAAAAGCATATATACTAATCGAGGACCTACTCCTTTTTTAAAGAACACGTTATTCTGCTGTTATTATTTTCAAAATCCGCGAAACATTCAGATAGTAAAGAAAGTTTGTTAATAAAATTTCATTCAGCTAACGAAATATATTTGTTGTACTACAATCTTACACCGTATGCCGTAAATACGTGCTCGCTACTAGAAAGGCGACTACCTTCAATATCCTGTCAGGTGTTCACGCGCTCTAGTATTCTTTCAATGAAACATTTGTCTTGTGGGAATTTGTACATTTATGAGCGGCCCCGCAAGCAATATAATAAAAAAAAGTGTGTCCGTGTAACCTTTACGCGCGATTGAAGTAAAATTTTTATTATTATTTCACTTATTATTTCACTGCATCAAAAATAATAAATAAACAAGTATATTTAGAGATTTTCAAAAACTTTGCAATTTAAAATATTTTTTAAAACTGTTGAATTTTAATTAACTTTGATATTCACAATTAATCCGTTTGAAAATATTGGAAATAAATAAACCTTATTGATTATGATATTTGCCACTAGCTGGCGTATAAGTCAATAAGGGTGGAGTATATGACATATACTTATGACCCATCCAAATTGTTATTTTTAAATAGCGGATACTACATAGACGTCTGGAGGTGGAGGAGGCCTAGTCGCGCCTAAAGAAGTTTTACTTCAAAAAGTGTTTATCGCTCTCTGCGCTTTCCGAGGCACTCAAATAAGGTGAACGCTCAATTTAAATCTTCGAAGTTGATCACCTGCCTGGTGCCAACATGGGTGCGATGACCCATAACCAAGACGATCGACTGATTCAAGGCAAAATAACTTGGTTGCACTACCCGCATTAAAACATAAACTATTACATTATTATGTTCCGTCCTTTCGCACATATTGTATACGCTGTTTTGTTATTGCTTTTCTGTGTTATGTCCTTTTTGTGGTGTACAATAATAGTATATTCATTCATTCATTCACAATAAGATCTCCTTGCGGATATTCATAAACTTATTAACGCGCCCTTTATTGCAATTTGCAATTGATCTATTAACAATGTAAATATGTAAATCTATGCGTGACATCTAGAGGTCTTTTCGTACATGTAAATTGTCTGTCTGTCAGTGTACAAGTAAACAATTAAAATACTGAATATTTACATGAATTACGAGTACGTTGATTCAGTTCCGTTGAATTCAGTTTTAATAATATTATTGTGGTAATTTTTTTTTTGTTTTTGTGTACAACTTAGCCTTTGACTGCAATCTCACCTGTTGGTAAATGACGCAGTTTAAGATGGTAGCGGGCTACCTTGTCATGTCGTGGGAGTTATACCGTAATCGGTGTCTACGTGGCATCGTATCGGAACGCCAAATCATTAGGCGGCACATCTTTGTTGATGAGTCAAATCAGACTAGAAATAATTTAGAAATTATCGATTCCCGATTTGCCCTGCCGTGGATCGAACCCAAGACTACTGTAGGATCTGCTAATAGCGTCCCCTAGTCACTGGCTCGGCAATGCTCACGACCAACTGTCACACGTCTACTCTCGCCAGCAGCTCGGGTAATACTGACGTAGTAACATTGCTGAGGAACACACGAGACAGTGTAATCACATACACTACAACTACACCGCTCACTACTGCGACGGGGAGGTTAGAAAATACTCTATGTAAATATGAATTGTATTAAAATGCCTGCGAAAAACGTTGATAATCCTCAAATAGATCATTCATTATGTATTTCTAACAACGATATTAAATAATAAATCAATCACATTCAAATTGGTGCATCCGCTTCATAAATACGCTGACAGACACACACTACATAAAGCAGTGAAAGTTAGTATCTCCTTCTTTTTATATACGGGATAATTAAGTAAAACGACCCTTTGTACTAGTTCTTTGCAGACTAGGTTTTACGACAATCCAGTGTGATGTGTATAAGACAAACGTTTAGTTAGGTAGATATATAATTTGTAAAAGGGTCATTGAAACTTACTACTACTTTAATGAAATGCATCGTTTTGAGTAAATTCGATGCATCTTATCAGGTTTTTGGCGTCGCATACTGCAACTCACGAATGTTCTACAGTAATTATATTTAATTAGGTTAACATTAAAGTACACAATTTCGAGTGTAAGTGCATTGCTCTCAGTGCGAGTGCAGTTGCTATTGATGACTGCAAACTCTGAAACATGTAACTTCTTTCGAATTTCATAAGATCAAGCTGGGAGTTGTCTGCATGAACAAGTCGACGGCCGACTGGCGCAGTGGGCAGCGACCCTGCTTTCTGAGTCCTAGGCCGTGGGTTCCATTCCCTCAAGTGGAAAATGTCTGTGTGATGAACATGATTGTTTTTCAGTGTCTGGGTATTTATCTGTATATTTTAAGCATTTATATGTATTATATTCATAAAAATATTCAACAGATATCTTAGTACCCATAACACAAGCTACGCTTACTTTGGGGCTAGTTCGCGATTTGCGTATTGTCGTAGTATTTATTATATTATTTTATTCACAAAAATGGTGATGGGTTAAGATTATAGCTCGGAAGGCCGATGAAAGTTCTGCTTCAAAGATGGGCTCCGGAAAACTGCGAAGCGAAAATCACTTCCTTTAATGGTGAAGGGTACCATCGTAGCGGAACCTGCATACCTGAGAGTCTTCTATAATGTTCTCAAAGGCGCGTGATGTCTACATCCACTTGTCCACACTAAGTCCTAATCTAAACTAGGCAAGCGTGTTGTATAACGGCCTAAAACCTTTCTCATACCTAATGAGAAGACTCGTGCCCTGTAATGGGTAAATACCTCCTGATTATGTTGTCGAAGGAGCCCAAGATGGTTGTCTTTTGATTGATGATTTACTTATTAATTTGGGTTCACAAACAACAATACAGTATACATTACACAACGGCATACATAGTGAACTTACACACTGCCGCGTTAACCGCGTAAAACACATATTATAAGAAAATTTTGCTAAGTGGACTTATTTAAAACCTAATAAGACATTATTGCAACAACAATTTTACAAAACGACTAAAAAAAATTAAACTTCGGAAGGAAATCTTATAATTATTCATTTAATCTATTATGACCGCCAATCTTTAACTGTAATAGTAATCGATTAGTATCCGGACTAGGGATGGAGGATAGAAATAATAACTTTCTTCGTAAAAGGGCCATCCATGTCTATTTGTCAAAACTTTCAACTGTGGCGCACTTTCTTAAGCTCGTGCTATTCTCAAAACAAACAGAATTCTCATTTCCCTGAGTCGTCTTATTCCACTCGTCCGTAAGCACGCGCTGCTACCAGCGGGCAGTGTTATGAAAACAAACTTCAAGCGTGCCTAATAAATATGGATTATGGGAATGTTTGAAAATTCCGCCTAAACTAGATCGCTGTCTCGTCATGAACTCAACCGAAGGACATGGGTCTTTTGTAGAGATTTTAACACGCTACGGTTTTGCACAGCTTTATTCCAGCGACTCCCTGCGACTGGTTTGGTGTCATCAGTCCAACTTGGGGGTCCTATACTGCGCTTTACAGTTCGGCGTCGCCGATCTAGCACCTAGGGACAACAATCAACACCGATTCTCCAAGCATTGTGCCCCGCCCAACTATTTCCGCTTAGCAACACACTGAACTATGTTGGTGTTTTTGTTCTTCTATGGATCTTCTTGTTGATTCGATCACATAGAGGCCATAGAGCGACCAGGTTTCGAAACCAAAGTCATCGCTTCGGATCTAGGAACCATAGACAAAGACAAGGCAGCAAGCACAGATTAAAGATGTTGCTTTTCAGACAGGTGTTTGGCGCGAAAACATGTCGCAAAATAACTCGTAGGTTGTATATAGACCATCCATCAAAAATACGAAAATATTTAAAACATTCTATTTAACATAACATCTATACCTAAACTGCCAATTTTACTGAACTGAAATTTTTTTATAAATCTTTACTTCTCCTAATATTACTGATTTTGTTTGAGCGATTTGATTGGTCTTAACCCAGGAGCTACCAGTCTGATTTCTGTACTTTTTTGCGTTATTTAGTACAATAGCTTGAATTAATGAACTGTTCATTTATTTAGAAGAATTACGAGATACACCTATCACATTGGATTCTTTAGGGCATATATACTCTCTTATTTCTTTTACAAGAAAATTAAAAATGAACATCTTTTAAGATAGTATGAAACCCTGTTTGTGCAAGGAGGTAAAATCGGCAAGGCTGATGAATTCCTCTGCATAAACTTATGCAATCTACAGTGTTCTGATTATGTTACCTAACAGTATTTACATAATACGCCTAACACCTTAAATAGATTATTGATTCATCATAACACGAATGTTAAACATCTATTATCTTCTTTAATAAACTAACCCGTATTGAACTTCGAAAGTGACGGGAATGTTTTTAAAATAATACCCACCTGCCTCACCTAGTAACTGTGTTTAAGTTTTCCCGCCATTAATATTTGAACTGCCAAAGGTGACAGTATTACCTTAGACAATAACTTAAAATCCGAACACCAATTGAATCGAATTTGTTGGAGCTTGAACGTAAGTCTTTTAACCGTTTTATTTTAGTAACGTTAAAGTTTTTTCCTTATTAGTTGACCTAGATAGAGACCTTGGCTTGGTCAACTGATTTCGCCATTGGATTCGTCTGATATCATGCTTGTCTACAATGAAAAAAAATGTGCTATTATCTTTAATACCTACCTGAGTTTCTTGTGGCTTTTTTCAGTAGGTACTACCTAAAATTCTAAACCGGTTGCTAGTTCAACGAATGACGATTTCAGAATGTAGCACTATATACCTTAAAGGTATTGATTGCAGTATTTAGTCAGACTCTGATGATGATGAATCTTTGATTGCGCTTACTACAAGTTGATCCCAAACTGAAATCTAACCTGGTAGTAACTGATGATGTAGTCTTACATGTAAGCGGGATAATCTGTAAGGGGTTTGGCAGTTATATTAAACACATCGTCGGCTTCGTACCGAAACGCTGAATTGTTTCATGGCACGTCTTTCTACATTGCTACGAACGAATGATCAAACCCTTGACCAGACCTGACCATAATATCCAAAAGTTATAAATTCCAGAGTATCCCACTTTTAAGATATTGGTATTAATAGCACATACCACGGCGCCAGAGAGGTCGACGAAGTGATTGTTTTATTGCTCGCTATAACATTATAAACTTCGTAAAGGTAAATAGAGGAAATACCTGTTGATGAAGATATCCGTAAAAATGTATTCAATGAGTCAGTGTGGAAAATCCTTTACCATCACCACAATAAACTTGATTGCATATAATATTATTGACACTCGATTGTTATCTGTCAGCCTGCCAAAAAGTTGTTTCGGTTGCATAAGAAAGAAGCGGAGATGATCAAATGGAAATTAATGGATTCTTATAGACAATTTTTTTCGACAAAATATCGTATGGTTTGTCGTTCACGCGCACATCCGTATGCATAATTTTCCATCGATTATTATTTGTTTTTCTACTTTTAATTGTAAACTAAGCTCAATTAGTTGTTACACCTTTTTTGTACCACTTTGTTGTTAAGATGTATCTTCGTTTCTGATTCGCATCACAAGGATCTGGAATGCCCTTCCAGCTTCCATTTTCCCCAGTACCTACAATATGATTACCTTCAAATCAAAAGTGTATAGGCATCTTCTAGGCAAGCGCCCTCCACCTATCGCTTAGTGGACTCACAAATTGAGATGTTTAGAAACTATAATATACTCTAGACATGCCCAGTGGCACTCCTATTTAAGGGTAATCAAGCGCGTTAAATTTAATCATACTGAACTTCAGCTATGCAGTATACGGTCTACAAAACGATTATACTGCGACTCTATAGGAATTAAAGCGCCTATTTGAAAATCTAAACAATTATTCTTCATTTATGGGCTCTGAAATTCTGATACATACAAGTCTCCCAATGAAGTAGCACAAAGCGCTTCATTGTCTACGAGTTAGCTGTTTGCACACCGCGCTACAGTTTTGCACTCTACCGGAGACCGGGGCACTTACGTCATATGAGTCAGTCTGTATGAAACGAGTTATGTTATTCGTGTCATTAGTGGTTTGTAGTGAGTGCACGCATTTATTCAAACGAGCTTTTATTCAACTAGGTACGTACCTATTTCTCCGTTTTGTTATCTCAGGATAAGAAAGATTATTTTCTCTAAATTTAAGTACCTGACGAGTATAGGCTCAAAAGAGACTATGATGAGATGTTTCTTTTTAACTCTCGACGCAAAAAATGATGGGGTGCTGTGTGTTTGGAGTGTGTTTTTGTGTGTTTTTGTGTGTGTGTGTGTGTGTGTGTGTGTGTGTGTCGGTTAGAGTAGAGTTTTCTTAGGTATGTTTTATGAAAATCAGTCCTCCCTCAATATTGGTATCAAATTAAAGGCATGACTTAAATAAACTATTAGTGAATACTATAAAGTATGATACTAAAATTTAAAGTCAACTTAAATTTAAATGAAAATAATACGTCTTGATTTACACGTGATAAATGGGGTGTTTATAGTAAAAGGGTATCGATACCACGTAAATGATAACTGGGACCATAAATAGGGATTGAAGACTTAGCGTGCTCTCCGAGGCACTGGGGTAACTGGGCCCTTTGCCTAACTTTAGAAAGGCACTGAGAATATCTTAACAGAAAAGCAGTGGGACATACTTACCGTTCGACCAACTAAGTGTTATAGAAACCCGCGGAAGTCGAGCCCAATAATGCAGTCGTGCTCCATTTTGTAAAGCTTACCCCCTAGTTCGCTCGCTGTTTACTTGTTCGCTACAAAAGTATTGATAATATTATGTTATGCCTCCTCTACACCATCGGCAATGATGGACAAGTAAGTACAAGCAATCAGGAACGTGTGAAGGGCATTAATGCAATCGAGTATAACCGACACAGTGTCGATTTTTCGGACTACCGAAAAAGTCCGCTTTCTGTGGTCTTACATCTTGACCGATGATGTGGGCAAGGAATTATAAACTCAATAATCGTGAGCTGCATGCAGTACTTTCGACTCTGTTGTAACGCCAGTCGGTGGCTACGTAACTAAATTTAATGTGGTCTTATCTCAATCGAGAGTCACCGCAACAGCGGCCGCAGTCCGTTTTCCTGCATAACTAACATTAATAATTAATATTTTCTGTCCATTTAAAGCTAATATTTTTTGCTAATTCTGTCGCACACAATACATTAAACTAAACGAGTTTGATAGTTCTTAAAATAGTGCTATTCTTTTTCACGGCTAACATTGTGAAAAGGATTGCACTACTATGCATAGAACTGCCAATTTAGTTTAGATTTAACGTTTATGGACAACCGAATAAATCTCAGTGTTGCATTGAGAGCAGAATATAGGTACTATTTTTATTTATCAGAACGACATAATAATGAATATTAAATTATGAAATGTTGATGTTTCTTCTCGGTACACTCTCTTCGGAACCTTTGTAGTCACTTAAATGCATAAAACAAATGAATTTAAATAATAATTGGATATTACTTATAATCGAATAAGTAGGTTATACTTTATAAAGACAGTTCAGTAGGTCTAAGCTGCATATTGCCAATAAATAGGTTCCGACTAAGCTGAATGTGCGAATAAAAATGTAACCAAAACACTGGTAACCTCCCTCGAACCGTTTGAAACATCATGAAGATGAATTGATCTGTCAAGCTTCAAACTAGAAACTATCCGTTACTTATAATTCGCTAGAAATCTTGTTTTACAGACCGCATAACGATTTTTTTCGTTTATGCTTCTATTTCCAATTTGATCCTCGAAAACTGTCCACGTTTACGAAATTTGCACTAAGGGTAAAGAGTATGACCTTGCTTTCGGATTTGTTAATCGAGTTGTTGTACTAAATAAAACGTTATGCTCGTGTGAATGCATGGGAGTACTTTATATTATGAGAATTCGTAACGTTTTTAACTTTCTTTTACATTAAGGTACAAGAAATTTTCTTATTATACGAATAAATGTATATACATATATATCTATATATATATATATACTACGTACATATTGCTAAAATCAAAAAATTCTAAATTTACTTATGTCAAGTAGACCTATTTTATAAGCACTTTTAAAATTCAAGTCAGTTTGTTTTAAAATATGATAATTAGGCTTAATTTACTATACTCCGCGAAAAGCAGAAGAATCTGTATGGTGAAATTTATGAAATTTAGATTTTCGGCAAATAAAATATCATGGAATTCCGCAAAGTAACGTTTGCTTCTATCCAATAGTTTGTTTTTAAATCTTTTTGACACACCGGCTCGGAAGGCAGATTCTATCGAGAAGAGCCGGCAAAAAACTCAGCAGATTGCTCTTTTTCAACATCATTTTACAGTTTACAATCCTAATTTTCCTATCTTGTGAGAGATGAGAGCGTATCGGTCTACTTCCAAGCTGCCTTGTCATTAAGAAATTCATCAATAGTATAGTAACCATGATTTATTAAATTTGTTTTCACACATTGTTTAAACGTATGCATTGATAGATCCAAAATTACTTTAGGAATCAGAATATTATAAAAATCTCTAAAAAAAGTCTCTCGTATTTAAAAGACTCAATCCATCTAATGACTTATGAACCTTTCGCAGACGATAAGCAGATGTCACAAATTTATATCCCTTTCATGTAAGTCGGTAGTTTATATCCACATTTCGTTTACACGACTTTTTATTTACAAATACTGTATAATACTTATAACATTACTTATCAGTTAAAGGTCTCGGATTTATCTTAGCTGATTTAACGCTTTGTCTATCAATCAATCAAATGAAACGTCAGTCAACAGTCAGAAACCTTATTTCCTTTATTAAACGCGTGCAAACATACTACACACACCATACAAAAAACAAGAATCTTTAATATTAATAAAGATAGAAAGAAGGTAAATTGTTTATTTCTGCCAACATTGCTCAAAAATTTACTTACAATTGCGCAATAATTATTTCTAGGTCTTGAATTTCTATAAGTTATTAGCTAATCATGGAAAATAACGGAGAAAGAAAGAGAGTAATAGTCTTTTAGATACGGTTGATTTTCATTCGAGCGATCTTAAATTCTTAAGCCCAACAAATATTTAGACTTAAAAAACAGCTTGTTGAGATAAACTTCTATTGCCCAACATAATTCTGATAAAATTCAATCGCTATTGACATCGGTGTCTTGATACTTTTCCTCAGACCGCAGCATCGACGACGCGGAGTCACGGCTATGGTCATTAACGATATTACCACAATGCGTGTTCCATCATCTCGCGAATTAACATGAGCTTAGGAAGTCAGAAGGTGTATTCGGTATACGTTTATTTTTTTTCCTGCGCATTATTCAACTGGATTTCGATTTGTGGCTTGTTAATGCGAGCGCGAGTATTCAGAATCGCCAAAAGTCTTCGTTTTTCTGAGATAACTCACGAGGGGGCGAGTACGCTTTGCGACTTGTCTGGAGGTCAGATAACATTTCAATGTCAAGAGAAAAGAGATCGCTTGTTCAGATTGCACTGCCTTTTAGATATTTATGATGCCGTGCTTATAATCGTTTAATGGAATCCATAAAGGCGAAATCCAATCATAATAATTCGCATGTCTCTCCTTTTATTACAGCTTATTTCTCCGATTTAGCACATAAAATTATTAACTTAGCTACATGATCATTATAACACATTACCAGCCCACTACAGGGAACGAGTCTCCCCTGAAAATGAGAAGTCCACCAAGCTGGCCAAGTGCGGATGGGGTTTCGTCCTTTAGAATATTATGGATATCTCTCAGGCATGCCTGCGGTCAGATGGATTCCTTCACTGCTAAAGCAAGTAATATTGAATTAGCGCAGGTTTTCAAGTTCGGTCCACGAAAGGGAGGCGGAAGTTCTATCTGGCTATAATAGCGTTTGATAACGCTTTCTTAATTCGCTACTAGATATTTAGTTCGAATGCCCAAGGGAAATCACTAAAATATATAAATAGCATCACCTTATGATACGAGTATTTTAGGTGGTGGAATATTTTTAACTTATGTCCACGCGTCATAGCGTGATATTGTAAATCGGGCTGATAGTATAGACAAGCAAATTCTTTTTATATATAAAACTAAATTTTTATTAGCTTTTTTAATATACGAATTTATACCTACCTCAGTAGGTATAAATAAAGCTAGTATACGTGCCAAAGCAGACGTGTCTAGAACAATCGAAATAGGTTGAAGGTTTACTATTAAAGGAGACAGAACAAAACCGTTTTATTTATTAGTTTTTATTTTCTTATCTCAACGTTGGGTTAAATATGATATATATGGTGCCCTGTAAATAAATAAATAAATAAATATACTACGACAATACACACATCGCCACCTAGCCCCAAAGTAAGCGTAGCTTGTGTTATGGGTACTAAGATGACTGATGAATATTTTGCACGCCTCATAAGCGAAGCGTTGAGGTTGTGCTCTACTCTCGACATTTCAAAAAAAGCAGTTTTCTCGAAACTGAAATTGATTTTTGTTATTTATATTGCACTTACAGGTTAATTTGAGTACACTAATATCAAGTCAAATAATTTGTCAGGCACATAAAATACATTTCAATAACAATTTTTTTGTTTAACATAGTAAATAATAACATTAAACATAATCTTTTCTGGACGTCCGTGTATGGACGGGTGTATGTGGCATCAAAATTGGTCGAAAAATGATCGTATCGGAATAATTTTTTTTTAATTATCTAAAGTAACACACGACATAATTTCTTAGTTAATATGTGCGTTCAATTCACTGTCGTTAAATTTCCAAGTAATTATTCTAGCTAATATTAATTGTAACTTTCAATGTGCAATCATTATGACATTCCCGTGTCTTGTTTACAAAAATGAATAATAATTAATATGAAAAAAAAAAATTGTAATGAGCATTGAAAGTTTCAGTTAAAAAAATTTCACAGAAAGTCACACACCATTTGTTACACAAGCGTCCTCAAGTAGTACACTGTTCTTATACTCCTGGCAAAGTTTTTCAATTTACCACGCAAGCGGAACCGCGCGTAAAAGCTAGTAAGGAATATTAACGATCGGCCATAAGATACCATAGTCATAGGGCTCAAGCGTGCCAACCGTGCGTTGTTTGTCACGTTTTAAAGTGTTATGGTGCTCCCACATTGCCGTTAGAAAATGTTTAATAACGTTAGTAAACATTTGTTAGCAAACATTTAATCACAAATAAATTTTCATGTTAGAAAATGTTTAGTAATGTTAGTAAACATTTTATAACAAAACAAATTATAACAAAATAAAACATGTGTTATCTTTTGTTTGTAAACATTTTAATATCTAATTCAATACCTAAATCCTTGAGATAGTCTGTGGCACTATATTTTCCTCTAGCTTTTAGCGTTTGGCGCATCCAATAAGAGCGCTTTTTCTTCTTTTTTAAACAAAAAATAAAAGCTATTCCAATGAGCAAATCTTCTTCCATTTTCGTGTAGACGTCCTCAGCCCTCAGAAGGCGAAACCAAACTGCGAGCCAATACTAGATGTTATAAAATGTTTAAACATTTTCCATCAATGTAGGAGCACTTATAACATGTAACAGTTTCTAACAAAGTGCAACAATTGTTAACATTTGTTAGTAAATGTTTTGGTGTTATAAAATGTTTACAAACATTTTATAACGGCAATGTGGGAGCACCATATGTGGAAATTGTGTATTTTATTTATGAGCAGATTTTTAAGTGTTACCTATTTTGTTTATGATAATTTTATAAAAACAATTTGCAACAATGGGATGCACTAGCGTTAGTCGCCATTATAGTATCCAAATAGTTTTATTCGGCTTTCAAAATTAAACTTTGCATGGGCGATTTTCTCAGGCGAACTTTGCATGGGCCCGGAGCAATGTCCTTTACTATCAATGAAAAGCGGCCTGTCAACCGATACAATCGATAACAAGTAATAAAACCGAATATTTTAATAAACCCACGACGGAGATTATCTTTAAGTAGGTACTCTCCTGCTCATCATAAGATTCCGATCGTTGTTTCTGTGGCAACTTCTCATCAATATCACGTCAATATCGGGCTCATTTTCTTCATTCTCTTTCATCCCTTATCCCGTAGGAACCCTATAGTTTTTAAAATAATAATAGTTTTAATATTAACCTGTAATATTAGCTA
Source organism: Pararge aegeria (assembly GCF_905163445.1). NCBI lineage: Eukaryota > Metazoa > Arthropoda > Insecta > Lepidoptera > Nymphalidae > Pararge > Pararge aegeria. The sequence continues at coordinate 18,450,627 of NC_053191.1, forward strand.
GTATTCTTAATAGCTTAGTATACTAAATGTCACTTATCCATTGTAATCTCTGTAATGCGCATAAATAACATACGATGCGTTAATAACATATACGACGGACACACAAAAATGTGAAAAAATCAGTGTATAATCTCGAACGATATTTAAGCTTCTCCTGATTAAAGTTAAACAAAAATATCAATGTATGACTGACAGTTTCATTAAAAGTAATCAACCCACCATTTCACTCTCTGTGTGTAGAATTTCTATATCCTTCTTAGTGGATTCCTACACCTTATAAAGGAACCTCCAAAATTCATTCATGACTATGCGATTAAGGCTGTGCGTTGATTTTTTTTTGGCGTATTTCATTTCTTATTTAACCCCCTCGAATTTTAATAAACTGTGATACATATATTATTCCTTAATTTTATTTTAAGAGCCAAAATACCTAGTTTCATGGCTATATCGTGAAAAATAACAGAGTTTCATACAAACTTTAGACTCTATTTAACCCCCTTGATTTTTAAAAAATCGGCTAAGTTTTTAACCCCAGCGATTAAGGCTCACATTGATTAGAAGTTAGTCAGGATTTTTAATTTTATATATATAGAAATATAACCGATTTTTACTGCACGATAGCTCCATGATTTGATGACTTGAATCACGAAATGATTTGAAATCACGGAGCTATCATAACCAAACGTAGATATATCATTAAATATTTATTTATGTAAACAAACTTTGGTTCTGATCATATTCTCTTCGGGTTAGTATTTACTGTTCGATATGAACGATAAGGGCAGCGGGGTAGATAATCATTTGGACAGTTATAAATGGCAGCTGATAAAAATATCAAACCAAAGATATTTTTGTGGTAATGTCAACACAAAACGTAGGTACGTGGTGGTGCTTCACGCATAAGTTTGTGGCTTATGAATACAATTACTTTCCTTTCTTATCTTCTCTATCTATAAATTTCCAGAAGAAGTTCTAATACAGACTTGACTTTGCACAAGTCACTGTAAGGTGGCCCTAGTTAGAATGGAAAATTTTATTGAAGTAGAGTAACTTATTTACTAAAAAAAATTCATCTTCAACATCTCCATCACTTTAACCTATTGTCAGACGTATGTAGATCTTAGGGATCTTAGGGAGTTTCAAAGTCTACGGTCCCGGGGCACTCGTTTTCAGTGGCTCCCAGCGACTCGCTTTATGTCGTGCGCTGCGTTAACCGGTGCGGGGTCGCCATTCCAGGACCTAGTTTTGAAAAAAGTTTTATTCATAGAGTATTAAAGACTTCAGAAGGATTGGTTAGAAGCAGGCGTTACCTTGCGGAATTCCATGATTTATTATGAAAATTAAGCTTAATTTGCTATACTCCGCGAAAATCAGGAGAATCTTCATGCTGCATCTCCAACCCTTTCTACAATCTTGTTAACTGTACAATAAATAGTTTTTAACAATTATTCATTGCCAATTCATCATCTTCTGAGGATCGCTTCGAAACGCGCGTCTTTAATTTTCATAACTTCAGAAGGCGATTTATTTGGAGCAAAACATATAAATATTCACCTTTTAGTGTAAGATAAAGTTTTAGGATTTCTAATAATTGTAATATATAAACTATAGCGGGTGTTTGTGTTTGTCTGCAGGGAGTCTGCCCCGGAGCTGGTGGCGGTGCGGGTGCCGATCAATGGCATGACCTGCCAGTCCTGCGTGCGGAGCATCGAGGGGTCCGTGCGCGAGCTCTCCGGAATACATCACGTAAAGGTGAGGATCCGCGCACCTTTCTCTGCCCCCGCTCTCAAGCAGATCAACCGATAAAGAGAGCTTCTAATCGATAAGGCCACCTTTTGCACGCCTCATAAGCGAAGCGTTGAGGTGGGTATTACTGTCAGTTTACGCACACCGAGTGATTCTCCAACTTAAAATGTCACTTTTTTATTCTTTATTGCTAATATAAATTGCTTTATTCTTATAAGTGAATAGATAAATGTTCAGAAAAAGAACTATTTTTAACACTCATGATATTTTTAAATCTCTTCTTATTATTTAAACTAATTAAAATATGGTTTAAAACGATAACGAGCGAAATACTTCTCTTATCGAGTTGTTTTTTTTTATAGGCTTCAGCATTATGAGGGATAGAAGCCTATTACTTCTCACGGTATAATTAGATGTAGTTTAATTATTATTTAATAAATACTTTTACAAATTTACAAATAATTTCAATTTTATTGTAATGAATGAGATTATGAGGCGTGCACTTTTGGATTTTCCAACTATTTAACAACTATCTCTCTATTCGTCCTTTGTTTTCCTAACTGTGTAGTAGTGTACAAATAAACAGTTTAAATAAATCAATAACTAACCGATTCCAATGTAATTTTTAGTCGCAATGATTTTCAGCTATGCTTGATAAATATGTATTTAGCCATTTGACGGATATCACCTCTATGTTTCTTCTAGTTGTAGTGATAATCTTCTTGGCTTAGGTAAACCTAAACCTGCCTTAGACTTACCAATTACAAAGTCCACCTTGTGAGGGCTTGACCAATGAGGTAGACAGACGACATAAAGCGATTCGCTGGGAGCTTTTGTAAGCAGGACCGTTGATTTGAGAACTCTCTACAAAAAGACATGTCCAGCTGTGGACGGCAATCGGTTGAAGTTATGATGACGATGCAACCTGCCTTGTGTTAAACCAGAATATATACATTCTAGGTAAGTGTATGATAGGTTCGCTGTTTATGATCTGCGTCAATTTTAGTCAAAGTTTTTTTTCTTTTATGAAGACTTCCCATAACGTATCGGCTACCACGTAATGACGGTTTTCATGTATTCCCAGGTGGAGCTGTCAGAACACGCGGGCTACTTCAGATATGACCCGCGAACGTGCTCCGTGGAGATCATTCGGTCTCATATAGAAGATATGGGGTTCGAAGCTCCAACGGATAGCACAGACGACGAGACCAGGTTTGTCTATATATATACTCTCCGCTTTTATCCGACTTAAAAAAGCGCTCAATTTAATTTGCTATAAAAGAAGCTAAAACCAGATTCTGTTATAATAGCTAGGCAGAAGTTAGGCACTATCCATACCATCAATGCTAATATTATAAATTACGCCCTAACTTAGCGGTCAATTGACTTGATTTGTAGCATACAGTTAGTTGAAAGGATTGCGAGTAACAAGGCCTACTTTTATCCCAGGAAAAAAAACGGTTCCCATTTGTAAAAAAGCGGACAAAGAACGGGTAAAAGCTAATAAAAATAAATAGATCTAGTAATGTACGTATATGTACAAGAATATTATAAATTTGAAATGCATATAATTTTTTTTAGAACCGACAGAATTTTAACCTGCGACTCTCTGGCAGTCGCAGTCTTTAACCAATAACCAAGCTACGGCTCTCCAACTGCCGATGAAGAAATTAGTATATGCCTTTTATATTAGTCTTATAGCGACTGTAGCTTCATCTAGTAGGAAATACATTTTTATATGCATTTTAAATTTATTTAATTGATATTTCCTCCAAGTGTAGGTGAAAACACTAATAATAGATATAAAATTATAAATAATACAAGAATTATTATTAACCTTGATCATCTTGTGTGATGAGTTGATTTTTTGCAAACAAAACTTATGAACATCATAAGTTTTGTTTGACCGAATATAATTGGATACAAGATATGTTTTCGCCATGGTCTACGCTAGGTATATTTATATAATTAATGAGGCACATGAATAATAGTGATTTAATCTAACCTAGCTTTAGCTTTCAGTTGTTAATAAATATAGGAAAGGAATGCGAAAATCGTTATTTGCTGCTATCCGCTCATTCACATAGGGTTTTAATAAAAACTTGATTTATCCAATTACCCTTGGACATAATATAAAATATTTACTTATTTGTTATAAAATTGTTTGTATTGCATAGCACACAAATCTTCTAAAAAACTTACTCAAACAAAAAACAAAAATCTTAAGAATTGAGCATTGTAAAGTTTATCTGAAAGTTGTGCATAGAGAGATTGTTTTAAGGATCTGTGATATGTTAAATATATATAAATTAGCTTAGTAATGTTTATACTGGAGGAGGAGGAAAAAACATCGAGCGTACATACGTGTGAACAAAATAATCAATAAGATAAGAAAATAATGCTCGTATACGTGCAGTAGGACCACACCATTTTATCACGTTTATTGTGCTTATACTTAGCTCGGTCGTTTAAAGAATGCTTTGAAGTGGCGCTGCTTTACCATGGGTCAAATATTTTTATTGTTTATATGCATGCTAGCAGTTGACTATTTATCGTTAAAAACAATACTTATCATGGTATCTGAAAATTATATCTGTCATTAGTAACGCCTGCTGCTATCCAATCATATTTTTCAAAATTCATACTGCGCTTTTACAAGGTTAAGCCAACTTTTTTGACCAACTGGCAGACGTAGGAAACGCCTTCTTAAAGCAAAGGCACGATTTTATTACTGCCTGTCACATTTTAATCTGTTAACATCAATATTTCTTAACTACCTAATCCATCAGTCGAGTACATAGAGCTGTATTGTTTATTTTTTCTTACCTGTTTTATAATGTACACAATCTTTTCGTTAATTTTTAGTAAAAAGTTAATTTATAAATTATTAAGAAAATAATAAAAACAAACTTAGATATAGAAAATATGTTGTTCTCATTTATTTAATTACATTTGTTTTTTTATTATGAAATCATAATTTACACTAAAAAGTAACGAAAGATAAAAATACTACCACCTATATAATAGGTACGACAGGTAAGAAAAATAGACTTTGGAGCTGCAGATATCTATTTTACAACATCGTGGTATTATTTTATTATCGTTTATCAGACATGCGCATTTATGTGCCAGTAACCACTGAGCAAACCAAAGGCTTATTGTTCTCATAAATTGTTAGAGAATTGTGCTAATACATGTGAAATAACAAAATTGTATTAATTATTATAAAAACGGATGACGTCTTAAGATAGGTTTACTTTTTTTTAATTCAATAACTCGGACTTTTTTATTAAGGAGAGTTCAACGCACAAACTAAAGTCTATATTTTCTTTCCTGTCTTAAAATGTAAACATAGTGTTCGTTACTTTTCAGCTTAAAGGTTTTTTTTTTAAATTGTTAAGAAAGTAATAAAAGTACACTAAAAACTTCCTTTTATCTGTTTTTATTTATTTTATTAAAAGTAATGGAAAGATTTTGTATACACTATAAATCAAGTTAGAATTTTTTCACTATACAGTTTGAGGATTTCCCATTTCCATTGGATCGTGTCATCAGATCTTAAATTTCGTATTCCGAGAGTTACACTTGCATACAATGATATTTTTATCCGCCACTCAACATTAAAAAGAGATTTTTGTACAATTGAATCAATTAAATCACCGGAATATGAGCTTGCAGAATTTGACAATTGAAAGTGTACATTGGCAATCATTTTTTTGAAAAACTAAAATAGCTTACTTCAGGGTGTCGGTTTTTCGTGACGCGCACAATGGCGCGCGCATCTTTAAATTTACTCTCATCATTTTCCCATAACGCGCCAAAAGAAGTATAACTTTAAAGAGCACGTTTCAAATATATACCCTACATAAAATATGATTGCTCATGTATCTGCCTGTTGTTTCCAGGAATCTCCTTCCCCGCGAAATACCCACCGACCTCCTGATCGACATGACGGCGTCGGGTCCGCCCGGTGACAGCACCGCGCTCATCGCAGTGGTGGGCATGACCTGCCAATCCTGCGTCAACACTATCGAAGGTGAGCAATGTACTGGTGTAACCCGCAGACCTCCCAATTGAGAGTACGCGGAACTCCGGATCGCCCAGTGAGCGAACTGCAATCGGCTCTACATGACTTCTTTTATTCTTGGAAACGCAGCTATTAAGGACTCCAGGGTCACGTTGACTGTTACCGATCCATTGTAACAGAACTAGTCCGGGGTAGTACTGCCGCCAAGCTTATTTCTACCGCAAAATGGCATTGCTGTGTTCTTGTCTGAAGGGTGTGGTTGCCGATGTGAGGTGATAGCGCAGTGGGTAGGAGCTCGACTTCACTTTCGGGAGGCCGAGTTCGAATCCAGGCACCTTTAACTTTTCTAAGTTATGTGCGTTTTAAGTTATGATAAAAATATCACTAGCTTCGACGGTGAAGGAAAACATCGTGAGGAAGCCTGCATGCCTCATAGTTCTCCATGATGTTCTCAAAGGCATGTGGAGTCCTCCGATCCGCACTGGGCCAGCGTGGTGGACTACGGCCTTAACCGTTCTCATTGTGATGATGATGAAGCCTGGTACGCCACTTATTACTATTAAAAAAAGCATAGAAAACCGAAAAACAAGCACAAAACAATGTTACATTATTGAGGTGTGAGTACTAGGGAATCATGAATTGACAGGTAGTCTGAAGGGGATGGCGGGCGTGTCGGCGGCGACCGTCAGCCTGGCGGACGGCACGGCGCTGGTGCGGTTCGACCCCGCGGCCGCCAGCGCGCCTCAGCTGGCCGACGCGATCTACTCGCTCGGCTTCGACGTCAACGTCGTCAGCGTGGACGACGCTCCCACAGGTAAGCGCATCCACGTCCACTTACCATTTTCTAAATATAAGCTTGTAGTGCAGTCTACTGGGCTGCATAAAATTTGTAATTCCTTTAAGAGTAATCGTATTTCATTTTATAACAAATTACAAGATGAGATGTCTCTGAATAAGTTCAAAGTTTATATAAATCTTAAGCTTACAGAAAAATCTTATTATAATATTAAGCATTGCATCTACACTAATGTATGATAAAAAAGCTTGGGTATGAATTGCTCTTACATCATATTTACAAGTTGAATCAGTCGATTCCATTTCGGGGCAATTAGTATAATAATTTCTAAATACCTTATCTGGTGTGTGGATTCTGCCGTAACTACCAAGACGTACTGGTTCTAACAGTGAGATTGTATAAATTGTTTCAGATGTAGCACAAGTTAAAAGCGAGCAAGGTTCGGGTGATAGAATCAAAATCTCTCCCGCGAAGAGTAAAACACAAGCTAACGTAAGTACATCCACCCATACCTGTGGCGGTCTCCACATTGCCTAAATAGATGGCGCCACAAATCTCCTGTATCGCATTAGCGAAGTTTTCACAAATAATGACCATGTACAACTTCGAAAGCACGAACAACGGCTCGCATAAGATCATCCTATTGTTTCGGTCGAGCGTATCACCCGTTCCCGTATATACACGCTGTCTGTGCCTACGCGGCATTTCGGCATTACCGAAATCGTTTGGCGGCTCGTCTATGTCAGTCGGATATCTAACCACGGCCGAAACCTCTAAATGGCTTGACTGGTGATTGTTCGTAAACTTACAAAACACCTCGAACGACTCCGGAAACAATCTGGAAGAAATAGAAAAAACATGTCCCTAATTATTTTAACCGTTTATTTTTATATTATACTAGCTGTCCCAGCGAACTTCGTAACTCGGATAATTTTTTTTAAACATTTTCCAGTGGACCAAAACCCTTGAAACACACAAAAAATTCGAAATCGGTCCACCCGTCTAGTTCAGTTCAGTGACATACACACGCACACAAGGAATAAATATATATATATATAAAGACTAGCTGACCCCAGCGCCATCTGTCAGGCTAATTTGTAAATCTAAACCATCCAGGGTGCCACCCTAACGTATACCAAAAAATTCATTTAAATCGATCCAGCCTTCTAGGAGGAGTTCAGTGACATGCATACGCACACAAGAAATATATATAAAGATATCTATTATATATTATATGTGTTCAGGGCACCTTACCTTCCACGCAAGAGGGGACAGAGATATCTCGATGTACGCTGGAAGTGCGCGGTATGACTTGCGCGTCGTGCGTCGCCGCTATAGAGAAACATTGTTCCAAAATGCATGGTAAGTGCATAAATAATAAGCGCAGTCATGAACCGATTGCCAGCCCACTGCAGAATTAGAAGGGCTTAGACCACCACGCTGGCCTTGTATTAGTGCACTTCGCACGCCTTTGAGGACGTTATAGAGAACTCTCGGGTATGCAGGTTTGCTCGCGATGTTTTCCTTCACCGTTAAAGTAAGTGATATTTAATTGCTTTAAATTAAAAACGCACATAACTCTCACTCACTTAGAGTTGCGTGTGGGGGGGTCGAACTCGGTTGCTCCGAAAGGGAGGCAGAAGACCTACGGTGCAATCACCGCTATCATTTATTTATTAAACTAATAATAATAGTATACTTTACATAATAATAAACCTTAATTGCAAAACTCAATTTCTACTGCAGGTTCCATTAAATATGTTCTCTTGACTAATGGTTACAACTCCATGACATAATACTGTTAATGGCCGCAAACCTTATGCTGTGCCAATGCAACAATTTTTACCATAATTCTGTGATGTGGAGTAACGATCATTTTTAAATTATCAGCCTGACAAAACCTTCCGTTATAGGTTTTAACTAACGATCATTATTAATATTATTATTTTTTGTTAATGTCATGATCACTTGTTATAGATGTACATATAAGGGAATGTGTTAAATAATATTGCACTAGTTTATTACTGTGTATAGTAAATATGTATATTGTTAGTGTCCTTAATAAATAAATAAATGAATAAACGATCACTCCGGTAAGACAAGTTCTCTATCACTTGCGTGTGCGCATAATTCTGAGCGACTTTTAATATTGTCAGGCTGTACATTTCTGTCTGAATGTTTTAGTCCAGTCATTATAGTAAGTTCACCTCGGAATTCGAGATACCCAGCTGCAAGTCTGTAAATACTTGTATATGGACACCCTAAAAGTTGTCTCAAAACCTACGCACCGTTCACCGTGTGAATTTTTTTTTAAAAACAAATTTTGTAGAGAATTTTGTATTCTACAATATTGATATTAAATACAAATAGCAAAAAAACCCAGAGGAAATGAGATATTTACAAAAAAAAAAGCGCAAAAAAACGATTTTTGTGACCTTTGACCTTGAATTAAATAGTTGCGTACACCCTACCATATGTAGGTTTTGAGACAACTTTTAGGGTGTCAATATACAAGTATTTACAGACTTACAGCTGGGTATCTCGAATTCCGAGATTCTTACCTAATTTAAGCTTAAATTACTGGACTACTTACCGATCAATTTTAAGCTAAATTTAATAGCGCTAAAAACTCACTATATCGCTAAGTTCAGATGTAGGTTTTTATTTTATGATAAAATTCAGCACAACAACCTTATATTTAATTCCTTTAAGTAAAAACTTTTTAAAAATTAATTTGTTTTTGCCAAATTTATTAAATTTCAGTTGTTTTTAGGTGTCCACTCAATAGTTATAGCATTGCTAGCGGCCAAAGCAGAAGTCCGGTACGAGCCGGCGAAGATTTCGGCCTCAGCCATCGCAGAGTCAATCACCGATTTAGGCTTCCCCTCAGAACTGATCAGCGATAGCGGAGCGCCGAAAGATTTGACTATATTGGTACGTATTTACCGAGAATGGTTTTATTTTAATCGCCAATTTTCGTTATAGTAATAATTGTCACAATAATAATTATGGGCAACAGAAGGCACCAGAGCGCGCGGTAGGTCACCCATGCGATGGACCGATCAGATCAAATCTGCAGTCGGAGGTCCCTTGCATGAATGTACCAGAGTTTCTGCAAATATGGACAAGTGACGGATCGTGAGGCGAGTAACAACTGCCCCAAACAATGTCCCACCGTGATGACCACTCTGGCAACAGTGTTACGACAAAGAGGAAGAATAATTGACGGACAGCTCAGATGCCCCATCTGATGGTTAAAGGAATCGCCTATTAACAGAGCAACACTTTGCACGGTATGCAAGAAACACTTCCTGCTACGTGCCACCCTGTATCCATCCACCTAGGTGAGAGGTGTAGGTGTTTAGCCTGTAATTACGCCGGAAACCACGCTCTTAAGACCCGAACACAGCGTTCAAACAATGTTGCTTAGCGACAGACATAAGTATAGTAGTAGTATTTCCCCGGACGAGCTCTGTCACAAAAAGCTCTACTACGCCCATCCGGCTAGTTTTTGTTACTTTGATTATAATCAAATTAGCGAATCGGAATTCACCTGGATCATAACCCAATTGATAACGATGATTGGCTTTTTTGCAGCCCGGACAAAATGTATTGCTTTTTCACTTATTGATAACTTTGTGCGACTATTTTATTTATCCGTTGATATGATCAAATTTTGAGGAAAATTGTTTAGTGAAAAAGTATCGGGGCCTTATTTAATAACGTGGCATAACGTTGGAATAGTTATGCAGTGTTTGTCACACTTCAATTGTCTGCGTAAGAAATTATTCCCACATAATGCCAGTTTTTAAAGGATAAATCAATCAATTTGAATAAGATTTTCGCATAACTTAAAATAAATCACGTTCTAGCTCCAAAGTAAGCGTAGCTTGTGTTATGGTTAATATAACTGATGAATATTTTTATGAATGAAATAGTTCCTTATAAAATACAAATAGACACTGTTAAACATTCATGTTCATCACACAAACATTTACCAGTTTTGGGGAAAATAACTTATGGTTAAAAATTATGTTTTTATTTTTTTCACTATGCTATTGTTTCCTTGGCCGATTTTGATAAAGGCGTGTTGTTTCAGATAAAAGGCATGACCTGCGCGTCGTGCGTCAACAAAATTGAAAAGACTGTACTTAAACTTAACGGTGTAGTTTCCTGCTCGATCGCGCTCACTACATCAAAGTGAGCACAATTTATTTTACAATTATATCCGAAGCTCTTCCAACGTCAAAGCAGTTACTTACGTCATTCGAACACTATGCTATCGATAATGAATGATAAGAACAATCATTTCTATAGTCTCACGCACTCGCTGTAGGGTGTTTCCTTGTGCACCCAAATTTTTTGTTCTTTTCTTCAATAGGAGTAATACAATTTATAACAATTATTTGAAATTATAACCATTTGCCTTAATCGAACAATAGTGATACATTTTATGGCTGGTGACCTAGTAACCCTCAATGACTAGCCTGTTATATGTTACTAATTGTACCCGCGACTTTGCCTGCGTGTATAGTATATTTAACTTCTCTACTAATTTTATAAATGCGCGAAGAAGGATAAACCAACAAAATGCTTTGATGGGGCTTTATGCCCCTTTTAGATAATGGTTAACATGTAAAACTAATCTATCTTCACATTTACATAGTTACTAAGTTTTCGGGATGTCAATTAAGTAGTCTATATTATATTCTATTTGGAACTGCGCATTTTTACCCCATAAAAACTACTCTCGTGGCCCTAAATTATATGGACCATGGACTGTAAAAATTTTGTATGTAGGTACGCATCAAACGTGCCTATTTGAATAATCAGAACAATTCTGGCCTTGAATTTCATGAATCCATTGCTTTTTTGCTGGGTGACCGAAGTACAAATATTAGTAGCAATATACAAATTGTAAATGAAAACCGAAATATTACTGTACAGGCTTTAGAGGTACATTATTTACTGTCTCTAAGACTTATATGTGAAATCTCAACGCTAATAGTTTTAGAGTAAACCACTGCCATAGTTTTTACTGAATGAAATTAGTTACATCTTACATTCAAAAGTAAAATCAAGTGACTCCTGTCACTTTATTAGATACGCGTAGCGTGCGTACTACGCTTTAGTTTGAATTAGTTTGTATGGAAAAATAAATATGCTTCTTCTGATTTAATATTGTTACACGATGATTCCTTATGAAACATACTTATGCATCCTATAACAGTATTTCGTATATAGTTTACACGTTTGTATCTAACGTGGGTCATGTTTGTGTCGGTAGAGGCAAAGTGAAATACGACCCTGAGATCATCGGCGCGCGGAAGATTTGCGACGTTGTCAATGAGCTGGGCTTCGAGGCGACCGCTGTCAGTTCACACAATCGAGGCACCAGCAATTATTTGGAACATAAGTATGTCAATATAATTATATATTTATTAAACAAAAACAGTACGTTGTGCTACAAGGACATAAAATGGGTTTCATGACCGAGTTAAAAACTCTGCTTCTCACTTCGATTGCGAGGAAATTAGTTCGAGGTCTAAGGTTCGATGTCCAGGGCAGATCAAACAAAAGTAAATTAAATAAACGATAAAAACTGTTTAATTTAAAAACTGTTCACTTGTGTTGTGAAACCGCAAACCTTATAGTTTTTGAGTAAACCACTGAAATAGCTTTTACAGAAAGAAATCCGATAAAGACCTTACATCACATGCAAAATTGAAATCATGTGACTCCGGTCACTTTATGAGGTACTATGCGTGTGTCGGTATTTTATCTTCAATAGGGTTGTCATAAGTAAACACTTAGAATGTTTTGAATTAATTTGTATGGAAAAATAAATATGTTTTTTTTATTCAATATTTTTACAGGGTTAATTCCTTATGAAATATACTTAAGCATCCTTTAATACTATTTCGTAATTCTGTTGCACGTTGTATATACAAATAAATAAAAATACATATGTATGTATGTAACATACACTCGAAAAACTTAACCCTCCTTCTTTCGCAGTCGGTTAAAAACAATGTTAAAGTTGCGTGAACATTTATATATGGTTGTCTCTAACATGACATTTCAAAAATGCCGATAAAGTATGCCCACTCGAAGTAAATGAATTTTAGTTTTGAGAATTAATTTATTTATTAATAGCACTAACAACATGCAAATTACACGTTTTTAAACATAGCACACACACACAAAAACATCGACTGATTTGCACGTCAATTACAAATGCACACAGCATTGACAAAGCGCCATGTAAACTTAATTTGACAAAAAATTTAACGCATCGATAAGTGTTAAGTGAGTTTTTTCCTAAAAGCTATGGGTGAGTCATGGAAGATATCGATGCCTGGTGCCTTTTTAGATAACTCGTTGTATTTCGCACAAATACGTATAATAAGAGCTTGTTTTCCGAGATGGGATGTGTGGTGTTTGAATTAATTAAGGTGTGAAAATTAAGCTTAATTTGCTATACTCCGCGAAAAGCCCTCGTGGAGCTCTCTTTTCGCGGAGTATAGCAAATTAAGCTTAATTTTGATGAAAGAGAGTTCTTTAAGATTGACAAGGATGTAAAACTAAATTTAAATTCAATTTCAAAAATGTTTTATTCATGTAGACCCTGCGCGCCCAGGTCTAAGAAGAGCCCACAACAAACTTAGCCAGGTTTTTTTTTGTTATCACCATCTTACAGTCGAGTTAAAGTTTAGCTATGAAGTTAGAGCAATTCATACCCAACCTTTTTATCATACATGTAATCCTTAACATCATAATAGAATGTTTCTATAAGCTTACCTTTTATATAAGTTTTATATGAGAGAGACATCTCAGGGATTTCATCTGGTAATTTGTTATAATGATAACCTTAAATGAATTACTAATTAGATGGTATATGAGAAAAAATTGTGTTTTTGCAACTTCCGGTGTACCGGTGCGGGACAGTCAGAGATATATAATGCGCCTCGTTGACAGAGAAGAAATACGGAAGTGGCGCAACGCGTTCCTCGTGTCGCTCATCTTCGGCGCGCCGTGCATGGCGGCCATGACGTACTTCATGGTGCTCATGGGCCGCGCGCACGACCCGCGCCACATGTGCTGCGTGCTGCCCGGCCTCAGCCTCGAGAACCTGCTCATGTTCCTGCTCGCCACGCCCGTGCAGGTGAACCGGCCTCGGCGCCATTACTTATATAACAGGTCGTGACAAAACATAAACGTAAGAACAACAACCAATGAAAATAAAACTAGCCATTCTTTTGACGGCCGATTGGCGCAGTGGGCAGCGACCCTGCTTTCTGAGTCAAAGGCCGTGGGTTCGATTCCCACAACTGGAAAATTTTTGTGTGATGAACAGGAATGTTTTTCAGTGTTTGGGTGTTTATATGTATTTTATCAGTATTTATGTATATTATTCATTTAAAAAATATTCATTAGTCATCTTAGCACCCATAACACAAGCTACGCTTACTTTGGGGCTAGATGGCGGTGTGTGTATTGTCGTAGTATATTTATTTATTTATTTATTCTCCACCACACGCGTGTATAAATGCGGCCAATAGATGGGACGGACTTATGTTCTTGGATATTTTCTTACAAAAAAAAACCACAATTTACATCCCTACTAATATTATAAATGTGAATGTAAGTTTGTTTGCTACGCTTTCACGCAAAAACTACTTAACCGATCCTCATGAAACTTTGTAAACATATTCTTGGAAGTGTTAGAAGTAATATAGGATACTTTTTAATCCGACATTAAGCTCGGTTCCTTTGGGAGAGCGGATGAAAGGGTTTGACGATTTTACACCATAACTCCGACAAATTATAACCGATTTAAATAATTATTTTTGTGCTATAGAGGTAATAATATGTGTTTTATTTTACCCAAATTTTGTGCGGATCAGAATGTGGTTGGAGATAGAGAACAAAACTCCTCAGCGGACAGAAGCAAACCCCTCATTTAAGGCTTAGCGATACTGAATACTTTAATTTTAGAACTATTAAAACGCCACATCAAAAAAGAAATCAAACGCAGACGAAGTCGCGGGCAACAGCTAGTATCATATAAAAGAACATAGTGTAAGAGAATACGAGTTAAATTATGAAAAATTATTTTATTTTTTTACATTTGTCAAGCAGAGTACAACAACTGTGCAGAGATTTAATGAAAGAAACAGATTTATGATTAAGGATGTCAAGATCGCAGTAGAAAACCAACTCGTTAAAAAGGCGGCACATTCTAACAACAGGATTGTAGAAAGAAGTGTTGTTTTTGTATACGTTACCATATAACTGATGCATATTCTACTACACTTCTTACAAAGCAGTTGTCTCGTCGCCATGGCTACGCCCGCGATTGGTCCTTTGGTTATTTATGAAACTATTGTACAATAAGAAGTATTAAAACGCGAACGTGGGCTTATGATAATAGTATCACATGAGTGTTTTAATACCTATTTATCAACAGTTGCATACAAGCCTTTATCAACACCCATAATATGATACCTAATAACAACCATTATTGAGTAAGAGTGTATACAAGTAAACTAAGTATTAATTAAAAAATTACTTATTGTTGTAGCAATTAAAATTTAGTAAAGTGCAATTATTAAAAAGTACTTGTTCAGAAAATTATATACCAAACTTTAATATTCCCAAAAAAATATCGGGGATTCGAATAACCTATTTGTTGTACGGTATGCGGTGTTCTGGTATTGAAAAGCTCGTGATTTATACAGATACAATGCATCAAGTTGACTAAAGTATAAACTTGTATGCGCAGAAGGGGGATCAAAAGCAGAGGATTGTTATAATGAAATTCAGTACAACATTATATCATCATAATATATTGTTTTGATGATATTATGGTTATTAGGAGGGGTGGTTTAATGTTGGCAATAAGCCAACTGTTTCAGAATCATTTATAGAGGATTTAAAGCATAGGGGTGGATAAAGATTAACTTGGAATGTGGTGATACTTGGGAGAGAATCGTTACCGAACACGGATTTATTTTTCAGTTTCCATAGACGTCTTTTTGTCATTATTAGATAATATTTATAATGTTAAACTAATATCTCATGCACATTGTGTATAAATAATAAGTTTTTCGGAATATATAGTGTCCTATACTATTAGGGACTGCGCATTTTTTCCGCATAAACTCTTGTTCCGTTGTCATACCCTATCCGGATCATAATCTCTAAGTAAAAAGGCACCTTCATCTCGATACCACGATCAAATTTCGTCATAAAAGTGCCTATTTGAATAAGAAATATTTACCTGTCTTTCACGTTGCTGGAGACGGATTTATTTTTTCGTGTTTCTTGGTTTCACTTTACTACCATGTAGTTTGTGTTTTGTATATTATATTGAATATGTGGGATATTCAATATAATATACAAAGCACTCAATTATCCCTTAAAAGTAATATAAACGAGCGGACGGTATGGAAGCTAATAAACAATTTGTTTTGTTTACAGTTTATTGGCGGTTGGCACTTCTACAAGCAAGCGTACAAAGCGCTGAGTCACGGCACCTCCAACATGGACGTACTTATATCGATGACCACTACTATCAGGTATGCTCCATTTTACAGTCTTTACAAATATATAAAAAAAAAATAACAAAAAGAACCGACTTTGTTGCACTAATAAAAAGCAAGAAATACATATTTTCTTTAACATTTTTAAGTGTTTATAGATCATATACTTCGTATTCCTTTTTATATAATAGTAAGGAAAGTACCACGAATTTAACACGGTTTAGTGGAGCGATGGTAGCCCGGTAGGTATGAGCTCGACTTCATTTTCCAGGGGCCGAGTTCGAATCCAAGCACGCACTTTTAACTTTTCTAAGTTATGTGCGTTTGAAGCAATTAAAATGTCACTACCTTTACCGTTGAAGTAAAGGAACACATCGTGAGGAAACCTGCACGCTTGAGAGTTCTACATAATGTTCTCAAAGGTGTGTGGAGTCCACCAATCTGCACTGGGCCTGCGTGGTAGACTACCTTAACCCTTTCTCAGTGTGGGTGGGTGGTACACAAAGTTTAGGCAACATTAAACACATATTATAACCTCTATAGTACAATAATAATTTTTTAAATCGGTTATAATTTGTCCGAGTTATGGTGTAAAATCGTCAAACACTTTCATTCCCTCTCTTAAAGAAACCAAGCTTAATGTCGGGATAAAAAGTATCCTATATTACTTCTAACACTTCCTAGAATATGTGGACAAAGTTTCATGAGGATCGGTTAAGTAGTTTTTGCGTGAAAGCGTAACAAACAAACTTACATTCACATTTATAGTAGGGAATTTAAATGTGAAAGTGTGTTTGTTTGTCCTTCCTCTACGCCCAAACTGAGCAACCAATCAACTTGATTTCTGACATAGAATTAGTTGAAAGGACGGAGAGTAACATAGGCTACTTTTTATCCCAAGAAAACAAACGGTTCCCACGGGATTTGAAACCGTAATGACCGCGAACGAAGAACGCGGGCAACAATTAGTAAGATAAATTTTTGCGCTGTTATGAACTAAGTAGCTCTTTCAACTTAATAGTAGGTATGAAATGCCGCATGTCCGTTTGTCCGCAGCTACGCGTACTCCCTGGCGGTGGTGATAGCGGCGATGGCGCTGCAGAAGGACACGAGCCCCCTCACGTTCTTCGACACGCCGCCCATGTTGCTCGTCTTCGTGTCCTTGGGGCGATGGCTCGAACATATAGCTAAGGTATGCATCTATATTATGTTAATTTGCGTTTGATAGTTCTTGAGGAAGGTTAAAGGATATTTAATATCAGGTGTAATAGTGCAGGCGGGCGAGTCGACGCTTGGGTCAAGGATAACGTAAGCTTATAGAAAAGTCCTATTATAGTATAAAGGACTACGTAAACGATAAAAAAGCTTGGGTGTAAATTATTGCTCTAACCAGGTTGCTCTTCTAATAATTTAAAATGACATTCTGAGATGGTGATAACAAAAAAAAAACCGCTAACCCGGCTAAGTTTGTTGTGGGCTTCTTCTTAGACCAGGACGCGTTTGGAACCCTCGTAGCTTTAGTTTTAAGTTTACGAATGTGGTTATCGCCATCATCTCACTACCGTGTGGTTCTTATGTACGCATCAAAAGTGCCACCTGTTGGCCTACTTGAATAAAGATATTTTTGACTTTGACTTTGACTTTGATATCTTGAATAGCGGAAGAATAGTAGATACGTTACTTTATTTTCTATTTTGGTATACTTATATTAAATAAGCCCACAGTTCTGCCACAGGAGACATTCATTATTGCCCTTTAAATATAGTGTGTATTATTTGCAAATACCCTGCAAAAACAAATACATCCATATTACATAGGATTGAATACTGAGGCTTTAAAAATGTATACTTATAATGAAACTGTAACGGGACAAATTCTGAAATTCGTGAAGATGTAATGAATATCATTGGAGATAGAGGACGGAACTCCAGCTGACAGTATCAAACCGCTCACTAAAGGCTTGACAAGAGTGAATATCTAAAGAGTTGCCACATTAATGAGGGCCACATTATCTTTCAAAATTTCTAAGATGGGTTATCCATTTACTGACTTGGGTAACGTTGGTTGCCTAGCGCTATGAACTAATATAAGCCACATATTATTAATGCAGTCATTTGTTACAGGGAATTCAAGGTTTTTAAAATTATTATAAATATTAATAACGCAAAAAAGGATAGATAGATACATAGATAAAGTCTTTATCGCACAAATTAAAAGCGAAAACAAGAAATAACAAAACAATAAAAAAATATATATAAGATGCGCAAAGGCGGTCTTATCGCTTTAAGCGATCTCTTCCAGACAACCCTTTATGGTAGAGAATTAGGTTAGGGAAAACGGGATAGTGCAACCAGTTATACAATTAAGTTAAATACATATAATTATAATATATACATATATAAACATACAAAAGAACATACATACACTATATCATATTAGATAAATAAAATTCTTTTAGTCGATTTTTAAATATGTTTACTGTCTGTGACTGTCTTATATCTCTCGGCAATTCATTCCACGGATTTACCACTTTTACAGGAGTAAAAGTTTTATTAAAAGAGTAGGTCTTTGGTACGGATATTTGCAATTGGCAATGTTTAAATATTTCATTCGCACGCACCTTAGTTGTTTGTTGAAGTATGTTCAAACAGTATATGTTCTTAAGATAATAGATCACAGGTTTGCGAAGCCGCAGGGCATATTTAGTATATAATAATGTTTTCTTTGCCGTAGGGCAAAACGTCGGAAGCACTATCAAAACTGCTGTCGTTAAAACCAACCGAAGCTGTGCTAGTAACCCTGGACCAGGAAGGTCGGGAGATAGGCGAAAAGAGTATACCAGTGGATCTCGTGGAAAGAGGAGACGTTTTGAAGGTAATTTCTTTTATTGTTTACTACCGTACCCAGCCCGCATCGCCGGGTTCGATTTTGCTTTATTTTATTTAAACAATAAACTTACATCATTAAATTTTTAATTTAAGTCTCATAATACCACCAGCAGTCTATTCTCCTCTTCTTTTTTTTCCTAATTCTAAGGTTGCCTGGCAGAGATCGCTATTAAGCGATAAGGCCGCCTTTTGTATTACTACTTCTTTCGCTGTTTCTGTTTTTGTTATATTTTAAATGTTGTGGTATACAAATAAAGAGTTTAATTAATAATAATAATATATTAAATCGTTTATTTCCTTCCGTATTCATTCTCTTCTATTCTCTTCTCGAGCGGATGAAGATCATTATCTACACCCATGTACACCCAACAATAGAATATCATCATAGTAAATAAAAGCTGTGTTTGACAGTTCTAAAATAGGAGTGCTCCGATCGTCACCAAACTTTACAGGATTACTCGCCAGGTCAATCCGGAGATTCCCTGAAAGTTTCATTGAAATCGGTCAAGCCGTTTCGGAGCCTATACGGAACATACCCACACACTTTCTCTTTTATAAATATTGATTATGTGTATGTAGGTGATGCCATTATAATACCCAAGCAGTACCCCTAATCGTTTTCTACTCGACATCGTACTGGAACGCACAAGAACAGGCCAGAGAAAATTCAGAATCTTACTGGCGATCAGTGCCTACGCGTGCTCTGGCATGTCTTCATTACATGATTCTAGAAGATTCTGAAATAATGCTCGTATAACATTCTTATAATATATATTTGTAATTGAGCGGTGAACATGTTACAATAAATCAATATGAATACTTTAAGATTAGAATGTTTTTGTTATGTTTTAAGCAAATAAATGAATTTCAATTTGAATATGGAGTTTGATCAGAACTTAACACTGCGAACACGGATAGTTAAGTATTTCCTGCAAAGATAAATTTAGTCTGTTGGCTGTACTAATATTTGTTCTAGGTAGTGCCCGGCGCGAAGATACCAGTGGACGGGAAAGTGATGACGGGGCAGAGCACGTGCGACGAGTCCCTCATCACCGGAGAGTCCATGCCTGTAGCTAAGACTAAAGGTATCAATTCCCTTCTGATCCTCCAACTTATATTTTTTAACTATAATTTGGGTAAAAGTAGAGCAATTACTATTATATACTATTTGAAAACCTTTATGGTGATGACAATAAATTAATTTACTTAAAGATAGCGAATGCACTATTAACAATGGAGAAGTTCACAACCAACGCGGCTTTTTGTCATTGCCATACGGTAATTTAATTTAATGCATAGTTTAGCGTTATATTGAGATCATAAACACAGAGAGAGATATAAACACAGTTTTTTTTTTTTAATTTTTAAAGTGATTTCTATAAGCTTATTTGAATGACAAATTGTTTCTAGATTCCCTAGTAATAGGCGGCAGTATAAACCAACACGGCGCGCTATTGATGCGCGCGACACACACGGGCGAGGCGAGCACGCTTGCGCAGATCGTGCGACTAGTGGAAGACGCGCAAAGCTCCAAAGCTCCCGTGCAGAGACTAGCCGATACTATCGCTGGGTAAGTATCGTTGGGTACTTCTTAGGTGTCGATTGAAATTTCAAGGCCGCGTCCAGGACACATTTTGTTATATGAAAGAGAAGAAGTATATAGGTCAGAACGAGAGAGAGAGCTATACATTTTATATTTTTTTATAAAGGTTAATAATTTAGTTTAGAGTTGCTTAAAATCTCGTTTTAAAACATGATTTATTTGTGATAACACTGATTAAATTTTTTCGTGTTATAAGTATACTCATAAAAAGGATTGTTCAAAACAAAACATGCATGGGGTAACGTTGTAAACACCTTAGACCAGCATTTGTCATCAGCTTTTGTTACTTGTTCCAGTTACTTTGTTCCCATGGTGGTGTTCCTGTCGGTGTTGACGCTAGTGTGTTGGATCATCAGCGGAGCACTAGACATCAATAGAATAAAAGTAATCACACCAGTAAGTGCAATAAAAGTTTTTTTATCATTATTAATGAAGTAAAATAAATCAGGATTACAGCGTACGACGAAGTTAATGAATACGTTAATGTGAAAATTTGAATTATGCATAACTCTTTATTTCAATACAAATAGGTATGCAATTCGAAAAGCCGGCTGGGTTTGTTTGATTTACAAACTGAGAAAAAACTTTACCAGTACAAACTGAGTAAACATGAAATTTAGAGGGAATTGTCAGCCTGCCAGATACCGTTTAAATATTCATAGATATTAAGATTCCCTACCCTACTAATATTATAAACGTAAGTTTGTTAGTTACGCTTTCACGCAAAATCTACTGAACCGATCATCATGAAACTTTGGAAACATATTCTTGGAGGTAATAGAAGAAATATAGTATACTTTTTATTCCGAAATAATGCTCAGTTCCTTTGGGAGAGGTGATGAAAAAGTTTGACGATTTTACACAAAGACTATATAAAAAATGATAGAAATGTTCTTCGTTAACCTTTAGCATATAAATCAACTAACAATGCGATTTCGATTCGTCCTATAACGATTACTATTTTTTGTAAGTGATCAGAGGAGCTGAGACTGGTCAGACAGTTCTTTTCAGATTTTGTTTATGCGATTAGAATTTTTTTTTTAAATATGTATACACAACTTAATGTCCATGTGTCTCAAAAAACAAAAACAAACGCAGACGAAGTCGCGGGCAACAGCTAGTAGTATATAAGTTGTTTATTATCATTAACAGAAAATTTACCTCGACTCTGGTTTTTCGGACTGGGAGCTCATAATCCAGACGGCGTTCCACTTCGCGCTCTCAGTGCTTGCGATAGCTTGTCCCTGCGCATTAGGGCTGGCTACCCCCACCGCCGTGATGGTTGCTACAGGGGTGGGAGCTAAACTGGGTCTTCTGATTAAGGGAGCGGAGCCTTTGGAAAATGCTCATAAGGTAAAAAAAACTTGTACAGCTTATGGAATGGAAATAACCAAAGTAATTAATTAGATAACTTGTGTATGCTTATGATTGAACTTTTATATTCAAATTAACTAAATATAGGTTTAGGTTTAGGTTTAAAGACATTTCTTCCCATAAAAAGACCTAAGTCACTTACATAGGAAACTTAGTTTTCTATAATAAATTAATACACTTCGCCATTAGACTAAACTAAATTCAATTTTACTATTATCTACGCATTCAATGTATTCGTCTTTAAATTTATTGGTATTACTTAATATATAAGAAGCTAATTTAGTTTTGAATACATTGAATGAGTTTACATTTTTTATAAGTATAGGTATTTTAATATACAATCATTTAGTTAAGAAAAGTATAGTGGGGTAAATGTGATTCATTATTTGACTTCTTATTTCAGTATTACCACTTAATTATTATCTTGCGAAAACTGTTATAGGATGCATAAGTATGTTTCATAAGGAATCATCGTGTAACAATATTAAATCAAAAGAAACATATTTATTTTTCCATACAATTAATTCAAACTAAAGCATAGTACGCACGCTACGCGACGCGTATCTAATAAAGTGACAGGAGTCACTTGATTTTACTTTTGCATGTGAGATTAGGGCTGTAACTAATTTCATTCAGTAAAAACTATGGCAGTGGTTTACTCAAAAACTAATAGCGTTTAGATTTCACAGATAAGTCTTAGAGACGGTAAATAATGTCCCTCTACTATTTCAGTTTGCATTTACATGTTGTATAGCTTTCTAAAAACTTCAATGACTCTGGTTAATGACTAGGTAGCTATTATAACAATATTAATAATTTTTTCCAAAGGTTAAAACAGTAATATTCGACAAAACCGGCACAATCACTCGCGGCAGCACAAGTGTGGCAAGAGTATCACTTCTAACGGGCGAGCCGTCGACTTTACCCGAAGTCCTCGCTTGCATACTTTCAGCGGAGTTGAACTCTGAACACCCTGTTGCTTCCGGTAAGATTATCGTTACTAAACCCTTCACAATAAGGTTGAAATTATGGAGCAAAAAATATTCAGTTGAGTTTATGTGATCTTGGTAGATTTTATCTGGGTTTCATCTCAGATTTAATTGTTACTTTTTAATAAAAATTAAAGTATGTTTGAGCTACAAACAGGACTACTAATTTTTCATTAACCTCCCTTCTTTGATTAACGCCTGAAATGTATAAACAATCCAAAAAGTAAATATGATAAATTGGGTTGAGTACTACACTTTTCTTACTCTTGCCTGTAGATAAAATAACAGCACCCAATTCAATCTGCCATCTGAAGATTTTAGGTTAGATTGATATTTTAATGACTTACCGTGAAGCGCCGTCTAGAAAAATACAATATTAAGTATACAAATTTAAAATGACATTGTGAGATGGTGATAACAAAAAAAAAAAAAACACCCGGCTAAGTGTGTTGTGGGTTTCTTCTTAGACCGGGACGCGTTTGGAACCCTCGTAGCTTTAGTTTTAAGTTTACGAATGTGGTTATCGCCATCATCTCACTACCGTGTAATTCTTATGTACGCATCAAAAGTGCCACCTGTGGGCCTACTTGAATAAAGATATTTTTGACTTTGACTTTGACTTTGACTTTGAAACCGATGATGGGTTGGGTATGGGTTTAATATAACTCCCATGTAAAGTGACCATTTGTCAACAGCCATAGTCCGCTGGTGCGCCGGCGTGGTGGGCGAGGCGCGCGCCTCGTGCGGCGGGTTCGCGGCGGCGCCGGGCTGCGGCCTGCGCGCCAAGATCACGCTGCGACAGAACGTGCAGCCGTCGCCGCAGCTGCGGGCCGTGCTGGCTACTGCCAGGTGACTTCTTCAATAATTAGTAGTAGTAGAACTTTAGTTACAGAGCTCGTCCTGAGAAGTAACAAATAAACAAATATAAATAAATGTAAAGAATCTATATTTCTTTAGAGTTTCAATATTCTCTAATTTAAATTCTGCCGCGCTCCAAGCCGTAGGCAAAGCAGTTTAAAAGTTATGATAAAACAGTAACAAATATGGCAGTCAAAAAAAGACAATTCTGATGTGTCATTGTGCGTGACTTATAATGACGGATATAACGGAATAAATCAAAAAACTATTTGTGAATTTACTTATTTTTAAGTATTTGTCTAAAAATTGAATTGTAGCGTAATGTAATAAAACTAACGAATTAAACTAAAAACCGGTATTAAGCCTGTGTTATGGGCGCTAAGATAACTGTTGAATATTTTTTTATAAAGAGTATTTAAATACTTATAAAATACATATAAACACAAAGACACTGAAAAACATTTATGTTCATCACACAAACATTTTCCAGCTGTACCACCTCGCAAGCAGGGCGTGGGCGCCGGTGTCATTACACCTACGCCTGAAATTTATAGTCACAGGACGGCATGTTGCAGGACGTGCTCCTTGTATGCCCTGTGAAGTGTTGATCTGTTTATAGGCGATGATTTTTCACTTACCATCAGGTGGGACATCTGTTCTGTGCGTCAATTATTTAAAAAAAAGAATTTAAAACACTAGACGCAGGGGTTATGACCAGGATAGCAGCCGGAGAATGGCTTGAAATAGGAAATAAATATGTCGCTGTAGCCATATATTTTATAAGCTTTTTGTTAAAGTTTAAGCTATAATGATGACCTGTAGATAAAGATTACCCCTCAATGAATTTGGGTTCCACTATATACTTTTTTTGGTAAGTGGCTTTATATAATGCCCAAACTATTCATATTATAGTCTAATGTTTAAGAGCGGTCAAAAATATGAATCCATTAAATAAAGCGTTGTGTATACGTATCATTATCTTTTTAAAAGTTATATTTCTCATTCGGCAGGGAAGGCTCCACGATACAACTGCACGGTGTGCCCGTGGAAATCGTCGGAGGAGGCGGGGACGCGGCCTTGAGTTCCGCACAGGCCGCCCAGCGATTACACGCTGTTATACGGCCACACGGGGCGGATCACGAAGTTAGTATATCATAACAAACGAGTGACGTCCACCGCTGTGCAATTTACTAGGCTACACAAAATTGCAAATTCATTCAAGGGCAATTGTATATTATTTTATATCAAATTACCAAATGAAATCTTTGAGATGTCTCAATAAGTTCAAAGTTTATATAAAACGTAAGCTTACAGAAAAATCCTATTATAATATTAAGGATTATTTAAACGATAAAAAAGCTTGGGTGTGAATTGCTCTAGCTTCATAGCTTAATTTAAATTTACTGGAAGATGGTGATAACGAAAAAATAAATTTTCCCGGCTAAGTTTGTTGTGGGCTCTTCTTAGACCAGGGCGCGTTTGGAACCCTCGTAGCTTTAGATTTAAGTTGGCGAACGAAGTTATCACCATCCCGTTACAATTATGTAAACAAAATTTTATGAACGCTTCATAAGTGCCTGTGATAGGCCTACATGAATAAAGAAATTTTGAATTTGAAATTTGAATTTGCTACGATATGAGTCTGCCGCTTGAGTAGAGCAACTGCCTGCGACTCGCCCGATATGACAAAAACAAAGTCAAATATTTCCGTATTTAGATAGGCTAATAGATTGCACATTGGATATAAAAAAACATGGTAGTAAGATGATAGTGATAACTACATTTCTAAATCATGTTAATATACCATACTGGATGTAATGGCGCAACGGTGACTACTGATATTTAAGTAGGAGGTCCCGGGTTGGGTACCCAGTACGGACCATTTGGGTATGAATGAATACACTTTTATTGTACACCACAGAGAAAATTTACAGAGATACAAATACAACAGCACAATAAGGTAGAACGTACAATTTGGTGGCCTTATCGCAAAATAGCGATCTCATCCAGGCAACCAAAGGCATACAAGAAAATGCTATAAGAAATAAGTAGGTGGAGGTACAACAAACATAAGTAAATATTAGGATTTAAAACTAAATTAACATAAAATAAACATAAAACATAGTACACATTAAACATAACATATTAAAGATATGTACAAAAATATAAAATATATTCCATTATATAAAATACATTCCAGGGTATTTATAATTTCTGAGTACTCTGGTCTGGTGTGGTGGGAGGCTGTGGCCGTGGCTTGTTATCGACAAAGACGTGCCGCTAAGCGATTTAGTGTTCCGGTGCGCGTAATGACGCGTAAAAATCCATTAGCCCGTTACCATCTTTGACTGTATTATCACTTACAAACAGGTGAGATAGCAGGCAAGGGCTAACTTGTAGCGAAATAAAAAAAATGGTAAAAGTTTCCGGTCATACATATTATATGTTAAACACAATATTTTTAACTACTCAGCTCAGATAAAATTAAAAATAAAACGAGAAATTTTGCACTAGATCAAAGTTAAATCTAATTGATGTGTATATTATAATGGTTATCTCGCAGGAAGTGGAACAACTCGTACTGATCGGGAACCGCGAGTGGATGGCTCGTAACGGCGTGTCGGTGCCGCGGCGGGTGCACGAGACGTTGCAGCGGGACGAAGAGCTCGGCCGCACCGCCGTGTTGGCAGCTATTAACGGTAACGTCGCCAAACACTCTGGGGTAAAAACGAACCGCCAGACTAGACTCAAATTACCCTGGGGTAATGTGGGACAAACTATAATGTTTACCTCAAAAAAATCGGATAATAACAGCAGGACTTTATGATAAAATAAATTAATCCTTTCAAAAAACTTTACATACATTTTTTTTAGTGCTGATTTTTTTTTAAATAAAGTTTGTTTTTAAATGTTTGACAGTTTTTGCCTAAAATAACTGATGAAAAATACTTAATTCTTTCGTATTTTACGGCTGTTTTTCAACAATTATTGTCATAAATTATGCCTATTATTAATTTTTAATCCTGCAGAATAAAAAAAAACACAAAAAAGGCAAATAAGCCAAGAAAAATATCAGAGAAATCGATTTACGTGTACGATTTTTGTTAAGCAGGCAAGAGCTAATTTGTACGTAGTGGGAAAAAACGCATGCAACAAACAAAGAACCTCCTGCCTTTATTTACCAAATTATGATAACGTAAATACAATATATTGTTGTCCTCTATCCATCTTAATCTATGGCTAACAGAGGTTACATCACCAACAAAGATTATTAATAAATCTTTTCCAACAGATCAACTGGTGTGCACGATAGGAGTGTCGGACGAAGTGAAGCCCGAAGCCCACCTAGCGGTGTACTGCTTGAAGCGGGTGGGGCTCGAGGTGTGTTTACTCACGGGGGACAACAGAAAGACTGCTGTAGCGATTGCGAGACAGGTAAATTATTTCGATATTGCTCGTTACATTGCTTGTGCTCAAGGACATTTAGAATATATCTATACTAGCTTTTGCCCGCGACATCGTCTGCGTTTGATTTTGTTTTTTGATGTGGCATTCAAATTAATTGTAATTCTGAAAAAGTATTAAAGTATTCAGTATCGCTAAGCCTTAAATGAGGGGTTTGCTGCTGTCCGCTGAGGAGTTCTGTCCTCTATCTCCAACCACATTCAGCAGATCTACACAGTTTGGGCAAAATAAACACATATTATAACCTCTATAGTACGAAAATAATGATTTAAATCGGTTATAATTGGTCGGAGTTATGGAGTAAAATCGTCAAACGCTTTCATCCCCTCTCCCAAAGGAACCGAGTTTAATGTCGGGATAAAAAGTATCCTATATTACTTCTAATACTTCCAAGAATATGTGTACAAAGTTTCATGAGGATCGGTTAAGTAGTTTTTGCGTGAAAGCGTAACAAACAAACTTACATTGACATTTGTAATATTAGTAGGGATATATAAAATTCATAGGTGACTGACTACCTGACTGATCTATCAAAATAGAGTTATTACAACGTAGGCATCCGCTTAGAAAGGATTTTTGAAAATTCCAACCCTAAGACGGTTAAAATCATTTATCAATTTATTTTTCATGTTACATCCATGAAACTTTGATTTTAGGTTTTCGGTTAGCTGCAACAGGATCAAAAAGGTGATGAAAATTAATATGAAAGTTTCTGATTTTTTAAAACCTTTCTAATTAAAATTTACCAAATCAAAAATTTAACTTAACGTGAGCGAAGCCGCGGACAAAAGCTAATATGACATATGACACATTATGATGTTAACGTGTGTGTGTGTTTATTTTAGCGTATCAATTAGTTTGTCAAGGTATACTAATTGTTTTATAACCAGACACTATAAAATTACTCGCTCAAGATTACCCTAATGTAAATGTTGATTCGTAACTCATAAGTTGTATTTGTTCAAGGTGGGAATTACCAAAGTGTATGCAGAAGTGTTACCCTCGCACAAAGTCGCAAAAATACAGAAACTTCAAGAAAAGGGACA
Organism: Pararge aegeria; assembly: GCF_905163445.1. NCBI lineage: Eukaryota > Metazoa > Arthropoda > Insecta > Lepidoptera > Nymphalidae > Pararge > Pararge aegeria. The sequence continues at coordinate 18,478,964 of NC_053191.1, forward strand.
GAAAGTCGCTATGGTAAGAGTTTTCTGAATTTCGTATACTTAAAGTGCAACTATAGCTCACCTAACCGAAGTCTGTAGCGAAACTGAATTGTTTTTTTTTGTTTGAACACTTAGTCGAGTGTTTAAGCAAAATGAAATCTATCAGATTTGATATTTTTTTTGCATTTAATAGTCCAGTTCATGAGGAAAGTTAAAATATGTGTAAACACCACAGGAGCCGAGCGAAAAGAAAAATAACATAAATAAAATTAAGCTAAAATTAAGGCATAAGACAAAAATTTATGAACTAATTCTTAAATATAGTTCAACGGGTACATACCAAGATAATATTTTGTGATTTGTCGTATTAGGTCGTGACCACGATCCATGCAACTGTGTCGTATTAGAAAATAACGGTAGAACAAGATAATAAAGACGCTCGCAATAGACGTTTATTTCACTTCAAAATTCAAAACACAAAATGATCCCCTTACATTCGAGCTCCGCCTTTTTATGAGTAAGATTATTGACAGCTGTCAATAATCTTACTTATTCATTACAAATCATCTAGTTATATATGTTGTATGTTCAGTATGTTGTTATTGTGTAAATAATATTTATAAATCATATTATTAAGTTTATTAAATAAATATCACTTTTACATAGCCATTTCAATATATCTATAATATTTAAAAATAGAACACGTGTTTCAAACTGTATCCTGTATTGAAATTTAAGTAAATACTATATTATTATAATTTAGGGAATAATTAAGTTATTTATTAAAACTTTACGTTAATTTACACCGTTTCTTATAGTCGAAATATCGACAAATCAAAAAACATTACCCTGGTATGACTCGTTGAATTATATTTAAGAAATGTCTTGAAAATCGTAGTTTAAAATCTTATGTGCTATGTATGTAATGCAGTTGTAAATAAAAAATATTAACCTTAAAAGCTGGAAGGTTTCTCGACGATTTCGTAGACCCTAGTGTAGTTTCTAGTAGAAGTGTAAAAACTGTTACCAGGTGGGCGACGGCGTGAACGACTCCCCGGCGCTGGCGCAAGCGGACGTTGGCATCGCCATCGCGAGCGGCACTGACGTCGCTGTGGAAGCCGCGGACTTAGTTCTTATGAGAGTGAGTGATCACATCTTCCTCCCCAAAAAAATATTTCTCCAGCTTGTAAAGCTGTATAGTTCGCACCAGAAACTAAGCATTGCAAGGGATTAGAAGCATAAAATCTGGTGGGAGGCTGCGGCCGTTGGTAGTTACCACCATACCGACAAAGATTTGCCGCTAAGCAATTTACCGTTCCGGTACGTTGTCGCGTAGCAACTGATTACGGGTAAGTGTTTAATATCACTGCAATTATTAATTATAATATATAAAATGCCGACCAGAAACACAAGACTCTTAGAGCAAAGTGGTCGTATATATTTTTATGTAAAAATTTTATTTTAATAGTCAACAGTTTTCACTTTCTCATTTAATTAATTTTCTTGATCATTATCAATTGAATTCAATTGTATTGACATAATTATATTAATTGAATTGTCATCATCATTTCAATTGAATTGTGTTTTATTTTAATTAAAGTTTTCATAAATTTTAGTGCGGTAGTGTCTTAATGCAATTTTGATTGTTTCCAGAACGATCTGTTGGATGTGGTGGCGTGTCTGGAGCTGTCCCGCACCACAGTGAGGCGGATTCGACTAAACTTCCTCTTCGCGTCGGTGTACAACCTTCTCGGGATCCCGCTGGCCAGCGGGGCTTTCGCGCTCTACGGGCTGCAGTTACAGGTACAACGTTCTTCCTCTATACGTATTACGGTTTTTTATAAAATCTGTGGGAACCGTTTCTTTTTCTGGGGTAACCTATTTTACCTATATTGCTCTCCACACTTTCTGCCCGCGTCTTATCAACAGCATTAGCTTGTTTACAAATTTTAAATTCGAATTCAAAAATGTTTATTTATGTAAACCTTCATCACAGGCACTTACGAAGCGTTCATACATTTAACATGTCGCCACTGTGTTAGGTGATAACGGTATTCATACGCGCCCTGGTCTAATGAGAGCCCACAACAAACTTTGGTTTTTTTGTTATCACCATCTCACAGTCGAGTTAAAATTTAGCTATGAAGTTAGAGCAATTAATACCCGAGTTTTTTTTATCATACATGTAATCCCTAATATTATATAGGATTTTTCTGTAAGCTTACGTTTTATATAAACTTTGAACTTTTTGAGAGACATCTCAAAGATTTCATCTGGTAATTTGTTATTAAATGATATACAATTATCCTTAAATGAATTAATAATTTTATGCAGCCTAGTAAACTGCTCAATTTATTTTTTCTTCTAAATGTTATTAATCGCATTTCTTATAATATCGTTATAACTGTAAGTTCTCTTTTTTGCAGCCTTGGATGGCGTCCGCCGCGATGGCGATGAGTTCTGTTTCAGTCGTGTGCTCCAGTTTATTGCTCAGAACGTAAGTTCCATACCTTTTACCCCAACGCAGAAAAGGGGGTAGAAAGTTATAAATTTAACTTTGCGTTAGAAACGTTGCCAGTAGGGTTTTTTTTATAAATATTAGCCTAATCACAGTCCATGACAGACTTATAACTACTTTAAACTAAACTATAAGTTATGTGAATCTGGGCAGAAAAAATACCAATCTTTAATTTGACTCAACAATCGTCGCGTTGCGTGGAATTGGGTGACGTATCAAATATAATGTGACCGTTGCTATAATTCTGATCTTTCCCGGCACAGATTCAAAAAGCCCTCTCCGGAACAGCTGCGGACGACGGAATACCTGCAGTCAATACACCTGGAAGAGCTGGACTCCGTGTCCGTGCACCGAGGGCTTGACGAGAAGGTGGACCCCAACGACAGGGGCACCGCTCTGGCCAAGTATGTGCCAAAGCTTTATTTCATTCCTAACATAGGGTAATATTATAGTTCTATAAGTACAAATCATATTTTCCCAGTCTTCATCATCATCCCATCGACTCATCACAGGTCCACTACAGAGCATGGGTCTCCTCCCACGATGAGAAGGGGTTAAGACCTTAGTCCACCACGCTGGCCCAGTGCGGATTGGTGGTCTCCAAGTATGTTCCTTGTATTCCCTAGTAATTGTTTAATATGATCTAGTAATTCTGATCAAGTCATATTAAACAATCACTAGGGAATACTAGGAAAATACTAGGAGTCCACCAATGCGCAGTGGGCCAGCGTGGTGGACTAAGGTCTTAACCCCTTCTCATTGTAGGAGGAGACCCGTGCTCTGTAGTGGGCCTGTGATGTCGATGGGATGATGATGAAGACTGGGAAAATATAGTGGGCTGGTAATAGGTTGATGCGATGATTGTCAATATGCAGAATACTGGAAATAATATTGATTCTTCTTACTAGTGTTATAAATGCGAAAGGACAAAATATACAAAGTCAGTCTCTCAGTTTGAATATTATACACTACATTCATGAGAGCAACTCGTTCGTTTCTGAGTGCAAGAGGAAAAAACCAACAAACTCACTTTCGCATTTCTAACATTAAAAGGTTTCGTAATGACTATTCACAGTTTTCACCGTGTTTCTTACACATTTTGATATAGATTTTGATTTAAACCCAGAATATAATAGGTACCAGTCAATGTTTAGCACTATATCGCACTCTTTCCTACTCACGCAATTCTGTATTTGTGTCTCACTCTAGCGGAAAGCGGGACTCGCTGAAGTCGACTCTGTTAAAGTTGTGATGGTAATACAATGAAATTGATACATTTTATATTTGTTTGTGTGCGTCGGGCCGCGGTGGAGGTTTGACGTGTTTGAGTTGTTATTATTAATGTACGGCTTTTATACAAAAATACTGCTCTTTTAAGGCTTGCAAACACAGAGGCGTACAGAACTAAACTGTACATAAATAAATTATTGAGGCCTTTTCCAATATATACATGTCACGCCCTTGTGTGTTGGCCTAAGATCACATGTTATTACTATTTATGTTATTCAGCGATACTATATTTATTGCATCGATTTATTAGTGAAAGTTATATTATTTTAATTTATAAAAAAAATAAAACAATTATTTATGGGTTTATGTGTTGCATGTAAGAGATTATAATTTTTGTGTTTTTGTTTCGGAATTGTTTGTTTGGCGGTTTTGTTTGTTTTGTTTTATTTTATCATGTTTTGTGATCAATTTTCGTTGGAGTTTTGTATATTTTTTATTGTCTTACGGGTTAATATTGCACTTGTAGGAATTTTATTGAAATATGGCCAATTCACATTGTACTCATTGCTGCATCCAATAAGTTTCATTGACATCCGTTCTCTTTATATTAGTCCAGTGCTTTACACTGCACTGAAATGAAATTGGAAAGTCCAGTATGGTGGTAGATTATTAGGATCGTCAACTTAGTGTTTTAACTTGACGTACTTGTTAACTCCCGGCATAAATTGGGTAGTAGGGTCTATATAAATTTCAATGGAATAGTTATCTTATAAAGAAATTAAATCAATAGTCCTTGTGCTAAAAATAAACTCTATTCGGTAGATATAAGAATTAAAACCTGTTCACATTACCCTTTCCAATACGCTGGATTAGATAGCTGTACTGAAATCATGTGAACAAACAAATGTGCTTATTTTTCTTTTTGCTCCTCATGATTATAGAATTTGAATTTTAAAAAAAACCCCCACTTTTATATAAAGATCCTCGGTGCCCCTTGCCGAAGGTTAACCTTAAAACATGGAGCTGCCCTGAAGTGATTCCTATGTAATGCTAAAATACTATCAAAAATCTGCCCAAGCTAATTCAAAAAATTAAAAGGATTGTGTGGACATTGAACTAAAAAAATTCGGAATAATATTCCATTAAGGGTATAAAGATCGCTGCATCAATCATAATTTTATACTTGGAAAATTGGATTGATAATCGGAAATGACAAAAGTAGGTCTCCGACTAATATTTTTTATAAAACTCTGTGTCTTAGAATACGTCCTTAAGAAATTTTGATCCGTTTTTCAATTATTTTCAATATAATTCTATTAAAAATTCCATCTTTCTTTAGTTTATAAATGTTACCAATATTTCATGGAGCACTGGCACAAATGAATGACAGTCTATACACTATACGCCGCCATATTGGACTTGGACCTCGGTTGCTCTGACAGGTGCCTGTGACTTAAGCCCTACTCCGCGGCCGACCGTCACGCGACATGCAACATACAGTCGAAACAGTCTGAGACGATGTAATAAAAGTTTCACTATAAAAAATAAAACAATGTTGTGTTATTTCCTGCAGACTGTTCCACCGCAGCAAGGCGAGCGACGGCTGCCTGCTGCGGGAAGAGGAAGACATGCTCACCGTCTCGTTCATTCCCAAGCGGCCCACGCGCGACCAGCCGAGCATCAACGAGTGATCTCTTTTGTAACTATATGTGGTGCTGAACAAGTTACTCGGAACATGTGTGAAATGTGAACTTTGTAACCTCAATGCAGCATGGAATTTGTTAAAGCCATATTGTTTACAAAGACAATGCTAATGTGCTGAACTCCTCGATGGAACCTCGGACTTCTACCGATTAAATCTAAACGGTGTTCCCAAACACCACCACCACACATTCTGTAGCCTTACTGCAAGATTCACTCGCTCGCAATCCAGTAGTCGTTTTCGCTTGTTGAACTCGTTACCGTTAAAGTGAAATGGACCTTATGTCAGTCGTTTTAAAAACCGCTAATCCTATCCGATAAAATACTTCCAATTTTTTATAATATAAAGTTCTACCAAAAGCCCTAGCTGAAGAATTGTAGGCAAATGCGAGTTTTAATGCAATAGCAATAAGATAAATTTTTCCTTGATGTTCATGTATTTCGATACTCGAAAACGACTCCCCGATTTAGAGCGAGCAAATCTTGTTCTAAGCGTACTGGTGATTGGGTTACGGGAACGCACACAACCGCATCAAGAACTTTTTAACCTAAACTAACAGTTTGAGACCTGACTGGCTATCATATCGTGATCTGTATTGGTGCTAACCATGAATCGAATGAGAAGATTAACCTGACTGATATCCACTGTTATATTTTCATTCGGTGATAAGTTAACCCTTAGCTAAGAAGGCAGCACGCAGAGCTAGAAAGGATATAGCATATTTAAACCCTAATCGATTTCCGCGCGGTGTCGTACTGGAACGCTAAATGTCTTCAGTTTTTTTGTTAGAAATCATAAAACGTAACAGATGAAATGTGTTAATACTGGATTCGGAATATATATAGAATATTGGTTTAAATAAAAAACTTAGTTGCCATTATTATAATTGGTACAAAACATACCTTATATATATATACAAGCGCCTTAATATGACATTGGCACGCTTGGGCCCTTTAAGTATGCCAATGGTATGCTTGCGAGCTGGTCGTAGTTGTTTTCGCGTATCGAACCCCCAACGTCAATGTAAAATGTACCTAATGAGCCTTGTTTTAGAGTCGTACATTCTTTGTTGTTGATTTTCTTCAGCTTTAAAAAAATACCAATGAGGTTCATTTTACTCTGAGTTAATACACGAAAACTGCACTTTCAAGCATACGCATCTCTTACTAATGCCACTGATTATATATATATGTAGTGACTGCGGTACAGTCTTTATTTAAAAAAACGTGGGTGTACTTATGTACACGTTAGAAGTTATACTTCTTTGGCGTAACAATATAAAAATCTTTTAAATTTTTTTATCCTACGCCTTATTCTACGTTTCTAGAGAAAACGACACTAACAATAGAAAAAGGTATTTAATACATTGAAAGTTTTATTATAACGTATTATCTAGTTATCTCATTAACGGAACACCAAGTTTCACTGAACATTAAAATTTAAATTTTTTGTTAAACTCGTGTAACCATGTGCGCGCGCATTTCGTTACATCGTATAATTTCACTCCGATGATTTTTTTCTAACGCCGCTAAAGAAGTATAACGTCTAAAAAGTATATTTATTTAAAAGTATTTAATGTAAACGTATTAATCGAGGCTAAGTTACCAGTATTTTAATCTTAAATACAATATATACGAATGTTTCGCTTTCATGTTTTCTCATTAAATTTAACTGAATTCAGGTCGAGAAGTAACGCTTCTATGTATTTTTAGTATATTACATTTTACAATGTACTTTATTGAAAAGAAAATGGCTACTGTTTATCAAATTCTGATAATATAAGTGTAAACATCTACACTACTCTACTATAAAATATGTGAACGAACTATTCTTTTGATACCCGTCTTTTGAAAAAGTTTTTGAATCCGGAATTTTTATAAAACTCTCAGTTTAGTTTTGCATGTATGTTGTTAATATTGCAAACAAAGAATTAGAATAACGTATTATTTTTAATAACGAAGTGTATTTGCAAACAAAAATCCCAAAGAACCGTGTAAATAATGGAGTTATTTTTGTTAATTTATAAATTACTCGATACCTGATGAAATACCTGTTCTAATCGTGGAAATACTTTTATTTATATAAGAGTTTTGTTGTTTTTGTATTATTTATATAAACTGAAAGGTAGTCCGTGAAAAAATACACAATAATCATATATTTTTGTTGCTTAGCATAAGGACCTGCCAATTTATTATACTTAGAGGATTTTTTAAGGTTTTATTATTTGCTAGAAGTCATTTATGTATATTTTCGAATTAATTTACTTCATACTTATTTAAGGATGTAAATTGTAAAAATGATAAATATTATTTTTCATCCAACGTAAAGTTAAATCTAGCTGCTAACGTTACAACTAATATTTAAGATTACATCAATAGTATTTAATAGCAAAGCTCTTCTCGGAGTGTCTCTACGTGATCAAATCAGGAATGAGGAGATCCGTGGAAGAACTAGAGTTACCGACATAGATCAGCGAGCGAACCTGAAGTAGGTAAGTAAGGACGGGGCACATAACTCGGAGAACTGGTGGACTTTTGGGTCGCAAGTTGCTAGAATGGCGATCCCACGCCGGTTAACGTGTTGCAGGCAGCCGCTGGAGGCAAGCGGTGTGGCATTTGGAACTTCCTACAAATTCCCTATGTCCAGCACTGGACGGCCATTTCTTAACATGACGATGATGAAAGAAATATGATATTATCATTACCAATTCATTATCAGCCCAAACCAGGGCACGGGTCTTCTCTCAGAATGAGAAGGGTTAAGGCCGTAGTCGACCACGCTAGGTCAGTGCGGTTCGACAGACTTCACACGCCTTTGAGATCAGCTAACGTGGTGAACTACCGCCTATACTCTTCTCATTCTGAGACGAGACCCGTGCCCTGCAGTGAACCGATAATAGGCTGGTAATGATAAAGATTATATTTGTAAGCTCAAACACATAGGTACTTCCACGGCCATAAACTTGACTAATGTTCCTAAGCACAGGTTCCCCCTCAGAAAAGATATGAACAATATATAGAGCATATATCTCGCTGCTTTAACGCGAGTTGGTGGCCTTAAGTTGATAATAAAGCAATAATATTTGTTTACAGACATGATTGGAAATTTGACTCGAATATAACCGGGTAATTTACTCTAGAATAGGAGCTCTTTCACATTATGATGAAATGTTTTTAGTGCAAACAATTGCTTCAATTTACCGGTAGGTTGTGTTTAATAACCATTAAAACAATGTTTTCATTCTATCGGTTACCGAAATTATTCCGATACCGGGGTTAGTGACCGAAACCGGTTTTTAATTTTCTCCAGTGCCTTAGTCCAGTGGGCTTACAACAATCGCTTAAAGCGGTATATTATTTTAAAAATATAATCTTTATTTTATACCTTGAGGTCACTAAAATAAAGATTATAATTCTGTAAGAAGAGCGTCAACATTAAACTAGTTCCGAATACTAATGCTGATTTAACGTATTTCTATTCATCGACATACGAAATTCTTATATTGTGAAGGAGCCTTAATTATGAGCAAAGGCGCACTGAAAGCTTAACTTTCAAACGCGCGTTTTTTTAGTACAAAGTATATAAAGTCGTGAGAAGAGTGAGCTGTCAGTGCACACGTTGCCTTAGGAACACTAATTTTACTTTTGACTGTAATATAAATATTTTATTTTTATATACTCATATAATAAAAAGATGTGACTGCCATTTTAGTATTATTTATCTACTCAATTTCTGTACTTTCGTTAATTTATACTGTCCAAAGCGCAATCATTGGGAGTGCTTTGCTTGGAGTTCTTAAGGAGGATTCTTTAGTAAACGGTCGGCGTAGTGGGAACAATTCATCTCTACGTGATCCCAGTTACAAAATTATTACATAATTGAGCTGTTGTTGAGCAGGTGCAAGCGGTCGAGGCATAGATCTGAATACCGATATATGGACCAGAGGAACCGACCTTGGGACTCTAACGATGACATGTTGGGGTCCCAAGGTGCCGATCTGCATTTGAAAACGCAGGTTTGTTGACCCCCCTTTTCTCTACAGTCAGTGTAGCCTACTCGATTTTTTTTGCTACTATTATACCTAAACTAAAATTTTGAGTGATCCAAAAAACCAAATTAATGAGTACGAATATACAAAAGAAATAATTTTTGTACTATACTAAAATGAATCTAGAAGACATGTACACTACTCTGCGCAGTGCGAGCGGGGGAAACGGCGCTAAGTATGAAATACTCCAAAAGTGGTTTGAAATTTCCAAAATCATAGACGGGAGGTTAATTTCCCGAGAGTTCTTCACACTATCCTACGAGAGGCTGTGTCCTAGCCGGGAGGAGCTGAGTTTGGTGCAGTTTGTGCAACTCATAGGGATTTTAACTAGACAATCGAAACTGGAGGTGGAAGTGTTTTTGGCGCTCTTTGAAACTGTAAGTCAAGGTATTATTGAAGAGATACGAGAGGAGAATCAGCTAAAAGAGATAAATGATCAGTAATATAATAAAACTGTGCCAGAATAATCTTTTGTGATAGAATTTCAAAACCATGACCTGAATCTAGATATCCGACGAAATTCTTAATCTAGAATTTGTAAATCCATTCCCAAATCCTTTTAGATAACTTATCTTGGCTTATTTACTTATGGGGTACAATATACTTAACTACAATTTCCAAAATATATTTGTATGTACCTAAACCTATAACACATTTAAATTATCATTGTACTTATATCACATTTAAGTATGCCTAAAATAGGCATACTTAAATGTGATGTAGGTACAAATTGAATGAATACTTGAAAAGGTATAAAAATGTATATCACGAAATTGCATTTTGATTTCATGCGCGAGATTTCAATGCAATAGAGTAATTTATTATGTAACGTAGATACAATAATAATTTTAATTTGTGCTTATTAATACTGCCAACAAAGAGGCAATCTCCCCCTGTCAAGATGAAATGAATGCTAATAGACCTTCAGGAGAGGCAAAACATTAAACGTAGTCAATGAATTCAAAATGTAGCTCTACAGATTTTGACTTTGGAATTTGAAACATCGATCGATTATTGATTTGAAAGCTGTTTGGAAGACAGTTGTCAAATTTTATTTATATATTCTATCTTTATTCTCCTAAGTAAAGAAGGGGATATTTTACAAGTTTTATACATTTCATTGTTCTTGTTATTTGAAACGCACCCAATGGAAGACACCTTTAATAAATTAAAAAGAGACGGGCACAACTCCGTTGATAACCTTATCGCTTGGATGAAGGACTGTAAGTTTACTGACCTAATATACAAACAACGAGCACTAAGAAGTTGGGGCGGGGCGATAATAGATTCACGGCGCTTCCTCAGTTTGGCTTAATAGACTTAGGCAATCAACTCAGATTGGGCACTACCATTCTTTACCAGAATAATCAATCTCATCTATAAACTTGAGATTAAAGATCGAATTAAGTAGTGCTATCGATTTGCCATCCGATAATCAAATTAGATTTATTATTAAGATCAGACCTAGATCTGTGTTCCATATAATATAAACAAAAATAAACTATTAAATTTTTTAAGAGAACTTTAAGCCCCTTGTTTCTACTGGTTTGCTCCTCGAACGAATTAGCTGAGAAAGCGTTCGTTCGGTCGAGAGAGAGGACTTAAAATAGACCGATAACTACAGGTATTATATTCTTACATATTCAAAGTTCTCCGTAAGGTTTGGGGTGATGTTAAATACGTTTCACCTCATTGCAGCCAAAATCGTAGATGGTGTCAAAATAACTGAGGAGAATGCCCGCAAGCTGTTTGATGACGTCAAAGACAAGCACAACGTCGAGATAGAGAAGTTCAAGCAGGCCATAGCCACGCTGGCGGCGGAGCAGAAGACCAACGTGGAGGCCTATACCAAGACCCTCGCTAAGGAGGTACATGGTTTTGCACAACTGCAATTGCAAAGGAAGTCTGTAGGCAATATATGTTTGTGTATAAACATCACGTGACGTATGATGGGTCGATTATCTACAGCAGTCCAAATAAGTGGTCTCCGCTCATTTTAAACCTAGGAATTTGCAATTGTATTCCAAACCTACATTTGCTGCAGAAATAAGTTTTATTAGCAGATTCCGATACTTACTTATTTCCGAATGTCATATTGTGTTAAAATAATACTTACCTATTTTCATGCCCATTTCTGATCGGTATGTCAATATGCTAATGTCTAATGAATACATTGCCTCTCATACAAAGGGAGATAAAAAAAAAAGGAATTGTACTTATGGCATAACCTAATACGTAAATCGTGAACCTATTTAGAGCAAAAGTTGCATCAAGAAGATTTCAGGCACCATGTCAGGGGATATCTGAGTACGCAACATACACTAACACAAACGTAACCAGGCCCTGGCGTTATAACCTCGTTTTGTTTTAGATATCATCAACATATGTCGTTAGTATTGGAATGAGTAGTTTTCCAATATCAAACTCTCAACGTCAAAGTAAAATGGACCTAATGACACTCGTTTTAAAATTGCTTTTCCTGTATTTCTGATTTTTGTTTTACAAACGTTCTGTCAAACGCCCGAGCTAAAGGATTGGAGGCAAATTTGATCTTTAATTAAATGCAGATAAGATCCTTTTCACTCCGATGTTCAAGCTTTGTCTTAAAACGACTCTTGATTTCGAGTGAGCAAATCATGTATAAAGGTAATTTCGTATACAATAAAACTAAATGTATAATATAGCAAACACTAAACGATAGCGCGAGTTATTCCATTACTAGTGACATCTTTTGATGTTTAAAACAAAACTAGCTATATAACGGCAATTACATATTGAATGTTGCAAGGTGCAAACTGGCAGCAGGTTTGAAATAAACACTTGTGTATACATGGAAGGGTGCTTTAAGTAACCATTTATATGTGCATGGAAGGGGGAGAAGTTCTTCCGGGCAGCCAGCGCTGCAGCCGGCGCGGCTGCGAAGGCAGCAACGGGTGCCGCCAGCAGCGCCTTCAAAGAGGCCATGGAGAAAAAATAAATGTATAACGAGACGAATTTTAATTTCTCTTTTATTTCCATCTCACTATTGCATTGTCTCTGCGATTTATTTAATTAATTAATGCAGACAACTTAAACTAAGAAACTATAACATTGTTATTCAAAGAGTAAGAGTAATACGTAAACGTTATTAAGTAGAGAAACAAAGATAACAATTCAAAATTAAATCAAAGTAGTAGCTACAAATTAGTCTTTCACAAAAGTAGTAGTAGTAGTTTATTCCAGTTATCTGTGAATATGTCATTAGGAGATTCTGTCGAACATTAGTTTAGTGAAGACAGTGAGCGTGGGGATGTTAATCTTATATGGATAAACAGACTTGGAGACGGCATTACATTACTTACGTTATACGCATCATTTCCCGGCATGTTAGTATATGTAAAGCGGCTGTAGGCTATCGCGAGTGGTTACAACCTCCACCGACTGGGCGACCTGACGAGGACTGTTCCTTCCTAGCTACGAGAGCCTACGAGACATTGACAATGCGAACGGTGGTGATTGAAACAAATGTACCTCTACCTAAATTATGTCGACCTCCCTGGCGCAACTGGGAGCGTTGTGTTTTGTTGTGTTGTGTTGCGTTTTAATGGTAGGACCCTGGTTCAATTAACCGCAAGGGCATTTTGGAGATTTATAATGTCGGCTGATGGGACGCCGATTCAGTGTTCCGTTATGATGCTGCGGAGAAACCAAGCTCTTAATCTCAACCTCTTACGATAAAAAAAGCCTATGTTCTCTGTTGGTTAGAATAACAATCTGCAAAGGAGGGCCCAGCAGTAGGGCTCCATAGACTGAGGATAAAAACCTCTTCGTTCTCCATGAAAATTGCACGTAATATTTTTTGGTCATATTATTACTTTGCTGATGCCAAAAAGAGCAACTGCTGTGTTTCTCGTTAGCTTCTATACGATAAAGTCTGTCTGCCCAACCGGTGTTAGAGTCGCTAAAACACACTTGACGTTTCGTATAGAAATACCCTAATTTAAACAGAATTTGAATTTGAGGTTTAAAATAATGTTATTCAAGGGTAGCCTTTTCACGAAAACAAGAAATACGCACACAAACTCAACTTACATTTTTTTTATAACATTATAGTGCTTGTTTTAAAATTTTGGCACCAAATTGTATATCGCGTGCAGTTAATCATGCAATTCCATAGAAAATTAGTACTCTTAGTACAAGATTTTTTCTCGAATCGAGTAGTCGCTTTCGAGTATCGAAATGCTTGAAATATAGAGTAAAATGGATCTTATTCTAGTTGCATAAAAACTTAAATTTGCCTATAATTCCTCAGCTAGGGCTGAAGCAACTTTTAAAATACAAATCGGAAGTACAGGATTTGAGACTAAAAAGAGTTAACCTACCTTGTCACTTTAGGCCAATTTTACTTGTCGGTACAGAGTTGGATCCTCGATTGCGAGCAAGCAAATCTTATGACTACTAAGGCTACAGGACCCAGGAAATGTTGATATAGACTTTTCCCAATTGACATGAACCTTAAAAAAGTGTGGTGTAAGTAGTATATGTTTCGATTAGAATGTGATACAGAATGAAGTTAGGGAACAAAATGTTTTGTTCGCTGGTTCATTCTCCATTTCTGTTCGTATGAACACAACTAGGCGTACAAACACGGCAAGAATAAGCCAATAAGATTTCCAAAACTACAGAATTTTCCACTAAATATTCCACTTTTTTTATTTACCACAAAATATAGCTAATTTCAAAGGTCGTTATAAGAAAAGGATTAAAGTAATTACCGTAAATCAGAAAATAAGTACGCAAGTTCTTAAATAATATGATATTCGTCCTCGTAACAAGAGGCGTAGGTTATTTTTAATGCATGCCTACCCAGCTTTAAACCTGTCGGCATGAGTTAGCTCACAGACACGTTGCCTTACGTACCTACAGTTTCACAATAGAGTTCAAAATGTAGAGTGGATACTCTCATCATTTTGACGACCTCCTTAACGCAGCGGTGAGCGCTATGGATTTAAGTGACCGTTCCCGGATTCCATCCCCGGCAGGAGAAATTTCAGTATTTTTCTCAATTTGTTTTGTCTGTTGAATGGCTAGTTACCTCCCCACCGACATAGACGTGGCGCTAAGCAATTTATTTTTCCGGTACGATGACGCGTAGAAACCGAACCTGGTTTTAATATAACTGCTATACCACCAGTTACCGTTACCCATTTGGACCGCATCGTCACTTAACAGCAGTTGAGATTGCAGTCAAGTGCTAGATTTCTTTAGACTTCTAAAGAAATAAAAAAAAAAAAAAAAAATAGCAAAGCGTGGGAACGGGTTTGCTCTTAGAATAAGAAAAGGGCGGAAGCCGTAATCCACCAGGCTGCGCTGACCTAGTGCGGATTGGTGGTATTCCTACACCACAGAATCAAGAATATACAGAAACCGTGTACACGACTAATATTGAAGCATCAATAACCTCTTTAGAAGTGTTTCACGAACAGGCGGTTAGACACTTTATTCCATTCAGCAGTTGACAGTAATTATTTTAACTCTAACGTTCAAAACGTTTACCTACCATAAGATAACACTCCATAAGTACCATAAGAAGACCTCCCTACCGTGTACTTCTGATGGGCCGTCTTAAATAAAGATATTTTTTGACTTTGACTTTAATGTGCAGTCAGACGTCCGCGGGGCGTTTTTACTGTTTTTGGACACAATGCACTGCATGCAATATTGGCAGTTTTCACTTTTTTTTAATAATAATGTGTATTGGTCATACGAGTAAGTATATGTCATATACTCCACGCTTCTTGACTTATACGCCAGCTAGTGGCAAATATCTGAATCAATTAGGATTATTTATTTCCAATAATTTCAAACGGATCAAAGCAAAGTGAATAAAAATTCACAGTTTTATTAAAAATATTTTAAATTGCAAAGTTTTTTGAAAATCTCTAAATATACTTGTTTATTAATTCCTTTTGTAATAAATAAATTATTAATAAATTTTCTGACGATTGCAACATTTCAATTTTCTACTCTCAATTATTCTATTTAACAAATGACAATATTTATAAAATGAGAGGGTTCTTAAATAGAATATGAAATGAAATAGAGAATATTAAATGAAATGGTAGAGTCCTAGGAACATTTAACTCTTTCATCATAAATAATAAAGAAAAAGTTTTACTGTAATCGCGCGTAAAGGTTACACGCACACACTTTTTTTTTTGCAGTGAGAGTCGTGAATTATCCAGCTCTAGCACCTAAGGTTGGAAATTACAAATATCAGCAAAGCAATCTTAGTAATGCAAATCATACCCACACATAACGCGGTATGCAGGTGAACGCTTTTTCCTCAAGAAATGGACGTAGTGTTTTTCCTTTCCTTACACATATATATACATAAATATATTAAATCGATGTTTGAGCGTGGTTAACCGCATTTGATACACATCTGAAGCGAACACTGATGCGTCATATAAATAAACGAATATAAAACATGGAAATGTAAACGTCAATAAAACAAAAATATGTCTTCCGTACTACTTATACTTGTTTGTTGTTTTAATAGCGGAGCTCTCTAACTTGCGGTTGGGTAAATTTAATCACTTACATTAAAAGTCAGTATCTATTTTAATTGGACTAACTGCCACACTAGTCTAGTGGTTGGTATATTCGACTACGAATCAAAAGGGTTTGGGTTTGAATCCCGGATCGACCTCAATTGTTAAGATAGAACAGAACAGAGCCAATGAGACTCGTGCAGCGAGGCTGCAGTATCTTAGGAGAAAACCAGGATATGGGCCAAGAGTCAGAATTGAAGAAGTGAGTGGGCGATCATAAAAAACCTACTATTTAGCATTTACGCATTTAGCGTTCTGGGTACGATATCGCGTAGAAACCGATTTGGGGTATGGTCTAAATATAACTGGTATACTCCCTAACAGGTTAGCCCGCTACCACCTTAAACTGCATCTTCATTTACCATCAGGAGAGATTGCAGTGATGTAGATTAACCTTTTTAAAAATATAAAAGCTTAAGACAATTACAGCTCTTGTTGTAATGAGATTAGGCGTTAATTCACAAAAACATAAGGAAAATCTTTACCTATTCCGTAGCTTCCTGCACTTTACGGGAACTGTGACGTCATACAAGTCTGTTTGTCGCGAAACTTTTCTCGGAAACCTTTATTTAGTGACGCAAGGTTTTAGTTTACAGTTATAGGAATTCGTTTGTTTATGTTTGTACATTAACATGTTCTTAGCAATAGTTTAAAATCGTCTCACGACGGCCAAGCTGAAGAGTTTTTTTGTCTGTATGTTTGAACGTGTTATTCTCCTGAACTGCCTGTCAGATATAAAAATTAACCAAGCCCAATTGTCGAGGAATGTTAAAGGCTATTTAACATCAAGATAATCCGAGTCGAAAAACGGGCGGCCGGTACGAAGAAGTTAAAAAAATTGTAGGTAACATAACTTAACAGAAGTCACACATAACATAAGTTATTCTCTTTTATTTACTTTCCTATTACATGTTATGTTATGTGCGTTAAGCAATAAAAATATCTCTTGCTCCAACGGCGAAGAAAAACATCGATAGAAAACCTGCATACCTGAGACTTCCCTATAATGTTCTCATAGGTGTGTAAAGTCCACCAATCCCCACTGGGCCAGCGTGGTGGACTACGGTCTTAACCACTTGATTATGACAACTCTGAATGTATCAACTCCCCCACTCACTTTACCCACTGGAAAGTCTAGAAGGCGGTGCACAGGCCTATGACAAAAGCTCAGAACAGAGGGCATCAGGACTTGTAAATATTGAAGCAACGATTAAGGGCTCGTTTACACGTTAAATAAATAAATAAATAAATATACTACGACAATACACACATCGCCACCTAGCCCCAAAGTAAGCGTAGCTTGTGTTATGGGTACTAAGATGACTGATGAATATTTTTATGAATTATATATACATAAATACTTAGAAAATACATATAAACACCCAGACACTGAAAAACACTTAATGCTCATCACACAAACATTTTACAGTTGTGGGAATCGAACCCACGGCCTTGGACTCAGAAAGCAGGTTCGCTGCCCACTGCGCCAGTCGGCCGTCATAACGTGACTAACTTGAAAACGACGTAACGTTGCAAGTTACAACGTTACGTCGTTTTCAAGTTAGCCTTCGACAACGATCTGTCCTGCTTGTAAGTGATGATGCAGTCTTAGATGGTAGCGGGCTAATCTGTTACAGAGTATGGCTATGGCAGCCTTATTAAACCCATATCGCCTACCCCATCGGTTTCTACTTAACATCGTACCAGAACGCTAAATCGCTTAGCACCACTTTTATTTCTCGGTAGGATGGTAAGTAGCCCCAACTGAAGCGGAACGTCAACGTCTCTGGCGTCATCTAGTAGGAAACTGCAACGATTACTACTTCCTACTAGATGACGCTACAGTCGCTATAAGACTGATGTGAAAGGCATATACTAATTTCGGCATCGACGGTAGGAGAGCCGTAGCTTACTTGGAGAAAGCGCTCAGAACGCGATTGCCAGAGAGTCGCAGGTTTAAATCCTGTCGGTTCTGAAAATTTTTATATGCATTTTAAATTTATAACAATTGAAAATTCGGAAGTTATAAAAACTCAAATTGCCCCTGCCTCAAACACGGGACCGCGCTGCGTCATCTACGCCTTGTTTGGCGTTAATTATTTCGAATCAAGACAGCGCTGCCATTCAAGTTATTATGGGAAATGTACATAAATTGACCACATTTTCAATCGGTAGGAGGTAAACATGCAGACATCAGGTCCTTAACATAATTTATAAAGTATTGTACGGAAATCAAATCCGGGACTTTTTGTTTGCCAGTGGAATGCGTCAGAGAACTCAAATATTATGAAGTTCAACGCTGTACGTTGGCGTTCAAAATAGCGTGCCTAGAATAAAGAATCAGTCTCTGTCATCGTGGTAGGTGCGATACCATTTAAGTTTTGAGCTTTTCCTCATGTTTTACAAACTGAAACTAAAACGATTGTTATGTACTACTAATGCTTTGTAATTGTAAACTTACTAACTAACTCTATTAATGGTTGTGTTGTATTTTTAATTCCATCATAAGTTAGCACTTGACTGCAATCGCACCTGCTGGTAAGTGGTTATGCATAATGCAGTCTTATATTAAATACCGTAGCATACGCGGCGACATTGTACTGGAACTGTAAATCGCTACGCGGCACGTTTTTGTCTCTAGGGTGGTAACTAGCCTTGGCCGAAGTCTCCCACGGAGTCCCACCAGACAAAATTAAGTTAGCCATTGGTGGCAATCTCACCTGGTGGTAAGTGATGTTGCAGTCTTAGATGATAGTTGGCTGACATGTTAGGGAGTATGGCAGTTATATTAAACCGATACCCCAAATCGGTTTCTACGCGACATCGTAACGCTGCGCAACACGTCGGTGTCGATGGGAGGCTTCGGTCGTGGCTAGTTACCACCACAGCCGAAGCTGCCTACCAGACTATATGTTTTTTTAAAGCCCCATTATATCGAGGTTGTTTGACAAAAACAGACGTCAAATTTATAACTTTCTCTTTTTGGAATCGTTTCAAATAGGAATCTCGAAATCTATACCCAATAGAATATAGATTACGACTTTGGAGATAGTGGTTAAAGACATTTATTTTGCTGAATAGAAATTAAAATTTCACTCTATGAGAATATTTACAGCTTATTTTTATGTAATATTAACCAAACAACAGCACCTACGAAACAATCAGAAAAAACTTGAGGGTAATTTCATAAATACTTCATACATAGCAAGGACCGCACTCAGGTATAATATTGGAATCTTGATTTTTTTCTATTTCAATATAGTTAGGTGATTTATTATACATTAATGCCCCTTTAAGGCTTATGTTTTTGTTGCCGTACCGTTACCGTTTATTTGTGGTTTGTTTAAGCAAATGTTATTAGTATTAGATTATAGGTGATCAAAAGCTTTTAATGTACAGCAATTAAGATGGTGAGCTCTACTCAACAAGCTTTTGATCTTGCGCAGCTTGTACCAAACGGAGGAAGCCAAATTACACAATATATATAATTTCGGTGAACCACAGCTCAACATTGTGCCAGGAAGGACCAAATTTTCGGCTGAACAAAAAAATCTTTCCGTTTCTTGCCCGGTTTAAATGGGACGCAGCGCCCGGAAATCACTGTATTTAGACAAGCTATAAGCTTTTTGCGGTCATCTACCAACACGCTAAACCACACCATCACGAACGCAAAAACAACATGGACACAACCAATCTAATCCATGCACTTTCCTTGTACGTAGAAACATGCGGGTCCCACCTAATTAAAGAACCTATTAGCATTAATATTTGAGAAAGCTCGCCTTATGTACCGAGGGGTTTCCCGAGCCCAAGAAACCAATAACCGCGAGGTTTTATAATGTAAACTTTACACAAGCAACCAGTTTTAACCGCGGCCGCGTGTAGAGCAGACGCACGCGTTGCGCGGAAACCAGTGGTATAAAATCGAGATATTTATTAAAATTGCTCGATCTATTAATAAAAAAAAAACTAGTTTTCTATCTAACACTTTTTATGTAAATTAATTGTTAGAGATTAAAGGTAGCTCACACGTCGTTATGACTTATTGTAGAGCCTGAAAATATAAGTGCGCTTTTTTGTGTCTTTTTTCGAAAATAAGTGATGAAGGGACAGAGTAAAAGATTTGTGAACCACAAAGGAAACGCTTACGACATGGGTGTGAAGAAACAAGATGATAGTATTGGATTTTTTGATCTGGTGAGTACTTTTTTTTAGAGCTAAAACTTTCTTTACTCAAACAGACCTAGGCCTAACATCCACGTACATTTTTAAATGGACAACTTACTTCTTAGCTTCATCTTAGTCAAATCTTAAGCGATTCTGATGTTTCTATATTCTTTTGAAAGGGTTTCTAAGCCCTTTAAAAATTGGATAAAGCTATAAAGGACGTGACTTGGATGCAAAAAGTCACTCGAAGTCATTGCATTTCATTTTTTAATTATTAAAATAATTATTATTACATAACACATTGAAATCGGGTTTACATAGATTCATTTAGGTAAGTAGGCATAATTATTATTTTAAAGAAAATATTTCTCAACTTGAAAGTATACACTGCGAGAGTTTCAAACGCGCTGCAACTTTTCTGAGAGTACCGGTAGAGACATAAATGATAATAAAATCAGCGATACTACCATATTTTGCTGTCATATTATTTTTTACTAAAACGATCGAGTCGCAACCTGTTAGGAAAGGGTAGAATACTCTGAATCTCCACATATAACTCAGCTAAGTATTATTTTTAGGATTCCGTTTAGGTTAATTTATGCCACGTGGGTCTTTCCGAGTGAAAAAAAAATCATGTGGCATAAGGCATAAGTCTCTCATCATCATATCGACTCATTACCGGCCCACTTCAGGGCACGGGTCTCCTCCTACAATGAGAAGGGGTTAAGGCCGTCGTTCACCACGCTGCGCGCTGGCCCAGTGCACATTGGTGGACTTTTGAGAACATTATGGAGAACTCTCAGGCATGCAGGTTTCCTCACGATGTTTTCCCTCACCGTTGAAGCAAGTGATATTTTAAATTCTTAAAACGCACATAAGTTAGAAAAGTTAGAGGTGCGTGCTGGGATTCGAACTCGGCCCCCCGACAGTAAATTACATACCGGTGCAACAGGCAGGCCATAATTTAGACTAAACATTACAGACATAATCAAACCTACATAAAGTCGGGCGGACTTGCATACCTTTTTCATCTTTGGTAATTTATTAAATATGAAAAAATACAGTAACTACATAATATCGTAAGTTACTTAAGGAATTACTCTTTGTTTAACTTGATCAACTTACAATTAGGACCTAGGACTGCTATATTTGTTTCGATTTATTTTTTTAAGAAAGAAAGCTTTTTGTGTTTCGTAACAAATTATAGATGTACCTTTATCACAAATCTGTTTTAATGCATGAGTATTTCATTACTTATTTTGCTGGTCGTAAAACTTAGATAAGTACCTAATGGCTTTCAAATGTGATTATGGGTCAAAGATCTAAAAAGAGGTTATAAGTAGAAGTTTTGGTACACTTGCATCCATATCTGCAGCACCAAAATTAGCCTATCCTCTTTCTGTCAAGGCACCTCTTTCTGTATCAAATTACAGCGTGCGGATAACTTCTGCGGAACGCTTAGGCCATAGCCTAAAGATCGGTTGCAAAAGCGGCCCTTAAAATAATGAAGTACTAATTAAAAGTATTTAAAAGATACATTTTTCTAACCATCAAAACAAGAATAACCAGTTTCTTTAAGCAAATGTCAGCTTTAGGTACCTAAGTAAAAAGGTAAGTATTTCTTAGTTTTATTGGTATTTTTAATTCATCAATTAAAAATGTAATTTTCAATAGATATCTATAGCATCAGTTCAATGTCCACATGTAAATAATTGCTCGTTTAAAGATATAAGAATAAATTATCCTACTGCCTTCCTTGAAACTAGGACTATCAAATACATAATCTTTTTTCAAATCGTGCGTTCAAACAAGAAAAAACTAGCAAAAAATAAATCTTTAGCTTTATTATTAGTAACTATATATAGATATGGACAGATGTCTCAGAAATATATTCGAGAATTCGTTAATTGGTGGGTCCTAATAATACGTTGCTTTCAAACAGACAAAAACTTGTCTTCGATGACGGTTTCGCATATTTTAAGATTTGGGTCTTGTGATGTTTCTATAGTTTCAATGTCTCTTGGCTCGTGAGCAACTTTTTTTTTTCTCGGCAGTAGCGTTACATAAGTTGATTGACATTTTAAATTCGCGGAATTTAATTTTATCATCTTAGACATTGTGGTTCTACTTTAAGATATAACGAAGAGTTTGGGCCGGATTCCCTCTCGCTGGCCAAGTGTAGCTGGCTTTAGAGAATGTTATGGAGAACTCTTAGACATGCAGGTTTCTTCACGAACCTTTCGTTCAAGTAAGTGATATCTTAATTGCTTAAAACGCACGTAACTTAAAAAAATTGGAGGTAAGTGCTAGGCTAGGTAACTAGGCCTCTCGAAAGTGAAGTTAAAGTCATACCGACTGGGCGTACATTAAGTATTCCGTGATAGAACTTAAAAAAACACTCTCTATAGGTTTGTTTGAATATTACATGAGTCGTGCAGTGTTCAGAAATATTTTCTTCTAAAGTATATTATGTTACCTCTCATCGCACGAGTCACACAAATATTTAATTGTTAAAAATGGGGAAAACTCCGAAAAATTAGAGTGTCGATCTCGGTACCCCCGAAAGGGAGGCTCACGGGTTATTCACTAGGCTTTGATCGCTTCGTATTTCTTCTTCTACCTAACGTGCTCTATTTAAATATGTCAATATTTATGTTCAATAGAAGTTTATTTATTTATTTACCTCAGATCTACCGTCCAATGGACGACGACTGGATCGTTGTTTCTGTGACGCCAATCCTTTTCGCGTGTAATGCTAACCGTTTAAATTATGCAGTTATCATAAGGTGTGCGGTTTTTTGCTGCCGTATTTCCGAGAGCTGAGCACAGCGCGGCCGACTGTGACTCATTGGATAGGTGGCCAGATTACTTACCTATTTATTAGAGACGGGATGTCCATTGTGTTACATATGCTTGGGAAAATATGAAAGTAACCTCTTAAGATCGGCTCGTTGATCTTGTTTTAAGCATGATTGACTGCGGAACATGAGCTTACGGCTAGTAGGAATAAGGTTTGCATGCTTGCAGTCGCAGAATCCTTTTCGAGTATCGAAACACGGTAACGTCGAGTTAAATAGGACCTAATATTGCTTGTCTTGACCTAATGAGTTGTTTTTAGTTTCCAAGAGCGCTTGTTGCGGAAGTGTAGACGTATTTCATCACAAATCTTATACTGCAAAATATTTATATACCCAGTTGGTTTTTATTTACAGAAGTTCTCAGTCCAAACACGAATTTAGACGTTAGGCGCCCTCCAAAGTAACAAAGCCGATTTGACGGTGCTTAATGTTTAGGGAACTCTTAAACTGCCACGTCAATCGCAATGAAAAAAATATACGAATAATTAAAATTATGATACTATAAACACAAAATACCATACGTTATGGAAAGAATCAGTCAGGTTATATGCTTAGTTGCTTAGTGAAAATCTATTGGGGATGGGGGTAAACGTATGCCTAGGAATCTTCTTGGATAAGGCGTTACTTACTTAGGCATTGCCTTGTTCTTCGTTGGTGAAAACGGTCATTAGATTCGGTTCGTATGTAATGCACAAGCGTACACTAAAATGTAGTGCGCTAAGCCGGAAGGGGATTTTTTAGGGTGCCGCACCCAAAGAGTAAAACGGGCTTACTAAGACGCTGTGAATCCGTCGGTCTGTGTCTGTATGTCACAAGGCTATATCTCATGAACCGTGATAGTTAGACAGATGAAATTTTTACTGATGATGTATTTATTTTGCTGTAACAACAAATACTAAATAACAGAATAAAATAAATATTTAAGGGGGCTCCTATACAACATACATGATTTTATAGCCGTTTTTATAGATAAATATACGAAACCCTTGTCCAGCTATTTTTTTACTAATATATTCTCAAGCAATTATCTAATTTTCATTAATTATTACTGAGTAAAGGTGCGGCCCCTGAAAGGGATATGACAATTTATAAAACCCTTGCTCCTAATGGGTTTCCACGCGGCGTCGCGTCATACCGGAACAATAAATCGCTTGGCAGTTTTCAAATATGTGGCAGATATCTAATTTGTGTTCAATTAGTGGACAGACGTCAGCCAGGGTCAGCGCAGGTATTGCCTACTTGATTATTATGACGCCGTGAGAAGGCAGAATAATGCATGTTTTGGATATTTACTAAATAGCTTGACGCCTCAGGCCAAGGTTAAATCAACCTGTACCTGCTAGAATAGGCATGAGACCACGACTTTATCCTCTGAACAAGGGATAAGTTCGTTCACGTTCGTTCGTTTTCACGTTGTCCACCTGTGAAGCAGGCTTTGGTAGTAGTATACTTACGGTCTTAACACTCCTTATTCTGAGAGGAGAGCCGAGTGCTGTAGTGGACCGGTAATGTGTTGACAATGATGATTACTTTGTGTACCTTAGGAACACATTCACAAGGAAACGAAAAGCATAGCCTGGATTTTCAATTTATTGCGAAATTTGGTGGTTTATATATGGATGACTAAAGGAGAAACACTGATAAGCTCAGCCAAATTTCCTTACAGCATGCAATATTGTACAAAAAATGTTTACAAGATATAAAAAGCCAAATATTAAAAGTGTACCTAACAATAAAACAGTCATTTATAATAATTTTTATCATAAAAAATATAATGCTATTAATAATTCACATCATTCTTAGTGTCTAATAGAACTTATCTTTGAGATAATCATTTAGAGAACAGTAAGACTATTACAATAAAAAAATTGTGCTTAATTTTAAATATAGAAAATTTGTTTTATGTTAATGGATGTTTTTTTAATCCTCCCGGATCCCGGTTCTTAACTACTTTAGTTCTTCGAATCCAAGCGGGCCTTAAAGCATGCTTATATTAATCGCCCGTCAACTGAAAGCTTTCCCTCGATAAAATTGTGCGCTCTCAATTAGTTTGGCACCATTTAATCACCGAGAATAATGAGAACCACTCCCTCAAAAATTCTTAAAAATTGTATTATTTACTGAAACATCTTTGCCCCAGTACTTACAAAGTAGTGACTTGATAAAAAATATAGTTCCTAAGTCAGATTCGTTTTTAAATAATCGAAAGCGGAGACGCACCAAAGATTGCTCAAGTTTTAAAATGTTGAAAGCCTGTTTAAATATTTTTATCACCTTGCCGGGTCTGTCATTAGGAGTAGGTATTTTATTATAACAATAATTCGCGACGACTAGAAATGGTTTGGTGGACCGTGCCATATTTAAACGAAATCAAAACACAGTTTTATGAAACACTAATTTAATTAAGTTATTATAAAAATGGCAAAATAGTCGTACCTAAACCAGTTCAGATGCGCACTACAAAACTTACAATACAATTCTTATGGCCATACAAATAAATTAATAAACATGGTCTAACGTTGGAATATGTTATGTTCTGTGTATTATCACGCTCTCACATTTGGAAGGTGCTTTCAGTGTGACACACTGAATAACTATACCGACGTTATTTCACGTTTCTTTGTAACTTTTAAGGCCCTTTGCTATACCTATACATTCCTTAATAACCTACATACTACTAAAATTTTTCAATGAGCATTTCGGATCAAATAAGATAAAAGGCTTGTCGTTACTTCATCTAAAAAAACGCAGCTTCCACATTAAACCGGTACCTGTATACGATTCTTGACTCCTCAGATAACTATGTATATACAAAAAATTGCAGTTTCTTTCTGTGATTTCGAAAACTGTCTTTTATTAAGTATGGTTTGAATGACAATAAATGCTTAGTCGGTTTCACTACAAAATAAACAAAGTCTTTGCTGCACATCTGACGAAGATAAGCCAACATACTGTGTTAAATGGTGTCAGCAGCTAAAACCACGAGCCAGCAATTGTAAGCAAACAAAGACGAGTAACTGCAAGCAGATATCTCATTCGCCGACGATGTAAATCTTCCATACCTCTTAGTACAATTACCTATTCAATGAGTTTGTTTTGGCCGTCCAATCTGCATTGGATTTGCTTAGAGAGTCAAACCTTCTAAGCCCAACTTCCTGAAAAAAATGGGCTCAGGATAATGAAGATTTAGCTTCGCAAAAAGATTAGCAAGAGAAATCTCTGGTCGTAGCTAGTCGTTCGCATCGTCGTCCACGTAAAGTAAAACAGGTTGGGTCGGTCCGCCGACGCTGCGACCCAACACGCGTTCAAGTTTAAGGCTAACCACACAACCTTATTTACTGTATCACGACTTACCTATATAAATATGCTACTTTTATTCGAGTTACACAACGTTTTATTTACCCGGCTTACTACTAATACTAAATAACGATTACCGCAAAGTCCCTTTCTTAAATTGAAAAATTTGCGTAGTAATCTGTTGTCTTTCTAGGGCTTCGATTCTCTACCGGATTCAACATTTATGCATTTTTTATCTAGATTTATAACGCCTCTTCCTAAATTAAACGTACATCATAATTTGTGTATAACATTTAATTACACAAAATAGATTGGTTTAAAGAAATTTGTTTCCACTGAAAGCAAACATTCCATTACAGAGTTTAAGCTCCATGTTTTTGGGAATTGCAAAGGGCAGTTGGATAGAAAAAGTAATGAACTCTCTTAAAAAACGACGGCCAAGATACATACAGACAAGGAAAATAATACAGTTTTGGCCTCAGTATTGATTAAAGAGGGCCCTCTAAGAAATTTCACATAGAGCAGAAACTGGGTACGCCCATGTGCAATAACAATGTGCGATAATAATGTAGGTAATGAAGAATCAGAGCCTAGATACATTGAGTTTGACCGCAACCGCAACAATCGCGATCAAACACGATCGAAGCAACAGCAGTAGCGTCAAGTTCACACCACTTGTTCCCAACCGCAAGAGTATTTGAACAGTTCAATAACTAAACATAGCTAATATTCAAATGAATATATGTTTAAAACACTAATACACTTCAGTTTGATCAGGGACAAGGCGTTAACACTTCAACACTAATTACAACTGTAGACGAGAATTCAAATTGCCGAAACTACAAATTATAATAAACACCTGGTTTAGTTTAGCACATATGCGATGATCAGGTCCATCTAGATTTGGTTGGAATTCCTCGGAACTGGAAAGACGCCTTAGTCAAAGTCAAAGTGTATCACTTTTTTCTGCTTTACTACGCACGCTACCCGAGAAGACTCGCTTGATGTCGACCAACTGATGATTTCGTGCTTTACAAATATACTTTTGGGTTAGACACTAACAGACTACGAGTTCGATTTTAACTCCGAGCTACATCCGAATTAAATTTACTTGAAGTGTAGTAAAAAGTGAATCCGGCACAGTCCAGTATAATTTATCAGAAAAACCTCTTGATGGCGTAATTACTTAGTACAATTGGAATAATTTAAAAATGAATTTGCAGGTATATAATCAAACTTAATATTTATATTATTTTATTTCTTTATTTATAATATTAGTACACAGTTACATATGCTTTGCGAATTGCTGTTATGTGAAGAGTTATGTCGACAATATTTATCAGATCTCCATTAAAATTATACAATACATGCTTGATAGTATAGGCTTTCAAATAAAAAAAGAATTATTAAAATCGGACGGAGCTATGAACTCAAATAAATTTTCATGCCGTTTCCCGGAAGAAACTCATTGTTTATCGGGATAAAAATCTTAATATATATAAATCTCCTGACACGATGTTTGTCCGCGATGGACTCTTAAACTACTTAACCGATTTTAAATTAAATTGGCACTCCGTGAGCAGTCTGGTCCGACTTAAGAGATAAGGTAGCTTAGATCTTTAATTATAGTCGCAATTTTATTTTATTGCAAATTTTTTGTCTATAATTAATTGACAGTCACATGTTATATATATATACTACTATACTCATTTAAGGCTTAGCGATACTGAATACTATAAAAACAAAATCAAACGCAGACGGAGTCGCGGGCAACAGCTAGTATCTATATGTTGACTGGGAATACCAGCTACCACTATGCCAAATTTTATTTTAATCAGTTCAGTAGTTTTCAAATCAAATCAAATCAAATCAAATCAAAAACTCACTCAATATCGATTATAAAGCATTCTCCGCTTATATAAATTTGCTCATGATAAACAAAATATGCCGCACACTGACTATTGACCTCCCTGGCGTATTACTTAGACGACCCGGGATCAATAGAGGCATTATGGATATAATAATTTCAGACTTTTCTCTGGTCTATTAAAGCTGAAGGCTTCAGCTTAGCTACAGGCAGCCTGCAACAAGAAAATACAATAGGATTGCATAATAATAAACAAGAGTTCAATGCCATCGAAAAGGTGCTACAACTGTTAAACGTATTGTAAACGTATCGACGCACGGAAGTCGGACGTGTCATTTATATCCCACATACGTTGTCCTAGGAGACTTTGAAGACCGAGGTTCCAGAAAATAAAGTTAAGAATTAAAAGAAAAGGTTATCACTTTACCACGGTACAAATAAATACTAGCGTCAGTCATTTAAATTAAATTATTTTTTAACATCTTCAAAGGCATTAAAAAAGTAGATCGTCTTAGACGGAGACCTATCCGAGGGTCCATCGTTTATGACGAGAGCCAAAATCCAAAATACGTTTGCCAACCAATTTTTTTTAAGTTGTTTACGTTGAATTATTTTGTAGAAAAATTCGAATCCCTGAGAATTCAGTAAACCTAACTTCTAAGACGTCAAAATCTCCTTCTTGGCATCACGAGTTGCAGTAACGAGAAAGGCTTCGAATTAAAAAAGTTTCAAATAGTTTTCCAGATTATTCTTCGACGCGTTTATTTTCTTCTGTTGCAACACGTAGGTGTGGTTATTTTCTCGCAAACTACGTGGCTTCACAGGAAATCCGTATTAACACACATTACTTGCGAATTCTCTGTACATGGGTAATGGGATTACAAACAATTACATTAAAACGTAAGTAGAACTAGGCATGCACCACGTCCATACGTCTGTGTCGACTTAAACAAACAGTAAACCTACATTGAGCTAAAAACGGGTTCTCATATTCGGTTTTATAAGCATAGATTGAACTATTCTTGAAAATCTGCTCTCAACTCGATGTCAGTTTATTAATACGGGCCCAAGACTCACTTCCTGGCTTTCGTTATCCGTACCGCTACATGACTCGACGGAATGGCTAACGAGATCGACTGAATGGTAAGGAAATCTGGATCTCTTAAATAATTTTCTTTTTTTTATAAAAGTTGACTACAGGATTTGCATTTAACGATTTCTACATATTTTTTTATTGGCAATAGACTAGCGCTTCACCACAATCATTGACATTTGTTAGGGTGCCACAGAATTGGGTTAAAAGTCCCATTTCACGCCTCACGGATATATTTATCAGTAAATAAACTATAGATTTTGTAACCCAGTGAGACTTGAGTATGAAAATACCCTAAGAATATCTATCTGGAAAATTGAAATCTGTAAGCATAGGATGTATATGTTAACCTAACCTACCCTTACCTGTAACTGAGCTAAGTTGAAACCTAATCCACTCATATTAACCTACACGGTTCCACAAAAAGTATTTTATGAGATTTTACAGATTTATAATATGAATAGCCAAACTGACTACTGAAGTAGATAGTCGGTTCGGTAAAAAACCGAGGGAACTACTGAAATAAACCGGTCGATTCAGACTTTACCTTGGGTTATTTATAATAGTTACGTGCGCATTCCAGACTTATAGAATACCGTAGATTAATCCGTGAACGTTACTATGAATTTTACGAAACTAATACTTCATAGAATAAAAGCATTCCATTTCTTTAAGTATGGTGTGATATTCAATTTCTTAGTTCTTTATGAATATGCAACATAGAACATCAGTGTTTCCAAAATGCGCTCTATGCGGAGCTTCCTCAGTCGAGATATAGACAATATACAATAGCAAAAACAAAAAATATTTAAGAGGAATTAGTGTGGTATATATAAAGACTAAGAAAATCATGAATCGCACGGTGCAGATTTGCCTAGTAGTCACGTATTAGGTATAATAATAATATAGGAAATTAAGCTTTATGTTCATTGAATATCAACGGCCTTCTATCGAAGATTGTACAGATATTTTTATGATCCAAGTATGGCGCTAACAGACGCTATGAAGCTGATAAAAACCATTGTTAATAGATTCAGCTTTGATGGTACGAGCACCGCAGCTTAATTGACAAAACACTGAATCTGCAACGGTGAATTAAGTATGTTTTATATAACTTGAGGCTACTGCCCTTAACTTTTATAACTTCTTCAAAGAAAGATAGTAGAATAAGTAAACAAAACCTGACGTTATCGATTGCTCTGGTCTAAATTCCCGAAGTACTTCAATTATTATTTTTGTAAAATATCCAATTTTTCGCAAATCATTGCCTATTTTTATTTCTTTTGTTCATTATAACAGACGGATCTAACCTTTCACTGGAGACTCACTGACTCACTGAGGTCAATGAGATAGGGTATTTTAACTAAGACGAATGTACACAAATCAATAAAATTTAAGTATTTGTCTAGGTAGGTATATTATTTCGAAATAACTGCCTCTTAATAAGCTTGTGTAAATTTGACAGCATAGTATTTATGTTTAAAAGCAAGAGGTCACCGATTTTGACTGACAGTAGTAGTAGTATTTGAAAGAAGTATTTTACTCTAAAGTTAGGAAACTGGTAGTGTGCACTGTCCCCCCTGCCTCGGAGAGCACGCTAAGCCATGGGTCCCGGTTATTATCGTGCTAGCATGGTCGATATATGCTCAGAAACCCTCTCTCCATCTCCTTTATGAGACATGAGGCCTTTTCCCAGCAGTAGGACGTTATGTTGATGGTGAGTTGACAAGGGTTTTAGACACAGCTTAAAAAAACCACATACAATCAAATTAATCTATCTGCGTCTTATGTAAGAGAGGAGAAAGAAAAAGAGAAAATTAAAGGCAGTCGTCCGAGCCATGTGCTGCTATTTTAGAGTGGACAGTTTCTCGTACGAGCCGTCTTAAAAAAACATCAAAGCTCAATGATTTAGGTATAAACAAATATCGTTTTAAAATGTCGACGGTGTGACGACGTAAGTAACAAAAAATACAAAAACCATTGTTGAGTAACAGATACGTACCGTTGGTAACTTTATATGCCTAAAGTCAATAAGTTTTTGTTACAATTGTACCTTTATACGAACGTTCGATTATCGGAACATTACAAAGCCAAACTAACTGAAAACGTAACAAATAATATTGAATTTATTTTACACACATTCCGCTTGGTAAATTAGTTCAAATTATGTTTCATAAAATAAGATGGTGTGCAAAATCAAATAATAACATCAATCATTATAAATTAAAATAATTTAACTATCCAAAACATTTTAATAATAAAAACACATTATAAAATGTCAAGAATAACTAACTGATAACATACATAATAACTGCCATTTGGAAACACTTCGATGTGTTTGTTTTGCTTGATCTCGAATATGTGGAGACACGTCGTCACTCGTCAGTCGTCATTGCTAAGTTCCGATACTTAGAAGTCCGGCCATTAAAAAACCTGCTCTCAGACTTGTTTTGCGAAGCTTCGGTCTGCTCGACTATAGAATTTGAACCGTTAAGAAAATATCTCCATATGATGTTTACAAATCTAATCCTTAAAAACATTTGTTAGGCTGACGGACACTGAACAGACAAAGAAACATGCACGCGAGTTTGATGATGATATATAACTTGGGTTAACTTTCCTTTGGGAGAATTTCTT
Source organism: Pararge aegeria (assembly GCF_905163445.1). NCBI lineage: Eukaryota > Metazoa > Arthropoda > Insecta > Lepidoptera > Nymphalidae > Pararge > Pararge aegeria. The sequence goes on from NC_053191.1 coordinate 18,510,953, forward strand.
ATTTAAAGTTGTTTTTATAAAACCTACTCTTTTTGTTTATATATCGTATGTGATCGGGCTGAAATTTGTGAGGGTAAACTAGCCCCTAATAGGTTTCTACACGTCAACGTACTGGAACGCTAAATCCCTTAGCGGTACGTCTTTGTATGGCAAAGTGATAACTAGTCACGGGCGAACCCTGGACCGCTTACAATTAGAACACTTATATAACCACAGCGCCAGAGAGGGAACGTAGGTAGCGAAACTTGTTAAGACAAAGAACTTATCAATTAACATATTAACTGACGCGAATTGACTCACTGTTGCTTTAAGGACGGCAACGGGATTCCCATCAAATACCAACATAATAAAAATCATATAAAATAAGTGTTGCAAACTACCGGCGTTAGTTCGTGGAATTAATTCACTTTATATTTCCTGGTCAGATAGTTTTTGTAATCAATAATCCGATTTCAACGTAAATTTTAAACACGCTTACAAACCATAATAGAAGTAAATCACTAACTTTCAGTTTCGTAGAAGATTGCGGGTAAAATAAGTTATCCGGGTTTAATTAAAACTTGAAATAATAGTATCTTCCCTCTTGTATTTTTCCCTGATTTCGTTTAATTTTCATCCGTAGCCTGTTAATGTCCCACTGCTGGGCACAGGTCTTAGAACATAGATCATAGGTTTGATTTTATCATATTAACATTAGACGAAAACGAAAACAAACTAACAACCTACATATTGCCAAGACAGTGGAATTGGTATGAAAGGTGTATTTATATTTTTGTTTCGATACTAAGTTTTATTTTTCTCTTAGGTACTAAAACTTTTAAAAGAAACATATGGTGATAGTAAAAAAAATAAAATTTTTTGTTTCTTGTTTTTAATTTTAAAATAGTATCCATGTTTTTGGGAAAAAATTTATTACATGTAGCTTTTTTTCAAGTAAGGCAAACGTAAAACTCGTCGATCTGTAAAGTTAAATCTAACTCTACCTTCGAGAGTTTTCCAAGAAAGCTTAGAAGTTTGTCTTCGCAAAGTTTTTTGTTTTTCAAACATTATCACGTCAACTGATGGACATTTACGTACCATTACAGGACCGTCGTTTGTCCTTTTGTTTGGGATATCCACACGACAAGACCTTATGCCGCTCATATACAAGGCTCCTCCTTGCCATTAAGAAATATATCAATTTAATTTTCCAATTGCTATATGAATACGATACCTATAGTTTTCTTTTGTGTTAGTGACTTGCATTAAAGCTATCTTAGAATATATACTGGAAAATAATATACCAGCTATCGTCCTTTTATTCTCCTTCTAAGGTTTAAAATAATCTTCCACACTCACTTAACATTTGCAAAACTCGCAGCTCGTGTCCCAATCATGGCCATAGTCAAATGCAAATATCTCAATATTATGACGGCTTAAGGTGCCCATGAAATGCCTAATTTTACGATCGCCGTTGTTTAAATATAAATTAGAACATCTTTTACAAAATCAAATATCAGCACCTGCGTCATAGATGTTACGTAAATATCCACTAAATATGGATATCTGTGTAAAACTTCAAGAACCGTATTCTGACTTGGATGTCATCAACGGAATATTTTAATAAAACCCGTCTGATTTTAACTGGTTAATAAGCTGAGAATATCTTTATAGATGACTAGGATATCCAGCCCGCTTCGCCGGCCTAGATTTTGCTTTATTTTATTTAAACAATAAACTTACATCATTAAATTTTTAATTAAGTCTCATAATAATTTAAATCATTTATTTCTCTCCGTATTCATTCTCTTCTATTCTCTTCTCGAGCGGGTGAAGATCATTATCTACACCCATGTACACCCAACAATAGAATATCATCATAGTAAATAAAAGCTGTATTTGACAGTTTGACAGTTCAAAAAAAGGAGTGCTCCGATCGTCACCAAACTTTACAGGATTACTCGCCAGGTCAATCCGGAGATTCCCTGAAAGTTTCATTGAAATCGGTTAAGCCGTTTCGGAGCCTATACGGAACATACCCACTCACTTTCTCTTTTATATATATAGATTGTTAAAAAAAAAAAAAACTATTGTATAACAATATGCGCAGAACTACGCATCGCTTTGCCTCGCTTCAATATATATGTCCCACAGCTGGGCACAAGCCTCCTTCTCTCAACGGAAAAAGAGCTCAGTCCCACCACGCTTGATAGGCTTTAATTTTTAAGTCAAAGTCAAAAATATCTCTATTCAAGTAGGCCAATAGGTGGCACTTTTGACGCGTACAGTACATGAGAATTAGACGGTAGTGAGATGCTGGCGATAACCATATCCGTAAACTTAAAGCCAAAGCTACGAGGGTCGCGCCAAACGCGTCCTGGTCTAAAAAGAAGCCCACAACAAACATAGCTGGGTGTTTTTTTTGTTATCACCATCTCACATTGTCATTAAAAATTATCAGAGGAGCAAACTGGTTAGAGCAATGATTCACACCCAAGCTTTTTTTATCGATTACGTAGTCCTTCATATTAAGATCTCTGTCACATTAAAGATACCAACGATTTAAATTTTTTCTGTAGAACGGGGACTCACACTAACACTAAATATAGCTCGAATTTGAAAAATCGACGACAGAATTACTTTGATCATAGTCATTTGATTATATTGTCCCATACAAGTAATGCAAAAAGTTCCCAAATTATGAGTGACATCTTCATTTTCACGAACACATTGTAAGACCGACAGCATATATGGTTTTAAATAAACTTAACATCCTTATGCTATATCATATGCTATTTATTTATTTATCTACAACTACCCACTATAAATAACCCACATTGCGATCCTTGTGAATTCACTCCGAGCGCAACATTTAACTACGCCTTCCGAATGAAAAAAAATATCATCGTATGCTATTCAGTTTTAAAAGAATTATGGAGTAACTTAACCAAAACAACGGATGAAACAAATTAATAACCTGAACCTGTAGTCATATAGTACATGAGACTCCCTGTCTGAAGAGTAGATCAAGCTGTCCCGATCCCTCTTAAGCTCGGGAGCTCCGACACTCTGCTTGGGCGGTAGTTAGACGCTCGGGAAGTACACAATGGGTCCTCGGGCGTCTCATAAAGCCAACAAAAGGAACTCGCGTGGGGGTTTTTAGTTTGGGTGTACCCCACTTCATAGGGGAGGAGTCCCACATAACCTCCGTCCTACCCAAAGGTCGCATGTACATATAAAGTCATGAGATAATTATCTCCACACGTTACTCGTATTTTTCTATAGAGATAGACGAGATAAAGGGTAGAAGTAACTCTCTCCTGGCGCGCATGCTAGTCCCAATGGTAAAGAGCAATCTGCCGAGTTTCTTGCCGGCTCTTCTTAGTGGAATCTGCCTTCCAAACCGGTGGTAGAGTCACTACAAACAGACTGACTTGACGTTTCAAAAGTGCTTATAAACTAAGCCTACTTGAAATAAATGAATTTTGAGTTTTTTTTTGGTCTGAAGTCAGTTAAAAGTACTGTATGTACCCTACTATAGGTATATGTTATAACCTACATTTTTATTATAATTATCGCATAATACGCCTGAGTCATGCCGGCCGCAGCACTGCCTGCGTCGCAGGTCGATGTGACCAGCTCGCGGCGTGTGGAGCGGAAACTTCCTTCGTCGGATCAATAACTAAATACTTTGATTCGGACTGAGGGTGGTGTTTAGATAGGTCGGGTCAGGTAAAAATACCTCCGATTGACTTAGTGAACGGTTTATATTAGTTTATATAGGAAATAAATGTTGCCCGGGTTCTTCGTTCACGTTTATTACGGTTTTTTACTTCTCGCTTTTTTTTTCGTAAAATCGTGTTTTTCCCGAGTTGATACAGTACCTAATCAGACACGTCAAGAAGGCTTATTGACACATATACACTATGTTATACTTTGTGCAAATAAATATATACGTCATTAAATCGGTTATTACCGGAAAACACAAAAAAAAATATTTTCTAAAAATGAATCCTAGCTAGATCGATTTATCACCCCCGCAACCCCCTGTATACTAAATTGTATGAAAATCGTTGGAGCCGATTCCGAGATTCCATTTATTATACAAGAATTGCTCGTTTGAAGATATAAGATACTTGTCTAATAAATTTTAAAAGCAAAACTTAAATATAAATTTTAAGTTTCCAAACTAAAAATAAACTTTCACTCCAATCTTTAAAGCCGCTATAAGCTCAAAGGGACTTAGATATTGCTCGTTTAAATATTTTTATAACTTACTAAACTTAATTATTATATTAAATATCACTCCTAGCCTTATATGGACCTATGCTTGGGTATGTAATTGTAAAACTTGCCCACTGCGCATATCGATCCTAAGAGTTCTTTTTACGTAGCACGGGCTATAACTAGCCCCTCGTGCAGGCAATGACCTACCTAACGTGGCGGCTCGCTATGTTACCGGGCCGAAATTAACATCAAGTGGGTGCAAGGGTGTAAAGTTAACTTAACATAACGAAAACAAACCAACGACTGTGATATACCTATCATTATTTTATGAAAATAGAAGAGACCGCAATCAAGCCGCCTAATTGTACGGTGTATCTTAACGATCTATGCTATTTGTATTTTTGTCAATTTTCTCTGTGGCGTATAAAAAAGTCTACTCATTCATAAATTTTGCATTGTGAAGTCAGTATTTGACGATACTCCGTGCGTTTTCTAAAAGATATGGATAAGAAACACCATGCATATAATTAACACATTTTCAAACAAATATAATTAAGACCTACATTTAATTTTGACTATTTGTAAACGTTGTGAAAACCTATAATAAACTGAACATTCTCGAGTAAAAACATGGCCACGAAAAAATGTATTAGCTGTTGGTTTTTCCTAAATAGATACACACCAGTCAGCTCAGCATATTGCATTAAAGCACATAATATACTCGAAGTTTACTTTAAGCTGAGACCCATTAGTAACGAGGGTTATTTTATAAAATACCCCGGAACCATGATTATCCGGGATAGAAAGCATCTAATGTACTCAATGGTGCAAGATAAAATATACATATATATATATAATTTATATGTACCGAATAAAGGTAAAATACAAACAAACACTATTGCATTGAAAAATATTAAATTCAATTGTCATTACTATGAAAATTAAGCTTAATTTGTTATACTTAACAATTATTCATTGTAAAGACAACATCTCCTTAGGATACTCCGGTTTCGGAGCGAAACGTACGTAGAAAGATACATTGCCAAAGATCTGTTTGGTGTGGAGTTTTAAGATTGAAGAAATTATAAAATACACCATACAGATTCTCCTGCTTATCGCGGAGTATAGCAAATTAAACTTAATATGTCGTGGAATTTTGCAAAGTAACGCCTACTTCTATCCAGTATTCAACTGTCGTTTTGGAGATGGATAGTATTTATGTATATTATTCATAAAAAATATTCATTAGTCATCTTAGTAGGTACCCATAACACAAGCTACGCTTACTTTGAGGCTAGATGGCGACGTGTGTATTGTCGTAGTATATTTATTTCTTGTATGCATTTATCTATTAATGTCCTACTGCCGGATACATGCCTTCTATCTAACAGACGACAGAGTCTATTAGCAAAAATGACCCACGACTCTACTCAAATGCACGTTGTTAAGCCTCAATCAATAATTGTAAAAGAGTTTTATGTATTTTTCATGGTCTTCTAACGCCCTTAAATTTACATTTTTCAGAGCCTATTGCACTAACTTTTGTTATCCTCTGGGTCAAGTACTCTCGGAAAAGTTACTACGCTCTCTGTATACAATATAATAATTCAGGGGATTGATGAAGCCGCCCCACTTTTGTAGCGCATCAGGGATGTTTGCGAAAGTGAGAGGATTTTATGCTTTTATGCCAATATGCGCAAAAGATGTAGCTCCCTAGTGCGAAGGTTAAGGGGGAGCAACAATATCATCCTAGATAGAATAGAAGAATTGACGATGATTGCTAGCACGTTAGACTGCAGGTATGTGAGTCACTGCTGTGCTATTTTAAATGGATTAAAGCGTGTAATAATATGCATTTTTTTTTTCTTTTAGTAATAAAGAAGTAATGTATTTTTACTAATAAAAAAATATTAGTGTTAATGCCGATGTTCAGACGCTTTGCACCCAACAACTTGGTAGAGTTATAAGCAACGTTGCGCGTTGATGTCTTTTATATGCGCAACAAACATCAAGCTTAATTTGCTGTAGTCCGTTCAAACCAGACATATATATCCGACGTTTTTTTAATAATGATAACGTCGTTGAAAATTATTTTCACCTCACGAGGCAGTTAAACATATATAAGACGAATGACTGTACTAACTACATAAAACAAACGTATGCACGTTACAGACACCGCAAAATAAACGTAAAAAATGATACACCATTATATTATTACCATAATGTATAGTCTACCGATGTATTTACCTACGACATGTTCGAGCTATTATTTAGTTTTCCTTCCTCGTCCGTGCCGCATGCCGGCCGGTAATCTTAGATTAATAATTGCGTAATACGTAAAAACGATGATGATAAGTATATAGCTATTATGAGTCGTAAATCACATTTATTGTGATCCTGAATCCCTGCAGGAATGTCGAGAGATATTACTGCGTTTGACAACTTCCCTCGTGATCGGTGATCGCTGTGGTTTTAAGTAGGAGGTCCCGACTTCGATGCCCGGCCTGGGAAATTTGGGTATATATAAATTCTGTGGAAGCGGTGATAGTCCAGTGGGTAGGACTTCGACTTCACTTTCGGGGAAGTGAGTTCGAATCCCAGCACGTACCTCCAACATTTCTAAGATATCCGTGTTTAAAGCAATTAAAATAACACTTGATTTAACGATGAAGGAAAACATCGTGAGGAAACTTGCGTACCTGTTAACCTGAGAGTTAATAAATAAATAAATATACTACGACAATACACACATTGCTATCTAGCCCCAAAGTAAGCGTAGCTTGTGTTATGGGTACTAAGATAGCTGATGAATATTTTTTTATGAACATAATACACATAAATACTTACAATATACAGATAAACACCCAGACACTGAAAGACATTCATGTTCATCACACAAACATTTTCCAGTTGTGGGAATCGAACCCACGACCTTGGACTCAGAAAGCAGGGTCGCTGCCCACTGCGCCACTCGGCCGTCAAGTTCTCCATAATGTTCTCAAATCCGCACTGGGCCAGCGTAGTGGACTACGGCCTTAACCTCTTCTCATTGTCTCCACTACTGGAGGAGTCACCTGCCCTGTAATGGGCCGGTAATGAGTTGATATGATGTTGATATATTCTGTATTTATTCTGGTTTGGTCTGGTGGTAGACTTTCCTGTAGGTGGCTATGGGTGGAAACCACTGGCACTGGGGTATTGACAATAAGAATTAGAGAGCTTACAAACGCGGCCCCATCACTTACATTGTTATATTGTTGCTATGAAGCGATTTGCCGCCAAATTGTATACGTCGTTTTGTTATCCTTTTCTTTTATATGTACTTTTTGTAGTGTACAATAAAAGTACATTCATTATTTCATTGATTTTGTCAAGGCATTTTCGTCTGGGAAGTATATTCCCCGGACGTCCAATAAAGCCAACGAGAGGGACATGCCGTGGTGGTTTTTAGTTCGGGTAAACGAGTCCCACATACGTCACACCTCGCCACCTCACACCTCTGTCCTGCCGAAAAGTACAGTGGTAGCCATAAAGCTTTTCCACCACGAAAAAAAAAAAGAAAAAAAGGCAACCATATTAATGGCACCGGCACACTGGGCACAGGCTGTCGCTCTCAGTACATGTAACCTTTTTTGTTTTATAATATTTGATTGCATCATATTATTATAGTTTTTGCAATAACCAACAAAAAAGCATCATGCATAAATTGCAGTATATTTTTGACATTAATTAAAATTTTAAGTTATCAAAAACTTCCACGTAACTTTTTTGTTCAAGGTATTTATTATTAACATTTTGTTAAATTTTGACAAAAAAATATTAATTTTGAACCAACTTGGAAAAAAATTAGGAGTTAATTAATTTCTCAATGTTCGTTTGTTAGGAATTAATTCATATTTCATATAGCTCTACAACATTGTTGACGCCAAGTGAAATGTAAAAAATATTAGGTATATACCTTTCTTTCTATTTTATATAAATTTAATAATACAGTGTTTTTGTAAAATTTAATGTATTTAATAACACGGAGTGCAGACGAGCAGGTTTCTTACGTAATTTTTTCTCGCACGTGTTATAACATGATGTATAAAATGTTACAAGTGTATACATGTTTCCTTATATGAATAGAACAACATTAATCATTTATTAAATATAAATAATAATGTTATACAGATCAACCTTACATCTAACGATCACATACCAATACAGCTGTAAACTATGGCGTAATAATTCATCAACAGTCAGAAATTCTTCTGTAGGAGTTTAAAATGAAACTGATATTTTCATAATGTCAAAACTAGTTCATGTGTATTTGAATTTAGAATGAAGAGATTGATTAATTTTGAACTCTATATTTTCTCATCTTTACAGCGAACATATAGCTGAGTTTAAAAAAAAAAGGAGGTTTATTGAAATCAACTGACTAAGTGATTCTGCATAGTTTAGTGGTGTGAAGATAATAGTCAATTATATAGTATGGTGTTATTAAAACTACACGTTTTATGATAATTTAAAAATGCGGTTTAGTAACACCTAGTTTTCTTAGCGATTCCGTCTGCAAAGAGTTTACCTTTTAGTTATATTTACCGTATAACTACGATATCATTCTAGATACATAATTCTTGAAGTAAGCCACTGTGGGCAACTACACATTTCGAAGCCTTAAACGTGTGCGGTTATGTTGTCAAAGAATTTATACTATTACCGCAATTAATTAAAAATGTGATGCTTAACCGAAAAATGTGACGGTAATATTTTTTTCCGACGCCGATAAAGAAGGTTCACTTCAAAAACGTTTATGTATCCTACTTAAAATACTTACTTATATACTTTATCGCAAACCCGTATGGTTTAACATTTACGGTCGTTCTAAATGACGAATAGTATTTCCTTGTTAGACGTCGAAGAGGAAAATACGAGTTTCGTAATAGATACAAATCGTCATGTAATATATTTTTTTATTGATAACGTTTTAGATACCTACTTACATAATCGGACCAAGTGGGTTCTATATGAAGCAAATATAGGTCTGCCCTAATAACAAACTTCTACTTCTATGCTTTTACAACTGTATTTTTCAGCAAGTTCACTCTGATTCTTCATAGGAATCTCATCACAAGGATGAAAGGAGTTTGTGTTAGAGCTCTCCCGATTAAGTACCAACGCAATTTATATTACTGCCGCAAAGCAGCATTGCTGTGTTTTGGTTTGCAAGACTCGGTTGCCGGTTTATTTACAGGCGCGTTAGTATGTATTTAACCCGCACCAGTAAATGCAGGTCGGCCCACAACGAGGTGGACACACGACATCAAACGAGTAGCTAGGGGCCGCTAGAAACAAGCGGCTCAGGATCGTGGATTTTGGAACTCCCTAGAAAAGACCTATGTCCAGCAGTGGACGTCAATCGGTCGAATTGATAATGATTATTTGGAAAAGTTTTCTCAATTCGCTAGAATCGACTGTAAATCACTTTAATGACACCAGTGAAGTGTGGTTTTATGGTTAGTCACTTAGCCCTGCACGCCGCATGCGGGCATTGCCTCGGGGACTTACCCCGAGCCTTCCCCGCTATGATATTAACCGTAAATGCAGTATAACTGGAAATCTCCCAGCGCATTCCGCTCTCTGTAGGTACACTTTACAGGCCGGCATACCTTAAAGTTCAGTGCATCGACTGTGTTATCTTGTAGAAACTCAATATTTCCTTATCATCCTCTGCCTCTTAACTTTCTACTGTTGGTCATAAACCTCCTATCTAATAAGAAAAAGGGGCTTAGCAATAACCCACCACGCTGCTCAAATGCGAGGTGGCGGGCTTTGACGATCATTGTATGTATACACATCAGTACCAACAGGCTATAGCACGGGACTAGAAAGCAAAAAAAATAAAAATTTGGACTTTCTTAACAAAAGACTCAATGACCTAAATTGTTTAGTTCAACCCGAAAATCGAACCCAGGGTCTTATGATCCGTATATCCAAATATGTCAACCACTGGACCATATAAGCACCTTAAAACGCCAGCTGTGCGTTTTAGCTACTTTAGGTTTAGAAAGGAGCTTCAAGCAAGAGGCCTCAAAGGAACTCATTAGTTCTTCTTTACTCCTGAATATTCAAAACAAAAGTGAACTTTATCTTAAAAGCCCTGCTTCGCAAGCTAAGAATTAAATCTTATTTTTACCGAGTTCCCTCAACAAAAGCGATCTGACTTCGATCAAAATGTATGCTTCCACTTTGGTAGTGGCTTAGAATGGTGATAGAAAAACAAAATAGTTTATATTATAATTTCTCGATTTTACAAAAATTAAACAGTTTTGTATTTCCTACTAATTAAAAACTATACAAATCAGTGTTATCCGACGGTAATCGTGAATCATTGTTTTTTATTATTATTTAGTTTCATGATACTTGTTGAAGTAACACCTAAGTAAATTAGTATTGCCTTGTTACTAATTAGGTAAGCTGAAAACTATAATTTGTGTAATAATGAACCGACAGTATATTATTAGTCATTCCGAAGGTTCCACGTAGAACAATACGTTATCAGTCGTATCAGTCATTAGACAAAAGATTTCATTAAAAGTTATTGTTAATTCTTCTGATTTGTTCAATTAAAAATAATTGTCGCATAAATAATTAGTCAAATGCTTTAAATAGGGTTTCTTAGTAAATCTAATTACTTAATAAAATCCTTAATAATTTGTCAACCAAAATTACCTCTACATTGCTAGAAAAAAATGGATTGACTTTTCTCTCTCTATGAATGTATACATAGTGTAGGGATATTCAACATGGCACTCAATACATATTAAATATTTAAATTATTAATAATATTCTCATATATATATCGAAGGGGTGATAGCCCAGTGGGTTTTACCCCGAGTTAACTTTTGGGGACCGAGTTCGAAACCCAACCTCTAACTTTTCTAAATTATTTAATTTTAAGCAATTGAAATAACACTTGCTTCAACGGTGAAGGAAAACATCATGAGGAAACCTGCATGCCCATATTCTCCATAATGTTCTCAAAGGTGTGTGGAATCCACTAATCCGCACTGGGCCAGCGTGGTGGACTACGGCCTTAGCCCCTTCTTATTGCGGGAGACCTGTGAATGTTTCATTTGTTTGGGATTTCTTCTGCGTATTGGTTTGATTTCCTTGTCTTAAAATTATTATGAAAGTCACTATCACTCTTTCTTCGGTTCTTTTAAAAATTTCTCAATTAAGAAACCGATTTATGAGAAAAAAACTTTAAAAAACAATTCAAATACAAAATGATTCAATAATAAAGTGAATAAGGATGAATTTTTAATGTGTTTTTAATTGTTGATAAATTACATTAGCCACTATGGGTTTTTTTAATGATTACCAAATTTAATTGGAAATCACGTTTGTTGCAGTACGAGACATGACGGTGCTTAAAAGAGCGATATGTAGAGCAGTGGATGCATAAGACACAGATGATACAGATATATGTTTACAAACTCCCGGTAGTAAAATACAAGCATTAAAACATTATCCTTTATCCTCAACAAATTTACCAGACAAATATGTACGGTGTTATTTGCGCCCGCAATTGCCTTAACCAGCATATTTTATATTCATAGGTACTTACGATTTGATTCCAAGTACGAGTAAATTACAAATGCAACTTAAGTATAAACCCTTTCGTTGAAAGTCATTTTCCTCGTTAGGTACTTAGTATCTACAGTGTTGGTTAATAGAATTGACTGCAGCACCGTCTTGAGACCCAATTAAAAGAAATGATGGTACCTACTGCATTCCTGGCATCATTCTTAAGATCTCTTACACATGTAAAAACATTTCAGACACACTCGTCAAACAACATACCCAAATGCTGAACTGCGGCAAAGTTCAGTGATCTTTTGCACGAGATGCAAATTTCTTTATGAACCTTCCTTATTACAAGCATTAACTTTTTAAAGTTCATAAAAAAGATATATATATCGGAAATAGATGTATCAAGGGTTTTCCGTTCAACATGTCACCACTAATGTGGAAATTATATTATTAAGTTACGCACGTAAATGTATCTAATAAATTCACGTATACAAAAATAAAAATATTGTATTTACAAGCTTGTACTCATATGAACTAAATATGACCTGCGGTTTCACCGACGTTTTAATTATAAGCATGATGGTTTTTGTTTTACAACCTTCCTCAATATAATAGGTTTTCTAACACAATAACTTTTTTTTTATTTGGTGTGTGTGTGTGTTTTAAATTCTTTAGACGAGCGCGTTCATACAAATAAACTAACTCTCAAACTTTGCTTTGCTCTCTCATCTATGGTGATATGACGCTTTGAGGTACCCATATTTATTTTAATTTCTGTGTGATCTTTGTTTGCACTTCTAAGGTAACGGCTAAGAGAATTACTGCAAATATATGCCTTTCAAAATATAAAAAAAGGAACTTACACGAAAAATACATAAAGTATACAAATATGGACTGATCAATACATACCAGTCATTTGCGTTGCGTAGTTGGGTATACAATACTGTTCTCATGGCTGACCTTCCAGACGAGACGTGGGACTGATGTATGGAGTCGACCATATTACAATATTTCAGGCTGACAGCTGTATGCCTGCGGTCTGCAGTCGTGGGTACAGTCCTTGTGCGGTCGGAACTGATTATGCGATTGTTTTTCCATCAAAAGGTCATTTTATCATTGCAAAATTATAAGCTCAGTGAGACTAGGTGAAGGCGACTCAAATTAAGCAGATTTTATCGATTTCCCAAAAAAGAAATAAGCTCGTGTGTATGTTTATGTTAACGTGTATTGTTTATCGCGTTTTAAATTAATTTTAGCGTCAAATTTCATAACAGTGATCCGTTTTGTTGGGGCCATATTTTTAAATTGGTTAATATATAATTAAAATCTTCCGGGATCGAGGACTTCAAAAATATTTTATTAGTAAATTTCCAGTGACTGCTATATTTATCTTTAGTTGGAGGGTAACAAGTCCAAACTAAAAAAAATATTAATATTCAAGAAAACACTACTTTAACACTACATTAGGATATAAAACATAACAGTAGGTTTAGTTTTCTTTTTTAAATATTTCATAATAGTCACTTTTGATTTTATTTAACACGAGAGTGTAAACCTTTTGTTTGCCACTGGAATTAATATAAAGTGATTATTTTTTTTAGTGGCACTCCCCGCTAACTACTTAATACTTATAAATAACTGCCTACTCAAAACAAATTAAATGTTATAACTTTTCTGATGACACTCTAGTTACGAATAAAACGCACTCATCTTAAATAAAAATAAATTTATCCTCTTTAAACGTCTTGATGTAATTTCGCTTTGTGTGAGACTTTCATGCAGTTATCGGGTCCTGTAGTCTTAGTCCATTTTTCTTTGACGTTACAGCAGAGATTGTATATGCGAAATCTACTCCTCGAATGCGGTCGAGCAAATATTGAACTGAGGAACACTATTCAAATGATACAAATATTTACGCACTAATGAGCTGCGGCCGAAGCCAGATGCAAACTAGATCCTATTTCCTTAAAAATTAAAAATTCTATTTGACAAAGTTGAATGTGATTTCATAATTCACGTATAGTGAAGAGTTAACAAATTATTTTTTAATTTGTATACATACGTAATGTAACACAAAATAAAAAATCGTATGTAAGTCTCAATTCAATGGGAATAATCATCAAAACCTGCACTGGGAGATGATTTATTTAGAACTTTGAATCTCTATGTCTCAAAAGTAAACATTTCGGGCTTTGTTTTTGTTATCCATACGAAATGTTAATCATATTTCCAATATGAAATCCTTGCGAGTATCTCTAAAAAATAATAAACTAAGCTTCCAATTGTCTTAACGAGGCAATAAAAGCAATAGCCCGCGACACTCTTAATTGTAATGGACGCGAAATTATTTTGTTGAATCACTCCACGACCACGATTAATATCACTTACTCATATGCCGCGTATTATGTGTTAATAAACATTTTATCAAATGCAATAATTTACAGCGAACGGAAATTTTAAGAGCAAATGTTAACAAATAAATATTGATGGTACGAGTAAGAGTTAGGAGGAGATAATAGTTGTAGGAGAGCTGTTTCTAGAAGTAAGAGAACTTTTTGTGGCAAAGCTCTAGGGGTGTACTACCGCCATGCTTATTTCTGTCGTCAAGCAGCATCGCTGTGTTACAGTCTGAATTGTGTGGTTACCGTGGTTTGTTTTGTTATTGTATTGTATGTTGTTGTAGTACAGGTACATAAGGCTTTATACCAATGCCTCAGTTTGGTGGACACAGGGTGGGCAGGCCAAGGAAGTTCCTCTCGCATGACGTGCGAAATGTTGCTCTGTGTGCATCTAGGTGGGCCATCTTGGTCCGTCAATCCTTACTTCGTTACAATGTTATAAGTGTACCATTTTTTACCCCCTAAGTGAGTGATCATTTCGATTTCTGACATGTGGTTAGTTGAAAGGACGGAGAGTAATAAAGGCTACTTTATATAGACAAACCAACGTTTCCAACGGGATTTATAAAGAACCGTTATTAGAAAGAACTTCAAAGAGAACCTCATACTATGTAGTTGTGTTAGATGAAGAATTAAGTGAAGTGGTTGGAAACATCATGAAGAACTCTCTCAGAAATGCAGATTTCCTCTCGCATAGCATATGATGTTAAATTTCTTAAATTAAAAACGTACATAACTTCGCAAAGTTAGATGGGATAACTTCCCAAAGGGAAGCCGAAGCTTTACCGACTAGGCTATCGCCGCTTCAAGTAAATTAGTCAGCCTGTTGGCGAAGTGGGCAACGACTCTGTTTACTGTGTCCAAGGTCATTGGTTCGATTCCCAACAATTGGAAAAATGTTTGTGTGATGAAAATGAATGGTTTTCAGTGTCTGGATATGTATCTGTATATTATAAGTATTTATTTTATTTATTTATTTTGGTATTTTGGTATATATTTGGTATCTATGACCCATCACTACGCACTTCACTATAACATAAATAGAATAATTAAAAACTAAACTAAATAAAAAAAATAAAAAAAGTTACAAATTAAAATTTATGCGTCCAGGCAGCCCTACGTGAAGTTTAATATACAACTTGTAAATTTGAGAGTCGTATCGATCTATTAGTGCTTTCAGAATGCCGTTACTTATGTGTATGTATGTGTATCGTATTCATACAAATATTCATCAGCCATCTAAGTACCCAAACCACAAGCTACGCTTACTTTGGGTCTAGATGGCGATGTGTGTATTGTCGTGGTATATGTATTTTTTTATTCAAGTAAATAGTAAAATGTTCTTTCTTGGTTCCCAGTGGCGATATTCAACATGGAGCGAGCGGTTGGCCACGGTGCTGGGTTCCCTATCCGGCTGCCTGTGCTCAGCCGGGCTGGTGGCGGCGGTGCTGATCTACGGGGAGCTCACCGCGCTCTTCATCACGCGCCACAAGGCGGAGCACAGCACGGGCCACGCGTATATATTAAGCATATTCGGGGGAAACAGAATAGTGTGAGTATGAGAGTCTCTGGCGCAATTTTCCACATTTGATTACGATCCGACTTTTTCATCATAATTAACCCGTTACGGGCTCACTGCCCTGCAGAATCAAAGCAACCACAAATCTCAATTTTTGTCATAGAGCTAGTTGAAAAGATGGAGATTAACATAGGCTATTTCATACCAGAAAAAAAGGATTGCATGGTTTTACGAACCACGCTAAAAAAAATTTTTTTTCACATTATAGACATTGAACTAAAAATTTTTGGGTATAAAAATCGTTAATTTTATACTTGGAAAATGGAAATGATAACTAATATTTTTATTGAACTCTGTGTTTTAGAGTTAGATATACATAATACTTAACAATTATTTAGATGATATGCACATATTAAAAAAAAATAAATCAATATTTTATAATAGTTAAGTCATTTTTATCCGTTTTTCAAATTTATTTTCAATCATTCTATTATCAACTCCATCTTCATCATGAGTTTTGCAGGATATAAATGATACCAATATTTTATGGAGCACTGGCACAAATGAGTGATAGTCTATACACTACACCGTCAGCTGATAGGAACTTTAGGCGCCGCCATAATGGCCTCAGCTGATCTGACGAGCGCCTGTCACTTTATCCCTACTCCGCGGCCGACCGTCACGCGACATGCAACACGCAGTCAAAAAAGTCTGAGACGATGTAATAAAAGTTTCACTTTAAAACAAATGGTTTCTACGGGATTTGTAAAAAATTTAATGTGTTTGTTTGCAGAGATGACAGTAACAGAACCTTCCACATGGACGCCCTCGTGGAGGACTCGGTCGCGTTCGCGGTGGCCAGCTTCGCCATCATGGCGTGCCAGCTCGTAGCTGCGGCCTGCGCGGTGACGCTCGCCAACTGGGCCGCCGGACGAATGGTGGGTACCATTAATGATTAATGATACCATTGATGTTGTTAAACAGAGGAACTGCTGAGTTTCTGGCCAGCTTCTTCTCGGTAGAATCTGACTTCCAGACCGGTGGAGCCACTACAAACAGACATACTTACTTGACTTTTCAAAATCACAACATAGACCAATCCTTTGTAGTTTTTTTGATAGTGGCTACCTCGACTTCGTTCGCGTGGGAATTTTCATGCGTATGCCTGTTATTCATTATTCTCTGAGTCCTGAGCTACCACTATGCAAAACAACATGTCGTTCTCTAGGTCTATAAAAAACAAACAAGTCTCACGGAAACCGTACATTTTTCCGGGATAAAAGTAGCCTTTGTGCATTAAAACTACTTATTATCATACTGCTATATTTTTTTCGGATACATAAACCCTTTTTTTGTAATGAATGAATGAAAAGATTTCCTGGATTAGCATATATGCTGTTTTCTAGAACTCCACAGCTAGATATTGGCCTCTTGTAGGTCCATATACCCCACATCACGTCTCTTCAAACTTATATATCTTTTTAGATAACGAGGTTAAGATGGAAACTCCTACGATCAGTATTAAGTCAAGAGACAGCATTTTTTGATACCAACACCACGATGAACTTCGCATCGACGCTTACAGAGTGAGTACCGTTTTCTATATATAATAATGGCGGCTCCAGCAGGGTAACCTTAAACAGGACCAGCAATTGAGCTTTTAGTATGATATGGGTGTGATAGAAAGATAGTGATAGAAGAAAGACAGAAAACTCGAGCTATGATCCTGCTTTGTTGCTTTGTAACCGGACCTCCGCAAAGTAGAGATTGAAGGACTAAAAAAAGCTATAAGTTTAGTCAATGAAGAATTTCAGCTATTATTTAGCAATTTAAATATCACTTGTTTTAACGGTGAAGGAAAACATCGTGATGAAACCATGCCTAAGAGTTCTCCATAATGTTCTCAAAGGTGTGTGAAGTCCACCAATCCGTACTGGGCCAGCGTGGTGGACTACGGTCTTAACCCCTTCTCATGTGAGAGGGAGACCCGTGCCCGATAATGGGTTGTTATAATGATGATGATGATGACAAAATAACTATACAAAAACAACATTGAGACAAATCTGCAGAAAATGATAGACTTATTATTTCACAGAGACACTGAAAAGTTAAAAATGGGTGTCGGCGAGCATGTTGCGATGGCGTCATACTTGGCAGGCAGTGTGATTATGGCGTGTAGTGTGGCGCTGGCACACGGCTGGCAGCTCACATTGGCCGGCTTAGCTGTCGTGCCAGTAGCTTTATTCGTGGCCGCCACTGTTGCTAAGGTGGGTTACCTATTAACTACTTTCAGAAACTAATTTAATAGAAAACTAGCGGACCCGTGCGACTTAATCCGCGAATGAGTCGACTTAAAAATAGTGGTATGTTGTCGCGGACTGTTTTATAGAAGTTTTAAGTAACAACAATTCCAAAAATTCCGATAAACTTAATTAGTGCATACTTCCGTCGTTTGGCGTAAAATTTACCGTTCACGCATCGCACGGATCAGAATCTCTCAAAAAGGATATTTTTTGCAGTTTTTGCAACATTTCTCATTAATGATAGTAGCCATTGGTCGTAGCGTGATGTTATATAGCCATAATTGTTACTACCAATCCAAAAAAAAAAAAGTAGAAACAGGATTTTCCGAGATTAGCGTGTTAATATTTCAATTATGCCTATCCAAAAAACCACGTCGATCTTATACTCCGTTGCGAGGATATTGAATGACAAATTCGGAAAAAATTTCGCTGCTATCCTGTAGAAGCTGTATGTTTTTCCGGGATAAAAAGAAGCCTATGAGCTATTCCAGACTATATTGTAGGTATCTCTGTCTCTGGCGTTAAAGCGTAACAAACATCCATCCATACATACTCGTACATCCATCCATACATCTATTCTCACAAACTTTCGCATTTATAATATCAGTAGGATGGTACGCATGCATTCGATCGTTGTCCCATATGCCTTGCGACTTGCTGATATCTGTGAAGAATTATGTCCTTGATCTCCGACAATATTCATCATATCTTCATTGAAATGAGACAATACATGCGTGGTAGTACACAGTAGTGTCAATGAAAAAAAGACTTATTTTAATCGGTTCAAATTTAACGGAGATATGAAGTTGAATTGATAAAAGTTTTCATCCCATTTCCCGTCTATATGTTGACCCGGAATATCAGCTACCATGATACAAAATTTTATATAAATGCGTTCAGTAGTTTTCACGTGCTGCCCGGACAGACAGACAGACAAAAATTCAATAAAAATCTGTTTTGGACTCTAGTATCGATTGTCAAGCATCCCCCGATCAAAATTATCAAAATATATTAAATGTACAGAAATCTTCCAGTTACAGTTTTATTATAAGTATAGATAACATGATTTATTTATATTATTGATGTTTTAATATGTACAGCCGCCGATTATTAGTCAGACTATTGGATCGATATTCTCAAAGTATGGTGTCAGAGTTTAATTGCCAAAATAAAAAAACTTGATTAGGTGTATCAACATCGGTTACAGCTGCCAATTCAAAAACTTGGCCTACATTACTCTTCATACAAACAGCATAATTTGATAGTCCAGTTGTAAACTTATCGCATATTTTGTATGGCGATAACCGGTGGCCACCGTTCATAAACTGATGGAAAAGTTAGTGAATTGGGCAGCTGGTTACCGCTATATACACCGTTAACCCTACACAGAACCAGACCAGCTGTTCCGGCGAGGAGGTGGTGGCGTACGGCACGGCGGGGCGGATAGTCGAACAAGCGCTGTCCGCTGTGCGCACAGTCAGAGCTTACGCGGGTGAAAACGTTGAAGTCACCAAGTGAGTCTGTCGAACTTAGTAGTACCTTTGCCAAGTAAGCAATTGGTATTGGAATTTTAGATTTCTTCCAAAGCTTGTTAAGTTATATAATGTAGGTACATCCACCAATCCGCACTTAGCCAGCGTTGTGGACAACGGCCTAAAACCCTTCTAATTGTGAAATGATGCCCGGGCCTTGTAGTGCGTCGATAATGGGTTGATATGATGATGATGATGACAATAATGTTCAGAAACTAAAACAGAGCTAGTTGTAAGGTTCTCTTTTTGTCTTGCTCTCTTCCCTTTTAATTTCTGTTTTTGTCTTTATCATAACAAACCTAAGACTAATATATTATTGCAACAATAAATAACAAAAAAGAACACCCGGCTAAATTTTTTGTGGCCTTTTTCTTAGATCGGGGCGCGTTTGGAACCCTTATTATAGCTTTAGTTTGAAGATTACGAATATGGTCATGGCGATCACCTTATTACCCTGTACAAATTTTTCATGTAATGTACGTAGGTGCCATCCATGGGCCTGCTTGAATTAAGATATTTTTGGCTTTGACTTTGACTTTTGAACGTCCATCGACTATCAAAACTATGTGTTCATCCCACTTCAGATTCGTTGAGCTTAGTCGGGAACTCTGCTTCTCTTACGTATCTTCATTTCGGACCGTTAAGGATTTGATAAATCCATTACCATAATCTTCGGTGTATCGTCGTAATAAAACTGTAATACTTATTGTTAAATACTTAACAGGCATCCACAATACAGGATTACCAAGTGTAGGTACCAATGGATTTATTATTGTATGTTACGTTGTTTTTCTTTTTGTAAGATATATTTTTTTCATTTTCAACACACCTCCCCTGTAGCGATTCGTTTACGTGTCAAAGAGGAAGACTGAAGTGTTATTTCTCCCACAGATACTCAGAGGCCCTGACGGGCGCAAGTTCTGCGGCGCGGCGCCGCTGCGCGTGGTCGGGCGCGGGCGCAGGGCTCGGCTGGCTGCTGACGTACGGCCTCAACGCCATCGTGTTCGCGTACGGCGCCGCGCTCTGCGTGGCCGACATGCCGCTGCCGCCCGAGGACAGGGTGTACCATCCCGGGGTCATGGTCACGGTGAGATATACAACTTTATGTTATCTTGCGTCCAATCACTCTAATGCTACCGATCTAAAGCAATAGCAATCATCAAAAAAAAATTATTCTTGTCCATTAATCAGAGGCGTAGGTGTTAAACCACATGTGCCTGTAATAACACCAGACCAGACTACAGAAATTCTGCGAAACTCAATAATACTGCTTAGGGATAGAAATAAGCAAGGCGGTAGTGCTTCAACGGTTTAGCTTCGTCACGAAACGCTCTACTGCTACTAAAAACAAATGACAACGACAGTTTTCGCTCATCCGTGATCTCTCCTAATAAGCAGTGGCAATATTACCGTATATATATATTAAGCAAGCATCTTTATCTAATTAACACCTTAAAACGTAATAAATACGTGATAATATTAAAGTGCAAAACCTATTAAAACAGAAATTAATGAAAGCTTTGTTAAAAGATGCTTTGCAGTTAAAGTAAACTTTTTCCTCAGGTCCTTTTCTGCACGTTCATGGCAGCTCAAAATATTGCGATGCTGAACCCTCATCTGGAAATCTTCTCGACCGCGCGAGGAGCTGCCAAGTCCCTCTTTCATCTTCTAGAACGACAGTCCAAGATCAACGCTTTGCAGGATGCCGGAATTAAGCCCGAGGCATTTAAGGGCGATATCGTGTTCGATAATTTGTATTTCAATTATCCATCGAGACCTGATGTTAAGGTTAGATACATTCTTCTTCGAGCATGCACTCCTAGTATTAATGCATGTTCTTTAAATCTCTAAAAATTAAACGGGGGATTGCAATTCACCTTGTTAGAACTAATAGGTTTTTATAATTCAGTTTGTACCGTACCGTAACCGTAGTCCACCACGATAGCCTAGGGCGGACTTTACAAATTTTTGATGACGTTATGGAGAACTATATATATATATATATATATATATATATATATATTATGAAAATACCTAGAATTCGAATCGCTCTTAACTCCGAAAAGTTAGAGGTGGATGGCGGGGTTCGAACTCGGCTTTCCCCGCTTGAAAGACCCAACATATTGCTTTCGTATTTATTTGCAACTTAGGTAATCTAATTAAGAGTGATGGACGTTTTCAGGGCTAGATGGCGATGTGTGTATTGTCGTAGTATATTTATATTTTATAACTTCACCTCTTTTAGGTATTAAGAGGGCTAAGTCTAAAAGTGAACGCTGGTGAGACAGTGGCCCTGGTGGGAGGGTCGGGCTGCGGCAAGTCCACGCTGTTGCAACTCCTACAGCGCGCATACGAGCCCGACAGCGGCAATATCGCGGTGGATGGAAACAGGCTGAACTCGTTGCATCTACACCACTTCCGCAGGAGGATTGGTGAGTCAAACGCGCTTCCTTACCTTCCTTATGCTTTCTACCTTTACGCGGTATGAGAAATGATTCTTTCTTTTCAGTAAGTTCACCGTCACCATCAATGTGATGGTGACGTTTGATTTTCTTATGTCACTGAATTTGAATGCTTATAACTTTTTGTTTTGCGGTCTTATAAAATTATACTTTATAATATTGTACTAAACTTGTTTTTTTAATGCAGGCGTTGTGGGTCAAGAACCAGTTCTCTTCAGTGGCACAATCCGAGAGAACATAATGTTGGGAGTAGACGACGCGACCGAGGCAGACATGATCGAAGCAGCAAAAATTGCGCACGCTCATCAGTTCATCACTAAACTAGCTGATGTAAGTAAGGGTTTGTAATAATTATTCCAGGAATTCCTAGTAAACTCAGCAAAATTATAAAAAAAAATAAACTGTAAAAAAGCTCTTTTAAGGATACGAAAGGAATAAATGTAATAAATTAAAATAATTCAAAATAATACGTAATACTAAATTGTAAAAGAATTTTATTAAGTTGGTTGGTTAGGTGAGACATCTAAGAAATTAATGGACCGACTCCTCTGTAACACAATTCTTCCACACACATAACAAGAAATATATAAACCGTTTTTCATTCGTCATTGCTATCAATCCATACTACATTTGCAATTTGCTTTTATCACATATTTGACTTTGCCAAGTCTATGAAACTAAGAAGGCTGAGGAATCATCAACTTAATAGATTGCTAAAATATTAACCGTTTTATAGTCGGGTGATTAATCTACACATCTTTAACCAGGGATATGACACCACCCTCGGAGAAAGGGGAGCGCAACTATCCGGCGGTCAAAAACAACGAGTGGCAATAGCCCGCGCTTTGCTGCGGAAGCCTGCGATCCTGTTGCTGGATGAGCCGACATCTGCACTGGACCCGGCTGCTGAGAGACAGGTCCAAGCTGCCTTGGATGCAGCCAGCGAAGGCAGGACTACTTTAGTGGTCTCCCATAGGTTTGCAACTACTTCTTTCTTCCTATATTTCCTATCTTTGTTTTTTAATCATTAATTCAGGCAGTCAAATTTCTAATTTTGTTATGGTTTTATTTATAATCCAAAAGGTGGCATATTTACATCCCAATTAATCAAGTATATAGCAAGTCGAATATCGTACCACGCGCAGTAGACGGGCAATAAAAAATATGAGTTTTCATCATACAAAACTTTGCTCTTTCGCGACTTAATTAAGTAAATTTCTTCTTCCTTCAGATACATAATGCTAGTAAAACTCGGGAATACTCTCGGTGTGGGTTGGTTTGTTATATCTTATAACACTAGATTGTAGTTTATCGAGTAACTTCTTCACTATTAGACAGACCACAAATTTCGACTCCATTATCGACTAGATTATAAATTCTATTTCCTATAATTCCAGGTTATCGACTATAGTGAACGCATCCCGCATAGTGTACATCGAGCAGGGCGCCGTGTTGGAGCAGGGAACGCACCTGGAACTACTGGCGAAAAAGGGCGCCTACTGGAAACTGTTGGAAGACGACATGACGCATAAGTGAGCATACTCATTAGAACACATTTTACATTCGAGACTTTTTTATCTGTCGATATGTTTCTTATTCCTCGATAAAGCTATGAGATACATAATAAAGATTGGCGCGCTATTCAAACTGTATGTTACCAATAGGAGCTGCTTTATACAAAATCTAGTGATTAAACCATAAGCATTTACAGAACTATATTGCAGTAGATCACTTCTGACGCTAGCTGCAAAAATTTAAAGTACTCCTTAGAACTATAAGCTAGTCAGTTTTGGTGTTACCCCGAATTCGACTGCCATATTTAAATAGAAACTCCTGTTACAGAAGCATAGCAGCATCACAATCAGAGTCCACCGAAGATGACATCGTGAAAGTTGAAGTTGAGCAGAAACTGAGTAAAGTTAGGCGTAACAGCAGCATTTGCTCAACACATAGAGGTACGTTACAACAATGACATCATAATCAACATCATCTAGTTAAAATCCCACTGCTGGGCACAGGCCCCCATCCCTCTCATATAGGAGAATGGGTTTTAAAGACTCACCCATAATGGGCCTTAACGATAATTATCACATGTTAGTTATAATAACCGGTATAAACCACTAATTTCCTAACTTCGAGCTGTTAACATTAGTTCAATACTGTACAAAATTTGCCCCACCTGAGATCGAACCGTCGACCTCGTGATCCATAGTTGAGAAGTCTAACCTATCCCAGTCAAAATACGTAGCATTTCGAAAATTATATTTGATTGTATACGAAGTCCAACCATCGAACTTGTCAGACTTCAAAAGGAGGCTGAAAAGAGGTCATTCTGAGCGAATTAAATCAAATACCTAACAATATACCAATTGAATGCATTGATTATGATGTTTCTTGCACAGAATCGTTTCGGCGAGATCGATTCGTCCGCGGCAGTCTTCGACTCGGCTCCATGTCCTCAAATCAAATGGCTTCTGCACCAACTCATATTCAGGAAGACGTAAGTAGTTGACTTGACATATCACACTGCATTCAATGCAGCTAGGTAAATGAAGAACAGTTGAACTTTACAGACACTTTGGAATCGTTCACTTCCAAGGAAGTCAGTCACCAAGCTGGTCCGAGTTGCCAATAGTTTAGATAACGTTCAGTCTACCATTATGCAGTACAGTCACTGAAAAGCTTATATTAATTGTTTTGATATCTTATCTAAATACTATAAGTGAGACACATACTTCGAGATAACCACTTAAATCTACTTGAGATTGCGGCCAAGCGTTTAACTAATTACTTTGTCGCTAAGCTTCATCAAGCTTAGGTTATTTTTAAGTTGTTACGATAAACTATAATAATTTTCTAGGAAACAGAAGAGGAGGTGGAAGAAAAAGAAGCCAACGTGACGACCTGGCAGCTACTTAAACTGAATAGTAAAGAATGGCCACTACTCGCTGGTGGAGGAGTGGCCTCGCTTCTGATCGGTGCGACTATGCCTGTGTTCGCATTGCTCTTCTCCAAGTTATATGGGGTAGGTCGAACGACATATAAGTAATAGACTTTGATAATTGAAAGTGTACACAGTCGAACCTTATAGCTAACTTCACGGTCCCGGTTTTTTATGACGGTGTGCGAGCGCATCGTATACAGTGAGCAGGCGGACGATTTATCCACCTTTCACTCGGTTTCGCAACTACCTTCGTCCTGTTAAAATCGTGTAACCATGTGCGCGCATTTCGTTACATCGTATAATTTCACTCCCATGATTTTTTCCTAACGCCGCTAAAGAAGTATAATTTCAATTAAATACCCAGTAAACTTTGCCCAAATTAATAGTGCAGTTACTATAATCTAAGTCGCTTTCCAGATGTTCTCGTGGCCAGATCACGACGAAATCCTCCGACACTCTCAAATCTACGCGGGCATGTTTGCTTGTGCAGCTTTCGTGAGTGGCATCGTCACGTTCCTACAAGCATGGCTGTTTGGGCTAGCCGGTGCGAAGCTAACGGATAGATTGAGGATACTGACCTTT
Source organism: Pararge aegeria (assembly GCF_905163445.1). NCBI lineage: Eukaryota > Metazoa > Arthropoda > Insecta > Lepidoptera > Nymphalidae > Pararge > Pararge aegeria. The sequence continues at coordinate 18,536,481 of NC_053191.1, forward strand.
AACAACTACTTAGTACAGGTTTGTATTGTTTTAACTATCGCTCAAACTCTTGCAGCAACTTTTGGAACTCCATTTCTTTCCGTTTATTCCAACTACCATTGGGTAGTAAGGATAGATTTATCCTAACAATACGATTGGGTGGAGTAAGTACAGAGTCCCAAAGTTTAGGGTATTGTCTTTCTAAATTCAAAAAATTTCTCAAAATTGTAATTAGTACTTTGCAGAATGTGTGAGTTCGAACATAGGATAACGTAATAATACTGTTTATGTTTCAGGAACAAGGTTGGTTCGACGTGCCTGCGAATTCGGTGGGAGCTCTTTGCGCACGACTAGCTTCTGATTGTGCTGCAGTGCAGGGTGCTACAGGTAATAACATATGTACATTTCAGGACCTCATATCTTATCTTCAAAAAAATCTAATCCGTTTCAACCATTCTCAATATAAAATTAAAAACGAATACATGTGCTTTAGACGCTAAGACAGCAATTCAGCAGTATGAAATTTCCAATAGGAAATTAAACTCAAGTTTCTCAAGTTTCTTGATAAAGGAACTTTCTTCTCTTGATGCCTAAAGGCTTTAAAAACTTTGTATTTATTATTCAGGTACTCGTCTGGGCACGATGTTACAAGGGATTAGTACCATGGTATTGGGTGTCGGGCTGGCGATGGCATACTCTTGGAAGATGACCCTCGTCAGCTTGCTGAGCGTGCCATGTGTAAGTACAAATTTTATAATATTTTCGATCTATCTTCCACGAAGTCATTTCGTAATACAATTTAAAATCAAAATCTGGAATAACATAATTAAATTTTCAGTCTTGTACGTATCATGGGTTATTAAAGAAGAGAAATGGATAAGTTTTGCGTGACGTGATTTAAGGGTTTAACTACTTATTTATACTTTTATTGTTCGTAAATCTACATAATATATTACTTTATTAATTGTATTGTATTATTATAAACCTTATTTCATAATTGTAATTAATATTATTGTAATTGCTAATATCTTATTTGTACCTAGTAGTAACATCAATTAAAATTTAAATACTACCCTGCCAACAATATGCATGCCAATTTCGCGTGGTACAGTTAAGATCGACATTTTTTTTTCCGTTACACCTATTTACCTGTATCAGCAAATAAATAAAATTGAATCGAAACAATTTGATCCCCTGAAATAGAGTTCTTAACAGTGACTTTTTGCAGTAAGCTAATTTTCCTTAACATGATTTTAGCCCTGTAGATCCTAAAGATAGTAATGAACTTTTAGGTGCACGTGATATTGGCGAAGTACAATGTGCTAATTTGGCACAGCTAAAAGCCAAAACAGCAAAAGAAGTAGTAATAGTAGAACCACCAACAAATAGCCCCTCCTTTATTACGATACGAATAGCCTCCGTAAGAAGCTTAATTTAAGTTTAATGTTCAGGTAATCGGTGGCATATGCTTGGAAGGTTGGGTGACCAAGAAGTCTGAGGTTAAAGAGCAACGTGCCTTGGAGAGTGCGTCGCGACTTGCTACCGAAGCTGTGATCAATGTGCGGACTGTACATAGCCTAGGTAACGTCAAAGCCACACTTAGTTTAATTTTCTTACCTAACCTAAATTATTCCTCATCCATTATAATACGTTGGAATATTAAAGTAATTTGAGGTTGATCTCGGTTGACCTTTTCAAGGTCTTCACATTTTAGGTTCGTCGAACGACAAAGCGTCTCTCTTACTGCTGCTCGTATCCAAGTATGGTGACAATGTTTCTAAAGTTGTAGATAAATAGAGAAGCACCAATTAACAAAATACCTGTTATTATTGATAGAATTACATTCGCTGTTCTGGCTTGGAGTTTAATTCTTCTATGTGAGCCGTATTTTTACAGTGGCGAAATAATGAAGTTTTCTTCACTAGATTCGCAAATTTTTAAGTGAATTAGTCCATGTTTTAAATAAATTTTAGCGATTGGAATTAGTCACGAGTTTTTATTAGGTAATCGGAGCGCGTCGCGAACCCTATCGCTCAAAGGAAGGGTCGACATGTAGGTTGGGTGTTTATAGAAATAAGACAACATAATTCTCGAGGGTCTTGTTTATTTTGGCTTAAGAACAATGCTTACAAAATATTATATCAATCTTACAACCTTACACGGCGAGGCTCCTCGATCCACGGAGGAATAAGAGTGAATTGTCGCCCTCAGGTGTGGAGTGGGCCATCCTCAGGCGCTACCAGCAGGCACTGCACTCGGCGCGCCAGCAGGACCGATCGCGCTGGGTGCGCGGGCCGGTGTACGGCCTGTGCCTGTGCGCGCCCACGCTGGGCTACGCGGTGTCACTCGCGTACGGCGGCTACCTCATCGCCAGGGAGGACCTGAACTACGAATACGCTATACTGTGAGTACCAAATAGTGTACCAGATAGCCTTCAGAGAAGCCTCCTAAACTGAAAACTACACTCGCTATTAGATTTTTTTAGTAATTTTGGTTTTCCTCGTTGGTCGTTGGTTTAGTGGTAAGCATGTTCAACTACGGACCATGAGGCAAAAATTGTTAGGTAGGTATTAATTTTTCTCTGTTAAACAAAAATTTATATATTGGCTGTGTCAACCCCCGTGCCTCGGAGAGCCAGCTAAATCGTGGGTCCCGGTTATAACCATTATTTTGTGATAATAATTGTTAAAGCCTACTAACCCACATTGAAGCCGCGTGGTTGGTCTATGCTCTGCTTTTTTGGACGATTTTTCTATTTCGGAGTTGCGGAGGGATTAGGGCTGCCCTGAAGTAAACTACAACAAAACAAAAGTTATAAAATTAAAAGCAATAAAAAGCAGTTGTGTACTGGTAGGGTTGTGTCAACTTATTAAAATATAGTCTGATTTTTAAGGCTTTAAAGCGTGATGACTCTGTGGTTGTTTTTCGCAGGGTTTCCGAAGCTCTAATCTACGGCGCGTGGATGTTAGCAGAGGCGCTGTCGTTCGCGCCTAACTTCGCGGCGGCGCGGCGCTCCGGCGCTCGCATCATCCGCGCGCTGGCCAGGCAGCCGGCGGTGCAGACTGAAGACAGTGCTGTAGATGATCCCTCGTGGGTAAGATATCCTACACCCGAAAATTTAACTTTTTGAGGTGCGACTTCTTTAGGCGCGTTGAGCACTTTTTGGGCGAACAAAAATCATTGAACTCGCGACTTTCCATGAGCTGTATATAGTAGAAAACGATTATTATCGTTATTTGTAAACAGAATTCAAAACATACAGAACCCTTAATCAGCCATTATTGCATGCAGTGCAGTCCAAAAACAGTGAAAGTGACCCGCAAACGAGTCAATTGTTAGTTAGCATTCCGCTCACAAACTTTTCCCCATTTTTCCATTTTATGGTAAACGTTAAGATGAGGTTAAATTATCACTTAAAACTGCTAAATGGTATGTGACTGAACGCCTGTTTGAGAAACACTACTTAAGTGGTGTGGTTTTCGACAATACACGGTTTCTGTATGTGCTTAATTCTGTAATATGTACATAGATTGAGTTTGCACTTATATTAACATTCCCCAAGGTCTGCCCCGTATGTTGTTTTATATGTCTAAAACATAGGTGCTTTACACTAACGTAATGAAAAGCTTTCATACATTAAGACAAGCTAGAAAAAATGGCGTGTAATTTTCCCAGGTGGCGACCGGTAAACTGGAATTCTCAAACATCCACTTCCACTACCCCACGCGGCCCGGCGTGCCGGTGCTGCAGGGCCTGAGCCTGGAGGTGCCCGCGGGCAAGACGCTTGCGCTAGTCGGGCCATCGGGCTGCGGGAAGTCGACCGTTATGCAACTTCTAATGAGGAGCTACGATCCTAATCAGGGCGTCGTGGTAAGGACTATGTGAAATCAACGTATGTTTTCGAAAGTTGATCGTTTTGAAGATTGATGAAGGGCAAATTAGAGGGGCGTAGAGGCCGCGGTCTACTTAGGTTTCGGTGGTTGTGGGAGTAGAGGGGGGCACGAGGGTTTTGGGAGAAATCCTCCGACGGAAAAATTGGCTTGATAAATCCAAAGCGGCCACTAAAAGTTATAGAATTTTGGTGAATTTTCACCACCAAAGTGACGTTTGCGAATTATATGACAGTGGCTATCCAAACAGAGCCGGAGTGCCTGGGAGGGATAAGAGACAAGTGATTTCGCTCATCAAAGCAAAAATGATACTTAAAAAACTCGTCGTAGAAATTAAATCAATCCACAATTAGCTATTATGGCTTCCAGCTGCGATGCTCAAATTCTATCTAAATAACTCGATATAGTAAATGAAACGACAGTAAATCAATAATTTTGTGAATTTCAGAAGCATGTAGGCACTAGGTCTGGTGGAAGGTATCGACCTCCAGACCTAAACTCGCTTCGAGACAATACCGCCTATAAACCGATTAGGGCATTTATATAACTCACATACCCCTAACAGGATATCCCGCTACAACTTTAGGCTGCATCATCACTTGGTAGTAATCCGTGCAATTAGGTACAGTTAAGGACAACTTGCGGTCGAATATAACAAAGTCCAAAAACTTCTGTCTGTATAGATCAGAGGCTTCATTTGAAGATATTTAAGCTCAAATCAACTGGTTTCACTCACACGAGTGAACTCATCTAGTAGCCAGTAGCCTCAATCGATGAGTCGTCTTCAAGTATTGAAATAGAACATAGTAAAATGGATCTTATCAGCATTGCTCAGCTCGGGCTTTTGTTAGAACGTGGAGAAAATAATACAGTTCGTCAGTGTTGAGTATATTAAGCAATAGTATATTAGCGAGGCCGACAAGTACATTATTAAGAGCATGGCTCGTGTTTGCAGAGCGTGGACGGGCGTGACATCCGGCGCGATCTGCCTCTGGCCCGCCTGCGCTCCCAGCTGGGCCTGGTGCAACAAGAGCCAGTGATGTTTGAGCGCTCCATCCGGGATAACATCGCGTACGGCGATAATTCCCGCGACGTCCCGCTCGAGGAGATCATTGCGGCCGCTCAAATGGCGAACGTGCACTCCTTCGTCGCCACCTTGCCTTCGGTGAGCATTACTTTTGTGTAACACTAAGAAATACTAACATAAATTTTTAAGTTTCTAAAAATATTCGAGATGGGATTTCAATCCCCGGCATATATCTCTAACTATTCGGAGTGATGTGTTTTTTTTTTATTTTAAGCACTTAAAATATAACGTGCTTGACGGTGAAGGAAAAACATCATATAGAAATCTGGATGTCTAAGAGTTTTCATTACGTTCTTAAAGGCGTGTAAAGTCTACCAATTCGCAATTGGCGTGCGTGGTGAGTCACGGGCAAATGCCTTCACATTTTGAGGGGGGGACAGGGCTAGCAATGGGCTTTACACCATGCAGGGAGGACAAACTGTTCTTCACCCATTACACCTTCACCCTTATTTTAACTTCTTAAAACGCACATAACAGAAAAGTTTGAGTTGTGTGCTTAACTGACTGGTTAAGCTTCATGTGGCTGTAATTACGCCAGCATCCACGTCCTTCAGAGCTGTGTCACATAAAGCCCACTAGTACTGAAGCGGGCCGAGCGTGTGTTATATTAAGTGTATTTTTTGTTTATAATATCATTCTGTAAGGTGTGCAATAAAGTGTCATTTAATTTCATCGCAGGGCTACGACACGGTGCTGGAGGCGGGCTCGGCGGCGCTGTCGGGCGGCCAGAAGCAGCGCGTGGCCATCGCGCGCGCGCTGCTGCGGCGGCCGCGCGTGCTGCTGCTGGACGAGGCCACGTCGGCGCTGGACGCCGCCAGCGAAAAGCTGGTGCAGGCGGCGTTGGACAGCGCGGCGCGCGGCCGCACCACCGTGGTCATCGCGCACCGCCTCGCCACCGTGCGCAACGCGGACGTCATCAGCGTTGTCGACAAAGGTCCGTTCAAGTTTTTTTATGTGTCATAAAACCGACGCAAAAACAACGGGGTGTTATAAGTTTGAATTTTCTGCGGCATTGTTTCATCTGTGATTTTGATTTTGTTATCTCTCTGTTTGATGAAAATCGGTCCAAGATGGCCGTCGCCACGCTATGGCGGATTAAATATTTTTTAAAAGACTTCGTTCAAAAAGAAGGACGTTATGTATCGATTCGGGCATAACTCCTGAATAAATTTTGAATTTTCTTTGAGTATCGAAGTCAGTTTTCTTTAATTTAAGTCTTTAAAATACCCGTAGGGACAAGTAAATACCTACTCAATGGTTCATTGCCATATTCCGCTAGTTTTTTTGATAACAACATTTCTTTGTAATAATTTGCGGAAAATTTAAAGTTTAAAACTCTAAAAAACTGGAAATCAATATTGTTTAGGTAATTTGCCTTTGATATTTTTTTTCCATGCTAAACTTAATTTCTTTGCAGGCGTTATTGCAGAGAGCGGTTCACACGAAGAATTGGTACGCAAACGTGGTCTATATTGGGAATTACTGCAGCAGCAAGGTCCTTCAGAAGTCAGCTCGTGACAATGACGATCTATCGATATTGATATTTGCTATTTTGTTGTCGCCATTTTGTGTAATCTGTTGATGACGTATGAGGATTGAGGAAGTCATAGTGCCTTTTGATCAGGGTATCAAATAATTTATACTCTTAGAATATTGGCTGGTGCCTACCTTTTTATACACCTTTTGTATTAGTAAATTTAATGCGATTTCGTAATGAGTTTGTATTTTAATATATATGCAAGTGGCCTTTGTATGTACTTTTCAAATTGAAAGTTCAATTGTTTATTTTGATTAAATTGCATTTGTTGGCTTTTTCGGTTAGGAAGTCGGCTATGTTATTTATAATATTATTAAGTTAAAGTAAGTATAGAAGCTGCACGAAGTATGTTCGAAAGTTTATAAAATAATAGTATATGAATGAGGATTAGATAAAATATGCAACGCTACGCTAATGGCAAAGTGGTACTTTGCTAAAATCCATGACATGCAAAGAATGACAAAAACGCGTGATCGCACGTCATCTGTAAAGCTTGGATGTACACAAATTGTCTATAGTAAGAATTATACAAAATTAAGGCTTTTAGAAAATTTACGATCAATTTAACAACTAAGAATTAAAGACACATTAAAGAAGTTTGGAGATTCATGAAAATTGATATTAACGACTCTAATTAGATATACCTATAGGTAATATAAGCTATTGACTGTGATTGAAAATTTATTTATAAGTAATTATATAAGCGCCCAGCAACTCAGTTCAGCGGGCTTACTATTAACGCTAGCAGTATTGTTTTAGTATTGTTTGCATTTTTGTTTCATAATCCTCAGTTTAGGATGTTAAGGACAAGGTATGTCACTCTCGTCTAAAACTGGCATTTAATTGTTTTTAAACTGCAGCTATGATAGTAAGCCACTGTTCAAAAATGTACAAATAATGAAGTTGTTATAAGATAATAGTACAAGTAAAAAAATAAACTGTAAGGAAAAGCAAGTTGTATTTTATTTATGTCTTGGTAGGATTTTAAATAGTCACCAGTTATTGAGCCAAATAAGTGACAATCGATTCTAACACTTGAAAGGCTGCTAAAAATTCAAGGTTAAGCGGAACTTCACGTGGAGACGAAATCTTAACAGATTATGTTATTTAGGAGTTTCAATACAATTCGCTGAGGAACGGAACGCCTTCTTTTTTATTCATTATTTGTTTAACAGCCTTGGATACATAGTCCTTATAGCCTAACTTAAAATTACACAATTAAAAATTATTACAATTTCCCTTTTGCAGATATAATAAATTTATATAGAGGCTTAAAGTACAAATGTTCTTTTAAAATATTTATAATACTAAACTGCACTTCTTTGTCACACAAACTTTGTAAATCTGTAAGTAAAATCTGGCGCAGAACGCCTTCGCTGCATCAGTGTTGTTAGCCACGAATAACTTTAGTACCTTCAGAGTAAATAGTGACTGAACTCATGATTTCTTTCCATCAGGCATGATAGTCTTCAGCATAGCCGTAATAGTAATAGAAAAATTACGAGTTGCACTCCGGGAGTGCCGACAGATGTGAAAACTTATTTTGGCGCGTTATGGGTACTAGGGTAATTGGGATATAAATTGCATTTTATTTATGAATTGTATTCAGAAATTTTGAAATATATTTAATATTATTTTATGAATGTTATAGTATTACAATCTTAAATAAAAAAACGAGGTGAATGGCAACTAAAATAGGAAATAAACAATTTTGATTCGAAGATATTTAAACATCTCGGGAATACCGCATCAATTGTAATTTATATCTCATTGTGCTATTATTGCGTTGATTGGACATAGTAAAATCAAATTCTCTATCAAAAAATTCAATCAGCTGCGTCTCGTAACAGTGTCGCGAGTAGAAAGATTTTATCTCATTTAAAAATATGCATACCGCGTTCAAAGAAGTTTTAAATTCAAAAATAGGATTAAAATAAAACTCTTTTAGGGAAGAAATAATTTTTATTTAAAAATATCAACAACCTATAATTAATTTCACAATAATGGACCCAACGAATAAGAAGGAATATATCGTTGTTATCGCTTAGTTTTAAAAATTGGAGATTTATGAGCACACTTGTTTTTATATTAGGAAATATTTACCATCTAGAAACTATGGAAAATTGTTTTAATATTACAACCTTTAAAATTTGTTACTACGAAGAGCATGTTTCTTAATCAAGGTTTCTTAAAATGTATCCTACTTGTAGATACATCCTCATAACATGATACGCGGCGCGCGTTCACTCAAATCAGAATGTAACATTTTCAATGACTTGAATGACACTCCAACTGTTGTCGCTTGCTACCTGTTGCTTGGCAACAAACAGTGCAACAACTAGTCGCAAAACTAGAGTATACGAAAAAAAAAAAACTCTTATGTTTATGTGTAACTTTGAACTACTAGGTACTTAAGGCTATCTTTTCTAAGGCCTCTTTTTAACAATAGTTCATTAAAATATATAAAGTTATGTTTTAAAATTTGTTAAATAAGTCACAGCTCACCATCGTTCACATACCAATATCGATGCGATTGTTTTGCAGACCAACTTTGCAAGCGGTACAAAACTTTGCAATATTCCGCAAATACAAAACTGTTCTACATCACCTCGTTTTCGCTACCCGTTAACTTAACTGTATCAACAATAATCCATCAATTTATTTCACTACAAATTATTCACTAAAAATTTCCTCTCACTACCATCATCACATTTTTTCATCAACTTAAAGGCCTCTAACTATATTTATAAAACTATCCCTTATAGAATTCTTCAGAAATACTAGCGTCATCAACTTAAAAGCCTTACTTGCTTACTAATATTATAAATGTGAAAGTGTTTCTGTAGATGTACGCCCCAAGCAATCAATCAACTTGATTTCTGGCAGAGTTAGTTGAAAGGACGGAGAGTAACATTGGGTACTTTGTATCCCAAGAAAACCAATGATTCATACGGGATTTGTAAAGCCGTAATAAACGCTAAACGAAGAACCCTGGCAACCGCTTGGTTCAATCCAGATTCAAGATTTAAATATAAAATCTAGGTAAGCGTCGAAACATTTAATCAAGGTTACTGGTTAATTATTCCTCCAAATCAAATTCTATATTTGAAGTTAGGCCTTAGGGGTCTTTGCAAGACTTATTCAATGATAAAATTAGAAAAACACAATTATTTTTGACGAATAGGAATCGCTTTAGACAATGGTTTCAACGCGTTGCTTTTCCATGATCTATTTAATGCTACTCTAATGGTAATCCAAAATTAGGTATCTTTAAGAATACATTCGAGGATTCTGTAATACGAGCGCGTTAGACTACCCAAAACTGATGTTATAACCAATTTGTTTCGTATACACTCCGTTCAATCCTATCTAGGCAACTCATCACCGCAATCTCCGTCATCATCATCACCATGGTCGTCGGCGGTGATAGCCGCTAACAGCAGCGCTTGGGCGGGCGCTATGAACACAGCGGGCAAACGAGCGAGCCCAGACGCCGAGCATAGTGTTGCTGATATCCATTCTACGAAGAATAAAAGTCGTTTATTAACCAAAACACTTAAGACTTGACGTAAGCTTTTGACACAGTCCATCTTGTATATTGGAACATCTCAGAAAGTTTAATCTTAAATAACTTTAACATCAACTCATTAAAATAGTGCAGTCAGTTGAAGTGTGACAATACACTGCGTTACTATTCTGTCGTTACAGCCCGTTTGTTACAAAGTAAATGTAGTAAAGTAAGTAAAGGTAAAATTATAGCACATTGAATAATGACACAAACCAATGCAATCTCTCGTAGGGTAGTGCAAGGCGGTATATTAAGTCCAACACTATTTCTAAAACAGGAAAGAGCAACATAGAGTGCTTACAAGCAAAGGTTATAAATAATACACAACAAATTATTTCCTCGAGCTAAGAGAGATGACAAATTCGCTGGCCAGAGCTGTACGCGTGGCATTGATACAAAAGAGTTTGTTAGATGATAAATACTTAATTTTTATCAGCCTAACAATTTAATTTCTTTCACACAGCCAATTTAAATGTTTTAACAATACTATTTACTAAATTTTACTTAGATACTATATAAGGCAATGTAAATAATAACACAAAAGTGAGCAAGTAGACAGGTTTAGATTTGGCAGTATGTAATTAAGGTAATTCTCACCAATATGAATGGACTTTGGCGTAGAAACCAGCAACAACGCTTGGGCTTCATTCAACGTTAGCATCCCACACTTGACATACAGGTAGCTAGAAGTGGCTACAGTTGTTAGCCAGCTTATTACTAGAAAGAAACACGTACGTTACACTTTTCTTTACTATATATACTAAAAAGTAAAAGAAGAAACTAAGATAACAGTTACACATAAAAAATCAGGAGAAATACTAACAAAATGGAAAAGTCATCGTCAATCATCATAAGCCTATAAGACTAAAGGCCTAAAGGCCTAAAGGCCTCTTCCGACAGGATGGTTTGCCCTAACCACCACGCTGGGCAGACGGGTTGGTGATCGCAGTATAGGGTAGTAGCAGCACAGAGCACGCTGCTGCCCGTTCTCCGACAAAATCCCACAGTCAAGTTAGATTTTATTTATTATTAGTCTCTAATTCAAATTAGAATAAGAGACTTATAATCTATATCTATACTATAGAGTTTTTTACGGTTGTTCCGTTAAAACTATTTAACTATACATCCGATTGAATTGAAATTTTGCATCCATGTAGAGGATACATTGACTCAATGGATAGGCTAAGTTTTTTATAAGTGTTAAATCTCCGAAGTGTATAGGGGGTTAATGATTCGAAAAAATCATAAAAAAACTAAATTTTGAATTTTAACTCTTCGAAAATTTTATACTAAAATTCCCACAGACTTAAAATTTAATAAAAGTTTCATGTTTGTTAAATTAAAGTCACTTACAATCAGATTTCGAAAAAAATTTGCCCTAGAGGAGAATGTGGGGGCGTTAAAATTATTTATATAATTATAATTGTTGATAACATCCTAAAGGATTTTTATAGTAATAAATAATGGACCAAGCTGTGGTAACCGAATGGTTAGTGAAAAACCATAATTTGTTACATAAACAGAAGAACACTTTGAATGCCATGCAAGGAACACATCCTATGAAATGACACCCTTCGGAGTGGAACGCAGCTTAGCGGCTTAAATAGGCATGGGGGTAGTAGGGACAAGCTTGGCCACAAAATGCTTTAATAGGTGCTACTAAAACTTCAAGTGCGGAAGAGTCTATGTAAGATTCGCAGTCAATGACCTATTGCAACTATCTATAATTTCCAAATAATACTGGTTGGTTATATATATAAAAATGTTATGTTGGTTTTTGTACGCTTCAAAAACTCAAAAAATTCTGCAATGATCGGGCAGAAATTTTAGCATGATATATAATACGGATCAAGGATTGTTTTTATCTATTTTTCTCAACCATTCAATCACAATGTGCCACAGCGAAGCGTGGCAGGGTACAACTAGTAAATATATAAAACAATAAGTAATAATAAGTGAATTAAGGAAAGGTAAAGGTATAGCACTTTTAAAAATGACTTAAACCAAAAGAATCTCTCGTAGGGTAGTGCAAGGCGGTATAATAAGTCCAACACTTTTTCTAATCTTAACAAAATAAGACATTTCCGATATTACTTCTTTTTTTTAAATTGGTTATAGGAACTTAAATAAAAACAAGTTTACAACAGGGAAGAACAACATAGAGTGCTTACAAGATATATATTAGTGTTCTTAGATATCACAAAAAGTAATGAGGAGGAATAAATCAACTATGCAGCAGTAATGATTAAACACGTGTTTAAGCATCATATTACCCGATGAGCGAACACTCCTGAGCGCTGGTGTAAAAATCTCTATAAGTCACCTAAAAGCTCGTGTGTCGCGGTTTGTACACCTCAATTCAATTAGCAGGGTTTATACAGGTGCACCTAGTAGGAAATATCCCAGTGCTGCATAATCAAATTCTAAAATTTTTGATTCATGTGGTCTAATTAATAAATAAATAAGCATACTACGGAAATACATACATCGCCATCTAGCCCCAAAGTAAGCGTAGCTTGTGTGATGGGTACTAAGATGACTGATGAATAATTTTATGAATAATACACATAAATACTTATAAAATACAAATAAACATACACACGCGTTTCAGTCAGCATGCTATTCTCACTTAACCGTTAGGGAACTCAACACACCTTAGAAAGTTTCCTTTGTTAAAGTGCACTATATATTATCTCAATGATTGAATCAATGTTTGGGAAGGCACTGGAACCTAAGATCTTAAGATTTCCTAGTTTAGGGGTCAGGATTTCAAAGACTTATTGTACTGAGTTTTTCTAATAAATATTTTCTATTTCTAAACACCCAGAAAATATTAATGTTCATCACTTCGAACTCACGGCCTTGAACTCAGAAAGCGGGGTCGCTGCCCACTGCGCCGATCGGCCATCTAAATGAATATGAATGAATCAAGAATAAGAATACTATTTTTCACCGGCACTGATAAAGCTGTCCAAACATATATGTTACCATTATTATGATGTGATGAATTCCGATTAATTACCTAGAAATAGTGTTGCCATGACATCAGTTATGTACAGGCTACCTTCAGCTTCTCTCAGCAACTGGCAACATTCCGTATATAATATCACTAGAGCTGATACTTTGCTGCTCCGAGGATCTGAAATTAGGTACTATTGAGTTGTTTTATTTAGTATCACTAACGTCGTATTAGTTACAATAACTGTCACCGTAGAACGTCAACCCGACGTGGAGTAGGTAGTGCAGCTATGTATCGTCATTTCAACGCTTCACCGGCTCACTACAAATCACGGGTATTCTCTCAGAATAAGAAGAGTTTATACCGTATCTTCACCGTTAAAGCAAGTAATATTTACTTGTGTTGCGTTTAATATTTCTACCCAATGAACTCACCTATGTCAGTTTTCTGTGACAGAGTACCAAGTGTGAATGGCACAAAAGCTGACACCGCAGTCAGGAATACGCGCTTCAATAAAGGTAATGGGATTCTTCCACACTGTAAATGAAATTATGAATTAGTTTAACTATATACACTTTCAGTAGTTTTTGTTATAGAATTCGTCGGGTGAAGTAATTATGAATTAGTTTAACTATATACACTTTCAGTAGTTTTTGTTATAGAATTCGTCGGGTGAAGTACTACGCCATGCTCATTTCTGCCGCTAAGCAGTATTATTGCGATGCTGTGTTCCGGTCTGCATAGCGTTAGTGCCGGTGATATTACAGACACATTAGGCTGAACCGCTAGAAGTGTTGTCTTTCTGTGTTTATACACAGAATTGTAGGGTTTGGATATGCAAAGCATTGCCTAGTGACGACCTTCATGGCGCAGCGGAAAGCGTCTTATAATCGGAGGTCCCCGGTTTGATCACCGGCAGGTGCTAAGCTACTAATCGTTACTGTAAAAACCGATTAGGAGTATGAGTTAATACAACTGCCATACTTACAGGTTAGCACGCTACCATCTTAGACTGCATCTTCACTTACCGCCACGCTGGTGAGGTTGCAGTCTAGGGCTAACTTGAAAGGGAATTCACATTTTGATTGGCGCAGTGCTTTCTGCTGCTTTCTTTCTTTTGCTGAGTTGAAGGCTTGGGGTTCGATTCCATTTATATTCATCAGCTATCTTCGTACCCATAACTCAAACTATGCTTACTTTGGGCCTAGATGGTGATTGGTAGCATATAAATCCTCACCAGCACAAGGTGAGCCAGAGGCGACAGCACGAAGGAGGACGCGTAGTTGACGGCAGCTAGTGCGGGCGTCACGCCGTCGCTGCTGAGCGACAGCGGCAGCCACGCACAAGGGCGCGCCACCGACGCGAGCATCGCTCTAGAACATACCATCTCTAAACCTCGCACGGTAATAGCATGTCACACGGCTAGCCGGGAACGCCGCAGTGGAATATGGAACTTCCTGGGTACGACAGACCAATGTTCAGCAACTGATTTGAATTGCTGTTTTTTTTAATGTGAAACATCTATAGGCGAGGGTAAACCTGATTGTTGGCGTGGCCATACATGCGGTGGCCACGCATCGCCACTCTATGTGTACTATACGTAGTCCATACGTATTAGTGCGTATAGTGTATACAGTATTGTTTACTACACATATGAGGATAGGCTGTGTTTTACTTAATAAACGATAGCAGAAAGTGAAAGTGTGCAGCCACCAAAAAGAAAGCAAAATCACACTATGATTGTAATGCTTTATCTTTTCATTACGCCACACCTGATTCCTGTTGTAATCTGTTATATATTATTCATTCAACCCCATATATATTATTCAAAACTTTTTTTAATAATATATATGGGTGAGGGTTATATATATATAAATATATGTCCATATATATATATATATATATTTATATATGGTGAAAATGAAAGCTGGAAGTGCATTCCAGATCCTTGCGGTAAGAATCAGAAACGAAGATGAAATTGTATTTTGTTCCTTTGTCGAATGTTAAAATATTAAACTCACCCCTCAATGACTCGCCGGTCCAAAGCGACTGACAGGGCATTGACAGTGACAGCGCAAATCGCAAACGCGACTATCTGCGCGTGAACCGTCGTCAGCGCGTACAGACGGGTGCGGCCCGCGTGAGTTCGCGTGCGTCCCGCCGAGTAGTAGATGTATGATAGCGGTAGGTACGTCGAGTATTCAGTGTGCAGAGCGCCTGGAACACGACGCTTAACTTACATAACCAATTGCCAGAATCATATATATTGCCACGGATATCCCACAGCCACGGATTTAAAAGGGCGCCAACCAGGCTATTTACCCTGAAAGAAACTGTAGGGGGCGCGAAAGAAAAAATAAATTTATTGTTTTTTTTATAGGCATATATACATTATATATATACACAATAAATCTAATTTTTCTTTCATAGTGCGTAGTCTCTATTCCAGGGCAGTTACTATCACTATTAGAAAAAATTCGCAAAGCATATATTTGTTTTATACCCACTACGCAAATAAATGTCACATTTAACACAAGAAAAAGTCGCAATGCATTTTCGTTTTATAGGCATTGGAAGTTTGCCCCAGCTCGGAAAATTCGTAGATCCTAGTTTCCAGGGTTTATACTTTTTCTCTCTCAGAAGAGCTCTTAAACCTTACATTATAAAGTTTAGACCAATGCATGTAGGTAGGATCACAACTGGGACTGAGTGTCTTATGTGCTCTACAAGGCACCGAGGAGTATCTTAGAAGTTAGTCACTCATCCAATTATAAACTTGGATCACAGTTCCATCATCGGGGAACACAGCTGAATTGTGTTACAAAAATTAGGCCACATTTTTTAACTAAGCAATAAGTATTTTTTATAAAAAAGCAGCTCTCATTCACTGGACAAAAGTTTTGGATAAAAAGTAGCCTATATCACTCTGCAGCCTGTATTTTTCTTGCAATTAAATAAGACATTAAACTGTTGTATACAAATCAAATTATTCCAAAATAGAAATTAAAATATACAAAATTTAAAGTACTTTAAATATGTTGTAAAGAAATATCTTGATAATATTTAGCTATTTTTGTACTCTAATTGCAAAGTCACTTCATGAAACGATATGCGAAAGACTATTTTAGCAGTGTGTAAAAGGAAATAATTATTTTAACATGCCTGCAATGTGTTTATATTTTATTTTAAATGTGTCTTCCTTCTATTTATCTTAGCTTGTACCAGGAATGGTTACAAAGCACTAGGTTACTAAACCTCATGCCCTCCAGTTTTTAGTGAAACCCATTGCATTATTCTAGCTTATTTTGGGGGCTTATTTTGAATTCAAGGGGGGTTCCAAATATAATATAATATATAGGTAGGATCACAACTGGGACTATAAATAAAATATATAGATTATACTTATAAATATTATATAGATTGCTCATTACTTTAGGTATACCATATTCACAAATATTACTAGAGACTAATAATAATAAAAATCTGAAGCCAGAATCAGTGCACTTTTAATGAAACAATATAACCAATGAAAACGAAGGAGTGTATAACACTGTTATTTTCATCTATAGCTCTGTCATTTATGACAACCCAGTTGTACACACACCACTAAAGTCATTAAATTGACATGTGTTATAAACTGTAATTTGATGTTGAAAAGTTTAATTGAAAGAGCAATCTGCTTAGTCTCTTGCCGGCTCTTCTCAGTGGGATCTGCCTTCCAAACTGGTGGAAGAGTCACTACAAACACACTGACTTGAAATTTCAAGTGCTTATAAACTGGGCTTACTTGAAATAAACGAAATTTGAATTTTTTATAGTGCTTGTAAAAAAGGTAGCATTACATTACCACTCAAATAAGACTTTTTCAAATGCCCTTTTTCCATAATGCAGGAACATCTCTGCAAGTTCTTCATTTTATTTAATGAGGATGTTGTTTTTATAGTATGATTATGTTTTTTATTATACAATTTTCCTAAAAAGTTACTCAAGATAATTTTGTAACAGTATTGTGCCATATACAGGTATCACCGCAAAGCAAGTTTTTAGATATGGCTAATGGTTATATGGACTAGGAAAGTCGGTTTCTGTAGGTTTTCCTTTCCTACTATTAGTCTAATAAATATGTACCTATATTTTTATCACTTTTAATTAAGAAGCAAAGCTTTGTGTAGTACTATTGAGTACTGTAATTATTTAAATAAGGTGTTAATAATTTGTATGAAATGATGCAGTAAAGTTTTCGTTTCAGTGATTTTTGATTAATTTAAAAGAGAATAATCATCGTAATTACATGGGCGAATGGGTGCAATGCGTTCTAGGAATATCTACGTGAGCATGCATGTAGTTGCCTCCAGGAGCTCCGAACTGAGGAGCCAGGACTGCCAGGGCCATGGCAAGGAGAACTCCCAGGACCATCCAACGTTTTTTCACTTCCTGCCAAAAGTCTACCTCATATCCACTTTTAAAAACACTAGTATCAAGACTACGCTCCCTTTGAGCATAAACCACTTGAATTGTAGCATTATCGCTGTCCATTTTCAAAATGTTTTAGTTATTACATGAAATAGTTTTCATAGTGATAAAAGAAATGTTCTTTATTTAAAGAGCAGATATTTCAAGAAACTTCGTTTGTGGACAGAAATTACCCTCCAGATTCAGATATGAGGCAAAGGCTCAAAGCCAGCATGAAAGTTTCAATACCTTTCAATAATTCAACAACAAATTACAAAAGTTTAAAATAGCGCGCATCTGCATTGCTACAAAATTCAAAACTTACATTGACAAATCATAATGACAATTTGTAATTATGACGTCAACGCGTTCGGATATTAATATCATATATTAAAAGGATTTCTTATTGTCTGTCTTGATCTATCATTCCATTTTTATATATAACTTAAATGAAATAATAGTATCTGAAAGAAAGAATAAAAATGCATCCATCACTCAAGTCATTTAAAGTAATTCATATATTTGCTCCGAAGTATACAAACTTGAAGTGTGTCAAATTCTCTATGATGCCATTAATGTCAAAAGTCATGTTTCACTATGACAACCGCCGTTATGGCAGCTGGCCAATGAATAATTGTGTTTCGTAGTTTTCCTGCCAAATTATATTTTAACGCTTAAGTAAAAAATAGTAAACGGATAGCAATAAAAGAATTAACAATTTAAAAAAATGTTTAAACAAATAGGCCACATAGTCAAAAGGAACCCGGTGTTTCTGAGGTTAGATTTGTTTTGTTTGTTTATTTTACCTCTAGAAACAAGACAATTAGCTATTATAGTTTTACATACGGTTGTTAGAAAAATATGTATGTCTATAGCATTGCTGCGATTTTGATAGGCAGGAGCAGGAGATTTCGTTTGAGATGGTTACCGAAATTCTCATTTTGGGTAGTCTTAGTTTTGAATTTTTCAGAGATAAAAATATTTTTTTATAAATAGCTACCTAACCCTTTTTTTGTAGTAGCGTACGATACAAAGCTGCCTACGAAGGAGATGGCAAGACTACAGTAAGGGTCATCAACCAGGAGCAGGATTTAGGGCTTATGATAGATGCCTTTGCTACGGTAAGTAAAAACAAAAATGCTGTCATAGCTGCAACTTGACACACTTATAAGTCAGAATATAGTCATTAATATACTTCTCATATTGGCTACAATTGTCTGTTGCTGTGTCTTGCTGTCAATTCCAATATTGGCTACAATTCACTGCTATCAGTTTTGTACATAGGAGCTGGAGGGCTATGTTTGGGATTTTGCAGCAAGCAGCGGCCCTCTTTTCTGAGTCAAAGGCTGTGGGTTCGAATCTCACAACTGGAAAATGTTTGTGTGATAAACATGAATATTTTTTAGTGTCTGGGTGTTTATCTGTATGTTATAAGTATGTATTTATGTTTATATAAGTATTTATATATATCTAATGTTCCTACATATCAGTCATCTTATTACCCATAACACAAGCTATGCTTTCTTTGGGGCTAGATTGCGATGTGTGCATTGTTGTAGTATATTTCTTTATTTTAATAGTTGTTTACTATGTAATATGTGCTATCTCACCCTCAAAATTCTGGCACATGATTACTGCCCCAATATTTACAATAATACTTTTTTTTTATTATTGCGAAACCTTAACAGTTTTAATAAATATGTTCCAGTGAAACAGCATTTGTAGATTTTATTGCATTACTATTGAAGTTTTATGTAATAATATGAGTGCTTTGTTTTAGTATGGATTTAGATTAAACAATGGAATCACAGTTCTCGGACCTATAGCTATTTTTCCCAGGTATTATATTTTCTTTACCTATGTTACGTTACGTTGTTTAAGCTCACCTTTATTATCAACATCTTTGTCCAAGATGGTTCTTAATTATATTCATGACCATTCCTATTAAAAAGCTAATTATGTTATTTTAATTTTTAATAGAATATTAGTAGAATGTTATATTTTTTTAAATTATTTAAGCTTAATGTTTATTTTCTACACAGAACTATATTATCTTGGCAAGTAAAGTCATCAAAGGAGATTACAGAGGACTCACTGAGGTTCTTCAAGCTACTGGAACCTAAGATTGATCTTCTGGTAATCTATTAATTTCGCCTGTATTCATATCAAAATAAATTTTAAACTCTGCTTTATCAACATACGGCAATCGAGAGGTATAAATTCCACACAAAAAAAAAATTGGTTGCCTGTAAAGTCGGTATACGGGCGAAAGTTTTACGTGACAACGACTTTGAGTGGTAAAATAATTTTAATGTGAATATTCATTCGTATAGTAGGAAGAAGGATGAAATAATAGTAACAATTTAAAACATTTATTTATACAAAGAATTATATTTAAAACATTAATTTATACAAAGAATCTCACACTGAATTTCATATTAACAAAATTTTATTTTTACCTTTACACATACATACGTATTTATATACAAATATACATACAATAACTTGCAATACATTTACGTACAATGAAACAGCGTTTACTACAAAGGGACGCGTGCCTTTCACTTTTTATGTCTGTCTCTCTCGCTCTTAGGCGGGCTAACCATGCCCGAGTGGAAGGGACGCGTGCCTCTCACTCGCTCTCATTGTGAGCGCATAACGTGAGCGGAGCGTAACGCAGTTTCTTGAAGTGTCACCCGGCAAACCAATTTATAAGACGTTGTCACGTCAAAAACCTATGTCTAAAATTGGATATCCATCGTTTGGAAGTTTCATAGCATTATCATTGTAAAAATGTTAATGATTGGATCTCATTTGTTTGCCCAAGTTATTCTCTGATCCTTGAACTATAACAAAAAAAAACTAAATTTCACATAGGTCCTTTTAACCATTCTCGTGTAATCGAGTAATAAGCATCTATCAATTTATAAATTTACTATAGATTACCGCACTTGTGTTTTATTTATGCCTCACTGCAAGTTGTATGTATGTAGACTAAGCATTTTCAATTTAAACCAAATAGGCGGTCTGTAAAGGTGAAGGTGTAAAGGAGCTAGTTAAATTAAACTCATACTCCTACAGTTTGAACGCTAATTCGCTTGGCGGGATGTCTTTGTCGGTGGGATTCCAGCACCGTGGGACCCCAACGCCCATCCTTTCCCCAAGCTATTGACACTTCAGCTTCGCCAATCGTCGATAACTATGGCTCTTCTAGGGATCTCCTCATTTCTTATTAAAGATATTACTTAATTTATTTTATATAAATATAATTAATTAAAATAAATATATTATTATTTAAAAGTAACAAAACAGCGCCATCTCCTTCCGGTCATGTTTCAACTGTGCTAGGATACTGACGTATTACTTTCCTGGTATAATAAGTCAATTTGGCTTATATATATATCAGTTCGCATAAGTACTACAAGCTGTTTCATTCTTCCACATAAATTTCCTATAGTTTCTCTACTCTCTTTTCACTCGTCTTTTATCACGTGCGGTAAATGTTGTTTATTTTCAGATCATTGGCCTCGAGAGCAACGACAGGAGCACCACAGACACCGTGTTCCGCGCGGCGCGGGCCGTCAAGCTGAATGTTGAGATATTGGCCACCGAGCACGCCTGTTCCACCTTCAACTTCCTTAACTCGGAGGCCAGGTGACCGATTACTACTTATTATTCCAGCTGTGTTCTGCGCTGAGCATAAAGTAATCTGATACGCCATTAAGGCTGCCAGTCCACCGGAGCGGAGCGAGGCAGCGGAGCCGAGAAACGGAAAAATATTAACCAATAGGATTGCACAAGATCTCCGCTGCTCTTAATTGAACCAGACACAGTACGCAACTGCGCTCCGCATTAGTCCGTTTCACGGCTCCGCTGCCTCGCTCCGCTCCGGTGGACGGGCAGCCTTAGACATCAACCATACTAGCAACTCAGCTATAAAAATTTTACTTTATTACACATATTATAGATAAATGAGTAGGTAGTACCTAAATGTTTATATACACTATCAAATTTGATATATTTTTGCCACGTTTAACACACATCCGTGCCCAGAACGCAACAAAATTCCCCCAGGATAGGATCATTTATCGTATCCTACAAATTTTATACAAGAATATACAATCCAAATATACGATATCTTCGTTAGATTTACCATAAATTATATTTTCAGATCAGTGGCGGGCGCTATAATTCCTCCCCTCCACGTGGAAGTTAACGAAGACGACATGCTGAAATCCAAACTGCACTACGAGAACTTGTATAAGAAGGAATTACATTAGTTACAGTTTAAAACGTTCGAGATACCTTACAATAATAAAAATCATATCTATCGTTCGCCATACACCATGTCAGCGATTTGATCTTTCTATGAGATTTTCCCGTAGACATTGTGAACTTCTTTCTTTAACTGTAGGTAATTAAAAAAGATGGAACCGAAGTAAACGCTATATTTTTCATTTTATTTCATTAAAAATTGTTGTCATAAATAGACAAACTACAAAAGAAGTATCAAATGTTTTAAACCCATGTCCAATAATTTTAGTCGCAGTACCTACATTAATTGTTAAGTAACACATCATAATCTATGTAAATATTAGGTAGTTATAGCGAAATATAGTTAATTGTTAACGATTTGTTGTTGTGTTATTATTAATGTACAAAATTACTACACGCCACTCGACGCCTGTTGAGAACAAACGTACGAACGTCGCCTGTTTGTCACTAACGATGAACAAGGCAATGCCTAGTTACGAAACGCCTTATCAAAGTACCTAAGCATACATTTCTCCAGGTCGTGAGAAGTCTGCTAATGGGACTTAGCCAGCGCGGTGGCGTACGGCATTAATACTTCTTATTCCCGTGCCTTGTAGTGGGCCCGTAATGATTTGATTATGATGATGAGGTACAGAAAGAAAGTAAAAACACTACTCACGGAATAACCATACCAACACTTATATATATATATTTTATTTATATTTATATATTTGTATAATTTTTAAATCTTATTTATTGCACCACCTACCTCTTTTCTACGTTTTTTCCTTTTACTGAGTGACTCTGTATAGGTATATATAAGCTATGGGCCTCATAGCTTGCAGACTAATCCTAAACAAATAGAAAGGATTAAACGATTAAAGCGATAAAAAAAATTGGGTATGAATTATTGCTCCAACTAGACTTCTATTTTTTTATAATGTGCTGATTAAAATACCCGGCTAAGTTTGTTGTGAACTTTCTTAACACCGGGGCGCTATCTGAAGCCTCATAGCTTTGTTTTAAGATAAAATTATATTTTCTCTCTTCTATGGGCTTATTTAAAAAAAAACTAAGTTTTGACTTCATTTATTTTAACAAATTGGATAGGATAGGTGTTGACAATCATTTAAACACTGACAGTTTCAAAACTAAAACAATATATTTCAACAATTAATATAATTTTTAGATAACATACTTGTCTACACTTTCGCATGGCTGAAAACTCCGTAACGTAATAGTTAATTTTATTAGGCTTAGCTTTTATGGAAAAGAACATAGTTTTACAGACTGGCTTGATGGAAATTACAAGTCCTTGCACACCTCAGCTTTAGTGACAAGATACACAATGTTACACAGTTTCGCTTTGATGAAAAGTGCACATCGTTTTACACCTTAGTTTGGTAGGGAAGTCTTCTCGTTTTCTCAGCTAGCTTCCAGAGAAAAGGAAACATTATTTTAAAGCTAGAATCCTTAATTCAAAAGGACACATTGGATTACAACTTGCTTTAATTAATACTCAGAAAGGATACATCGTTCCACAGTTTAACTTTTGAAAAAGGAAACATTCTTTTACAGCTTAAAACTTAAGCGGAAAGGGACACATTGTTCCACAGCTTAGCTCTGGTGGAAACGGACACATCGTTTCAAAACTTTGTTTACTGGGAAAGGCCACATCATTTAACAGCTTTTGGTGAAAAGGACACATTGTTCAGATTTTTAGCATTGATTAATAGCTAAAATTTGTAGAAAAATACGTCCTTTTTCAGCTTATAGGTTACGTAAATACGGACGTTTCATGTTGCATCTTTACTTTTGTATCTTCGCATCACTGCTGTAGACAGGTATCTAATCTAGCCTCTAGGGTACCGCTAGAACTTAACATAAGTCAAATATAACTTGTTTGATTAGCGAAGAAAAAATAATTTAATGGCAAAACAATACAGTATTTTTAAACCAAATTATTCAATTACATTTCAATTTTAACTATTTTACAAAAAAATCTAGTTCCATTATATGTTAGTGACATAAGTGATATCTTTCATTTGAAGTATTAAATATTACATGAACATTTTCATAATAATTTATAATTCGTATGTCAGATTTCGGAATTACCTGGAAAAAAAATTGCTTTAGTAAACAAGACGAAAATAAAATATCCACCACACCCACTTCTGTTATGGTCAGTAGCCTTAAAAAATAAGACAAGTTGATAATAAATCGCTTATAATCGATTTAGATAAATTATGATCATCAACCGAATACCTTAACCTTAATGTGTAAACTTCTAACATCAACTCGCAGTTTGGGGCGTTTAGATCGTTTGTTCTTACTGCCTTGGAGAATCTGCAGCTGCAGGTGGAGCTTTTGGCAAGACAGCAGGATGAAATAGAAATGCGGTCAAGAAAGAAGATTCTTCTTGTGCATGGAGTTGCTGAGTCAGACAAAGATGAGCCCAGTGCTTTAGTGTGTAAATTTTTATCCGGGCACCTTAAAGTGTCAAAACTGTCCCCAGACTCTTTAAGCCGCTGTCATCGCTTGGGTCGTATGGGTGGTAACAAGCCTCGTGCTGTTCTTATTAAATTCAGAGACTCGTCACTCAGGGATGCAGTTTGGTCGGCTAAGACTAACTTGAAGGGCACCGGGGTAACCATCTCTGAATTCCTTATTAAAAGTCGCCACTCTACATTCCTTGCGGCTCGACAGCGATTTGGTGTGGCGAGGTGTTGGACCAGGAACGGGACCATTATGGTGCTTGACTCCAGTGGGAAACGGCATCGCGTCACGACTATGACCGAGCTGAACGCTATCCCGTCTTCCATTCAGGATGTGCCTGTGCCTGCCGTTGCGCCTGCCGTTGCGCCTGCTACTTCGTTTGAAGCCCCCAAGGACACCAGAGCCGCCAACACAAGAATGAAGCGTATCATTAAAAAATGAATACAACTAGTTTCTTTTAAAATTACAGTTCTTGGCACTGTTCTGTTTGGCTCGCTTTGTATTTGTTCTGTTATGAAATAATTAGTATAATCTTTTTTGGTAGTAGCTTCTAATCAATTTATTATGTTCTTTGTTGTAGGTTTTGTTATTGTGGGTAAGAGCACTCTCAATGTCTGACAATGACATCTGACAAGCGGTGACAGATGACTTTGACTGACGTGTATTTGGTAGTTCGTTTAGAAACATTGAAGCATAGACTTTATAAGGCCTGCAACACACTGTTATGTTTTATTTTTATTTTGTTATACGCAGTTTTGTTAATTGTTTTTTTTTTGTTTAACTTCAATATTTTCTGTGCAAATGTTTTAATTGTCTAGTATTCTTATATTTTCAAGATGCAGCTGGCGGATTAGGAAAATCTATATATTAATACCATAGTTAGTATTCTTTTTTTTCTTTTACTCTTTAAGTTTATATATATATTGCTTTATATTTGTTATTTTTATTGTTTTTTTTTTATATTTATTATTTGATATATTATTTTATTCTATACAATGTCGTTGAACAGTATGGACAGTGATGTTTTTCTGTCTATGTCGTCTAGTGATGATAGTTTCCACAGTACATCTTTCCTTCCACTTGATAAAACTCTTGATTCTTGCTTCTCAGATTGTTTGAAGAACCTTAATGTCATTCATATTAATGCACAAAGTATCCCAGCTCATTATCCTGATATGCTTGCATCTTTTGATTCCCGTAACATACATGCTATACTAGTGTCTGAGTCTTGGCTTAAAACTTGTTTACCTTCTACCTCTTATTCGCTGCCAGGTTTTAGGCTTATTCGCAATGACCGTGTTGGTAAGGGGGGTGGTGGAGTAGCGATCTACTTGCGTTCTTATATTCCTTTTACTGTTATTAGTATGTCTTCACAACCCCCCTTACCTGATGCTGCTGAGCACCTACTTGTTGAAGTTCTTATTTCCCATACCAAAATTCTTCTTGGAGTGTTCTATTGTCCACCATACGTTTCTGATTACTTTCGTTCATTTGAATCCTTATTAGAGAAAGAAGTTCCTCTTTATAGCCACTCCATTATTTTTGGAGATTTTAATACTTGTTTACTCAAAAATGATTATCGCAGCAAGAAATTTTTGACTACAGTGGAATCCTGTAATTTGTCTGTCCTGCCCCTTGCTGCTACGCATTATTCTCCTGGTTGTACTCCTTCTCTTCTTGACCTTATTATGGTATCTTCTCCGGATTTCGTCTTTAAGCATGGCCAGTGTCCTGCCGATGCATTTTCTTATCATGATTTGATTTATCTTTCATATAAAATACGTCCACTTAAAGCAAAATCGAGGGTACTTCTGCGGCGTAACTTTGGAGGAATTGACAGCCGTCGCTTGTGTGATGATGCTAGTCATCTGGACTGGGCGGCTATCGCAGCTGTTGACTCAGTTGACCGCAAAATTGAGATATTTAATTCCCTGATAACGCAACTCTACGATACGCATGCTCCGTTAAGACCAATCAAGCTGAAACATCTACCGGCGCCTTGGTTATCAGAAGAGATAAAAAATTTAATGGACAAAAAGATTGCGGCGAAATATAAATACAAAACAAATAATACTGACGCTAACCGGGAAAAATATCATAAAGCACGGAATCGCTGTAATACATTGTGTAGGGATGCTCAACGACGCCATATTCATAAGTCTGTTGAAAGTGGTGATACTGCTAAAACCTGGAAGTTTCTTGAGTCTCTTGGAGTTGGTAAATCATCTCATAGATCTTCTATTAACGTTGATATCGAACTCCTAAATAAACATTTTTCTACTTCTGATACAATTAATAGTTCCGATAAAGAACGTACTCTTAGTATTCTTTCTTCCCACTCAACTCCTAACTTTTTACCATTTACCTTCGAGTCTTTTACTGAATGTGATGTTAAGAAGAGCATAATATCCATTGCATCGAATGCTGTTGGTGTAGATAGCATTACCCGTAATATGATCATTCCAATTCTTGACGTTGTTTCCCCTATTCTAACCCATATCTTAAACTCTTCCATTCTCTGTAGCAAATTCCCTGAAGAATGGAAGTTTGCTCAGATTATTCCTCTACCTAAAAAAAACAACCCTTCATCGTTTTCTGATTTTCGCCCCATTTCTATATTACCATTTCTCTCAAAAGTTCTTGAAAAACTCGTATCTCAACAACTTAGTCTCTTTCTTAATAAGAATAACCTTCTCAGTTCTTTGCAATCTGGCTTTCGTCCTGGTCATAGTACGGCTACTGCTCTTGCTAAAGTAACTGATGATATTCGATGGGCGATGGATAACAAGCAGCTAACAATTCTTATTCTGCTTGACTTTAGCAATGCCTTTAATACAGTTGACTTTGACATCTTGCTTAGTCTTTTACGCTCTATTAACATATCTCCATCAGTAATAGACTGGTTTCGGAGTTACCTCAATGGCCGTCGACAGCGCATTCAGATTGACGAGTCCTTTTCGTCTTGGTGTGATGTAGCGGCTGGGGTACCTCAGGGTGGCGTGTTATCTCCTTTACTTTTTTCTATTTTCATTAACTCTATTACTCAAAACATCTCTTCTCTCTATCACATGTATGCAGATGATATCCAATTATATCGCTCATCTACCCTTCAAAATCTTGGTTCTGCTATTGCAGCTATAAATAATGATATGGCTGCAATTTCTGAGTGGAGCAGGCAATATGGGCTAAAGGTCAATCCTGCAAAATCTAAAGCTATCGTTATTGGTAGCTCAGGAATGATCGCGAGGGTTGATTGGCTGAGCATTCCTTCTGTTATTTATAATGGCATCGCTATTCCTTTTTGTGACTCTGTGAAAGATCTTGGTGTATACCTCGACCGGGAATTGTCATGGACAGTGCATGTCAAAGAGCTGAGTCAGAAAGTGTTTGTGGCGATGAGCTCGTTACGAAGGCTGCAATCATTTCTTCCAATTCCGACCAAAGTTATGCTAGCACATTCTCTTTTTCTATCTATTCTCGATTATGCGGATGCAAGCTTTCTTAATCTGACCGAGGATCAGCTTAATAAACTTGAGCGTCTTCAAAATCTGGCTATTCGGTTCATATTTGGCCTTCGCAAATATGACCATGTTTCCGTATTTCGACAAAAACTCAAGTGGCTTCCTATTCGTCGTCGCCGGGATATGCATGTACTTTCTCTTCTGTACTGTGTGTTATTTCATCTAAATACTCCCTCGTATTTAAAAGAGAAGTTCACTTTTCTTTGTGAGCAATCTGGTGTAAGATCGTGCCGTGCGCTGACGCTGTGTATGCCTTATCATAAGACAAAATTTTATAAGCGTTCGTTTAGCGTACGAGCTGTGGAATTGTGGAATGCGCTTCCATTGAGCATACGACGATCCAAATCACTGGCGATATTTAAAAGAGCAGTTAAGGCCCATTATATTGTTAACGACTTTTAATAGTATGTATATATGTACTTACTCATTTATTGTATGTTAAAGTATTTAATTATGTAAGTGTTGTTATTATATATATTAGTTTATTTTTATATTTATTTATTTATTATATTATTTACTTTTTATCTATTTGTGCACACTAGTTTATGTATTGGCATGTAGTTATTTGCATGTATGTATTTTAATATTTGTACCACCAGCAGTCTATTCTCCTCTTCTTTTTTTTTCCTAATTCTAAGGTCGCCTGGCAGAGATCGCTATTAAGCGATAAGGCCGCCTTTTGTATTACTACTTCTTTCGATGTTTCTGTTTTTGTTATATTTTAAATGTTGTGGTATACAAATAAAGAGTTTTAATAATAATAATGTGTGCGTTCGTACGAACGGATGTGTGAATAATGATAGTTTTATTTATTATTATCGGAACAAAGTAAGCCTTAGCTTAGTTTAGTAGTTTCTACGAGAACAGCTATGACAGTTCACTTCTTTTAAAAAAAAATATAAAATGGGGCACTACGTGACGCACCGCGTCTCGGCAGCCTTTTTTTTAAATAGTAATAATTGATTGACAAAGCAGACGGCCCAACTATTGGTAAGGAGAAAACGCCTATAAAGAGCACAACTTGATAACCTATGTCCATGTACCTGAGGCGTAGGTGTTAAGTCTCATGTGCCTGTAATTACACCGACAACCACGCCCGGAACACAGCATTGCAACAATTTTTACGGCCGATTGGGAGGACAGTGACCCTGCATTCTGAGTCCAACGGCGTGGGTTCGATTCCTAATTTGATGAACACGAATGTATTTCAGTGTCTGGGTGTATTTATGTATATTATAAGTATTTATTATAATTTCCATGAAAATAGACATCAGTTATCTTAATACCCACAACGCAAGATGTGCGTATTGTCGTAGTGTAAGCAAGAGTCACCCGCTACAGCAGATGCGCCGCGACGCCGAGCTGCAGGCCGGGCGCCGCGACGTCGCTGGGCCGCGCGCGCAGCGGCACGCAGTAGTTGAGCTCCACGCGCGCCGCGCGCCCGAGCCGCAGCGCCACGCCCGCGCCGCACGCCACGCGCGCCTCGCCCAGCGCCTCCAGCACCGCCGCGCCCGCCTCCTCTGAAGCGAGTGGGACTGTTACTTGCGCACTTTTCCCATAATTCTCGAAAAGTCCATATTCCATGGCTAAAGATTGTTATACCGGTGAAGTTAGCAGAGCCTTTGCCAGCAGATCACAAATAAAAGGGAGTTCTCTTCACATGCGTGAAGTTCAAGAGTTCTAGAGTTCCTGATGCTTTTTACGAATAAGTAGTTCTGGCGTTTTTACCGAAAAATATTAGGAAAACGGTTGACCTAAAGGCCGTCCCTGCAACTTGCCGCTAATTCCATACTTATGTTGTTCTTCGAGCTCAAAAGTCTGATAGAAGTATCATAAAGCAATATTTTTCGGATTTTCAAAGTTAAATTAAGAAATTTAGATTCTTAGCGGGAAGTTAAAAAAAATATTACATTATTCAAATTAGTATGGTGGTTCACTCTTCAGGTCCTTTCTTTAATTTTCCGTTAATATCATACCTAAGTGCTTAAAACTGAATTTATTACATCGTTTATGAGATCTTCGAGCTCGAAAAGTTCGAGAGAAAGTTTCCTAAAACACTATTTATTGAATTAATCATCCGTATTTAATCATAACTTTTGAACGAATAATCCGATTTTCACGTGTTTGGCGGCATTCGACGCAGCTTATTGAGTCCTATGCAGAATTCT
The DNA here is from genome assembly GCF_905163445.1 of Pararge aegeria. Lineage (NCBI taxonomy): Eukaryota > Metazoa > Arthropoda > Insecta > Lepidoptera > Nymphalidae > Pararge > Pararge aegeria. The sequence continues at coordinate 18,566,392 of NC_053191.1, forward strand.
AGATCAAAAAACATATAAACGAAAATCTTCAAAATTATTCTAAAAAAAACACTTTTTTGATTTTTTTTGTTTTTGATATCTCTCGAACGGATCAACCGATTTTGACCGAACCGGACCGGCGGCGATCGACTGGGTTTATCACGCTTAAGAGCTGATTAGTTTTTGGGATCGATCGGTCGAGCCGTTTAAAAGTTATTCTAAAAAAACAGTTTTTCAAAATTTTTATTTTTAAGAGTTCTCCGAATCGATCTTGAAATTGTAGAATATCTAAGTTTAGTAAAGCCCTTCCGAATTCCGCCAATTGCGATCCAAACGATCTAGCCGTTCAAAAGTTATGAGAGGTTTACACACACACAAACACACACACACACACACATACACATACACAGACATACATACATACATACATACATACATACATTCAGACATGATGACACCATCGCGGGAATAGTCAGGAAAGCTATCGAGGACCACAAAACGTCATCTGATAAAAACTCGATTTTCGAAAAACGGGGTGGAACCAATAACTTCCCAACTTTTGAAAATTTTTAGCGGGAAGTTAAAAAAGGGTGTCAAAAAATGATCTGCCGACTTCCGATAGCAAAACATTTTAAAGCAAATGAAAATTTGATGCTTCTTCTGGACACTTAGGCCTTATAGTTCTACTAGGATACTTTCTAATAATAGTTCTGTCGTGGATTATATAATTTATCGTAAGTAAATAAAGAGAGAAGTTAAATAATACACGTAAGTAAATAATGTATTTAAGTAAGTAATGTACGTTAGTAAATAATATATTGAAGTAAATAATGTCACCAAGAAAATAATGTTTTTAAGTTAATAATGTACCTAAGTAAATAATGTAAATGTGTAAAGACAGCAATTTAATAAATAAATATATAATGTAAATAAATTATATAGGTTAATAATTTATCTCAAGTAAATAATGTGTATAAAAAAATAATGCAAATAAGTAAATAATGTAACTTAGTAATTAATGTACGTTAATATAAGTATCTATAAATAAATAATGTACCTTTATATAAAGTAATCAAGTAAATAATGCAAATAAGTAAATAATGTACGCAAGTATATGTACGCAATAAATAATGTATGCAAGAACATAATGAACGTAAGTAAATAAATAAATATATACTGTAAGTAAATTATATAGGTAAATAACGTATCTTAAGTAAATAATGTAGTTAAGTAAATAAATAAGTATATAATGTAAGTAAATTAAATAAGTCAATAATGTACGCAAGTAAATAATTCAAAAGAGTAAATAATGTATGTAATTAAATAATGTACGTAAGTAAATAATGTATTGAAGTAAATAATGCAAATAAGTAAATAAATAAGTATATAATGTAAGTAAATTACATAACTCAATAATTTATCTTAAGTTAAAAATGTCTGCAAGTAAATAATGTATGTAAGTAAATAATGTATGAAAGTTAATAATGTACCTAAGTAAATAAATAAGTATAAAATAAATGTAAGTAAATAATGAACGTTCGTAGATAATGTAAACAAGTAAATAATGTACGTAAATAAATAAAGTAATCAAGTAAATAATGCAAATAAGTAAATAATGTAAGCAAGTAAATAGGTAATGCAAAAGAGTAAATAATGTATGTAAGTAAATAGTGTACCTAAGTAAATTAATAAGTATAAAATAAATGTAAGTAAATAATGTACGTTAGTATATAATAAAAAACAAGTAAATAATGTACGTAAATAAAAAAGTATATCATGTAAATAAATTATATAGGTAAATAATTGTTCTCAAGTAAATAATGTATGTAAAAAATTAATGCAAATAAGTAAATAATGTACGTAAGTAAAGAATGTATTAAAGTAAATAATGTACCTAAGTAAATAAATAAGTATATATAGTAAATAAGTTATATAGGTAAATAATTTATCTCAATATATATATATTTATAACAATATAGTATTTGTAAGACAACATATTAGTCTTTATAAACAAAAAGTGAATATAAACAGTCGACTTACAAGAAATGGTCATAAATTAGTGACATCTGCATATCGTCTGCGAAAGGTGCAGAAGACATTTGTGGGCTTTTATAATATGATTCCTAAGGTAATTTTGGACCTACCAATGCATAAGTTTAAAGAATGTGTTAAAACACATTTATTACAGCGAGGTTATTATACAACTGATGAATTTCTTATTGTCATTAAGATGAAGAGGTTGCTTGGAAGCATCCGGCTCCGCTTTCATCTCTCACAAGATAGAAAAATGAATTTTAAAATGTAAAATGTAATTTGTTAATGTTGGAAAAGAGCAACTGCTGAGTTTCTTGCCGGCTTCTTCTCGGTAGAATCTGCCTTCCGAACCGGTGCTAGAGTCACTACACACAGACAGACTTGACGTTTCAAAAGTGCTTATATTAGGCCTACTAGAAATAAATGAATTTAGAATTTTTTGAATTTCGAATTTCAAGTAAATAATCTATGTCTGTAAATATTGCAATAAGTAAACAATGTAAACAGTATGTAAATAATGTACGTAAGTAAATAATAAATTAAAGTAAACAAATAAGTATATAATGTAAGTAAATTACATAAGTCAATAATTTATCTTAAGTAAATAATGACTGCAAGTAAATAATGTATGCAAGTAAATAATGCAAAAGAGTAAATAATGTATGTAAGTAAATAATGTACGTAAGTAAATAATGTAATAAAGGAAATAATGTAATAATGCAAACAAGTAAACAATGCAAAGAAGTAAATAATGTATGCAAGTAAATAATGTACGTAAGTAGATAAAGGAAGAAAATAAATAAATATATCGTTTTTGAGTCTGCATATCATACGTCAATATTTCAAAATCGAAAGAATTACCTACATTAGGAAAAATTTTTTTTGATGACCCTTAACATCCTTGAGTTCTTATGCCTTAAATATGAAGGGTTTTCAAAAATAAATTTACTGTATTATTTTATGTAATTGTCTTGGAAAATAAATTTTCACCTTCGCTACGATCTCGAAGCGCTTTAATATTTTTTAATTATAGTCTATGTACTGGTCTGTGAGAAACCAAAGAGTTCCGGGCGACTACGGGTCTAAAGAATTTTTTATCCAAAGCTTTGTGTGCGATGGGATTTAATTTTTTTCAGACTTTACGACAGAACTATTATTAAAAAGTATCTGCAACTATAGGTCTATCGTAAGTTAGCAGATCATATAAGATCATATAAGAAGCATCAGAAACTCTAGAACTTTTATTTGTGAACTGCTGGCAAATGCTCTGCTAACTTCACCAACACAAGATTATTGGTATTGATAACAAAAAACTTAGCAACTGATAGTTTGAAATCACAAAATTCTTGACACACAAAGTTTTTCATACTACTTGAACCATATAATTAGATTAATGCAATATTTTAGCAATTCTTTATTACAGTGATCATACCTATTGGATTTGATAGAAAACCGTTGTAAGGCTTATAGCTAAAGCGAAAAAGGATAAACCTGTTTTAAGCTTAGTTTTCTAAGAAAAAACATTCATTTTTAACTTAGATTTGGTAGAAAAGAAATCGTATCAAAAATTAATGGTAAGAACACATCGTTTTACAGCTTTAACTTTAATTGGGAAAAGGAAACATCGTTTTACAGACTAGCTATGATGAAAAAGGACATATCGGCTAACAGCTTATAGCCTAAGAGTACATTACGTTTCACAGGTTAGTCTTGATGGAAAAAATACATAGTTTACAAATTAGCTTGAATGGTAAAGGACATATCGTTTCACAGCTTTTAGCTTAAGTGGTAAGAGGACACTATGATTCACAGTTTATAGTTAATGTGAAAAAAGGACGTTCCGTCGCAGGTAAGCTTTGGTAGCAGATGACATGTCATTCGACAGGTTAGCTTTGATAAAAAAGGTACACAGTATCACAGTTTTTAAAAAAAGTGAAAAGGACTGTACGTTCCACAGGTTAAATTTGTAGAAAAAAAATACCTTTTACAGCTTTGATGGGAAGGAACACTCTGTTGCATAGATATGTTTACATACCTGGATGCGCTAAACAGCCGGCGTTGACGAACAGATGAGATCGGAACAGCTCTCCCAGGCCGCCCTTGCCGGGTTGGAAGGGCAGGGGCGTGTACAGGTGCAACCCCGACGCCCAGTACACCTGCGCGACACACGTGCGCACTTGTGACATACAAACCATGTGTTCAACAAATAAACAACTGTTTCATTCTAGTCTAGCCATAAAGATCATAGTCAGATCAACTGTTGATTGCTGGGCACACAAAAAGAGTAGGCATTTTTCATTCAGGAAAGAAATTAGACTTATCAGATTTCTATACCCCGAGAAACGGGGCTAGCTAACGCCAACTATGTAACTCTGGGCTGGTAAATAAATTTTCTATAATTTTATTAGTTTATCTTCCTAAATATATATCAAACATTACTGTTATTTTTATCAAAAAGCAGATAAAGACAGCTTTTGCATCACAAAAAGTTTGAGATCATTAATTCTAGTATTATTTAGCATTATTCCATGTATCCCGTCATTTTCACAAATTCCAAATGGCACATGAGGCTTAAAACCTACGCCACAGGTTGATGGACACAGGGCGGACCTTCGCAGCAAGTGTCCCTTGCTCTGAGAAGTGTTGCTCTGTTTATAGGCGACGATTTTCCACGTACAGTCAAAAGGGATTTGTGTTTGGTCAGTCAATTATCACTATATAAAAAAAACCAGAGACTGCCTCATTTGGAAAATATTAGAAATTTATATTGTATTCTCATTGTAGGTGTGTGCTTTGGTATCTCTAGTCTGTATTTGTCTATGAGTCTATGCATTGTCTATTATCTGTGATCGGTAAAGAGGAAGCCACATGTACGGCCCCCGAAGTGAGCGTGGTTTGCTTAGCTGTGGCAACTCACGGTGCCGCCCAGCGCCTGCTGGTCGGCGTGCGGGCCCACGCCGCGCTGGCGGAAGCCGCGCAACGTGGCCGGGCCGCCCAGGTAGAAGTGGTCCGGCAGCTCCGTGCCGTACACGTCGTGTAGCACGCCCAGCGCGCCGCCCGCTTGCAGCACCTGCGTTGGGGACGCTCAAATCTAATTCAAAAATTTCTTTATTCATGTAGGTAATATGGTTACATAATTGTAAGGGGATGGTGATAACTTCGTTCGCCAACTTGAATCTAAAGCTACGAAGGTTCTGGCATTCGCGCCAGCTTTCTTGCTTCTACAGCTCTCTCGACAATGCCTTATTACATTACCTAGTATTAAAAGGTCAAGTAGATAATTGCTCTACGTAAAGGAACTACATATGTTTTATCCACTTTGATGCATAGTGTTAATAAGGGTCTTCCGTTAATAACTTTATCTATCCCCGATATAGGTTTTTTTTTTCAAACCCATTTTTCAAAGTTTCATAATTAAGTTATAAGTTTGCTGTCAATTTTAATGTATTCGTATGATTTATTATCGTCTACTTAATTGGTGTATTTTTTTATACTCATTTTAAGTATAAAGTAAACTGTTTGGGTCTTAATAAATAAAATAAAATACATCAATACATGCTAGGTAAGTAATGTTGTACTGGATCCTAGATACTAGGAGTTTTATGAGTCAAATAAGAAACATCGCGCACGGCGTATCTGAATAAAATCTATTTATTCTAATATTGCTATCTCGCTCTAATCTATGATGGCGTACCTGTCACTCACGAGAGCCTTTGATGCGCGATCCATAGAGTATAAATTGTAAAAACACTCAAACGAGGTGTGAAAAGTAGAGTATTCAACTCAGAGTTAAAGCTGCCTTACACTGAGGATACTAGATGCAACTTACTCGCGTAGGATTCATCTTGGCGCCCGTAACGTAAGACATTGCTTTACCTCCTTTTTTAACAATCTACTATTACGCGTTTGGTTGCCTACACGGTTACTATGGGCAGGAGACATTTTTCGCCCCGAAACGTCAATTCGGGAGATAAAATATAAGTCCGCCAAATTGTAACCTCTACCAAATTTTCTTAATGTATTCTTATTTTATGTGTTTTTTTTTATCTCTGTGGTGTACAGTAAAAGTGTATTCATTCATTCGTTCACTCACTAAAAATTGATGGGGACTATTGCCACTTCAGCTGCGCGAAGGATCAGGACTACGCTTGACTTACGATTGGAAGTGTGTTCTGGAACTTGGTATTAAAAAGAAGATTACAATTCTACAAGAGTCATCAGTTCTTGTTCCAAATCTTCGAACCCTAGCACGTAACAGAACGTTCCTTGTATTCCAGCACCTTGAAACTACCGTCCCAGCTATGAACCCCTTGCCACTCCAGCTGGATTGTCCCGCATGTGTTACTCACGAAGCCCGGCGCCACCTCCTTGTTGGCCTGCGCCTGCAGCTCGGTGCGCACGTTGGCCACGCTGCCGCCCAGCCCCGCCAGCTCGCTGGAGAACTGCACCCACGTCCCACGCGTGGGGAAGATGGGCTCGTCGCGGTGGTCCACCGTCACGATGTGGCGAATCACGGACTTCATCTGGGGACCTGCGCATTGACAGCTGACAACGTTGGGCAGAAAACGATAGTTTGCGCTACTGACAGAAAGAAACTCAAACCCTGAAAAATGTGGTAACATTTTGCGGTTTATTTTGGTCCATAATGTGTTGAAGCAGTGATAGCCCAGTGGGCCATTCGACTTCACTTTGGAGTGACTTCGAGGAGCCGAGTTCGAATCCCAACCTCTAACTATTAAGTTATATGCGTTTTCAGCAAATTTAAATATATCTCTTGCTTCAACGGCGCAGGAAAACATCGTGAGGAAACCTGCATGCCTGAGAGTTCTCCATAATGTTCTCAAAAGGTGTGTGGAGTCCACCACTCCGCACTGGGCCAGCGTGGTGGACTACGGCCTTAAATGTTGATGTTGGAAAAGAGCAACTACTGAGTTTCTTGCCGGCTCTTCTCGGTAGAATCTGCTTTCCGAACCGGTGGTAGAGTCACACAAACATGCATACTTGACGTTTCAAAAGTGCTTATAAAGTAGGCCTACTTGAAATAAATGAATTTGAATTTGAATTTGAATTTGAACCCTTTCTCATTGATGGAGGTGACCCGTGCCCTGTAGTGGGCCGGTAATGAGTTGATATGATATGATGATGATAACCAATTTGTTATACAATGAACATTAAGTTTAATTGGCTATACTCCGCAAAAGCAGGATAATTAACTTAGTTTATTAAGATAACAATTAACTTAAAAGTTGTTCATTACAACATCTCCTGAGGATATACTCCGGTGTCGGGGAATAACGTGCATAGAACACTGCGGAATATCTGTTTGTTGTGGAGTTTGACAATTAAAGAAACTCTAAATTGCATTTAACTATAGCAACAGTCGGTCAATTCGCTGACCCTGTCGGGGTCGACAGGGTAACGAATGGGTGCGGTGCGAAGAAGATAGAAAATGCGCGCCGGTACTATCAATGAGTATACAAAGTAGTAGACGCACCAAATCATTACACCTATGGTTTTACTATGAAATTTAAAATTTAACCAGAAATCCGATATATGTTCTATGAGATGAGTTTATAAGATGATTTTTTTGAAGGTAGCTTACCACTGCTCTCCCGAACTTTGAAGCTGGTGGTCTTGCTAAGCACCGAGGTATCCCGAACTATGCCTTCCCATTGCAGGTTGTGTTTTGTCTGATACAAAAAAGGTTTATCAAGTCAGCAATTCAATTATACCAATTGTTCTTAAATGGAAGTCAATAAATATTTATGACGTGTAATAATTTTTTTATACTCTTTATTTTACACTACAAGTTAAAAAAAAACCAAAGAGGAATAAAAAAAACACAGACAGAAGCAGTATACCTACAAAAGGCGGCCTTATCAGAAGCGATCTATGTTAGCACGGCTAGCATGGGCAGGAGACAATTATATCCCCGGAGGAAGGATAAAAAATTATCTTGTCTTATAAATCTCAGAGCATTGGCGCACAAGTGGAAATAATATCCAACTAATATATGTGTAATATTAGAAGGGGGTCAACTTCTTCTCCCTGTTCCCGTGCTTTAACAAGTGGACTAGTTAATATAATCAGGAAATATAATTTTTGTGTACTGCCTGTGCTAGCCCTGCAGGCAACCTTAGGAAAAGGAAAGCATTACAGTAGTTTTATTTAATAGTTACCTAATGAAACTTTTAATAACTATAACTTGCCATGTTGCTGATATTTAATTAAAATAATCTTATTTCAAGAAGTAATTAAAATTATATTTGAAGCACTGCCAATATTCATGACACGCCGGTGGGTATTTTGATATGAATTACGGGTGCATTCTTATGCTTCAGTATTGCGACAGACTCAGGCGCTATGACATGATGCAATATGAATGATGTACAGGCTCGTTACCACGGGGGACGTCTTGAAGGCGATGTCCAGCAGCAGGCCGCGGTCCAGCAGCTTGTAGCCCGACCACGGGTACTCGTGGTTCTGCTGGTACACGGTCGCGCTCAACCTGCGCCAAACAACGTGCTATGTGTATTACTACGATCATAGGGCTCCTCTCTGTCTCTCTTTTCTTTCTCTCCCTCTCTCTCTCACTTTCTCTATAGAGATAATAGAGTCGTGTCAGTGAGATATTACTTTGTACCGACAGCCCTCTTTGCAGTGCATGTATGGATAACACCAACGTTCGTGATGCTGGAGTGCAGGGGCGTAACAGAGCAACGCGAGATCTACCTGAGATTCCCAGCCACTTTAGCAGAAGTCCTCAGCAACCAGGACACCATGTTAGGATTCTGGAATGAGCTTGGGTGGCTGGAGTAGCGAGCAACAGCGGAAAATTTCGACGCACAACAAGCGACGGCATGCTTACGTGCGGAAACTGAATGTGCCCAGATAAAGAAAAAGAAGTGGACGAAGAGGATTACTTTGTCCATTGTGATAATAAACATCTGTTAGTTCGTGAGGTAAGTTTAACAAGCGGGCACGTTGTCGTCGCGCAAATGTCCGACGCTGTAGTGCCCAACAGGCAGGGCAGGTACTCACACGGGGGTCAGAGGGCTGTGCGGGTAGGGCTTGGTGGCGGACACGTTGAAGTTTGAGGAGCTGCGATGGCCCACGCTGTACTCGGCCGCCACGCGCTCCCCGCGCCCCAGCACGTTGGGCAGCTTCACTCCTGCCACACACACAGCAGCCGTCAGCAGAAGCATTGCGAGTATTCGTAATGCTACGAACCATCAATTCCCAATCGAAATTAATCCAATTTAAGGATACATAAAATTTTAATCGAGAAAAAAAATTATACATCTTCCCTTGCACAAGCAGGGGACATAAATGATATCCCCCGATTTTATCCCCTGACTGGGGATATAACTAACGTGTCCACCTGCTAAAGCAGGGGAACATAGAATAGGAGAAGTTTATCGCCATTTACTATTACACATATATTATTCCACTTGTGCGCCAGAGTTGATATAGCTGTAGAAGCTGCTGGCTGGAATAGTAAAATTTTTATCCTTTGCCCTTCTATATAAAATCTAAATAGGCTTCCAAAATTCTGGACAGACTATAAAAAAAAATCACAAATAGCAAGCTGAATCAACGAAGTAACATAGGCTAAAAATTTGCAATAACGTAACGTAAAAAATAGCAAAAATCTTCCTATAAAATCTATTAAGTGGCGTTTGCTGCAAACTATTGATGATACATAAAAGTTATGTACTAAATGGTTAAAGTCCCTTTATTATTGACCTACAAAAAACATCGTTAAAACTCACAGATCCCGCGGGCTCTAAAAAGAGCAATTATAGCGGACGGTATCGCGAGCAACATTGCCATTTTGAACAGCTAGCACAGTTTAAAATGGCAATTGTAGTAAATACCTAAGACAAGATTTCCTTCATTTTCACTGACAGTGGTGTTGATTCCACCGACGATACGAGACAGCTCCTTCACGTGAAATGTTACCTGTAACAGACAGGAACAATATAATAGATATACCTAATAACATAATAGTGGGCAGTTTGATATCAAATTTTGCGACATTTGTACGCCTTTGGATGGAAGAGATGCAGCAATATCCTCTATCTAACTTTCCCTATGTATTCCTGTTTTCTGATATATTCTTTAATAGCTTTCTTGATTTTTCAAGAATCTTGCGTGAACCGTGCATTTTCCCGGGATAAGCAGCCTATGTGTTAATTCAGGGTAAAATCTATTATCGTTCCGAAATTTTGCCAAATTGTTTCAGTAGTTTTTGCGTGAAAGAGTAAAAAACATCCATCCATACAAACTTTCTAATATTAGTAGGTTTTCTGTGTCTATATGTATAATATTCAATGGGTGTGTAGTATGTGTTTGTGAGGTATGTGTGTGTGTGTGGTGTATGAATTCATTCATATTTTGTATACACTAGACCAATTGGTTTTGATAAAATTATGCAAAAATATGGCTAAAATCCAAACTGCGTTTAACTTGCATGATCGCATTTAGTGTAAATGTTAAGGCCTTAGAAATCTATCTTGTAGTTCGTAGCAATTTAACGAGTTATTAATTCTGTCCTTATATTCCTAAAATACCTCTTTATAATTATAACAGTTAAACTTTTATTACATCGTCTCACTTTTTGACTGTGTGTTGCATGTCGCGTGACGGTCGGCCGCGGAGTAGGGATAAAGTGACAGGCGCTCGTCGGAGCAGCCGAGACCAATATGGCGGCGCCTAAAGTTCGTATCAGCTGACCGTGTAGTGTATAGACTATCAATCATTTGTGCCACTGCATGAAATATTGGTTACGTTTATTAACTGTGAAATTCAGGATGAAGTTGGAATTGATAATAGAATGATTGAAAATAATTGAAAAACGGATCAAAATGAACGATTATAAAATATTGTTTTCAGTTTTTAATATGTGTATATCATCTAATTAATTAAGTAGTATTATGTATGTCGTACTCCAAAACACACAGTTCTATAAAAATATTAGTATCATTTCCATTTTCCAAGTATATAATCAAGCTATTTTTATACCATTAATGGAACATTATTCCGAAATTTATTAGTTAAATGTCTATAAAGTGAAAAAATGTTTAACTTTTAATATTGTGGTAATTTATAGTTTTTTTTACAGTGGTAGTTAACAGACCAAGCACATGGCCCACCTGGTAAGTGGCAAATGACCACCTATAAACAAGGCAACACTAAGCAGGGCATGCGTGGAACCGGTCCTGCTACATGCCGCACTGTGCGTATCAACCTGAGGCGGCGGTGTTAAGCCTCATGAGCCTACCGGCAGGTTCCGGTTTCAGCGTGGTTTCCGCACCCCGCCGAAACAAGACCAATCATACCGGAACACAGCATAGCAAGAAATCTGCTTTGCTTTTCACAATAAGCTGTACTACTACTAGATTCCTCAAATAGCATTTTCATAGATACCTCCAATCCCTCGGGTGTAGCTTCTGGTCCTTTTGATACGTCGATGAACACGCCGATGTCACGAAAACATCCCATCGAGTCGAGAGCTCGACGGACCTGAAACATTGAAAAAGATCACACTCTTGGATGCCTATTAGATTAGATAGATTTGTCTTGTAAATTTAATCAATTTTTATACACATTGTCAGTAGAAAGAATACTCAGGGTGTCGTATCGGCATGATACCATTATATCTATCATCTTGTATTGTGCTAATTATTTTTATGTTTCTTTTGCTTAAAAATTTGTTCAAATTAAATTTATACAATGCTTTGTCAATTATACACACCACCAAAATAATACAATATTAAGTATTACACTAGATACACTGCAATATTGGTATTTAGTAGGAGAGCAATTTATGCCTGTGACAATAAAGATGCTCAACTCAGGTGTCAGAAGAACACCTCAATCCATTAACCTTGGGTGAAGTAATAATTTGTTGAAGGTTTTGAGCAGTTGACAATTGGCTAGTAGTCATACTAGGCAATTATTTATTATGTATATAATTATTTATTATGTATATATATTTATAGTATATATTACTACACTAAAAAGCTTGAAAAAAAATTTTGCCAATAATTTTTTTTAGATTTCTGGTAACGTTAGTAATTTTAAAGAAAGCAGGACACTTACTTATTATTATTATACTAAGATTGTGGACTAACCTTATGTGCACGAAAAATAACATCTTCAAAATCTGTTGCATGGAACAAATCATCTATTGTACTTTTAATGACATCATCTTTGGTTCTACTTAGTCCATCCACATGGACGCGGTCAACCCGAGCCTAGTAAATATAAAGAAATAAAATGATATGATGACAAATTAGTATTTGTATTGCATATAATTTTTTTTTACATGTTTAAATGAATGTACACTATCTATGTGCCTGTTTGAATGAAGAAACATTTGACTATTTCACTTTGACTTTGAAAAATAGTTAAATATAAATCCTACTTCGACCAATGCTTAAACCAAGGCTAGCTGTTGCCTGCATTCTTTATCTGCGTTTAATAGTTCTTACAAATTCTATGAAGTAAATAACTATAGAAACACATCTGCATCACATATTTTACAATTCTGGACTTACCCGTACACCATTGAGTTTGACAGCAGGTTTAGGCGCAGGTTCTTCAAAAGTGTCCGGTTCTTCAAACTCAAATATACCGCTGCCTACCGCACCCTTGTCACTGTTCTGTTCAGCCTGCGCAGCACAAGTTACACTTATAATAACAACTTAATACTAATTACTAGATAAGAACAACATTACAAAAATCGCAGTGCCCTCTTGTGCATACAAATACATTTTAAAAGCAATCTCTTTCAGAAATAATACTTAAACCGGCTCCGTTCCGTTGTTCGTAAAACAATTAGGTGGTGCCTATAAAAATTAATCAACATAACCTAACTAGTAATCTAAAAAGTAGAAAAACTTATTATATACTTTAGCGTGCACGGTGCCCATGTTGTTAAAACGAAACTTATTAGAACCAACAAAAAACGTCGGGGCTCGGGAGGTTTTGTAGCTGTAATTTGGATATTCTTATTTTTGAATTACATAAACAAAGTTTGACAGTGACAATCGCCTTGCGATTGCCAGTATTTATTTACTGGTCACTAGTGGTGGGGGTGGTCTGGTGATTGCCAGCATGCCAGAGTACATTGTGATTGACAGTGAGAACTGACCACTGACTGTGTAAGTCGTTATTATTTACGTGGTAACATTAATAACACTAAGTTTTCTTTGTAAATTAAATAGGGTGTTATAATAATATGAAACCATAATTCGAATAATTTCAAATTTTACAAAAATATTTATTTGAAACCTAATAATACAGAACAAATCTTACTTCTTCACATAAATATTAAACTCCATTTTACGGTCCATTTAAATTTTGACATTGACATTTGTGTGACTTTTATGAAACAAAGTTTTGGATTTCAACTTCAGAGTTTGGACACGCGTTTTCTGTTTACATTCTAAAACCAAAATGAATCCAAAAGCTGTTTATAAATATTGTAAACATTTAGGTTGTTGTGAGGCTTGCTGTCTTCGATACATGGGAATAAAAAATCCCAATGCCTATGAGAACGTCGCTAATTTTGTGCTTAAAGTTTGTATCAAGTTTCTTTTAGCTATCATTATTTTTATTTGTTCATGGGATAATACCTAGTCTAGATACAAATTATGTGAGAAATGTTTCAGTATTTATTTACCTTATTTTAATTGTGATTTTGCCGCCGTCGCGCTTTATAAAGTGACACACGTCTCTTTTGTTACTATAAATAATATCTATTTTCTGGATTCTTAGTTTCACTGCAAATGAAGTGTGAACTAAAATTATTATGTAATAAAAATTTAAAAACAAATCACCTGTATATTTATATAAGCTCATAATTATTAGTGTCCTATCAGTCTTAATTTTATTTCGCATCAAGGGATTTACTATGTATTTAACAACTTTCTTACAGTATCAAGATGAAGTTGACAAACCAATGAGGGTTATTGAACAAAGTCAAAATATAGCTTCAAAGATCACAGATACAAAAGAAAATTTATTTGATGTAAGCATAAGAGAAGACCTAAATAATTCCAATGGAAATTCTTTAGACATAAATGGTGCTGATAGGAAAATCAGCAATGGTGATAGTGATACTAATCCACCACCTAGTAAAAGAAGGAAGTTAGACATCTGTGTAAGTTGTCTCGGGGTACTTCAAGAGGATAACTGGATGGAGGGTTATGTTTTGGTAAAAGATATACTATTCAAAAAGAGGTAAGTCTGTGAGTATAAAATAGGAGAATCTTATTATATCTCTGCTTCTCCTATTATATTGAATCTAATTATTACTCTTTGAGAATAAGTTTTCAAACAGAAAGAGTTTGCAGGCCACTTTAAAGTTCTAGTGATTATTCATTCAATTATTTAGTAACCTTTTTTTTTGGGAAAGATGTAGTACTAATTCATATGTTAATAATCTATTATTATTAAAAACTCGTGATGAAAGAGTTTAAAAACAGAAAAGTTGTTATTCCAAGAAAAAAAACATTCCCAAGGAGAGGTACGCCAAAACCAAAGTTCAAGTTTTGAGTATTTTTTGCTGACCTCACATAACAAGAGAAAGGGCAACAAGAAGTGGTGCTTTAGAGCTTTTTTAATGGAATTCCTGTAACAATTTACAATGGCCGATTGGCGGAGTGTTTGTGTGACCAACATAAATGGTTCTTATCTGTATATTATAATTATTTAAGTATAACATTCATAAAAATATTCATCAGTCATCTTAGCACCCATAACACCAGCTTCAATAAGGCTGCCTTTGCATGTCTACATTGTTTACTGTATACACACAGAAGCCACTGAAAACTATAGGCATCAAGGGTGCAGTAGACATTATCAATTAAGGTAATGAATAAGACAATGAATTTAATTTTCCTTGGTTTCTTATTATCGTTATAAATAATTGACTGATGGTTCACCTGGTGGTAAGTGGGAAACCATCGCCTAAAAACAGAGCAACACTCCACAGGGCATGTGAAGAAACATCCATCCAACAGCAACCATGTCCTTCAGACCGGAACTCAGCAATATGGCTTGGCGTCAGCAATACTGCTTCGGCGTTAAATAAACATGGGGATAGTACTTCCCCACATGAGCGCTATCACGAAAAGCTCTACTTATTCTTCTACGGTTATTTGATGGTTAATTTATGTGCTTGTCTTGTAGTAATTGTCATCACCCATTTGTTTCAGGTATGAATGTGCTACTTTTGCGTGTGCACTGTCTGCGCCAATCACAACATTGCTACGTGAAAGAGCAATTACACTCCGCCTCGCTGATGAGTTTCCAGGATATGATGATAGTAATGCATTACATATTATTTTTAACTGAGGCTAGCAAAGCGTATGGTAACTGACCGATGGGAAAATTGAAATTCTGCACCAGTGAATAGTGTCGTTCAGTGGTTTATACAAGTTAAATAAGCATAATAAACTTCTATTAACTTTTATAACATGCTGACATATATATTAAGACTACATTAGACCCTTAAACAATAAAGCTATCATCCAATTACATTTGTAGTGCAGTACTGTAACCTCTCATCAGTGATAGTACAGAATTTGAAAATCGTAAAGTAAACTCAATAAATGGCTCTTAGAAAAATGTTACTTCGATTTAGATGCATGTATTATAATGAGATTGTCTTTTTTAAATTTTGAATGATTATATATATATATAAATGTTTAAATTTGTATTTCTCTGACTTAATTATTGTGACTTATTTTGTGATTCAACAATTCTTTTGATTATAATTCGTTTCCATTAAATATTAGATTAGCACTAGTTTTTATTATTAAAGTAAATCTTTAACTTTAATGTTAATTCTTGTCAGAAATTCTAACGGCTCTGAAAGAAGCATGGAAATGGTCATTTGGAGTGAAGCTGGCCACAGAAATCAACAAGACTCTAGACTCAGGTGCTATCTCACCACTGTTGATCACACTCAACTATGACTACGCTGATGATTTGCAGGTACTCCAAATAATATTTTTTCCACCCTCATCCTAAATTATATTAAAAATGCGAAAGTGTGTTTGTTTGTTTTTACTTTCTATCCATCCTCACCAATCAATTTTAATTTTGGAATAGAATTAATTGAAAAGACAGAAGGACGGTTCCCACGTTATTCGTAAAAACCGTATCAAAAGAGGATGTAGAACGCAAGCAACATTTAAGTTTTTCTGAAACTAATTTTATTAAACTAATTAAATTAATCGTTTACCCATTTACCGTTAATATTGGTAGGAAATTAAAATTAACATCATTCCTGCCTTATCGATGATAGATGAAAATTATATAAAAATCTTATTTTTCTAATTGAAAAATGGAATAATCTTACCAAATTAGTGTATTATTGAAGTTAGAACTAAATCAGACCGTTTGAAGAGGGTATCAAGTCCAAGGGTGTTTGTTACAAACATACAAACAAACGTACAGGTGAAGCTATTAAAAAGCTTGTAAAAAAGGAGTAAACTTCCATTTTAACTGTTCAAAGTTGATTGATAAAAAAAAATGTTATTTGCAGGAATTAGAGATTCTAAAACAAGTGTCACCGCAACTCTTTGAAGAGAGAAGCAAGCAAAAGAGACGATTTGTCACAGAATTCACACGTAGATCTGTCGAACAGGTAATTTTCTAATGTTTGGGCTAAAATATTAGTTAAAGTCAAAGTCAAAGTCAAATATATCTTTATTCAAATAGGCACATAGATGGCACTTTTGATGCGTTATTATATACAAAATGTGTACATAGCAGTGAGTAGTGATGGCGATAACTACAATCGTAAACTTAAAACTAAAGCTACGAGGGTTCCAATCGCGCCCTGGTCTAAGAAGAAGCCCACAACAAACTTAGCCGGGTGTTCTTTTTGTTATCACCATCTCACATTGTCATTAGGAAATATTTAAGAAGCAACCTGGTTAGAGCAATTGTTTACACCCAAGCTTTTTTATCGTTTACGTAATCCTTTATACTATAATAGGACTTTTCTATAAGCTTTCGCTTAATACAAACTTTGAACTTCTTTAGTGACATCCCCAAGATATCAACCGGTAATTTATTGTAAAATTGTATACAATTTCCTATAAATGAATTGCTTATTTTGTGTAGTCTAGTGTACTGCACTGCAAGTTTATTTTTGCTTCTAACGTTCAAATTATTGCAGTCACATTTTCTTTTAAATTTTGATATATTTTTGTGAACATACATTTTAAAAGTTAAAAGGTTAAACAGTAATTGCAACAAAATTAACATAACATTTTAGACTGACTTTAAGTCAAAGTCAAAGTCAAAGTCAAAAATATCTTTATTCAAGTAGGCCCACAGGTGGCACTTTTGATGCGTACATAAGAATTACACGGTAGTGAGATGATGGCGATAACCACATTCGTAAACTTAAAACTAAAGCTACGAGGGTTCCAAACGCGTCCCGGTCTAAGAAGAAGCCCACAACAAACTTAGCCGGGTGTTTTTTTTTTTTTTTTTTGTTATCGCCATCTCACAATGTCATTTTAAATTATTAGAAGAGCAACCTGGTTAGAGCAATAATTTACACCCAAGCTTTTTTATCGTTGACGTAGTCCTTTATACTATAATAGGACTTTTCTATAAGCTTACGTTTAATACAAACTTTGAACTTTTTAAGAGACATCTCCAAGATGTCAATTGGTAGTTTATTGTAAAATTGTATGCAATTTCCTTTAAACGAATTATGAATTTTATGTAACCTAGTATATTGCACTGTAAGTTTATTCTTACTTCTAATGTTTAAATTATTGCAGTCACATTTTTTCTTAAATTTAGAAATGTTTTTATGGACGTACATTAAATTTTCAAATATGTACTGACTATACACTGTCATTATTTTAAAATCTTTAAATTTATCTCTCAATGACTCTCTCGGACCCATTTTGTAGATAGAACGAACAGCCCTCTTCTGCAGCACGAAAATAGTGCTAATATCAGCAGCATTACCCCAAAGTAAAATTCCATATGACATAATGCTGTGAAAGTAACTAAAATATACCAGTCTAGCAGTTTCTACGTCGGTCATATGGCGTATCTTCTTTACCGCATAGGCAGCAGAACTAAGCCTGTTCGATAAATTATTTACATGAGGGCCCCATTGAAGTTTAGAAACTAACGTTATTCCTAGAAAAACTGTCGTATCCTCCAGTTTCAGTTCCTCATTATTAAAAAGACTATCAAGTGCGCGTCAATTCCGTGATCCGACTGGTTCATGTACGATTTGTTTCTTTATGCCATTGTGTTATGCACGTTCTCAACATACTTAGTCATGATTTTTTGATGTTATTTCATTCAAAAAAAAATTCACTTATGAAGCGTTTATACATAAAGCATGTAAACACTAATGTTAGGTGATTGTGATAACTGCATTCGTTAACTTAAAAATAAAGCTAGGAGGGTTCCAAACGCGCCCTGCTCTATGAAGAGTTCACAAAAAAACTTAGCCTGGTTATTAAACTACTTAGCAAATTTGAATTTGCAATTTTTTATAACAGGCCACTAGTGGACTAAAGTCCTCCCCCAAATGGGAGGGTTTTGGCCAGCAGTGGACTGGACTGGAGATGGTAGTAGGAGCCTCATGACCTCTGTAACTTTCGCAGACGATATGCAGATGACACTAATTTATCTATGTTTCTTGTTTATACCCACTTTTTGTTTATCTTATATTATTAAACGAGCAATTCTTGTATATATAATTGGAATCTCAGAGTCGTCTCTAACGATTTTCATGAGATTTAGTATGCAGGGGGTTTCGGTGGCGATAAATCGATTTAGCTAGGATTCATTTTTAGAAAATGTCATTTTATTCGTGTTTTCCGGTAATAACCGATTTGGTCGCACGGGTCGGCTAGTATAGATTAATAGGTTGTCTTACAAATACTATAAGTATATTGTGAAGCTACAGTAGGTATGGTATGCTTAATGTCAGAAATAACCACGGTGGCTTCTCGGGACGAGCTCTTACAAAAGGCTCTCCTACCAGCAGAGGTGTCCCATGTAATCCCCGACCCCCGGTCGCAGGCGTTGCAGAACGCGAGCTTGCAGTCGCTACGCGCGGCGGGCGGCGGGCTCGCGTGCGCGGGCGCGCGCGCCATGTGCGTCGGCGCCGTGTGCACGCACGCGCCCAACTACCTGGCCGGCAGGTGCGGACTACACCTATTACTTTTTCTTATTCCACTACGTTAGGTAACCCTCGACTGCAATCTCACGTGAGCGAGTGAGAGTATGGTAGTCTACGCGACATCGCACCGGAACACTAAACCGCTTAGCGGCACCTCTTTGTCCGTAGCGAAAACCTCCCACCAGACCAGACAAAATTCAGAAATTATAAATTCCCAAATTGCTCAAATAGGCACATAGACACTTTTGATGCGTACACAGTGCGTGTAAAATATATACATAGAAATGAGATGATGGCGATAACGACATTCGTAAACTTAAAAATATACCCTCGTTGTCCAAACGCGGTCTAAGAAATATTTCATTTATATATTACTAGCTTCTACCCGTGAGTACCTCTCTTCTCGTTCGTTAACAATTTCTTATCCTACGACGGGAACTATGTGAGTAATAGAAAGTACATGTCCTTTTCCATAGCATAGGTGATAAGCATACCAAATTTCAAAGCTGTCTGCCCGCGGCTTAGCTCGTAAACGATTTTCAATTTTCCTATGTTCTGTTGTATTTTATTAATTTTCAAGGTTGCCTATGTTCTTTTCCATGTCACGGGCTACATGCATGCCAAATTTCATCCAAATCCGTTGAGCCACTTTTGCGTGATAGAGTACCAAACATCCACACTTTCACATTTATAATATTAGCAGGATATTTCGCACACAACTCTTTCTTTAGGAAAACAAAATTACATATTTTTTCCCTATCATGTGAAACTCACGTAATAATGGCGGTTATTCATTACCCGGTTAGTAGACGCCGTTTTTTTATAGCAGATACATTAATTGGGCTTATGTATGAACCAGGTGTTGCCCGCGGTTTTTTGGTTTTCTCATGAATCCTGCGGGAACCGTACATTTTCCCGGGATTGAAAGCAGCCTATGTGTTAATCCAAGGTTTAATCTATCTCCATTCCAAAATTCAATTTAATTATTTCAGTATCAGTAGTTTTTGCGTGAAAGAGTAACAAATAGCCTTCCACCTTTACAAACTCTCGCATTTATAATATTCGTAGCATGGGGTTCAAATTTCCCTAAAAAAGGGGAAACTTATAAAATGTCATATTTTTATATCCAAGGTACATAAAATTAAGTCGCCACCTGCCGCAGTCGCCGTGGATACTGGAAGGGAAACGAGTTTTACCGTCCTCTGTCCAAGAGATCATATACAAACCCTTAGCGGATTTGTACAAGTAAGTTGAGCTCCCATTCACATTCTCTTCTACTCCTTTTGTACTTTCCGCCAAATTGGACCTTCTACCTTTTCGCTCTATTTTATTTTTATTTCTGTGAAATTAATCTGTGGTGTATAATAAATTCATATAATTCATTCATATTGCATGTATGTAAATACACGACTGGGCCACATTTTTTTCCACTACCAGTTTTAGTCTTGCAACACGCGTAAACCTCGTGATCATTAGCATAAGAATCTTTATTGATCAAGGAGTAAATGAACCATACAGAAAATATGGTGTAACCTATTTATAACGGAGTTTCTGTAAATAAATAGGTTACAAGGTGCACGGTAAAATTTGGAGCCAACAGGGAGGCTAGTCGTCATTTTTGCATACAAAAGCGACGTTTGGCAGCATAGATTGCAAGATTACGCCTGTCGCAAGCGTGTCGTGATATACGTAATCACCCCGAGGGTGTTGTGCCCGCAGCCTGGCCGCCGAGCAAGCGGACGGCCGATTGAAGCTCATCGCGGCCGGCCGCGAGGACGTGGACGTGCGCTGCCTGGGAGAGGGCAGGCCGTTCGCCATCGAGGTACGTGCACACGTCACACGTCCCACTACACACACACGACGTTGGTGCATTTACACAAACACAATTGGCATCACGAACACCAGTACGGTGGCCACCGACTATGCCTTTTTGTACATATATGATCTTTGTTACTTTATCAAGGTTTAAAACTTTATATAGTTATCCACTTTTAATTATCTATAAAAATTACATTTCTTCGTGAATGGGTTTCAGTTTATGAATTATTATTTGATTCCTCTTCAAGTTAGCTTTTGTATGCCATCTCACCAACATGGCTGGTATGAGCAAGCGACATTTGTCTCCCCAGGATGAGGATACAATTTTATCTTCCTCTACCAGCTGTATCAACTCTCCGAGCATTAGAGAAGTGCAAATAATATGTGTCATAATAAACAGGGTTAATCTTCTCCTATTCCCTGTGGTGGTGCTTTGGCAGTTGAACACCTTAATTTTAACCCTTGTCCGGAGAAAGAATAGAATATTTATTTAGCTAAACATGGGTAGTAACAACATAGAATATAATAATGATATAAATATTGTTACTAATGATTAAATATTAAAGATACATTCTTGTAATTATAGGAACATATAACGATAGTTACTTTGAAGTTGAGATATAATAATAATTACGACTAATTACCAACAATAAAATTCTAAATTCTGAATTTTCAATAATACATATTATAATATAATTAATTTAACGTTTAATTTCAGTCTAATAATAATGACTATAAAAAAGTTTTTAATTTGAAATAGTCGTTTACTTCATAATTAAATAATTTTAATAACAAAAAGCATTAAATAAATGATTTAGGAATTTTCTTATGTTTTGTCCGACAAATGATTGAAAGTCTCAGCCGCAGGTATCTCGATTTAATATTTTGACCTCTATTGAGATCTTTACTTTTCATTGGATATCATGGGGGGATATAATTTTAAGTCTCAGACTACGCTAGCCGTGCTGTTGGGACTAAGAACCTTGTTATAAGTGTGCTGACACGCACTTGTATGTAACCGTTCGTGACGCATAATCATGTACAACGCCGCGCTGTGGTCAATTTAATAAGAATTGTTTCCAGATAACGGATCCTACAAGACAGTTGACGCCGGAGGAGCTCGCAAGTGCGTGCGAACATATATCCAAGAGCGGAGAGGTCATAGTGAAACAAATTGTACCTATAACCAGGTATATCAACACAATTTAATTCAATAGGTCCCTTGCGACGTCGTTCGCCTATAAGTCAACTTTGAAAGATAAGATTAACAGATGCTGTCGCAGACTATTTTTTAGAACTTTTATAGCGGAACAACTTTGTCATACATGATTTTATCGAAACTTTAACCGCTCAGCACTCCAACGCACGCAGCGAAAGCTCTCAAAAGGAAAAATACCCGATTTTGTAACATTTTCCATTGATGCTATACTCCTATTCATTTTAGCGTGATGATAATATATAGCCTTCCGCGATAAATATTCTATCCAACACTAATGAAATAATTTTTCGAATCGGACCAGTAGTTCCTGAGATTGATTCAAGGAAACAAACAAACTCATCAGCTTTATATATTGGTATAAGATTTGAACATATCAGGTATATTTAATTTTTTATGACATCGTTGTCTTGTTTCAGGGAAGATCTAATTCAGTTGAAGAAAGGCGAGGAGACGAAAAGCAAAACGTATGAAGCGATTTGTATAAAACTGTCTCACTCCAAATATGATGACGTGAGTAAACCGTAACAATAACATCGCTTCAACTTTATAGTGACTTAATAAACTACAATACAAGAATGAATTTACCTTTTAAGATCAATATGTCATTATTATTTTTAGGTATCTCCAGACAGTCCTATAAAAGTTACTCCAGAAGACTTAGCACGGA
Source organism: Pararge aegeria (assembly GCF_905163445.1). NCBI lineage: Eukaryota > Metazoa > Arthropoda > Insecta > Lepidoptera > Nymphalidae > Pararge > Pararge aegeria. Next base: position 18,589,291 of record NC_053191.1, read on the forward strand.
TCAATTCCTTCAGAAATACTGCTCGTAATACAAAAGATACCGAAAATAATATAGAAAATTCAAAATCAATATGCAATATATCTGGAGGTATAAAGGATACTACAGATAATCTTGACAATTGTGAATCTATGCACCAAGATGACAAAGACACAAGTGGAGTTCCTTTGAGAAGTCCAGATAATTTTGGAACTGTCAAGGAACCTAATAGTCAAGATGTTAAGGATGCTACAGATATTTTGGACAATTCTACTCCTTTGAAAGTCAAATTGGCTGATAATCCAGACAATCCTAATGATGACAAAAACAATGAAATAGATTTATCTGTGAATGTTCTAGAAATTAAAAATCGTGAAACGGACGCTGAAAGTGATATTGTTGACACACTAAAAAGTGACCAGAATGTTCTGGACTCTCCAGATAGTTCAAGAGATTTTCTGGACACATCTGTAGAGGTCCGAGAGTCAGAAAATCGGAATAACTGTGAAGATATCAGAATTATGATACAGCAGAAAACCCCCATAAGAGTGCTCCACAGGCGGCCCTTACTTACGAGGACCAGACATATACTCGAATTAAAAGCTGTAGAAGTTCCTGGTAAGATGTTTTTCTGTGTATTTTAAGCCGACGTTAATGAGAGAGTAGGTTCTCAATTTGAACTGTATCTTCTGTGATGTAACTTTGAGTTTATCGAATGATATTTTAATAAGTGTCTTCAAAATTATTTCTAAGAAATAAAGTGCAGATCCTCAGAGAATCAGATGACATAGATAACAGAAAATCAAACACAACCTGTTTACACAAATTATTACAGTTTATTTAGAACTAGGTTTATTTAGGATAATAATCCGCCTGAGGAATAAATTTGGTTATTCCTATGCAACAACTGTCATTACGTCAATATTATTCCTTAGATCATTTAGTATTAGCCATAAATATGCGGCGCTGGCTAATGACTTCATTTTAACATTTTTTACTTAATTCTAGACTCTAAAGTTCTAAATAAAAACCCTTTTTCCAAAACTGCAGTCTTAGTACAAGATTTACTCCCTGACAATCGAGGCGTCGTTTTTGCGCCAATATCTATACCGTCAAGGTAAAATGCCTTTCAAAGAGCCTTCTCTAATCTTGTTAGAAACACAAATTCCGTACTTAAATTTTTTATTTTACAAAAGTTCTGCTAAAAGCCTTTGCTAAATTAAAAAAAAGGCCAGGCAAAGTTGAGCCTTAAATCAATTACCATAAGGTTCATTTTACTCTGACGTTAGCTATTTCAATCCTCTCAAACGACTCCCCGAGTTCTAAGGGAACTGTTCCGCAGATCACCCGCAACTGTTCCGCATGTTCGTGCGCACGTCCGCCGGCACCTACGTCAAGGAGTGGGCGCACGGGGAGCTGGGCCGCTCGCGCCCCTCGCTGGGCGACGTGCTGGGCGCGAAGGTGGACATGCTCGCGCTCGACGTCACAGCCGTGCATTTACAATGGCCACCTCAATAATACATACTTTACTACTACATTTACTTGTCTTTTTTTTAATTAACATGCCTTAGAGCCTCCATAAAATTTCCATATGCACGTGTAGTGTACCAATACGCACTTGGTCAGCGAGGTGGACTACTGCCTAAACCCTTCTTATTCTAGAAGACCCGTGCCCTGTAGTGGGTCAGCAATGGATCGATGATGATGATGATTGTGTATTTATACTAATATTATAAAGGAAAAACTCACTCAATTAAGTTTACATGACGCGTTGTCAATGCTATGTGCATTGTAATGTGCATATCGGTCCATGTTTTTGTGTGTGTGCTATATTTTAAAACGTGTAATATGCATGTTGTTAGTGCTCTTAATAAATAAATAAATAAATTAAGCTAATAAGTTTGTTGGTTGGTTGAACTCGCCAATCACAGAAACTACTTGTTCCAATTGGAAAAATCCGTTGTGTTCAATAGGTCATTTAGAGGATTTAGGCTCAAGCTACGACAATAAGAGCGAAGCATAAGAGAAAACAACGAAAACTTTTGGACGAATGGTCCATCCAGTTTGGTTTAAATATACCTTTTTAATTTCAAATGTTTTGTTTCGTGAATAAAATGCTTCATTAGATTTCTACAAGTTAAAGCTTTATTGATCTAGTTTATAAAGTTTCCGTTTGATTAGTGCCAGTTGCGTTCACCGCCGTGTCATTACCACTTGCAGTGTCGGACACGTTGCCTTGTGAGGTTGCAGTTGTTACTGAAACAAGTCATTATTTAAAACCCCACGACCCGACGTACCTATAAACCAACTGTGCCCACTTGCCTAGATATATACTTTTTAGAAGACGTCGTATACCTTCAGCAAGCACAGTAGTGGAACTGGTAGTGGTCTCAGCGTTCTCGGTAACTTCTTTAGCAGAAGTACTATTCTTGGCTGTCACTGGCCAGGAGCTGTTCAAAGAGATAACAATTAATTTATAGAAGAGCTACTCGATATTCCAAAACTCCTTGTGTAATGTGCTCTTCCAGCGCCATATACAAGCTCAATTACTACTACGTACTTAGTTTCTTGTCATAATCTGTGTATAGGGATCGCGTAGGGAAAACCAAATCCCACTGTCAAATCATCACAAATGGCATTTTGATAAAGCTGCTACTATTATTTGGGAAATAGTCTAAAAGTTTACAATTCTCTAATAACTTCACTTCGTGCTCTAGTATCAAGTCATCCCAAACCACTGATATGTGCAAAGAGCAGCACAATGTATGGAGGTGTATATAATGGTCTGTGGTGACTCTTAACACCAGATTCTGTGTGATGACATATTTGATTAAAGAGACGTACCTACGGATTAACGATAATTTTACAGATTCGATTATCAAAAATGAACACCAATTACCTAACGTTAATCTGCGAATACTTACATATCGAGTACTGTTGTTGGTAAGACTCTGCCCGCTGCTGCTCTATTCTCTAAAATTTGCCTGCAACATATTTTACCTTAATTCTATGTTAAACTAATCTTCAGCAACGCTATTGTGAGCGCATTTTCTATGGGCAATCACCTGTTTCCTTTTGTATTTTATGTTCTGCGCAATAATCACACAGTATTATTTTATACGGTACTAGCTCTTCCCCACTATTTCATACGCGTTTGTTTTTATTTTAAAAGCGTCCTAGTCTCGGAACAGTTTATTTAAGATATTTAGGCGGTAGCAGCAGCTAGTAATAGACCATTACGCTGCGTAAGCAATATTAACTGGAGTCACTAAATGAAGTATACTAACTATAGGGGTTTGAAGGAGAACATAGGTTACGTCACTTTCAGTTTCTATCACTAATAACGAATAGTAACAGTTATATTGAGAAAACATCAGACTCTTAGTTGACTCAAATAAAGATATCTACCTTAATACGTAATCTGTAAAAACGTACAATTTATTTTTTAGCTCTACTGATATTTTTAAGGTTTTTATTCTTTTAAAAAAATTAAAATTCTCTAAGAAACTGTTTTGTTTTGGCTATTTTTTTTTTAACTGTTGATCCGTTTGAAAATATTGGAAATAAATAATCCTAATTGATTATGATATTTGCCTCCGGAGTAATATTGTTCTGTGTTTGCCACTAGCTGGCGTATAAGTCAAGAAGCGTGGAGTATATTATATATACTTACGACCAATCCAAATTATTATTTTAAAATAGCGGAAACTACACAGACGTCTGACGTAATACATCTACTTCCGTCAGAAAAAAAACTGGGTTACTCCTTGGTCGCACCTAAAGAAGTTTTACTTCAAAAAGTCGTAGAACAAATGTTGTTAGTTTTAATGATCCGCTAAAGGCCGAGAGCTTTCTGGTATTTTTATTCAACACTGTATACAGATTACTAACAATATAGATTTATATAATAAAGAGAACCTACTTAAGCAGATTTACGCTGATGCTCGCGCTGGGCAGCTTTGCTTCGACAGGGTTAGAGACTACGATGATATCGTTCATTTCTAATTTTCCGTCAATATTAATGGGTGATACATCTGCGTAGTACTCTCCAGAATCTACCTCGTAGTGGAAATCGTTAGGGTGGTCCTATATAAATTGCAAAGACACGTATATTAGTTATGAGACCGTTGTTATTGTACCAAACTTTTGTACCAACCTTATTTCTGTTAATTTAGTTAAGCTTAATTTAAAGTACATCTTACCTTAATTAAACTAGGAAAAGCTTTAAATGATTCAGAAAAGCTTATGAACCCTCTGTTGGTTTTTATGGCACGACGGAATGCGTGTCTTACTGGCGCGGCTCCTTCGCTATCTCGAATAAGTGTAAGCAGACGGATGACGGAATCATAATCCCAGTCCTTAGAGTCCGCATATCCAGGAGGCGCTTTTTCTACTTTTACTATTGCATAATATTACGATAAAATGATTATAGAGAATATTATATTATGCCTATCGAATGACAAGAAGTATTGTGCCTAGATTTGAAAACTGTATAAATCTTATTTTCATCCAAATAAAAAGAAAGAGAATATATAGGTTGGTTTGATTGCATCTCACGTATCAACAGAGCTTCCAATCAATGTGATATCTAACAAAGAGTCCTGTCTCATGTCCATCTCGTTTAGCACTGGGACCTAACATTATTTCTAACACTAAGTTTATCTACTAATAGATCAACTGGATAGGTTTTCTTACAAAAGAAACCATCTATTTTTTACATCCCACAACCAAAAATTATTATTCAAAATAAAGGCCATCACTAGTTTACTAAAATGAAGGCTGGAAAACCTGTGATTTTCATTGATTGACTCAGGAGATCATCAAAAAAATGTTTCTTTTGATACTCCACGACGCGGTCAAGCCAACCAGCGCGTCGCACGCTAATTGAGCACATCATCCACGGCACTAAAAACCCAATTAAAGCTGATTTCTGCAAAAAAAAAACAGTGTACATCGACTATTTGGATAATAATAATAACAAGGCTTTATTTCTATACTTACGAACGTATACATGGTTTTAATAATGAATTAAGGAATGAAATTCTGAACAAAACAATTTCTTTTTGGACCGCTTTCAATTACATAGGCCATTAACAATGTAATTAGCATATTTAATTATAGCTTGTTATTGTAAATAATCTCAACTTCATTTTTAGTAAGAAGATCGAATTCTTACTGAAACATTATATTTTTATTGTTATTAACTATATTCCATTTTATTATTACTGTGCAGTTTAAATTAAATTAAATTACCACATCAATTTGTTAAATTAGACACATCAATTTGTAATCGACTTCTTTGAGATTATCGATAATGTGCCCTATCACTAGAACGGCTGATAATGACAGCTAAACGATAATAAATAATAGCACTCCTATATAGTCGCATTCAGTATTTGACATTTGGAATGGGGACGTGTCAAAAGTTCGCGACCGAATTCGAAGTAAATTTTCGCAAATATTAGTTTAATAACTTAAATAATTTTCTAATTAAGTTTACACAAAATTACTATTCGACAGTGATATCTAGCCTTAAAGATTATTTACATCCAATTGAAACGAGTATTTGAATGAAAAATATCAAAAATGTAAAAGTTTACTTCGTTGCTTATAAACAAACCTTTTTTTTCGTACACAAAGGCTTTATTGTAAAATGTGTGTGCGTTGACTTATTATAAGTTGGAGTTTCGTGACTGTTAGTGTTTAATTAGATTTTATGAAAAGGAAGTTGTTCAATTGTCTAAAAATGAGTGGGGTCAGCCGAGACGCTCCTGTCGGTGTCCAATGTCTGCAGAAGTTCAGCTCTTGGATGTGCCCTCGACTCCAATTAAATAGATTACGATGGTAAGATTTGTTGATTTTATTCGAATTTTTAAAAAACCACAGAAGTCAAGCCTTCTATATTTACTGCACTCCAGCAGGTGAATCTCCATACAAAATTGCTGGCTCTACATTCTACGATTTCAGTCCCCTAATACCTACGAGATATTTCGTTATTGACTTACTGACTATATAGTTATACAGGGAATAACTATATAGTTTTACAGCTTACATGATTAAGACCGAAAGAAATTACAAACTTTATGTTATGTAGAGATTACTGATTACATTGGTTATATGTAATTTTATTGAGACAGCTGAAAATTGTATAAAAAGAGTTACCCAAACTAAAAAGAATATTAGAGCTATTGCACCCCAAGCATATAAAGCAAATAATTTAATTTAGGTGTAATATGTACTTTACTGATATTAGTTTTGTTGCTTACATTAAGAATATAACTGCATAAAATAATAAAACTCATCACTACAGAGTAACTCTAAAAAGATTGAGTTTGATAGTCCTCTTAATTGTGATGTATTGTATTAGATTTATTTCTAAAATGGTATTTTAAAAACATCACTGTTTACAATATATTAAAACCACTTTAAATATTGAATTTATATTACCCATAACACAAGCTAGTTAGGGGGTAGATGGTGTTGTTGTTACATATTGTTGTATTTTTATTTACTTAAATACTTAAGTCACCTTTTTCCCATATTTGGTCCTACCTAGTTGTGGGCCACATATATTTATCAGTATATAAGTAGCTTTGTACTACTATGTAAAGTAACCTATAAAACTCCATGCTAAGCCAGTAAAACATTATTTAATTAAAACTCAATTTTATATTTACGAATGGATAAACATTTGTGAATTTACAGTATTTATTTTCTTTAAGTTAAGGCATTTAAAACAATGTTATATAATGTCACAAAAGAATTCAAACAAACAAAAAAACTAAACATTGTTAGGTAATTAGTCATACTTCCCAGTGTTTTTGTTACTAATTGATTTCAGATAAAAACTGCTAGAAGAGGCGATTGAGTTGAAATGTTTTTGTTAGTTTTACTTTTTGTAAACAAAAACTGACTGAATGAAAGCAGAGTTTTTTTACAACAAGTATATCACCTTTTTATTTCTGCAGTACTTTTGTGGCATAAAATGTTTAAGAATCTGCCTGGAAGTAATAAGTGGGTAATTTCCCACACGCTGGTTATTGTAAAAAAGTGTTGCAGTAGTTAATCAAAATGTTATCATTATATTAATTGTAGTTGTCAACTTTTGTGTACTTATTATCAAGTATTACATTTAGATAGCAGATACATGTTTTTTCAATTAAACATATTATAGTACCTACTTTTGTAAACTTTTATACATTCAGGTTTAAGTCAAAATCTTTGTATTTCTTTACTCAAAAAGTTCCACAGAGTGTGTGCAATACAGTATTATGCGATGAGTACATTGAATATTAAAAAAATTGTGCAATAGCAGTGAGTTGAAGGCAATAGGCAAATTGTGAAATAAATGACCTTATGATGTGCTTTGTAACAGTTGTTGTGAGACTGGGACTTAAAATATTACTGATACCCACCACAATACCATAACACTAGCTGTAGTCAAAACAAAACAGTTGGGCCAGTTCTGTTGTACAAAAACCTGTAAACTATTATAAATTGGCAGGTTTGTAAGTAGTGCAATTTCACAATGTTCTATGTGAAATAGGATAGCTTAATTGTTACCCTTCTCAATTTAATTTGCTCAGAGATTTGTGTACAATAGAACCAGCACCATTGTTTTCAGGAAAAGACATATAAACGAGAACCAAAACTTAACGAAAATTACCTGTTGTTATAGTAATAATAATTAAAACAGATACTTTAAATTCAGACCTGCCAAGTCAGATGGTAAAAAAATGAATTGAGAAAATGTGACCCTGACATAATAAATTGGTTTAAACATATGAAAACTTATGCATGGCTGGTCTAAAAGTACATACTCTTAAGTAGGTATTGTTTGGACACATTTGATACTTTTGTGATTAAAATGATTCATATTTAGTTGCTGCCATATAATGCTATGATAACAAGTTATTTGCTGTTGTAATGATTTTATGTGCCCATTATGAATCTAGCTTGTGTTGTCAACTGAATTTTGGTTTGGTAACTACAAAGTAGGGTGCACTTTTGTGAATTAGTGGCAACCTCTGCAGCTTTGTGTGCTTAGATCTGATAAGTAAAGTCCCACCCAAACTTTTGTTTAATCATCACATGTCGAAAAAATTTAATTCACATTTTCTTTTCTCTTTAGTCTTAGTTCTTCATCTTTTTTTCTTATTTTTCCTTAACCTCATTATATTATGTAATATATTTGTGAGTATACATGTGCGTGTGCTGTTTTAGTGTATTATATATTAAATAGATAATACTATTTGTACACCTTTCTAAACCCACTTTTTACTAATGATATCCACTGCTATTTCTTTGCCAGCGATCATGTAGCACCAGAGAATATTTGTTGTTTAAATTTTTTGTAGGTGTTTCTTGGTGTTTAATAAAATATGCTTTCTGTCTTTTTAACCGACTTCCTTCAAAAAGGATGCCTGCTTTCTTAATAAGATGAATATTTGAGCATAACACCATCATTATAAAACGGATTTGCAAATATATTTTCTTCTTAGAAAGGGGTTTATCGTAATAAACCCCTTAAATGGTCCCATTTAAATTTCATGAAGATGAAGAGTTCCGCAGACAGACAACGTAAAAAAATTACAGTAAATCAACCGCAGTTGCTGCTTTATGGGATGTAAATATGTACGCAATCACAAAACATAACGTTCCGCCTGTGCTACAACACAAAAATGTCATTACACAAAATTAAGAACATACATTAACCGTGTCCACGATTAATATTGAAGCATCAGAAACCACTCGACTTTAGTTGTGTTTCTCGAATACGTGGTTAGTCACTTTATTCCATTTAGCAGTCGACTGTAATTATTTTACCGCTTTTGTTTGTGAGTCTCTGTGCTTACCTTAAAATAGGGATATTGGAAAAAGTTTGTTAGCGGAAAGTGGCTATTTCCGCGGGTGTGAAGTCAGACTTGCGCGAGGCGTTTTCTCTGTTTTTGGTCACAATGCACTTCATGCGATAATGGCTGAATGAGGGATCTGAATGTTGTTAAGTTAGTGTACGTAATACATTGTGTTACAGCTACCAGGCGGGTGTGCTGGTGCTGACATACTTCACGTACATGACGTACCACCTGACGCGCAAGCCCATCTCGGTGGTGAAGAGCGTGCTGCACCAGAACTGCAGCGGCCTGGCGCCGCCGCCGGGTGTGCTGCCGACCGACGACCAGTGGTGCAACTGGGCGCCGTTCAGTGAGTACACGGGCCCCTGCGTGAGGACAGGTTCTTCATCAATCCATCCTGGCCCACTAGAGGTCACGGGTCTTTTCTCAGAATGACTACGCTGGCCAAGTGCGGATTGGTAGACTTCTCAAATTTTCGAGAACGCTATGGAGAGCTGTCAGGCATGCAGGTTTCGTCACTATGTTTTCCTTCATTGTTAAAGCAACATATTTAACACAAGCATATTTAATAACTCTGAAAAGTTAGAGGTACACACCGGTTCGAACACGGTCTTCCCGAGAGTCCGAAGTAAGCGATCATCACATTGAGACAGGATGCGGTAGCACCTGAACTGCTGGTACCACTGGCTGAACTGGTAGAAACTTTGTCATACATTATGTCATCGAAGCTGTAAGCGTTTACGCAGCGCACGCAGCGGAAGCTCTCAAAAGGAAAGAAAAAAAACGACGATTTTGAAACATTCCTCATTGGTGCTATATTCCTATTGGTTTTAGCATGATGATATGTAGCCTATAGCCTTCCTCGATAAATGGGCTATCCAACACTGAAACAATTTTTCAAATCGGAGCACTAGTTCCGGACATCATTGTGTTCAAGTAAACAAACAAACTCTTACAACTCATACAAGATATGAACATTACAATTCCTTATCACCATGTACGATGTATCACCAAATTGCAGTTTAACAAACTCAGCAAGTAGGTATTATATAAACATTAAACAACATATAAAAGCGGGTCGCGCGTGTTCGAACTCCGAGCGATAATTTACCGTGTGAACCGAAGGCTTGCAGGGCTAGCATGCGTGCCAAGAGATATTTATCTCTACCACTTACTCGTATTTTTTTCTATAGCGATAGACGAGATAATGGGTAGACATGGCTCACAGATATAAAATAAAATACAAGTGTATTAAACTACTCATTCACAAAATTTACGCTACTAAGTAATAAACTTTTTGACGATCTCCCTGGCGCAGAAGTTGGTCTGGTGGGTGCTCATAGTCCGCTGCTAGTTACCCTACCGATAAATAAATGCCGCCAAGCGATTCAGCGTTCTGGTACAATGTCGCGTACACACCGATTTGGGTTTAGCCATACCCAAAACAGATTATTATCAGTTTCCTACCATCTTCACTTCGAATGCCTGTCCTGTTTAGACCTAGACCGATATTACAAACTTCTTGAAAGCTAGTCATCTATTTTAAGTAGGCCTAGTTTATGAGCACTTCTGAAGCTACAAGTCTGTCTGTTTGTAGTGCCTCTACCACCGGTTCGCAAGGCAAATTCTACCAAGAAGAAACTTGCTATAAACTCAGCAGATTGCGCTTTTACAACCTTCAACTTTTACTTAACCTGTTGGTATGGATAACTTAGACCGAACCAAGGGGTTCATGAATCCAATGACAATCGTTGAGGAGACTCCCTCGAATCCACCCAAGCACTTAGCCACTGATGTGTTCCATCCGCTTGCTCGCTTATTCATTTTTTATAAGTAGGGTCACCATGCCGTATTTGAGAAGCTCAGATCCAAGAGTTCTTGTTTATCTGTAGAAATGACGAACGGGGTGATAAATCTAACTGCAGTATTGTTTCAGATACGAGCGACGCGTACACGTTGCTGGGAACGTTGGACTCCGCCTTCCTATTTTCTTACGCGGGCGCCATGTTTGTTTCCGGTAACTCATTTTAAGTTTTTGAAGTGAAACGTTACGTTACGTACGTTACGCACCATCTTCGTTTCTAAGTCATATTTTTCAGTTACGCGCCATATTTATTTCTAATACATTCAACACGTGGGTGTGATTATGGTATTTTTTTAAAACTTATTTCAGGTTAACCTTAGCTTTGGATTGTAAATATCAGTAAATTTAAATAATTTTATTAAAACTAGCAACTATTAGTTAATACTGCTTTTAATCTACTAAACATCAATTAATAGTAATAATAAAATAAACAAATGAAAATGTCATTAAGAAGTTTAACTACTTACGTGTGTACACTAATAATTTTTATAATTTACCCGATATACAGCGCAAGCTTTACGAAACTTATCTGAATATAACGCTTTCCTAGATTTAATAGAATTCTTCGTAGTCCCCTTAATTGTCCACAAGTGTCAGAAGCAATGTTGCGGTGAATACAAGTATTTATTGGGTGGTGGCAGGCATGGTGGCGGAACGCGTGGACCTGCGCTACTTCCTGTCGCTGGGCATGCTGGCGTCGGCCGTGTTCTGCTACCTGTTCGGGCTGGGCCGCACGCTCAACGTGCACGACATCTCCTTCTACTTGCTCGTGCAGGTACCCTCCATCATATCATCCTAGGGACGTCCACAGTGGCGTGCCCTTCATACAAGCACAAAAGCACTGCATACCCAAATCATTTTATATAGCTCGTATTGGAGGGGAATATTTTCATTTTATGCCATGTACCTGCTTTATGCACACCCTGGTCAAAAACCCTGTGCACGCCACTGGACGTCCACTACTGGACATAGGTCTTTTGTAGGGCTGAATAATAATAAGAATAATATTTAAAAATAAATGGATATAATAGATAATGAATGCCCTACTGCGAATAATGGTCCCCAATGGTCTAATGGTCCCATGTTGCTGGAATGGCGACCGGAAAATGCAAAGTTGTTCGACCCCCACGAGGTGGCCAGACGACATCAAACGAGTCGATGTCCAGCAGTGGATGATGATGATGATGAAGGACTATATAATAAGGTTATACCTCGTCCTGGTCGTGGTGCATTGCTGCAAGTGTGCAAATTGCAACGCAGGCGGGCGCCGGCATAGCGCAGACCACGGGCTGGCCGGGCACGGTGGCCATCGTGGGCAAGTGGTTCGGTAACGCCAAGAAGGGGCTCATCTTCGGCCTCTGGAATTCGCACACCTCGCTCGGGAACATCTTAGGTAAGTAGGGACTTTAATTTTTTTCGAACTAATTATTAATCATAAAACATCTTGGATTTGCCCGGTATCGGAATGGTATATCAAAGAGATTCCATAAATTTTTTTGAAGTGAAACTTCTTTAGAATCGTTCTGATTTCAAACTCGATGAAACGAAAAAATAAGTCCATTGAGACACAAACACATAAATGTTCAGCCGGCGAGAGAATGAGATAGAACACATAGACGTACAGACATATAGAACGTAGACGTTCGTCCATGTGTTTAATGCATGTGTTTGCACGTACCAGAAAGTTATAATATAAGTGTGTTGATTATTGATGATTTTTTATTTGTGTCAATATTTTCGTCTCCTTGATAAATTAATTTTAAAATTATGCAAAAAACTAAAGTTGTAAAAATCCTGAAAACTGGCGAAAAAAAATGAAATAAAATTTAAAAAACCTCAAAAATTTCTACGGAACGTGTCCATGAATTACGCGCACGTCAAAAAAAGTTATTTTATGTTCTTATAAATATGCAGTTTACATGAAGCGACTGATAAGTTTTTCAATAAGTCAGGGACATTTCATAAGTTTCACTTCTACCGTGTGTGACTGTGTGACACACTTTATCTTTTTCTTTATAATGACACGCATATAGTTGGTAGTCAAAATCTGCTGCGTACATTAAGTGAAAAAAGATAACACGGTAGTGAGATATATTTGAACCAGCTTAATTCCACCAAAAAAGTTAATTGTAAATTTTTAATTTACAACATTAATTTTAACAAAAATTCACAAGTTAAGTAACCGAAATCTTCATTGATAGTCTTACTAATGCGATAGAAATCTTGATAAATCTAAGAACTCCAACTACAATAATGAAATTAACTATTGGTAAATTAAACGATACGTTAAAAGTAAACATAAAATGATAACGATTTTCTTATACAACCTTCAGTAGCCTTATTGAAAGATTCATTCGATCGCAATCGAAGGGTAAAATGACCCTTAATATGGAAATACTTAAAATGGGAATAAAATGGATCATATTTGCATTGTATTAAAGCACAAATTTAATAATAATAATAATAAAAAAAAAAATAGTTTATTCACAAGAATACATACAGTTTTTAAAATGTAAAGTAGTTATTATAATATTTATACAAACAAATGCGTGCCTCACAAATTATATTGGTGTGTATGTAATAAATGTATGTAATGGTGCCATTTAAAATCTACTGTCCCTGATTTAGGTAAAAACCTGTATTACAGGCGACAGTGCTCTCCTTAAAATGTTGTCTCCGATGATTGTGCGTGTGTGAGTTTGCGTCGCGTAGTTAATTGTACTCGCGTATTTATATGTTTGCTTATACAAGATAATTATTATATCTTAATATATATAAATCTCCTGTCACGATGTTTGTCCGCGATGGACTCCTAAACTACTTAACCGATTTTAAATTAAATTGGCACACCGTGAGCAGTCTGGTCCAACTTAAGAGATAGGATAGCTTAGATCTTTAATTATAGTCGCAATTTTATTTTATTGCAAATTATTTGTCTTTAGTTAATTGACAGTCACTCATTTAAGGCTTAGCGATACTGAATACTTTAAAAACAAAATCAAACGCAGACGAAGTCGCGGGCAACAGCTAGTTAAATTATATATACATATATAAATTTGATTTGCAGGTGTATGTGTGTGTTTTTATGTATGTATGTATGTATATGTGTGTGTTTGTATGTGTGCGTGTTTGCATGTTTGTGTGTGTGTGTATATGTGAGTTAGAGTTTTACATATTAATTCGATCCTAAGACTTCCAGAAGTTTTTCAGTTTCAGCATTGCGTCAGCATTTTGTCAGTAGCCACTCTTTTATACATTTTTTACAGTTAATTTTATTTAGGGGGTATATATTTATATCTCTATTTATTTTATTGTAAATTCTAGAGCTAATGATGTAGTTAGTACTGCCTCCCAGCAAGTTTACTTTTGTGCCTTTCTGTTTGAAAGATTATGTCCCCTCTTCTTTTATGTTGGCTTTTAACGTAAGTAGTAGAATTATGTTTACGAATTATAGTTGAAGAAAAAGTTGGCGAACTGATAGAACTTTACAATCTCTATATAATTCTGTAGTGGAATACCGAAAAGGTCTATTAGTCATCACTTTTAGCATAGCCCTTTGTCCTCTCTCCAACTGTAGTAGCGTTGATTTATGACTGTCACCCCAGACAGAAATGCAGTATAAAAGTAAAGACTGAACTATTGTATGGTATACCATAAAAATAATTGATTTATTTGATTTATTTTAGATTTTAAGTTGGATATGTGCAGTTTCCAGGACAAATTTATAATTTGCCTATAGTTCGGGCTTTTGTCGAAACTTTTGTAGAACAAAAATCGAAAGTACAAGGTTTGTCTCTATAACGAGTGAAATTTGACGATAGAGAGATTTTTAATGCGAAATCGAAACCTCGATTTAGGTAGCACAACTTGTACTAAGGCTGCATATAAGAAAACGGAGTATAATAAAACTTTTCTCCGGCACCTCCAAGGTACGCTGATGGCTGCGAAGTACGTGGAGACGGACTGGGCGCTGTCGTTCGTGTACCCCGCGCTGCTGATGGGCATCATGGGCTTCGTCGTGTTCTTATTCCTGGCCCCTGAACCGCGCCTCGTGGGGCTGGCCGTCGACCGGGCCTCCGTGAGTACCCCTCTGCCTCCACAGCTCGCTGGGAGACGGGCCACCACACGCCGTCATCTACTGAGCCTTGCGCTGCTGAGTACCTGCTTAACCGGCTACAGCTTACTGGGACATGAGGCCATCACACCCTATCATCTACATCACATACTGCCAGCTACTTTCGGGCCTACACTGCTCGCACTGAACGCGGGCGATGGGGCGTAGAAACCGGACGCGACTCAATAGCTATCAGGCTTTGTATCTTCGCCGAAATTACTATTATCTTTTCGTTAGCTACATATTATATTAGACTAGTATGTATGCTCAAGGCATCATCAATAGTTTATAACAAAGGCCTAAGGCCTCTCTCAAGGGCAGACGGGTTAGTGATCGCAGTTGATGGTGGTAGTAGCACACTAGTGTAGTGTAGTGTAGTGTAATGTAGTGTAGTGTAGTGTAGTGTTCTCTTTATTTTCTATCGAACGGCACCCGCGGGAATAGGTAGATGGTGACAACTGTATTCTGATCGCCACATGGCATATGCTGAAGTACTAGTTAGTGCCTCTTTCATTTACTCGTCATAACACAGCACACATAATTCAGCAAGTACTCACGCATTTTGGTCCTTCGAGCCGGATTTTGGTCAACCTTTCGTAATATTCCCATTGTACAGGTATTCTTGTTATCACGTGTATTGTGATAACAAGAACACCCGAACCATCCTCATGTTATATATGTCCCACTGCGTATTATATAGTTTATCTGAGCACATTAATATTGTTCAATAATTAGATTGGACACACCATAGGGCCCGACAGGCAGACCCTAGTTAGCTTCAATAAAAAATGTGACCTCACAAGTTACTTTGACAGCTTAGGATAAGTTCACTGACATTGATTATTTCCGTACTTGACATTTCACTATAGTTGTAAAGGTCGCCGACAAATGTTAATTTGACAAGTAAAACTGTTTACAGCCAGGCAGGCAGTCCCACCGATCGGAGACTGAAGAGGAACCCACGCAGGTCATCGTAGGAGACCAGGTAAAAGACTCGATTAAATGCATAATTGTAGAAAAGCAGCTAAATGACTTTTAACCCTGAAAATAATTAATTCTTTATTATCACCTTTTTATTAGCTTTACCACTGCACCGTTTACCAATTTTTAACCAATCCGTTCGTCCTGCATTATGGCCCTTGTAACAACAATAATATATATTTTTTTATTTTTAAATAAATAAATAAAAGTCATTTATTTCGACCGACTTGGATCATAAATGGTTATTAGAATACAAAGTTAAATATAAGTACACTTAGCCTAACGAAATAGTATAGCCCTTCTGGCATGCCCGATTGGTAAGCGCATGTACCATGCAGCAATGGCACAGGTACTGACAACCAATCCTGCCAGCAAGTGTCCTCAGAAGGCCGCTGGAACTAGCCCGAACCCTGCACACCGATTTCGCATGATCGTGTAGAAACAATCTATATTGCGCTTCGGCAAACAACCCCAAAGCGCTGCAAGACCGAGTCAATCCCATCAGCATCCTGAACAATTTATTATACTGTACGCGAAGGGCACTGTACTTTTATGTGTGTAATTATAATCCACAATAAACCCGTAATATTGCCAGTGTGTGTTATACAAACATACAATATGAATTGTTTTTTTAGTAACACTCCAGTTTCAGGTTACAGTAAATTAAAAGGATCCCTACTAGCTTTATTGCCTAATGTGTTAAATGTAGTAAGCTTGTGGAGTGGACATCGAATAAAAATAATATATTACCGCATTCACATTTCACAGAGTTTCGCAACGCCATTTTGATGAATGTTAAATAAATTCGCAAGCTAAGATTACTAACTAATCCATCAGTAGTTGCCCACATAACATAGATGATGCACTGCGCTCAGGCCCGTAGCTGTAAGCATAGATAGTGTGTAAATAACAGCATGTTTACAGGCGGCCAGCCTTCGCCCGTCGCGTCACTCTGCTAACTCGCCGCCGGTAAGTCGCTCGCTCTATTGCCTTTAAGCGAGGTATGCAACTCGCAAATTTCAATGATTTTCTAGTCTAGCAATACTTAACTCAAGCAGGCACAGGTTAGGTGTAAGTTCTGTTAACCCCGACGTGTGTTTTGATACTCGATTTGGTTTTCGAGTACAGTGCGTGCACTCACTTACTAACTCACTCTGCACTCACATCACTCATTTTTAGGGCCTTTGTTTCCTTGAAAGGGAAATTGTCGAAATAAGCATTGAATGCCTGTTTGAATTCCTACACCAGCTGACAAAAGACCTGATAAACTTCAATCCGGGTAAACATAAGCTAAAAATCCTCCTTATTTTCAATTTGGACCATCCCTTTGACTAACTTAGCCAGCAATTGACTGAGATTAGAGGGACTTTATCTAATCAAATAACAGACGTAGAAGTACCAGAGTTACCTCAATGTACTGCGCAGACAAAGTGCGTTGTCGGAAAAAGAAGCGTGTATAGAACCCCTACTTCATGGATGGACACAAGACCGTATATGAACGTCGATTAGTTGAGACGGATATGATGATACAATAACTATCAATCCATTAACGGCACACAACAGGGCAAGGCTCAACGCTCAAAATGAGAAGGGCTTAGGCGGTAGTCCACCTCGGATTGGTAGACATTTCACGCCATTATAGAGAACTCTCAAGCCTGAATAAAACCCACGATGTATTCCTTTCCTATTGAAAAAGTAAGTGTTTTAACAAAACAATAATTAAGAAATAAATGTTATGCCGACTGCAATGTAATTTTTTTTTTTTAGCCGAGCTCCGGCTAAGTTTGTTTTGGGCTTCTTCTTAGACCAGGGCGCGTTCGGAACCCTCGTAGCTTAAATTTTAAGTTGATGAACTTAGTTGTCGCCATCAACTCACTTCTATATTATTTTACCTGCAATGTACGCATCAAAAGTGCCATCTATGTGCCTATTGGAATAAAGAAATATTTAATTTGATTTTGGATTTCATCTTGATTACTTTGTGCTACAACTAAATTTCAGTCGCGAAAAAATATGCAACTACTATAATATAAACTTTGATAGAAAGTGTAGGTGTTCCTTGAAATATCTACCTACTGAACACATCTGCGTAACCATTTCGAGGGTATAGGCGTGATGTTTTGTTTTGTGATTGCTTAAATAATGCATATTCATGCGAAAGTATCAGCCACGGTTGATTTACTATAATTTTTTGAAGAGTTGTCTGTCTCCGAAAGTCATTATGATCTATACTTAAATGGGACCTTTGGAATAAATCGCTTTCGAACAAAAACAACTTCCGTCTAAAGGTGAGGAATATAAAAAACGTTTGTGTACTTATGTACTCGCGTTAGAAGTTATACTCCTTATAGATGAAATTAAAAATCTTTTAAAAAATTCATCTTTCGCCTTATTCTACGTTTGTAGAAAAAGGTATTTAAGCAATATCAGTTCGTTAAATAAAGTTTATTAAATATCAAAAATGGACATAATAAATATAATTAAATTTGGAATACTATTAGACTCATTATCGGACATCCAACATTAAAATTTAAGATTTATGTACAATTGAATGCGCCCGCAGACTTTGACAATTGTAAGTGTACACTGTCAAACCTTATAGCTAACTTCAGGGTGTCGGTATATTGTGACGGTGTGCTTTTTGAAGTTGGACACATAATTCTGATAAGCTAGACGTGCATTCCGAGGATCGAACTCCGTCTCCCCCGAAGGGTGGCAGGAGTTTCGTCCGCTGCGCGAGTTAACCCGGTCGTGCGGTGCAGGAGGAGGGCGCGGCGGGCGAGGGCGCGTCGGAGGCCACGGCGCTGCTGGGCCGGCGCGCGGGCGGCGCCGTGTCGCCGCGGCGCGCGCTGCGCATCCCGGGCGTGGTGGACTTCTCGCTGTCGCTGTTCTTCGCCAAGCTGGTCAGCTACACCTTCCTGTACTGGCTGCCGCTGTACATCAACTCCTCCAGTGAGTGGACCGCCTTCCACATAGCTCCCGCTTAACCTTCACCGAGCTAAGAGGCTGAAGGCAGACTTGTTTTGGCTTTGATTGGCAGTTTAGATTGTCCATTGGTTATAAGATTAAACGTAACATTATCGAAATCTTTCCCTTAAAAACTTAGCTATTTATCGTATCTCTTTTTCATCACTATTTTACTATCCTTTTGTTTTCTTATTTCCAATCTGAGCAATGCACGGCCCCGCAAGCTGTGTTTATAAGCGATGGTTTTTCGTTACCATCAATCAGCAGGGCTGACATAGGCGAGAGACAGTTCTCCCCGGCGCGAGGACAAAATGTCTAATTTCTCCCACAGATTTATCAACTTTACGAGCATTGGCGTACAAGTGGAAATAATATCCAAATAATAATAATAAACGGAGGCAAAGTTGTCCAATTTCGTGTTTGGTCCCCTGCCTGTGCTAACCCTGCAAATGGGCCATCTGTTTAGTGAATTGTTACTATAAAAATAATACAAGAGCTTCCTCTGAAGAGCGCGTGTCGTGACGTGTGCCGCGTGTCCGCAGCGACGCTGACACCCAAGCAGTCGGGCGAGCTGAGCACGGCGTTCGACGTGGGCGGCGTGGTGGGCGCGGCGCTGGCGGGGCTGCTGGCCGACTACGCCAGCTGCCCTGCGCTCGTGTGCTGCGCCTTCTACGCGCTGTGCGCACCCACGGTGAGTGCCGCGCTTAGCCGCGACTGTTGAGTCTTTCAGGTACCGCCAGGCATTCTCCTTAGGCGGTTATGAAAACTGGAAGATACTAAACAAAGAAATTTTAGGTTAATTTCTTAACAAGAGAAAGGAGATATATACAACTTAGACAGAATCAGTTTAAAACGGTTACAAATTGCGAGTGACACGCATGCACGCAATTTGTACGTACAACTCCGACGCCACGGGAGCGGCATCTCAATCCCTACTTACCTATCCCTACTAATATTATAAATGCCAATGTAAGTTTGTTTGTTACGCTTTCACGCAAAAACTACTTAACCGATCCTCATGAAACTTTGTACACATATTCTTGGAAGTGTTAGAAGTAATATAGGATCTTATTATCCCGACATTATGCTCGGTTCCTTTGGGAGAGGGGATGAAAGTGTTTGACGATTTTATACCATAACTCCGACAATTTATAACCGATTTACATAATTACTTTTGTACTATGAAGGTTATAATATGTGTTTAATTTTGCCCAAACTTTGTGTAGATCTGATGAATGTGGTGTGGTGAAACAGAACTCATCAGCGGACAGCAGCAAACCCCCCATTTAAGGCTTGGCGATACTGAATAGTTTAAAAACAAAATCAAACGCAGACGAAGTCGCGGGCAACAGCTGGTATAAGAATAAGTGTAATGAATATTTGTTTCGCGAAGGTGTAAAAGTAGTTCCGCTTGTCCCGTGCGCAGCTGCTGGCCTACCAGTCGTGGGGCGCGGCGTCGTACGCGCTCAACGTGGCGCTGCTGGTGGCGGCGGGCGTGCTGGTCAACGGGCCCTACGCGCTCATCACCACGGCCGTCAGCGCCGAGCTGGGTGAGCCGACTCGTCGACAAACTCACAAACTACCGCTTTATAATATAAGTATAGATGGAGATCTATGCGAATGAATCGATAGAAAACAGACAAATTCAAATAATAATCGCGATAAAGAATGGATACCATGATATTCAATTAGTTATTAAAAGTTTCTCCCGAAAAATTAAGTTTAAAGGTAATTCACGTCACATTGCATGATAAAAAATAATCTGGTTTGTATAATACGCTATAATACGGGTTAAAATCATCATCAAACTACGTTTTGTATTTATCTTAAAATTTAAATATAAAAGGGAATACAGAACCGTTTCGCTAATGAAATAATCCCATTATTATTATTATGATTATTTGATTCGCTCGTTTCACTTTTTTGGGTTTTATCTGAAAGTCCCGTTCTGGCGTTAGAGTTTAGCCAGTTCAGCTATTGAACAGCTGATAGTAGTACAGTAGATTTAAGAGTTCAATGTCCGTGCAGGAACCCACAGCAGCTTGGCGGGAGACGCGCGCGCACTGGCCACTGTCACCGCCATCATAGACGGCACGGGCAGCATTGGTAAGTGGTCTACCGTCGCCACCGCGGCAGCAACAATAGCTAACGGCGACATACACACACACACAATCGCACCCACACACACTTTACTTTCAAACAATTAGTTAAAACTTTACTTTTACAACTTTGTCACAAGCGTTAGTCAGTGCTTGATTGTTCTTCTAAGATTCATAATACTTTGTACTTCATAACATTATGACCCCCTTAAAGGGGGGGTCCCACATAACTCCCGTCCTGCAAGGGTCGGAGGTAGCTATAAAGCTTTTCTACCACGCCAGAAAAAAAAATCATATACTTTTTCTAGAGAAGTGCGTTAGTGGAGTTAAGAAAATAAAAGAAGGATAGTTCAAGATGGAGTTAAAATACAAAGGTCAAAGTCAAAGTCAGAAATATATTTATTCAAGTATAAGAGCGTTCGCGCCCACTTTTAATGCGTACATACATTACACGGTAGTGAGATGATGGCGATGACCATATTCGTAAACTTAAAACTAAAGCTACGAGGGTTCCAAACGCGTCCTGGTCTAAGAAGAAGCCCACAACCAACCCACGCCCACGACAACAAACTTAGCCGGCTGTATTTTTTTGTTATCACCATCTCACATTGTCATTTAAAATTATTAGATGAGCAACCTGATTAGAGCAATCATTCATAACCAAGCTTTTTTATCGAATACGTAGTCCTTTTTCTTTATATTTTAATAGGACTTTTCTATAAGCTTACGTGTTATACAAACTTTGAACTTTTTAAGAGACATCTCCAACATGTCAGGTAGTTTATTGTAGAATTGTATGCAATTTCCTTTAAACGAATTATGAATTTTATGTAACCTAGATATTGCACTGTAAGTTTATTCCTACTCCTAATGTTTAAAATATTGCAGTCCCATATTTTATAAATTTCGAAATGTTTTTATGAACAAAAGGTAGCAATATCCGCCAGGAAATCTTATTCAGTTTATGCCCAGTCCATAAATGTAGTATTGTGCGTATTATTGTTTCGTATGTAATTGGAACATTTCCGTGCGTGCTGGAGTGAATGTAGTTTGAGGTGAGGCTCGTGGTCGCAGGCGCGGCCGTGGGGCCCATGCTGGCGGGGCTGGTGTCGGGGCGCGGCGGCAGCTGGTCGTACGTGTTCTACATGCTCATCGGCTGCGACGTCATGGCGCTCGTACTGCTGCTCCGGTGAGCCCAATACCTCCCACTAGCGGGGCTTTTAGTGACGGAGAAGTACTATCGCCTTGCCTATTTCTGCCGCTAAGCAGCATTGTTGCAATGCTGTAGTTACAGGCATATGCGGCTTAATCCCTACGCCTCAAATTGATGGGCACAGGGTACCAATTTGTAGGACGTGTTCTTTGCTTGCCCTGCGAGGTGCTGCTCTGATTGTAAGCGAGCCACTTACCATCAGTAATTTTTTTATAATTTTTCTTTCAAAATTAAGATGTTGACATTCCTATCCTGATATTAATCCTTATCCAAATAAATAGTTTTATAAATATTAATTTTGATTATATACCTGCAAATTCCTTTTCAAATTATTCAAATTGAACCTATCGCTTAGAAGTTGCGACGGGTATAGAAACGCAAAAAACAAGAAAAATGCAGCGGGCCGCCCGGCCGCCAATAACATAGTTTGTAAATAAAACTAGACCTGGCAGCGCTGCAATTCGTTTCTAGGTATTTTGTAAGATATTAAAACCTCCAATAACCTATTTGGTGCAGACGAAGTTGCGCGGGTCAGCAAGTATCTAATATAATCATTGGGTTTATGATAGAGATAGGCCGTAACTCCCTATTTCTAAATACACGCGTCATGTCGTTGCAGGATGGCGTCTTCCGAAGTGCGGCGGATACGACACGAGCGGCGCCTCGCCTCGCCGCGCGTGCGCATCGAATGACGTCACACGCTAGCCGCCGCGCGGAGGCGACCCCGCGCCGACACGATTTTCAAAACAATCTTTGATAAATAATAATGTACTGAATGCGAAAAACGCGTTCTCACTCACAGAATGTTGAATTATTTTTGTTAATTTACTCGTGAGTGAGCCGATTTGGGCATCCAGAAAAAGTTTATGTAATATCTTATTTCAAGTGAGAACATAAATTTATGTATTGTTAAACAAAATGTGTATAAGCACAAAACCGGAAACTTTTCTGTTTTGGTACTACAAAATGTAACAGAAAAAGTTGCCTGCCAAATATAGAAGAGGTACATTATTGAGTGGAGCTAAATAGAAATAAATGACAATTGTGTGACTTCAGTGGTCTTCGAACTAACGTATTTCGTGTTTTTCTACTTATATGGAGATAAGACTTCCCTACCGAAATCAACTTTTCTATGATTTCTTTATTTTTGAGTTTTTTAAGTCTATCTTATGTATGTTTTTAAACATTGTATTTCAAAGTATTCCAATCTTTATGAGTTATTGAAAGCAAGCGTTAGGTACCTTGCGTTTTTGCCTTGTTGCTATAAAACTTATATCAGTTAAAATATAACATAACCTACTGTACAAGTAACTAATGCTGCTAAGAATGCATGCTGCAATTCCACGCTGAGCAGCCAGACTGATCTTTTTCGTTAATAATATCGCCAGCCCTTCCGTCAACAGATGAGCTAATAAACCATGACAAACATTTTTGGCACCAGGGTTTTCTCAGAAACCCAAAGATAAAAAAAAACGCAGCAAAAGCACTAGAAATCGTTTATTTATTGACGTGACAACGTCTTATAATTCGATGGAGCCGGCTGCCCGCACGAAAAAACATGACGTATGCGGCGTTACCTCGCTCTGAGGCTTTCCATTCAAGTGCAGCGCAGTGCAAGCGAGAGCGCGAAACGAGCGACAAAGAGGCACAGTCTGCCTCCGCGTTCGACATATGTCTCTCTCCTACTTGAGTGAGCGATGCGTCCGCGTGGACAGCTTCTATACAATAATACATTTACATGTTTTCGTCAAGGATGAAGTGCAGTGAAAAGTGAATGTGGTGTCAATTGTTTATAGCAACGATAATATCTATCAAACAAATAAAATTAAAATTTTCTTTTGAAAAATGCAACCATTCCATCAGTATTTTCTTATGACGTTGTCGCGTTCAACTATCGTCAGTTTATTTTATAAATATTCTTTTTTAAAGAAAAACTTGACTGGCAAATTTTGAACTCACTTCAAAATCAATATTCCCGATTTACATCACGTATTGTTTCAAAAATTCCAGTACAAATGTCACAATGTCAGTTGTACGCTGTATGGACTGAAAGAAAACATATGCATATGAAGGTTGCAAGGAAGCGGTCTCAATATTCTATGACTGTGGTAAATTTCCAGTCTCAGTTTTAAATAGCCTCTGAAACTGCGCGTAGCACAGACATGGCGGATCTGTAAGGGTTCCGTGTTACACTTTAAAGCAGGCTTCTGTAGTCTGCAACTAGTCACGTGATATGACAAACCTAAATAAAAGCGAGATCATGCTCGTGGACCGCATTTAAATTCTGTAGAATTCGCTGTAACTTGCACATTTTTTCTACACTCTACTGTGTGCTAGACTCTCACTTTGATAACGTGTGGTGGACTCCACACACGTTTGAGAACAATATGGAAAACTTTCAGGCATGCAAATTCGCTCACGATGTTTTCCTTCACAGTTGAAGCAAGTGATATTTTAATTGCTTAAAACGTACATAACTTAGAGGTGCGTGCTAGAACTCAAACTCGGCTTCCCGAAAGTGAAGCCGAAGTCCTAACCACCGGGCTATCACCGCTTGGGATCTTGGGAAATATTGTTTATTATGTACAAATAAAAATACTTTCATATTAAGGTATTTTGTTTTATTCAACTTACTTCATTCAAGTATTTACATTTTTAATAATTAGTACGAGGATGTCTTGGACCTTGGAGCGGGGTCCCCGGAAAGCGGACCCACGCTAGACGTCGCAATAAGTAATCGAACATACTTTTTATAAAGATTTGTTTTGCTTCACGATTGACCGATTCGATGCCTTTGCTCGCCACACGTCTCAGGTATTATGTGTGTTTCCTTGTTTAAAAATTCTAAATCGCCTAACCTAGTTATATAGGCCACTGGTTAGCATAATTATTGAAAAGGTCAGGTACAGGGAGAATTTAGAAGTAGAGTGCACATCTTGCACCAGTTTTGCAATAAGAATTTGGTAAAATTTCCCAATTAAGGTATACCATAATTGAAAGTTACAATTATGGTATATTTATAATTGGGAGAATATAGATTAATGGAACAGAGCCAGGAGTCACAGCAGAAAATGGTGAAAAACAGTCATAGTACAACTACAGTGAAATGAACCCTATATGATTTAAAGCTGGAATTCATTCACAAATAAACAATGTATGTTTTATTACCCGTCAGTGGCAGATGACATGCAATGCTGTGTCATAGCAGAGCAAATGTCAGTATGTCAGATCTTTACATTGTACATGTGTAAATTTAGTCTGCATAGCGCCACTGATAATAATGTAGTAGTTTGTTAAAAATACAAACTTTACTCCATGGGAATGGAGTGGAAAAGAGTGACATGTACACTTACGCAAAGTGATAGATAGTGTACACGACATGTGAATGGCTGAGTTACAGCGCATTATTAATATTTTTTTAGCTTAACAATTGATAATATTAAGGATTTCACTTCATCACACATAGTGCTGCACATACATTTATGTATTATTAGAATAAATTGACACATCACAATCACATTGTAATCTATGCACGTCCTAGCGGCACAATGAAAGACAGTGCATCTCCTGTGGCCCCCCATGACACCCGCTGCAGCTGGAATGCTGTGGCCCACGCCACTAGCAGTGTAGCCCACACCAGCGTGCCCGCACCACTCAGTATCACATCTGGAATGTTGAAATAGTAGTGTCAGATTATCCCATGAATCCTTTAATCAATAATTAACTAGCTAGTGTTATAAACAGTATAGACACATAGTGTACATAAGGTGCTTTATTAATTTGCTATTCAATAAAGTTAATTGAGTGAGTATGATAACTAGGTTAGTTAGTTAGGCTACTAATATATTTGTTGTGTTATGAACTCCTGTTTGATATGCTGCTTGTAGAAACTAAATACTAAGTAGGAGGTAAGAACTGTAACATTTAATGAAATATCGAGATACATACATTTCTTTATTTGCTTCTGTTCTTCAAACGGTGGCTTTACAAATGCTTCTTTAAAAAACCACACCAAATTGACTGCCCATACAAATGGGAGCAGTATACACCCCACTACAAATAAAACAAATGTAATATAAATGTTTAATTAAAATTAACCATATTTAAAAAAAACCTATATAAACTACATTAAACAACCAAACAGCAATTGCTCCTATTCTATTTTTAACATTATTGACCTAGTGGAACTAGCAAAGCATAAAGAATTAAATACTAATACATACCTACTTTTCTAAATCTTTTATAAATCTTAAATGTATGCCACCTTATATGATTTATTATGTTGACATATTATAACAGTAAGGGACTGAAATATTTACCTTTGAAATACCACTTGCATAGCTGTAATTTTTTATCGTTAGACAATCTATTAAGATCCATTTTGAAATCGCAGGATTCAATTCGGATTGATAATTTAATTCACGGACAATAATTTAGTTATTTAGTTTTCTCAAAAGTCAAGTTTCCTAGAAATACAGCTTAGCAGTTAGCAGGGAACTGAAAAATCTGTGCATTGTGGAACAAAAAGTCAAATACAATGAAGTCTGTGTCAACTGTCAGTCAGTCCTTTTGAGCCTCAGATTAAGGATCTATTTGGTTTTTTTTTTCGGCGGGAAACTTCGTACATGGCGGACGCGGTTTTCTCAAATTTTTCTTTGATTTTACTGTAAACTCGTCTTGAAAAGGATTTGGTGTTGTTTATATTGAACTGTAACTTGGCCTGTCAATTTGTGCACACGTGTTAGTGAGATTCCGGTGTAATTTCGGTGTTTTATGTGAATTTACACAGCAGCAGAAATAGTTGTTATTGGTGATATTCGTATAAATCTAACCGTATTTGGTGTTGGTTAAATATTTATTATGTGTCTGTAGTTATAGTGTTTCCAGTAAAATGGATCTAGATACACCTCCTGAGCCGCCCGACCCGGGGGCATCAGCCTCGTCTCGCAAACGACAAGGAGAGGATACCAACGTATATGCGGCCAAAAAAACTATAACTGATCCTACTCAGGTAAACCCATCCGTTCAAAGCCTTTACATACATCCTTCCTTCACCGAAGGCGCCAAGTCATACTCTGACGATGATAATGGGCCTTTTATCGTCCAAGTCTCACGGGAAGTGGAGGACCCATCCTCTGGAGCGTCATTACGGGCTATAAATTTCGGTCAATTCTTGCACAAACACAAAATTGGTTCAATTATCCACGACGGCGTCAAAAATATAGGCCGCAACAAAATTACTGTAGAGTTTACTTCTGCCCAAGCTGCCAACAACTTTCTGGTTAGTCCAGTTTTGAAGTTATGCAAATATAGAGCTATAATTCCCACATACAACATAACCAGAATGGGGCTGGTGAAAGGAGTTCCCGTGGACTGGTCGATGGACGAGCTTGTTGATTCGCTAGAGCTCCCGCCTGGCTGTGGTGAGGTTCTGAAATCAAGGCGACTGAACAGAAAATCTGTCACAGAGGGTGTCATCACTTGGGTGCCTACCCAATCTGTTGTCCTAACCTTCAGGGGGCAAATGCTTCCTGCTAAGGTATATTCATACCACACCTCACTGCCAGTTGAAACATATAAACTTCCAACAATACAGTGCCAGAACTGCTGCCGTTTTGGCCACATTAAAACAATCTGCAGATCTAAGCCCAGATGCTACAGATGTGCTCAGCCCCATACAGGTGACTCATGTTTGGTCATCAAGGAATTATCTACATGTTTACACTGCTCTGGTAGTCATTTTGCTACTGATAAAGACTGCCCAGAATTCTCCAGGCAGCAATCTATTAAAATGGTCATGTCTCAGAATAATAAATCTTACATTGAAGCATCATCTCAGTTTCCTCCTGTCCGCAGGTCCTATGCTGAGATAACAAAAGAAATGTTTACTCCTACTAATGTAACTTCCTCCAAAACCTCCTACCGGCAAACAGTTTTCCGCTCTCCTCGTCCCCGAGCTCCTCTAGCAAAGGGCTACGATAAAAAAGCTGTTCAGACTATTGTCGGTGATTACTCCTCATCCCTTCCTAATGGATGCGCTCTCAACAACAATGTTGAGAACCCTCCCTCCCAAGGTAAAATGCTTGAGTTTATCTCCGAATTTCTACTTAGTATTGTCGCTCCATGTAGTGAAATTCCCTTACCGCCCAACGTTGCCAAAAACTTAAGCCAACTTTTTAAACTACTCCAAAATGGGCCCAATAACCCTGCTACAGTGGAACTGTAAAAGTTTACGTCCCAAGAAACATGAGTTAACCTTCATAATCCCACCATTCTTCCTCCCAAAGTCCCCCGTCCTTTGAGTGTTAAATGTTTTTTAATGTTTGTTTTCAGTCCTTATTGTAGATTTTTATGTAAATATATAGTAAGTAATAAAATTAAAGTATAATGTACAAAAAATATCCGTGTAAGATATATATGCATGTGTTGTCTGTGTCCTTAGGTTAAAGAGCTAACTAGCTAATAACAACTATTTCTTGGTACAAATTCAAAATTAACTTTTCATTAGTTTCACCGATCAATCTCCTTCGTGCCTTCTTCATCTACAAGACATTGGCGAAATACCTTGTGCCCAGTTGGCGCAGACAAAAGCCATAAACAAGAATTGAATTGAATTGAAGGATCTATTTATATTCATATGTAACCAGTTAATAAATTCTACGTCTTGTATCTGAGAAAAGAAATACTAATTTACTATTTAGTATTTATACAGGGTTACTGGTAACTCAACGTATTTCTTGCAGGACATGATAGGGGATCTAAAATGCAACAAAGAAATGCTTGCTGACAATCGAGGTTTTGTTATTGCATATCATACTTTGTGTTGTCAAAGTAAAATTGACTTAATTTTAATTGTTTTCGGGAGTCGCAAATCCTCTTCATATTTTTGTTCTACATTCGTAGCCCAGAGCTTAGAATTTTAGACAAATTTGTGTTTTACTAATCCAAATAAGATCCATCTTCCTCCGATGTTCAAGTATTTCCTAATCGGAAATATCTGCTCGCTAGCAATCTAGCAAATTTTGAACGAATTCTACTGGTTTGAATGCACTTTTAAGCGAGTAATGTCTGTTTGTAGTAACAGTTTGGTTAGCGACACATAAAAACTTA
Organism: Pararge aegeria; assembly: GCF_905163445.1. Classification (NCBI taxonomy): domain Eukaryota; kingdom Metazoa; phylum Arthropoda; class Insecta; order Lepidoptera; family Nymphalidae; genus Pararge; species Pararge aegeria. Next base: position 18,618,470 of record NC_053191.1, read on the forward strand.
TTCTAAAATATTCAATAATGTTTGTGTATATGCTAAATCGCTATATATTAAAGGTAAAATAATTCAATCTGAAAACAAAATACGAACTACCTGGGAAATTGTTTATAACGAATCTGGAAAGATTAAGCCTGTCTAGCGTACTGTAGGTAAAGATCAGTGTCATACGATTTTTCAATTTAGTCTGTACTCTGTGGTTCAACATGGCGTATTGTTGTTTGATGCTAGATCAGTGAAAATGTAAACTAAATAAAATATTAAAATGTTTGGGTATTTAAATTGTTTTTATGTGCACGCCGCCGTTGTAATATTAATTATAGAAACATGTAAGTAGGTAGTCAAATTTTTAAAGCATGAATTCTTCGCTTCGTTTTTAAAGTCTCGTGTAATTCGAAGTTTTCCTTGCATTCTTGGAATATTTTTATAAATATTTCATAAAAAGAGCCTTGATTGCATATTACATCATTATTGTTTGTCAAAGGCACGAGTTTTGCTCAAGGTTTCCGTTCTGCATCACTTCTTAGATATTGAAGAAAATTTAAACTGGTAATTTGGCTGAACATGGTGAAAATTTTGCCCAAGTAACCGTTAGGTATGTAACGGTAAATTATTAGTCATTCATGAGTATCAAGTCCAGTCGGAAGGCCTCACATATGACACTTCTTTAAGCATTATATATTTGTGAAGAAGAGAAGTGTTCACACATCTGTTACCATCATTATATGGTATCAAGTTGTGATAACTACATTCGTTAAATTTAAACTGAATCTAGCACACTTTTTATAATGCAATAGTATTGGTGGACTCTTAACCAATGCTGATCTAAGGTATTAAAAAAAAAACTATATTCAGAGATCATAATATGAATTTGGCTCCATTCGTCCACTCCTTGCTCAGAAGTTTTTAATGTTTCGCTAATATGTGACATCCTTAAGTTTTAGTTCAAATGAGAACATTTCTTGAAGATGTTATCTGAAGTCAGAAGTAGAAAATGTGACATTATAGCACTATTTTCTTGCTTTGTATGCTCCAGTGAAATTTAAATTTTGAGATTTGTTATCATTGTTGTAAACAAGCATTATTAAATAGGCTGTTAGAAGTTATTAGAAATATAATTATTATCATTATAGGATAAATGACATGACATCCCTAACTAAAATAGTTTTCATACTGTGAAATCATCTATTTATTTAGAAAAATCCTAAAGCAAAAGTGCGACAAAGCGGGCAACAGCAGTTAATTTCTTTAAAAATTGGTATGTCTAGCTTTATTTTTGGGGTTAAAATTTAATTTCTACATTTGCAAATCATAAGCTTCATTTTCTACATTTTACTTAAAATTGTTCTACAAAATAATTATTTCTTGCTTTGTAGTTGTACATTGATTAATTGAAGTAGAACTAAAACTAAGAATAAAATTATATACCTAACAAAAAAGGGCAGACTATGTTATACAACCAAAAAGCAAGAAATAAATATTAATTTCTTTTGTAAGTCAGTGCCAAGTAAAATGTTAAAAATTACTGGTACTTTTCTTGTTAATATTTAAAAAGGAATTGATCTATACATAGTAACTTAACATACAACACTATGACACATGACATAAAATTGCTTCACATTGTTCTCGTTTAAGTTGATAGGGTTGGAGGTCAATATAACAAACAGGGAATATTGTTATTTCAGGTATAAGCGAGCCGCAAACGCCGTACCTGGCGCTGTACAGCCCCGGCGACACCGAGTACACGGACGTGCTGGTGCGACGCGCGCACGACAACCTCACGCTTGTGTGCGAGGTGCGCGGCGAACCTGCGCCTCGCGTGTTCGTGTGGAACTACGTCAGCGACAACGACAACGACACCGACAGCGGCCGGTGGGTGTCGGAGTTTCACTGATGCCTGCTTTCGCTTTCTTCACTACTTGAGTTGACGCAAAGCTCAAAGTTTTTATTAATATACGAATAGTTACCGCCGAGTTTTAAGAGAACACTTTCCGCCAAGAATTGTAACTGCAAGTAAAAGCTGGATATTATATGACCTCGCAGGCCCTTTGCCACGGAGCCATCTGGCAAGACAGGCAGTAGTCGGCTGGAGAGGACCGACCTGCAGCTGTCCGATAGCGGCCATTACATTTGCTCCGCGCCGCCGTTCAGCAGCACTAAGTATGTGCTGGTGCAGCCGAGAGGTAAAACATGAATGCATTTTAGAGACACACTAATATATCCTTTAACAATCCTCTGGAAATGTCATATATTATGACTAAACATGTATACCTACAATCATTGGCGTGCATCTCATAGATGCAAATAAGCAGTGCATACCCTGACCTCAGGGCCTCTCAGACCATAAGGACGACCTAAAATTTAAAGATTTAAAAAAAATTAAGCAATTAATAGAAAATTATAAAAGCGCCTAGTTAAAACCGGCCGCACTTCTATGTAAATCAATGGACAAGTCCCGTGTCATGGTTTAGAACTAAAATAGACAAACTGCATAATATTTCGATTATATTTTGATTTTTAATTGTAAACAGTATCCCTTAATAAAAAGTAACGCTTGAAATATAATTTAAATCTCATAATATTAGCTGGGGTTTTCACAATTAAGTATCCATTGCCGGGTAAATCGTTTATTCGTCGCTCGAATTGAGCCGCGCCGCCGCGGTATCCATAGAAGCACGGCGATTGAATGCATCTGTCGTTACTAGTGTGCACGAGCACACTAGCAAGTTCTGGTGTGTAATGATATAATCGCGTGCGTGCTAAACACAATATTTGGTTTTTTCTATGTGTGCCAGTTTTCCAGGTTTCCAGTATAGGGATTTCGCTTGTGTGCAAATCTTCAAAGCACTGCTTACGGAAATTAGAAATCCAAATGTATGCTTGGTTTTTTTATAAGCACATTTAATTTGCTTTGTTTGTTTATTGTTTTAAACGGCAATAATTCTTTTTTGTAATTAAAAAATTTATCAATGAATTTCATTACATTCAAGGTCTTTTTGAGTACCTAATTTGTTCACAAAGTATATTAAAATAACCAAATTAAAAGTTGCCGAATTATGTTAAATAAATAATTAACGTTTACCAACTGCAACTGATGAAGTAATATTCTTTTTATTTATTGTTCAAATGACAACTTTTAATAGCATTTGTGTACTAAGAAAATATTTCGAACATATTTTGACTATGATATTCTCATTATCGCTGGCAATCGCTAAGCGCCATTATTGTTTACCTTTTACCTGTCATAACAACTTATATTCACTGAATTAGAATTAAATACTGTTTTTTTCGGTTGCTGTACGGTTGTTTGTATATAGTTACAATTATTATTGTTAACATTAACCTATGTGACAGTGTACTGTTTGTAAATGATTGTGAGGAATATGCTTAGTGTAAGAAAGTTCTTATATTCGGCGTGTGATCTGATGGCTCAGTGTGCTTGGAAATGTAGGTAAGTTTAGAGCTAATTCTTAACTAACGTTTAATTGAGATTATTCGTAAAGGAAGGAATGCACCTACAAGGAGCGGCACGTAAAAAGGGCTCTGACTGACTTACATAAACAGGCGAATGGCAGTGATCAGTTTTTTGTTTCATTATTTTTTTATAATAATACCTATTTTTGTTTATTGTTTACACTAAAAAAACATTATTTAATGTAATTGCCGCAATGGCAGACAATTTTAAAAACTCGCTGGTCGGTCGTCTATACTGGACATAGGAGATGATGAAGATCTACATGGGTATCACAAAAAAATGTTAGGTTAGGTACCTACTCACAAATAAAATTATACAGTAACATCAAAATAGCATGTTCAGTACCTATTTTTTTTAATGCATACCCTGACCGAAAACCCTATGCACGCCACTGCCTACAATGTATTATGCAAATAAAAGAATTTGAATTTTGTGTCTGGCAGTGCTTGTTAAGCTATTCACTAGCTAATCCTGGGCCTTTTTAACATCTGATGATGATCATGCCTAAGTCCAAACTGCATTGTATCTGGCAGTTAGAATTTGTCCGGGAACAATAAGTAGGGTGATGATGACTTTGGATGCCATGCCAGACCAGTTCAAAAATTTGTCTTGATAAGTGTATGCGTAAATTGTTGAATTACTGTATGTTCCTTGAGAATAGGCAAGCATTTTGCATCATAGGTAGCACCATCAGTTATTTCGGGTTGATTGTGGGCAAGCGCTAGTTTATAGATTTAAAAAAAAAAGAAAAAAAAGTGTGTGTTTGTGCAAGTTTGTGTGGTAGAAATCTAACTTAATCTTTTGTTGACGTGCACGAAATTCTCTAACACGTTCTGTAGAACTTTTTGCGGTTTTTTTTAATTTTGTTTTAATTTTTCTTCCGCCAGTATTCACGATTATTTTCAACTAGTTTTACTTTTGTACAGTACTTTTTTCCGTTGCATCCGGTTTGAAATCACACCGATTCTAAAGAAGTTTCACTTGAAACGGATATGGCGCTTTTAATGTGACTTTGTTTTACTTAAAACGGGTGTAGTCAGCCCGGTGAGTCGTGCGAGTGGTGGTCGATGTGCGCGTGTCGGCAGGGCCCAGCTACTGCGCGCGCGGCGCGTTCTGGTGCGGCTCGCGCTGCGTGCTGCCCGCCTACGTGTGCGACGGGCGCCGCGACTGCGAGCACGCGGAGGACGAGCGCCCGCCGCTGTGCGCGCCGCAGCCCTGCGCGCGTACGTAGTCGCCCGCGCCGCCGACACCAACCCGTGCTCTATCAAATAATTCTAAATTCATTCATTAATGAGCACTTTTGAAACATCAAGTCAGTCTGTTTGTTGTGACTCTACCACCGGTTCGGAAGGCGGATTCCACTGAGAAGAGCCGGCAACTCGGCAGATTGCTCTTTTTAAAGTTTAACAATCTGTAGAATTTTTCTGTTTTGTGAGAGATGGGAGCGGAGTGGCCTGCTTCCGAGCAGCCTTGTCGTTAAGGAATTCCTCAATCGTGGAGTAACCACGATTTGTTAAATGTGTTTTAATATATTGTTTAAACTAAGGTAAAGGTAGATCTAATATTACCTTCGGCATCCCTACCCTACTAATATTATACATGTGAATGTAAGTTTGTTCGTTTCGCTTTCACGCAAAAACTACTGAACCGATCATCATGATACTTTGGATACATATTCTTGGAGCTAATAGAAGTAATATAGGATACTTTTTATCCCGAAATTAAGATTTTACACAAGTATTATATAAGAAATGATAGAAATCTTCGTTAACCTTTAGCATATAAATCAACTAACAATGCGATTTCGATTTGTCGTATGACGATTACTATTTTTTGTAAGTGATAGAAGCAGCTGAGATTGATAGAAGGAGGTCAGACAGTTCTTTTCAGATATTGTTTATGCGAATAATTTTTTTTTTTATAAGAATACACAACTTAAAAATTTCAGTACAACTACTCCTAAATTTAATGTCCATGTGTCTCAAAAAACAAAAACAAACGCAGATGAAGTAGCGGGCAACAGCTAGTCACGCGATAAAAGCATATACCCATCCCCGCAAAAGATTTCTGTACTTTAATTTCAATTTCTTCTCAGACATTATGCAGATTTCACTAATTTATGTCCGTTTCTAGTTTATATCGACTTTTGTTTATAATTACTTATTTTTGTTTAATAAAGATTACCTTATTATAAATATATTGCGAGGCTACTGTAAGTATACCTATTTCTTTAAATTTGGTACGAAGGAAATCGTCGGATGAACTTTCATTGGTCGACAGGAAATGCATTTATGGTGTAAGAGCCTTCTAACGAGCATGCCACAAAGTCCACATTAGGAGGTATTTGAAATACTTCAAATTGCATGCCAACTTGGAACATTTATTTGTGTTAGTCTGAAATGAATTTCCTTAGTGGCTAGCACGCCTCCGAGCAGCGTATCGCCCGATGCAAACGAACCCTGATGCCTTCTAGGCAGCGACAAGCTGAACTGCTCGTCGGGGCGCTGCATCCCCGAGGCGGCGTGCTGCCGGGCCGGCGCGCCGCTGTGCCCGCAGCCCACGTGCTGCAACGAGCACCCGCGCTACTCCACGCTGGAAGGTACGAGGCCCGCCACTCCCAACAAATGGATCACTCGCGCCCCTCATGACGCTATCGGTACATCGGCAGGTTACGTGGAGGTGGAGTACCCGCCGCTGTTCGAGGACAGACACGCGCCGGACGAGTACGGCTTCATTCAATCCACGATATACACTGTCACAGGTCAGTTTCACACTCGTGCTTAGTAGCATCGGATTATTGTTTGCTTTAAAGTAGCATAATGATTTTTTTTTTTTTATAATATTTATACAAACAAATGCAAATCTCACAACTTATATTTGTGTGTATGTAATGGTGCAATTTAAAATCTACTGTCCCTGATTTGGGAAAAAACCTGTATCACAGGCGACAGTGCTCTCCTTAAATTGTTGTTTCGATGATTGAGTGTATGATTGTGCGTGTGTCAGTTTGCCTCGTCGTTATTGCAGACTATAAAAAATTGCATTGAAATACCCTATTGCAAGTAGCGTATAATTATGCATGGCGTGTAAACGTGAGTGTAAATTATTATCTAGGACATAGGAACTCTCCTTTTTGTTGCTAATAAATAATGTCTCCGTCCACATTTGGGCTCAGAGTGAGGGAGATTTTCCACCTACGTTTACTTATTCGTTCGGGTGAAAGTTAACTACAATTATTACGGTATAGAAGGTGCGCCATCTAGTGACTATACTGAGAAACCGTACTGTCGTCTCGATCGAAGCACATTGTCGAATAAGTTTTATTATTATATATTTATTTATATCAAAGTGTACAAAAAAATATGTATAACAGAGAATTAAGTCTTGGTACGAGAATATTATTGCCAGTTTAACATGTTGTGTATATAAAAAGAAGAATTTCAGTTTTTTCTTAATATTACGAGGATTAATATCGTCCCGTACATCAGTGGGTAATTCATTAACTAGACGAGGAACTAGGTAAACTTTCGTGCGCTCGATGATATTCCGCGTGTTGTACTTTAATCCAGTATAAACTATTGAAAAAGTTTCATTTAAAATAGAATATTTCAACTATCAGCATCGGTAAAACTTTACACTGTTTAAAGAGTTCAGCTTCGGAATAGTCACTACGTTTATTGCACTAGGCACTCAGTTGTAAAAGCGGTTGTATGTGTGGTTGTCACCGCGTATTTGTGCGTTTGCTTGCAGCGTGCGCGCTCATCTTCATGATCGCGGTGGTGCTGCTGGTGTCGGCGCTGTGCAAGATGCACCTGAAGCGCGTGGCGCTGCGCGGCTACGCGGCGGCGCACCGCGACACGGCGCACCACTACGCCGTGAGTGCCCTAGCTCTGGCTCCGTACCATAGGTGGCACTTTTGATGATGGCGATAACCATATTCGTAAACTCGAAACTAAAGCTACGCGTTCTGGTCTAAGAAGAATATATACCACAACTAACTTAGCCGGGTGTTTTTTTTGTTATCACCATCTAACATTGTCATTTAAAATGATTTAAAGCCAGTTTAAAGCAATAATTCACAACCAAGTTTTTTTATCGATTATGTTGTCCTTTATACTATAATAGTACTATTCTACAAGCTTACGTTTAATACAAACTTTGAACTTTTAATGAGACATCTCGCATATATTATAAGTATTTATGTGTATTCGTAAAAATATTCATCAGCTATGTTGGTACCCATAACACAAGCTACGCTTACTTTGGGGCTAGGTGGCGATGTGTGTATTGTCGCAGTATATCGATTTATTTATTTATTGATATGTAGTATACTTGCATATTATGGTAGAGAAAAGCAAAGAAATTCAAAGATTTCTAATGTGGTTTCATAACATAGAATTAGGAATATACAGAAACCGTGTACAAGACTAATATTGAAGCATCAAAAACCACTCCACTTTAGCAGTGTTTCTCAAACAAATGGTTACTCACTTCATACCATTTAGCAGTTGACAGTAATTATTTTACCTCTTATAGTAATAATAATTCTTTATATGGTAACTATGACCCATCTACAATATTATATAACAGAATAATTAAAAAAATGTTTAATTAAAATGTTCTTAGGGTTACCATAAAATGGGGAAAATGCAAAAAGTTTGTGAGCTAGCAATATTCCGCGCGTGACGTGAGTGTTTTCACTGTTTTTGCATACAGAGATGCAATAATGGCAGGGTGAGGGTTCTGTATGTTCTTCATTCTATGAGTCGGAACAATTCTTGTATTGTTGGAATTGTTATTGTATTTTAATATTTTATTGTCATTATGTTGTAGCAGGCACGCTACCCGCCGCGGTACGAGGCCGCTCGACTGCTGGAGCCCGGAGTTTCCTCGAGTCCAGTCAGAAATACACTCTGCGCCTCGGTGAGTAGCTCCTCTCTCTATTTCACAGGCGTGGTGTATGCAAATCTACAGCTGTGACCTCTTTAATGAAATTGCAAATAAGTCGATGAGAGTCAAATTATTTTGTACATTTGGATTCCAGGAGTTGCCTAGTCCGGAGACCCCGTCGACAGGCGCGAGTGAAGCGCTAGAGCCGCCCCCGTACACCGGGGGCTTCGGTCTCGCCAGGTTATCCGCCATTTTCTGCTCCAGGTATAGGCAGGTGAGTTCTACCTATCTGTAGCGTTAGCACAAGATTTGTTCGCTCGCAATCAAGGAGTCTTTTCAAGTGTTAAACTCTGTATCGTTAATCAATTTCTATTTTTTCTTAAAAATTTTAAGTCTCAGTTATAATAATAACGCACCGGGCGGCGCGTTTTTTTGCTCAGTTTGATACTGGAGCAGACTGAAAATCAGCGCTGAGCATTTTAGCTAATGCACAGCATAAGGCTGAGTTTGCGGCCATTTGCCATATTGTTAATAATAAATTGATAATAATTTAGTTCAAGAACTTGTATTAACAATGGAGTATGGCAATAAAGGATTATTATTATTATTAAAATTGAGCTTTACGACAATGCTACTAAGATCCATTTCACTCGGAGGTTCAAGTGATTCTAAACTCGAAAACGAATCTGCGATTGCGAGGGGCAAGTACTAAGGCAACCGAGGTATGAGGAGTGGGATTCGGTGAAATTGGCCGGACACGGCGGCAGTGGCGTGCACTTCATACATGCACAAAAGCACTGCATACCCTAAAATTTAAATAAAGCCCGTATAGGAGGAGGATTTTTTTCTATTTTATGCAATTTTGCTGCTGTATGCATACCCTGGTAAGAAACCCAGAGCACGGCCGCAGGTGCCGACGCAGTGCTGCGACGTGGAGCTGACGGCCGCGGGTGCGCGCGCGCCGCACGACGACCTGTTCTTCGCCGAGCCCGAGCCGGCGCCGCGCGACCTGGACTACATGGCCGCGCCCGTCGAGTTCTTCCGGCGCCGCGCCGCCCGCCGCAACACCATAGGTACGCCCGCGTGAACGACAAACACAAACATACTGTCGCATTTTAAATATCTATCTATCTACATATATAAAAGAGAAAGTGTGTGGGTATGTTCCGTATAGGCTGCGAAACGGCTGGACCGATTTCAATGAAACTTTCAGGGAATCTCCGGATTGACCTGGCGAGTAATCCTGTAAAGTTTGGTGACGATCGGAGCACTCCTATTTTTGAACTGTCAAACTGTCAAATACAGCTTTTATTTACTATGATAATATTCTATTGTTAGTGCAGATAATGATCTTCACCCGCTCGAGAAGAGAATGAATACGGAGATAAATAAATGATATTATATATATATTAAGTACGACAATACACATCGCCATCTAACCCCAAAGTAAGCGTAGCTTTAGAGGTACTAAGATAACTGATGAATATTTTAATGAATAATATACACAAATAATTATAATATACATATAAACACCCAGACACAAAAAAACATTAATGTTCATCACACAAACATTTTCCAGTTGTAGGAATCGAACCCACGGCCTAATAAATATTGGTCAGGACACCGTCAAAAGCGTGGACGTAATTGACCCGAGCAACAGGAACATTCAAGCGATTTAGGGTTCCGGTGCGATGTCGCGTAGAAATCGATTAGAGATATGGCTACCATACTCCCTAACAGATTAGCCCGCTTAGACTACATAATAACTTACCACCAGGTGTTATTGCAGTCAAGGGCTAAGTTATAGTGTAATTAAAAAAAAAAAAATGTTACAAAACAACTCGGTTACATCTTCTGCTAGGAAGGGGGACGATCGTAAAATCTTAATGACAAGACATTTCTGGCTTTTTTCACTAAACCTAGGAAACGCTTAAATTGGATGCCTAATAATTTGGATTATAAACGTTTTTTTTATCAAAGCATCGTAGCCAATAAAAACGTTTCTTAATTTCTCACATGATGTTAGAGACCTAACGACGTTAGGCGACATCTAAAGTTTTAAACACCGATTTGGCGGTGCGTAAGTTTTCCGGAACTCATAAACTGACACATGACAGATGATACTAATATAAATTCGGTATTTTTTTAATAATCTAAAATCTATATGAAAAATTAAGAATTTGAAGTTACGTTATACAAGTTGCCTACAGAAATAGATTGGTGTACGGTATAATGTATGCCTAAGAATTGCCTCGTCCGACGTTACTCAAAACATTAAGTTGACTGTGTTGTCATTAAGATGTCTATGGATACGGGCTTCCCAGAAACTGTGTACGAACACAGTTTCTGGGAAGCCCGCGAAGGCATCTCACACAGAATTAACAACATACAGAAACCTTGTAAACAAGTAATATTGAAGCATGAAAAACCACTCCACTTGAGTAGTGTTTCTCGAACAGGCGGTGAATAAATTCATTCCATTTAGACGGTAATAATGTTCTCTATACGTTTAGCATCAAACATAAATAGTCTGTAACAATTCAGTGCTGGACTAAAGACTTCTCCCAATGGTAGGATTTAGACATAATCACCACGCTGGGCAGATGGGTTGGTGATCGCAGTACTGAGAACGCTGCAACCCGTTCTGCGTTATATTATTCTTTTCCCTTAGTCGCCTTGTGCGAGACCCGCGGGCAGAGAAGGGGTGGTGATAACTGTATTCTGATCTGCCGTCGCCACACGGCTACCATAGAATGAGAAAAGTTTGTGAGCTAGCAACGTTCCGCGGGTGTGAAGACAGACGTGCATTGGCCGTTTTCACTTTTTTTGGACACAATGCATGCGATAGTGGTTGAACGAGGGTTCTGTACATGTTTTAATTCTATGGTATCCGCTTCGATGTTTTGGAACACAATGCATTGCATGCGATAATTTATTTATTAAATTAATTTACATACTGCACACATAGCTACTAAGAATACGTAAACACTTCAAAATTATTTACATGAACAATTTGATAGGTTAGATATAGTTATTGGGTAGATACATTTTACATAAATATCTATCTGTAATTGTAAAACAATGTAATTTAATTACAGTTCATTGACTACTGAACTCGTATAAACGGTGTTTTATTAGTCGCAGATAATAGTCGAACGAGGGCTCTGTATGTTTCAATGGTGACGGTGTGGGTGTGAAGTCAGACGTGCGTTGGCCGCTCTCGCTGTTTTCGGGCACAATGCCCTGCATGCGAGGGTTCTGGACGTTCGTAACTCCGCGGTTGCAGAGCGCGTGATGGAGCAGCTGGGCGCGGCGCCGCGGCCGCCGGCGCTGCAGCTGGGCCGCTTCCAGCTGAGCCTGCCGCGCTTCCGCCGCGACCTGCCGCGCCCCGACACGCCCAACGTGGCCGAGCTCACCCTCGACCTGCGCCTGCCCGCCCCCGCCTCCCCCGACACCTACACGCTCAACGGCCGCACCGTCCGCCTGCTGGGCGCCGCCTGCGCGCCCGCGCCGCCGCCCTACTGCGAGGCCGTGCGCTACAAGTGCGGCCCGCCGCCGCCCTACCGCGGCGCCGACTCCGAGTGCGCCGCGCGCAGCAACGTCGAGCTGCCGCCGCGCTACGACGACCTGGCCGCGCTCGGCCCCGCCGCGGACACCGACGCCGCCAACAACAACGTCGCAGTCGCTGCCGGCGCCCGCCCCGCTGCGGACGATGCCGCAGTAGACGCGGCCCGCTATACTCCCGCTGCGACCGACGACGCGGGCGACATTATCGCGGGGAGCGACGTCACGTCTAACGGATTGCGAGATAGCGTGAGCGACGCGACTACCGTTAACGATAACGACTTGTTTATCGGCAACGACAGCTATCCTGAAACCATAAGTTCCGTTATCGATAACTTGCCAGCCATCGATAGTGACGTGAACGCGAACGATACGCTGTACGGCAGCAGTGCCGCGATCACCACGTAGTCTAGGATGAGCCCGGCGACTCGGTCTGAATAGATAATCTCTCGATGAAGGTGAAGTGCTCTTAGTGTAGGTGTTCAAGTTAACGAACCCCGCCGTCCCCGTCGCAAAAAATTTTTTTTTTTAAAAGTAATGTTTTTAACAACATGTCACTTAATATTCAATGAGATTTTTAATTTAGTGTTATTTTTCTTTTTCTTGAGTTATTTTCTCGGAAAGAAGTACGTAATATTGTTAATAATTTCAAAAATATTAGTTTTAAAATTACAAGGTGTATTTGGACCCCATGCGTTGCTCGTATTGGCAAGAGACAAACATCCAAATCCATATCCAAATTCAAAATTGTCTTATCACAGGCACTTATTAAGCGTTCTTATATAAAATAAATAAATATCCCTCGACTATATCCCCTCACAGAGGATAAAATTTGCATGTCCACCTCCCGTCAATGCATGGAAACGGGGAACAGGAGATGTTTATCCCCGTTTATGTATCAAACGTATATTATTTGGGTATTATTTCCACTTGTGGAATGCTCGGAGAGTTGATAAAGCTGTGGGAACAGATACAATTTTATCCTATCTCCGGGGAGAAAAATATCTCATGCCCGTGCCAGCCGCGGGGAGAACAATGCAATGAACAGACAATCATGGTAGTAGTCCTGATAGCCATACTATGCGCCGGGGACGGCGGAACGTGACTAACGCCATCGTTAAATTTCCATTTGTTTGTGACCAACAGTATATAGTAACATTATTTGACAACTCTATAGAAATTTGGTTGATTAACTTAACTGTCAGGCTTCTTAAATTGAGATTTGACACTCCTAGCTCAGATTGATACTTAATAGCATCCGGGCCGGGGAAAGTAGTTAGTATTTTAAAAAAAAAACTATTTTTACGTTACTTTGATTCGTAACGGTTTTCAATTAGTGAGGTTATGTTCTAAGGGGAAATTATTTTTTAAGTGACATTATCGATATGATTTTAATATACACTACTGACTTATTCTTATGAATTCTAATGGATTTCAAAATATAAATTAATTCAAACAAATGTTTTAGTACAATGGAATATATTATCCCTGTAGTAAATGACTCGTTTCTCTTTATTATTGTAATAAAGTGATTGGTTTTTGGTAGTGTAATTTTATAAATTTAATAGCACGTCAATGAAGTTATTAATGAATAAGTGCCTTAATCAATGAAAACAAACTAGTCACATACCGCAGCTTTGCTCATTGTTAATAGGATCACCGACCTAGCTGTATAATATAATGCACCAGTCATGTTACTAGTGAAAAATGTAATTAATGTGCACGTGCCATTATGATGGAAACATATTGTCAAACCGCACCGCCTCTACGTGTCGAGATGTACGACCCGGAGGCCATTTTGTAATACACAACAAAAGTCGATATTAACCGCATAGACCTTGCGTGACGACGCGTATGTCTTGAAATCAAATTTCAAGTATGCTGGCACCAAATTACCTACACCAGAGTGCCTAATCCGAGATTTACTATCGATATAGAGAGAACGGAATCTAGTGAAAATACTGTTTCCCCATATTTAAACTAGATGGCGCTCTTTCGGTACCATATAAATCATAGTTAACTTCCACGCGTCGTGTGTCGTCTGGACTCCGTTCGGTCTTAGCGATTCAGATCGTCGGTCCGTCGAATAAATAGCATTAGATCATTCTTTGTATATGTGGTCACGTTGCTGTTGGGATCGGGAAGTGTATGGCTGTTAAACTGCAACTGTTTCCAGTTTAGCACATTTATTGCGTCCGTACAGAGTCATCAGATATGGTTAGCAATCGAGCGTTTAATTTTTTTGAGTTAAAAACGTCGTAATGCATATAAGGACCGTACACACCCGTCGAACCGTTTTGTCGGATGTTTGAATGTGTTTCTATGTGTCTAGCATACTACAACAACAACAACAACATGTGCAACATCTTGGGGATTAACAAATTGTGTTCCGGGTCATTAATATTTCTCATTTTAAATTAGTTCAAAACTTTATAATTCTAAATAGAGGGTTAATTCAGAAAGCACATTTGAAATGGTAAATGCTAAAATAATGTCTAGAAATATTATATTTTTTCAAAATGACTATAAATAATAATACTGTAATAAGTTCAACTGACAAATAACTTAAAGTTTTTATCATAATTAATAAGATAAGAATCAGTCAAAACTGATTTTAAAAATGAGGTGATTCATGTGATTTTATATGTATTTATTTGTTAATTTAAAATTACTTGACTTAAAATACTGTTGTGAATGTACTTTATATTTCTTATTAATGTATAACTCGTAATCATGTCAACATAGATACAGTTTTATATGTATACGCTTAGTATAAGATTTGCACGCTCGCAAACATGGAGTCACTGCGCGTATCTAAACATTATCCCGTCATAGCAAAATTGACCTAATTTTCCTTGACTTAGAGTCGAAAATTCTTGCAAATGTTATGCCAAAAACACTAGCCAAACAATTTTGGACAAATTCCACTGAAAAAAATGATTTTCCAGTGTTTGGATACTCGAAAACGAGCGAGCGTACTAATCTTAAACTATGGGAACTGGAATGTGAAAAAAGTGTAACCTGTACTCCGTCCATCATACTTTTTTTAACAGCAGTCTTATAAATAAACGTGGTGTAACGTCAGAACAGTTACGCAGTGTTGTGTCATACTCCAACTGACAGCAACTTTCAATTTCAGAACGGAATGTGACATATCACTGCGTAACTATTGTAACGCTACAACACTTTTATTATAGAGTAATATGCTACTTCGTTACTGCGGGTTCTACCACGGATGTCTCAGTATTCCAAGTCTGGTGGGCTTGAGTTGCATAATCACGGCTTTGATGACTTTATCGCAGGCAAGTGATAATATGTAACCGTTTTATCAGATTTACATCGTTAAAATTAATTTTGTATCGGGATATGCTCAACAAAAAGGGCATGCAGTAGTATAATGGACGAAGAGTAACGATTTCATTGTTTCAATCTAAGGGCAATGTCTTTGTCCGACGTTACCAAATGCTTGCAGTCGGTGGGTGGTGGGATCATACATCGTTTTGCTAAGTTATAAAAATAACGAATTGAGTGCGACACCACCCAAGCGAGACAGAATACAGTAGCCCTTCGCTAATGTTTTCTGCGGCAACTTACCTAGAATGTAATAATACAATGTTTGTATATAAAATGTTATATTGGTGTGGGGGACGGTTGCTATAATTATTATTTTATCGTTTGTCGAGTAAAAATGTATATATTGTATAATAGCTAATGAAAATTTTCTTCTACCTCCGTGAAACAATAAACAAAACAGAACCGACCAAAAATGCTTTATAATATTACATTAAAATAATAGTAACACATAGTTGTTGTAAATTTAATATAATAAGGGTCAATACAAACTGCTTGGCAAAGTGCGCGAGAATGGGCGAGTATCTCGCCCACGAGGAATTAAAAGAGGAATGTGTAATTGTAACATTTTTAGTGTCGGTCATATTCGTCTTGGGGTATCGCCTCCTTACGAAGGTCTCCTTGCTCTAAATAATGATTTAGTGCTCTTTTCAATTTGTCTTGATATTCTTTTGGGGCCC
Organism: Pararge aegeria; assembly: GCF_905163445.1. NCBI lineage: Eukaryota > Metazoa > Arthropoda > Insecta > Lepidoptera > Nymphalidae > Pararge > Pararge aegeria. Next base: position 18,634,424 of record NC_053191.1, read on the forward strand.
GGCCTTCTGCCTTCCAGTGTACCTTGATTTCCTTTATATGATGAAGTTTAAAACTTTCTGGTACTCTGCCTTACATGTCTAAAATATTCTTATTAAATTTTCTTCTTTTATTGATTGTAGCTTCCCATGGACTCCAGCATCACTTGCAATAATAACAATTCTCATCGGAAAAATGTACATCCGGCACTAATCTACGGAAGTAGCTTTTTTTTCATTCGGTGAAATTCACTCATGTGATTTTCACTGATGTAAATGTGTGCTCGACCATAATCGCGCCGTTTGTCTCTCGGTCTGCCTTGACTGAAGGTACTAATACCGTTAACATCAATCTCATATGTAAAATAAATCAACAGGTCTTAAAAAGTGCCATTTCTTTTCACAAATATCATAGTGAATGACGACACTACTAGACTTGCAAATTTAGCTAAGAGATTCATGTACAATAGAATATAATTTGTATCATAAAAAGTAACTTTTTTTTAATAAAGGGTATAACAGGTTGTAGTGTATTGGTAAATTCGTAGTAATTTGTTGTATTTGGCTGATTTTATTACAATTCACGCCGCACTGACGTATTTTGACTGACTTCAAATAAATTAAAAGATTTATAATAAGTGACATCAATAGTGTAAACAGTTTACTAAATTATTATTCTTTATACTTATTGAGTAATAATTTGTTGCTGTCCGTTGAGGAAGCCTACCTCCACCTCCGAATTTCTTGTTAATCCTTTAAACTAAAAAACATTGTTTTTCGATAGTATGAAAAACAATGCAATAAAACACTTCGTAATAATTACCCCTTCGTTTTAGAAGTCAGTTGGAAACGTTATTAATTCGAAAAGGCGTTGTTATCTTGTAAACTGCTCCGTTCAGGCATCCTTAAAAGAAAACGTCCTGTCAGAGGACGTAGGTTCCTTTAGTTCGAGGTTACTCAATGTCGATGGTTTTAAAGGATTAAATATACCTTTTAACCTAGTTGTAAAGCCGATCCGATTTTGTTGGGATATTTGTTGATTTTTTTAACGAAATGAAAAAAAATAATATATTAATTAATGTGATTCTGCCAGTAAAGCTCCTACCCCTGTGCGCTCGACTAAATAAACTTTAATAAAGTTACCTTAGCCTTCTGTCCTTGTCCAACTGTTCTTGTATGCGCATTCTCCAGTCGAGATTTAATTCAAGGTCCATTTTAGCCTTTCGTTAATAGTTATTCGATACTGTAAAACCATCGACGCTTGCGAAAAGTGCACCTCGAACTGAGGGTACGACATTAATGTCCACGCCATTAGATACAAATTTTACTGTTAGCTTTTTATGTATCAATAAATTCGGTATCGATCTAGATTTTAGTACATAGACAATTGTAAATAATACTTTAAAAGATCTGCTTATAACACATTATATTATGGTATAGTATAAACGTTGCGACACGTAAAAAACGCGCTGAAGGTCTGACTATGCATTGGGTGATTTTACAATAATACGATCGTTCAAATTCGGTTTATTTTCCTAATTCGTAATTATCCCCACAATTTATTTTTTTGCTCGAGTACTGTGCTATACTATGAGATTTGCACACACGTTTGCACATTTGAACGCAGAAATGTTCTGTTGCGTCAGAGTAAAATAGACCTAATTTGTCTCATTTTAAAGCTTGTGTTGGCATGACATTCAAACAGGCCCTAAGCCAGGCGCGACTGCTGCAACCAAGGCGACAAAGGGCTGAAGGGACAGGAAAGCTGCTCTGCGATTATACAACGTGTAACCGAAATACGAAATAATTATGAATCACCCTGTTAAAATATTAAATCAAAAGAAGCATATTTATTTTTCCATACGAACGAATTCAAAACATTCTAAACGTTTACTTATGACAACCCTAATGAAGTTAAAAGACCGACACGCGCATTGTAGCTGAACAACGAGACGCTGTATACCTGATTAAGTGACAGTAGTCACATGATTTTAATTTTGCATGTGACTTACGGCTGTATCTAATTTCTTTCAGTAAAATCTATGGCAGTGGTTTACTCAAAAACGATTAGCTTTTCCGTTTCACAGATAAGTCTCAGAGACAGTACATAATATACCTCTCAAGCCTGTGAAGTATTACTTCGGTTTTCATTTACACGTTGTACAGCTTCATTTTACTTTGACGTTACAGTGTTTCGTGAGCTTACGTATCTCATACTTAATGGGTTTCTGGCAGATACACTATATATTTCAGACAGAGGATTCCAATATATATACATATTTCGTCATAGCTAAAATCGTTAAAATTGTGTTTTTGAGTCACAAGTTACAGAATCACGAGATTGATAAGGGGATAAAAATCTACTACTTGACAGATCATGGCATTGTTGATAGCTCAGTTGTACAGACATCTCTGGTATAACTTAATTGATAGATCTAAAATAAGTACCATCCTTATCACACATTCTTGCCATCTTGCGAAACAGAACGCCAAGGTATTTCTAGATCTGTCAATTAATAGTGTAGAGATTGGTGCCCGAATCGGCGCGTTATGTTAAATATTTTATAACTAGGTGTCTAACCAGTTGGTCCCACGGACTGTACATATTGTTGTTAAACTTTATTTACATAGTTGTATTGCACATGAAACAATAACTACTACATATCACGTCTCACGGCTTTCCATGTAATGAACATGTCAAATGAGATAATCCTAGTATATTACACCTGCAGAATTTACCGTACGCGACAGTTATACGAGAGTTGAATTGTGAGCTTTATTCACTTTTGCATATCAGAGAGCGAGGATCTGAGTACAGAAATTAAACTTTCTGCATAAGTCCCTACAAAATCAAGAGAGGCAGTTATTAAAAAAGATAGGCAGGAACTTTTAATTGATTTTAGTTAAACTCATAATTTCTTTATAGTAGACCCACAAAAAAATGTTGTGGATATTAAAAAAAAATTAAAGGTACGAAGGCTCCAAACGCACCATTCTAAGAAAAAACCCTCAACAAACTTTGTGTGAATATACATTGAAATGTATAGCGGTAAATTCTGTATGGGCATGTTGACACGTTAGTTCGCCAATTGTTGATCATTAATTGTTACAGTACAAAGTCCAGCCTTGCGAATGCCTTACAGCTGTAATTATAAGCGAATAAACTCTATGTTTCAATATATTAAGCTTTTTATTTCAAACGTTAATCACACATTCTTGCCATCTTGCGTAGCGTTATGAATGTCCCATTGGAGTGGGTTCGTAGGCTTCTTGTCATTTAAAAGAGAGATAGAAAACATAGCCAGACTCAAGGGTACCCAACACGCTGTTCTTAATGGTTGGATGGTGTACTGAGATAAGATGGTTTATCTTCAGCGATTCCGTAGTAGAGAAGGTAAACGTTAAATTCTGATCTCCAATTGGTGGTCACTAATCCAATTATCGATTAAGGTAAACGCAGCGTTATCGATTGCGATTTTTGATGTAGCAAATCCATTACCCTAGTATAAAATTAAAATAACAATTGACCAAAGAGTAGGTATATAAACTATAGTCGAAATATAATATATACTATAGTCGAAAAATTATGGAGGGTAGATGCAAGGAGAGTCATCTGTGTATATGAAAAAGTGTCGTCAAAATGTATTAAATTAGGATGGCGCCACATTTGCATCAGGGTAACTCTTAAAAGAAGCGCCAAATATAAATATTGTTAGAGTAGGCTTGAAAAATAAACAAGGAAGTAAGGTTATATTTACCACAATATTTTGTACAACGTAAGTTGTTGAAATTCTCAATAACTAACTACTTTAGTCGATAATGACATTAAATTTTTTAACTCGGCATACTTCAATTCATCTACGATTGCTACATTCATACCATACCCTGTGCATCCACCAGCGCCATTGTGGAGGATTTTTGAACTGTTATTTAGCGCAACAACTGGACACTTTTTCAACTTTTCTCCCATATAAGATGACTCTCCTTACCTCTACCCTCCATAGTAAAAATGTAATAGGCCCGTTTTGACATTTGTGCAAGACCATAGAATGTATCTTGGAACAAAACTGAAAGAAACCATAAAATAAAAATCTATTACATACAGTGTTTTAAAAAATACGTAAATTTTTTTGGGACGTTAAATAATAGAATAAGAATATATCGCGAGTTTTCTTTTTGCGCTCACTTTATAGTAGCATGCAATTTATAATTGTTGTAAAACGTTTCGAAAACAGTTACGTTCTCAGTCTTTTTTTTTTTTATTCTAGAGTTGTAACCATTTTTTTTACTGAATATCGAAAGCCGCCGCGCTTGGTACTCAAAGCCGCAAATAAAATTTTGAATTGACGACACTGGGTTCTAAATAATGAGTCTGAGTTAATGTATCTGACCAAGCGGCACATGACTGAAGCGTCCCTGCGCGCACTGCGCAGTTTTTCGTTCCCCATCTTGTAAAGTTGACTGTGCGCTCGTTTAAGTTTGATGTATACTGTTTACTATTACCTTTACTTTTGCTCTTCTACTTTGGATATTGATTTAAACATAGTGATTTGACTCGATTTTTGTGTTTCTTGTTATATAGTACGAACTCTGTTTCAACATGTTGAAAAGTGGACGTAAAATCAACAGCCAGTCACGCGAATTGGTTGTGAAGTTAAAGGAATACTTTGAACGAACGAACACTTTACAATACATAATCATATCAATCAAGTACTGATACAAACCTGAATTGATTTATCGTGAGTATCGAGTACCGAGTCTTATGATTCCATAACTAGTTACGTCGCGATGACAAATGTCAAAACGGGCCTATTACTTTTTTACGACTATAAGGTCTTTGTTATTGGATAGGGAAGATGGAATATAATATAATTACCACAGAATTAAGATCATACGAAAACCGTGTTCACGACTAATATTGAAGCATCAAAAACCACTCCACTTTAGTAGTGTTTCCGAAACAGGCGGTTAGTCACTTCATACCATTTAGCAGTTCACAGTAATTATTTTACCTCTAATGTTCTAAACTCTGCCATAAAATGGGAGATGGGAAAAAGTTTGTGAGCTGGCAACATTCCACGGGTTTGAAGTGAGACGTGCGCGGGGCGTTACACTGTTTTTAGACACAATGCACTGCATTTATTAACGGCTGAATGAGGGCTCTGTACCATTCGCCATAGATAGTAATTAAAGAAATAACCGCCATCTGTAATCAGAGGGTGAAACTTCCACGCAAACGTATCTTTCGCAGAGTCTGTGGATATGTTCATAAAAGCACCTAAAGATGGCGTTGATTTCAAAACATTAAATAATCAATAACAGTTCTTGTTCAATGAATGATTGAATTAATGGATACCTACCCAGCTACGCACCCCATTCATTTTGGCCGGACATGAATGCAGCGAACCAATCTATTCATAAATATCTGAAACGGGATGAAGGCTGTCACGGGTACCGAAAGTATTTTTTAAAATTTACGTTAACAGTAGGAAAAAGGATTGTTAGGATAATACAATATTGTAATAGATGGTACTTAACGTTGATAAACTACTACTGACTAAAGCAGTCTTTAGATGGACTCTTCGGGTCCTTAGAGGCGATTTTTACGAACCTTCTTACTTTGAATGTAAAAATAATATTTATGTTTTTTTGCCACATCGTATCAGAACGCGTCTTTGGCGGTATGTCGTTTTCGTTTTAGTTAATGGTGCAGAGCAAGGTGGTAAGTGGACAAAAATCGCGGCGATGCCTGTCCGTTCAGATGGCCATTCTTAATCAAATTCCCGGTGACTTTTCCATAAAAGGCTTCAGCGCCACAGGGATTTTTAAAATGTTCATATAAGCGGCTGTCCTTTATTGCCGAAAGGCGGGTGTTGCGTCGGCTACTTTAAAGATTCGGCCGTACACACCCGCTGTTTATATTGGTTCGATGCGATTAGTAAGATTCAGTTGCTATTATTGTTAGTTTATCGTTTTGCTGTAGTATGTTTCATTATACATTAGTAAAATGATTCACAGCTAAGTGTAAAGCAAACTGTTTATTTAAATAACATAAAGCGACTTACTATTGCGATTTAATGAAGTCGATACAGTTGTATCCTAAATCTAGATTCCGTGTATGAAATAGGTATATTAAATAACTCAAACATGTAACCTTACAAGCCTTTCGACGCGGTAGCTACATATCTTCATGTAGCGTTAAATTTTGGTTCAGTCGAAAAATCGATATCTTTGTCTGACGTACTCTGTACTCGTTTGAAATTGCCGCCTGTGACGTAAAACTACCTTCTGACGTCACGCAGACTCTCCACATACCACTTTCTCTCTCTCACTAATTAACAACAAAGCGAAACGAGTAAGACGGATATAACCACGTAGAGGCACTGAATCGCGTCTCTTTAAATGTGCGAGCGATGTTCAACTTGTTCTTTACAATTTGATAACAAATCAGTGATAAGATTGTCTCACGTTATCATCTGGAGAATGTCACGAGCGCTAAAACATAACTACTGATAAACTAGTAGTATTGTGCTCGGTTTGACCTTGTTCAGTAAAAGTCAATGTACAGGGCGTTTGTTTTTATTAATGAAATGTCAAACGCCGCAGCTGTACTTCCCGAGCGGAATGACGTGAGCGCCGCTAGCGCCGCCGCGCCCGCTCGCCGAACTAAGCGCAGTAACCTGAAATCCGTCGGGGAGTACGCGTCGCGGTAGACGTCCGCGCGTTTGTCTACAATGGCTAGCAACATCAAGCCGATGCACAAAACGAAACACTTCCCGATAGACCAGCTAGTGTGCGTCGGCAACTATGAGCTGGAAAAGACAATCGGAACGGGCAACTTCGCAGTAGTAAAGCTAGCGACACATGTTATTACTAAGAGTAAGGTGGGTATCTATCTCGTTTCGTCGCGTATTTCAGTGAGTTGTGCTTCATTCGATATGGATATGCGTCTCTGGATCGTGCTGTACCAGTTGCCACCGGATCGAGTCGTCCACGGAGTGATGTGTTGTGTTGTGAATCGGTTTTTTCCACTCGTGTCACGATGTGATTTGCGAGCCGCGCTCAGGTCAGCGATGTAGCATTGAGAACTTGTTCCCGTTGATATCCGACTGACTGTCGTGACTACTCGAGTGACTGATGGGACGAAAACGTGTTTCGTGTAAAAAAATAAACTGCAACCCGACCCGGTCGGACGTGCATTGTTTACTATATAAAATGATACTCCGTATGCACTTTTCAAGTTGGTCGCTTAATATCAAACTCTCTGTTCGAAAATTTATAACTTTTTTCTCTTTCAATATAATAGTTTCCTTGTTTTGGAATGAGTTTTCCCTTTGGAAGAGAGGGGGAACTGATTTCCGGAACAGTTTTGCGATAGTTATTTTCAATTGAGAAGCCCATTTGACGTGCCCCATTCAACTAAAGGTTTCTTCTTTTAGATGTAAAAGTCGAGCGAACAATTTGCGCACTCCAAACATGGGAATCGCTCACAATTTCTTATAAGAATCTTATTGTTTCCTGATTTCTCTTTTGTAATTGTCATGAGAAATGTTATTAACTTTTCTAATAACTACCTACTAAGAATGCAGTCTAATAGGCTCTTATAATTTTGTATATGTATTTGGTGTTCTATAATCAAAAATTGTACAGCAATGATATTGACTTGTGATTGTTTACAAGCAACAACAGCTTATGATGTAAACAACTTTGTAATTTAAGATTTCTTTCATAACATTACACAAGACAGAGTTGAAGTTGAAATCTAATGGATTATCATGGGTAAACCTTTAACTTTATTTAGAAAATAAATAACACAAAAAGCCACTAAGCAAAGAAACACTGCATCCAATGGATCAGTTATACTTGTGAACATTGTAACAATGCTGGCATTGCCTTTTGTGGGACATTGGCATAAAACACCCAGCCTAGAAATGATAAATACATATTGAAGGAGTCAAACTTATAATGCCCCACTTTTTGCAGTAAGAGTTAATAATTACACCTAAGCTTAGTATAGGTTTTCCTATAACATAAGCAGAGTGTCCACCGCTTAGAGTTCATTGTAAGTTATATCTGACAAAGTGCAGTGCTTGAGCCTGTACATTGACTTTAACCTATTGCGAACATGCGCAAACTGGGTTTCCCACAAATAAATTAAATTAAAACCTTGCTCACTGTAATTTTGTATCTATTCACAAAAAAGTACCTAATGCATTTTTTATAAATGATTCTTCCCAGAATAAATTGTCTATGCCAATGGAATGTAGCGCCTTGTTACCACACAGGTATCAGACTTATAGAGCAATTTTTTTTCTGTCCTGGCACTAATGGGTCCAGGGTTGGCCCACCAATGCAAAACGTCTCCAGTTTATCTGGTAATAGCAGACTGTTATACAAGGCTGAAAACACCCCAGTCTCACTCGAGATTTTTAATTAAGCTTAAAACAAATTTTTTCATTATAAAATTCACTAAAGCATACATTGAACCATTAAGATTGTCTATGTGCCTATATTATTGGCCTACATTTAATTCATTAATGTGGATTGTCTAAAAAATATAAAATAAATGACTGAATAGGTTGTATGGTCAATGAATGAAGACAACAACATAAACATGTAGTAAAGTATGAGATAATTGGCTCACTTCTCATATTTTACCACCCACGGTAAAGTAATGACGTGTTTTTCACCCGCAGTTTAGGTAAAGAATGCCATTTTTCCAAACAGCTTTTCAGCATATATGAAGTGCAAGCCAATGCCTGGCCAAGAACCTTGTATTATTATACAGTTTTCAATGCTTAAAATGAATTTTCAAAGAAATAAAAGTTTATTGGGCTTAGAATATTTTCTTTCTTTGTTGATCTTTGTCATCATAAGATGTTGATTGACTATAATGTTTGATGTCATTAATCTTGGATTTGGATCTCTATAAAA